>NC_052241.1:9663228-10392395 GCF_013401445.1 Tripterygium wilfordii
TAACGCGCCTAGGCGCGCGCCAAGGCGTGGCGCGCCTAGGCGCAAAAAATTGTGCACGCCCAGGATCACTTCTGCACGCCCCGTCCAGAGAGTTGGGCATGAATTTTAAGTTGTGCACGCCTAGGATCACGCCTAGGCGTGCGCCTAGGCGTGGTGCGCCTAGGCGTGAAAACAACGCGCCTAGGCGTGAAAAACAATTTTCTGAGGTGTTTTAAGTCGCGATTTGTCCGAGCTACGGGGGTTTTTAGACCTAGAACTGATTTTCTGGGGAGCGAAACCAGAGGGGGAAGGCGATTCTTGGAGCTAGGAGGAGAGATTCTTCAGCTCAACTTGGATCTACTCAACTAATTGGGTTTATTCATGATTTTCTCATCTCTCCTTTTGTGTTTTTCTCTCATTATGTGTAACTAAATCTCTTGTGCCAAGGCTAGGTTGAAGCCTTGGGTTTGATGACTTTGTTTATGACTTGATTTACATACATATGAGTTGATTTGGGTATAAATCTTGTGTTTCTATGTTTGATTGCAATTTATTCATGCTTGTGGTGTTTGGCCAACACTTTAGGTTTTTGGATGAAATTGTTTGGAGAATTTGCTTAGACAATAATATGTCAAGTAGATTATGGTTCTTGAAACACTTGATTATGAATATGTCTCCCTTTAATTAGGTGACAATTTGTATGAATCCTAATCTCCATAGAACTTCATGAATTCCTATGCATGTTTAGACCAATAAGATGGCTAGAATGTACTTAGGAATATCCGACCTAGACCAATAAGATGGCTAGTAATCGATTTTAGGGAGATTTGGCTTAGGTGCGCTAAAACCGACTTAGGTACGGATTCGTTATGCCCGAATTAGCAAATATGTGTGTGAATTTGTGTCATTGCAAGTCATTTCCCAAGGGGGATTCCAAAGCCTTGGTGTTCAACTCATTTGCATTAGTTGCATCCCTATTCTAAGAAAATACCAAAAATACTTTGCTCTTTACTTGTCTTAGTTTAATTACCAACCCAAACAATCTTGAGTTGATCTTTACTTTGTTTGCATTGTACATACATACATACAAGTATACATTTGGATTAGACATAACTCCATCCCTGTGGATTCGACCCTTGCTTATCATTGTGCTGTAGTCGCCGACTAGTACACTTGCTAGTAAGGTTAATTTAGACCCAACAAGTTTATGGCGCCGTTGCCGGGGATGGTAGCTTACGTTTGATCCATTTTTGTTATTTGTCCATAATTTTTTTTTTCTCTTTTCCTTTGTTTGTACATAATACTTGTACATAATATTTGTTAACTAATTTTTCTTTTGTTGGCATATGCTTTGAGATGGGATATCCTCCACCATGTGCTTATCAGGGAGCAGGTTTTTATGGGTCGAGCTTATATTTGCAAGGATATAATGCAAGGACAACTCCTCCAGACCATGCCCCATATCCACCATGCAACTCCTTCTCCAACACTTATAACTCTGGAAGGTGTGAACGACCTCAATTCCTATGGAACAACTACCAGCATCAATTTGTTCCTACACAAGCAACACCACCACCATTGCTTGAGCAAGCACAAGACTCATCTCTACAAGACATACTAAATGCATTGGTTACGAGTACCCAAAAGTTGCAAGCAAATACTCAAGCTTGTAGAGAGGAGATGTGTCAATGGGCTTCACCACCACCGCTTGAGCAAAGACATGAGTCATCTTTGGATGACATAATTGATTCCTTAAATGCAAGTACCCAAACTTTAGCAGAGGCAACGTATAGGATGGTATCAAACAAAAATCAGCTTTGCCAACCTATGATGAAAACAAGTGAGGGGAAAGATATATGTGAGACAACTCAAGCAGTTACATTAAGCAATGACAAAGAGTTGGAGCTTAGAGGAAAAATTGAGTATAATTATGTGGATGAAGAGGAGTATGAGATAATGCTTCTCACTTCACTTTCGGAGATGGATCCACCAATGAAGGAGGGCATGGATTTAGAAGAATCAGAGAAGTCTCCATCAGCTGCAGAATGTGAGATAGTTTCAATCGAACAAGAAATTAGTGGACCTACATGGGTTGAGCAAGATATAGAAGAGAAAGCTCTTGTCGATTCTGAAAAAAATTTGAAAGCTGAAGATTTGGAGAACAAGTATAATGATAAGGTGGAGGAAGAATGTGATAACTTTGTAGAGAGGCATGAGGATAACATACTCCACAATCAGGTGCTATCACCATTTGAAGCACTATTCATTGACTTTATTGGAGTTGAGGAGCCTAATGTAAATCTCAGTGCTTCCATAATGCAAATCCTGGAGGAAATTTTGCCAACAAAGAAAAAATGGAAGCTTCAACAAAGCATGGAGAGCTACATTGCAAGATCATTGAAGAAGCTTCCCCTCTACTCAAAATATCTCTTCCATTGGCATGGAAAACTACAATTTCAACCAAGAGGGCCAAAGGAATTTAGAGATAGAATCTTTTTGATGGGCACATCAAAGAAGGATGTTTGTGCCCTATTTATTGAGCCACTGCAAAGTGGTGGATCTCGTCTAGCTGAAGACAAGAGGAGGGTGCATATAGACATTGAAGAATTGTGGCCAGGCCAGCACCCCAATCCACTCGATGCATGACTCCAACCCCAGGTTGTATTGTTTCAACTTGTCCTCTTTTTAGTGCATTATTACATTGTTATGTTTTGCATTGAGGACAATGCATTCTTTAAAGTGTGGGGTGGTGGACTACATATGGATTATCTTGTGCAAAATTTCACATGATTTTTGTAGTAGCTGAATTTAAAAAATAAAAAATAAAAAAATTTCAGTGCTTGAATCTTGCATATTTATGGGAATTTTCTGTTGAATTGAGTGCTATATTGAAATGCAGCTAATCTTGGTTTGTGGAACCCATCATATCCTTCTATATGCTTGACGTCTACTCTATTGCACAATCACTGTAATTCACCTGCACGAGAATGTGTGCTTGTGGGGTATGACTTGGGTGAATAGATGTTGGATGTGGACTTTCTCTAAGATGATCTAGAACACCGTGTTAGTTATATTCTTGGCACTAGTTAATTACATGCATGTTAAAAAAAAATAATAAAAAAAAAATAAATTTGATGATGATTAAAAGCATGTTCCGCTCTTGTGATCTTGCTGAGTAACCGGGGCTCTTGTCTAACCAACTCGAGTTTCGCGTAAAAAGGTAAGACAATCTTGATGAACATACTAGGCTAGCTTAACTTCGAAGCCTTTTCAACTCGAGTGATTGATCCGAGGCGTGCTTTATCACATAATGCCCTAAACCAACTGGTTGGGAGTCATTGGTTGAGAACTCGTTACATGGGTTGACTAGAAAGCTTAAAGGAGTGAGCATTGCACGGGCCTAGTAAGATGAAAATAAAAAAAAAAAAAGAGAAGAAGAAAAAGAAGAGAAGTATGTATATAAATAAAAGTGCCTTGGTATTACTACTTGACTGTTCTTGGAATTCTTGGAATGTGACTATGTTTGGCGCCTATGAACTCTTGGAAGCCAAATAATTATACATTTATTCTTTGCACGCACTTAATGTAGACGAAGTGATTGAGTAGACGGATAATCTTCATTGAGTATATGTTTGGATGAAGTGTGAGGTCTCCACATCTTTTTGATTGCATGGCATTGATGTATATTGTTTCGATTCTAGTGATTTCCCTCCCATATGTTTGATTTGAGTTATCTTGAAACGTTTGTGGGTGTCGTTCTTGTAAGCCCTCAGGAGACAAAACTCCTCCACTAGGGACACCTAGGGGTTTAACGGCTTGTTGCATATGCTAAATGCAATCGCGATTCCTGCGTTAGTGAGTTAGGATGTTAGTTGGTAGATGTACTTTGTTTAGTTTTACTTGAGGACAAGTAAGGTTTAAGTGTGGGGTGTTTGATAGGTATGATAATACCTATTGTTTTTGGTAGAAATATCCCCTCTTAAGCTTTCTTTTGATAAATAATGAGTGTATTTATGTGTTGATTTGTATTTTGATAGGTTGATTGCGGTTTGGATGAAAAGCGACGGAAAAAGGGCTGAATTGAAGAAAATGTCCACCGACCTTCGTGTGTTCAAATAGTCATAAATTTCTGTCACGTTATTGGAATTGAGCGCAACAAAAGGCATTGGAAAGTAGACATCTCAAGCTTTCCGTAGAATCTAAAATCATGCAAATCGGAGGTCATATGGAGAAGTTATGATCATTTGAATAATGTGCCTAGGAGTAACGCGCCTAGGCGCAAAAAATTGTGCACGCCCAGGATCACTTCTGCACGCCCAGTCCAGAGAGTTGGACTTGAATTTTAAGTTGTGCACGCCTAGGATCACGCCTAGGCGTGCGCCTAGGCGTGGTGCGCCTAGGCGTGAAAACAACGCGCCTAGGCGTGAAAAACAATTTTCTGAGGTGTTTTAAGTCGCGATTTGTCCGAGCTACGGGGGTTTTTAGACCTAGAACTGATTTTCTGGGGAGCGAAACCAGAGGGGGAAGGCGATTCTTGGAGCTAGGAGGAGAGATTCTTCAGCTCAACTTGGATCTACTCAACTAATTGGGTTTATTCATGATTTTCTCATCTCTCCTTTTGTGTTTTTCTCTCATTATGTGTAACTAAATCTCTTGTGCCAAGGCTAGGTTGAAGCCTTGGGTTTGATGACTTTGTTTATGACTTGATTTACATACATATGAGTTGATTTGGGTATAAATCTTGTGTTTCTATGTTTGATTGCAATTTATTCATGCTTGTGGTGTTTGGCCAACACTTTAGGTTTTTGGATGAAATTGTTTGGAGAATTTGCTTAGACAATAATATGTCAAGTAGATTATGGTTCTTGAAACACTTGATTATGAATATGTCTCCCTTTAATTAGGTGACAATTTGTATGAATCCTAATCTCCATAGAACTTCATGAATTCCTATGCATGTTTAGACCAATAAGATGGCTAGAATGTACTTAGGAATATCCGACCTAGACCAATAAGATGGCTAGTAATCGATTTTAGGGAGATTTGGCTTAGGTGCGCTAAAACCGACTTAGGTACGGATTCGTTATGCCCGAATTAGCAAATATGTGTGTGAATTTGTGTCATTGCAAGTCATTTCCCAAGGGGGATTCCAAAGCCTTGGTGTTCAACTCATTTGCATTAGTTGCATCCCTATTCTAAGAAAATACCAAAAATACTTTGCTCTTTACTTGTCTTAGTTTAATTACCAACCCAAACAATCTTGAGTTGATCTTTACTTTGTTTGCATTGTACATACATACATACAAGTATACATTTGGATTAGACATAACTCCATCCCTGTGGATTCGACCCTTGCTTATCATTGTGCTGTAGTCGCCGACTAGTACACTTGCTAGTAAGGTTAATTTAGACCCAACAGTTATAATATACATATTATTATATTAATATATATTTAGTAATTTACAGGCCAATACGCTTTCACTAAAAGGACCTATTAGTGGAGGGAGAGCCGGAGAAGGCACCCATTATATAGTGCTTCACCAAGCCGTATCTAAGTGATGTGGGATGTGTGATACCGATCTGGACTATCGGACTATCAAAATGAAGCTATGGACTTCCACCATCCTTTTTTTTTACCAAGCTCAGCCATCAAAAGCCACCGTGGTAGCCGAAAATCCCTTCGCAAAGCCTCGGCTATCATAGCTTCAAATGCCCAATTCGGTTGCTGGAGGACTCATCATTGGTAGCTAATAGTCCATAAGGGTTGTTCAGTCTGATCACTACAAGTCCCACCCATTGGTTGGAGGACCTAGATGTGACCAGAATAACCAAAATGATATATGTCCATAATTTTCTCTTCCATAAACTTACATAATCTATGTGGCTGTACAACTCAGCACACTAAATAAAAGATCTAATTAATTCTCTCTCATCCAGGTTTTTTTTATCGTATATCCTCTTTCTCTTCTCTTTGTCGCAAACCTGCGAATTAGGTTTTGCTCATCTACAACTCCATAAACAATCAATGGCGGGTTATCTTTCTAAACGGGTTTGATTCACGAGTTTATGGTGGTTTTCAGAGCTTTCTTTTTCGTGTTGTGTGATTGTAGACGTTGTCAAGTTTTATAGCAATTCGTTCATCGCAAAGAAAGAAGATACAAACATTCAATGCTTTGTCCAGGTTAGTCTACATAAGTTTACGAATTCTATGATAAGCACATAATATTTCGTCTATGAACTAAAATACAATTATCTACATTTTTGATAAGGCAAACACAATTTTTTTTCTTTTTTGTTGATAATATGATCAAATCTCACAAATGCAATTATTTTAGGTCTGTAGTTTTGATATTTCTTTACTTTTAGGTGGATGAATGGTGAATGTAGTTTGAGGTTGTGTTTACAGTGCCTTATTACATTGTACAAATTATTAATTACATTGTGTTTGTGCTAAATTGCACTGTGCAAAACTAACCGTTATTAAATGGCAATTTTGCAGTGACGATATGGAGTTCACTCTGGAAGATGATAACCAGAACCAGTTAGATCATATGGACAGTGTAGATGTACGAAAATGATATGTGTCCCTAATTTTCTCATCCCTAAACTTCTCTAATCTATGTGGCATGCCAACTTAGCATGCCACCTAGATTAAATTACAAAAATAAAAAAAGTTGTATATTTTCTCTCGTTTCTCTCTCATAGGAGTTTCTTTCCTTAGTAATCTCTCTTTCTTCTCTCACATGTCTCTCTCCTCTCTCTCGTTCTTATCTTTCTCTCTCTTTCTTCTCACAACAAGGGTGACGTTTCATGGACGCTTCCAATTCCAAAATGGCAGATCATCTGCCACTGACGCTTCTACAAGCTCAATCGCCCAACTCACCAACCATGGCTTCCTCTCTCAGTCGTGCGGTCGCCACTCGCTTCCCGTCGCTTCCAGAGCATGATTTTCTCTCTCTTCCTCCTCTGTCGCTTCTCACTCTTCACTCTCTCTTTCCTCACCATCATGTCCTCTCTCCTTTGCCAAATGCTTTCGTTTCTCTCTTTTCATCTCCCATTTTAGTCTCAATAGTCAGCTGTTCTTTGGTTTATTAATCATCAATATGTGTAGTTTGGTTTTTGTGTTTATTGTTCTTGAACAATAGTGTATAGCCGTGTATGTAAAATAAGGATTGCTATTGATTGGGTTGGTCTCTGAGTTATAGAGATTGAACAGGTTGTCGAACGTAATTCTACATGAATCAGTCACAATTACATCCGTACATGAAAGACCACTCATATCATCACATCAAATAGATACATTTTCTTATTACGCAATGTAACTAATTATATTGACAGTGTAATAAGCCATTGCAAGGTTTGTTTGCGTTGTTCAAAATGGAGAAATTGTTGTGATCTATTTTGGAAAATGATGATTGGTCACGCAATTAATAACTAGACAATGTAATAAGATAAAATCCTATTGGGATGTTTTGGCTCAAATAGATACGGTTCTTTATTGCGTTGTCCTAATGGACAGTGTAACTAATTATTTTGACAGTGTAATAAGTCACTGTAAGGTTTGTTTGCGTTGTCCAAAATAAAGAAAGTGTCTTAGTGCGAGATCTCTTTTGGAAAATCATGATTAGTCACGTTATTTGCAACTAGACAATGTAATAAGGCAATATCCTATTTAGATGCTTTGACTCAAATGGATACAGCTTCTTATCACATTGTCCTATTGGATAGTGTAATTAATTATATTGACAACGTAATTAATTAAATTCAATGAGTAATAAGAAGTCAAAGTATAAAATCTCATGAAAATTCCATCTACAATAATTTCAATTCATTTTCTATGACAACTAAAACACAAAACAAATTGACTCAGTGCCTTTTTTACACTGTCCAATCTAGGTAGTGTAATAAGATACTATGCCCCTTCAAAATAATGTAATAAGGCATTGTACACTTCAATCATTAAAATAAGCCCAGATCGACAATATGAATGGGTGAAACAAAAAGAAACAGTAAGCGATCTTGCAGATCTTCGATGTTGAAGATGAATATGTTGAACAAGAAACATCAAGTGTCTTTTCTTCTTCTTGTAGGTCTCAAGATCTCCCTAGACAGCATCATTGGAGGCTCAAATTTGCTGGTAGACGCCATTAACGGCAAGGGATGGAGAAAAATAGATGGAAACCCGAATCGAAAGGAAGAGCTTGAGAAGGAGGTTGTCGATGGAAACCCGAGTCACAATGTTGATGCCATGGATCTTTAGTAGAAGGTCGTTGATGCCATGGATCTTGAGGAGGAGGGGGAGAGGTGGGGAGAGGAGAGAATGAGGGGATGGGTGGAGGATGGGGAGAGAGGCAAGAGAGAGACACGAAGAGAGATAAATTATTTTAAAATTTTTCTTTTGCTTTTATTATATTTTCCTTTTACAGGTAAGCTATTCAAATTTTTTTTGAATTGCTTTGTCATCATGTCTAGGTGGCATGCCACCTAGTTATGTAAGTTTAGGGATGTGTAGTACTACCGGTAGATGTATGTGTTGAGGATGTTGCTTCACTCACGCTGACGATCAAGATGTTATTTGATTATGTGGATGACTTGTTCAACATAATGAGTTCTTTGTTAAGAGGAGATCCATAAGTAAGGACAATAGTAGGGTGTACAAATATTTACTTTTTACATGTGAAAGGTCTGAGAAATTTTATAGTAATTTGAAGAAGTCTGTATGTCATCGCACATTTTCTAAAAATGAATGCAAAGCTAGCAGCACGGGGAGTAGTATAGTCCCCGCTAGATCGTCAAGAACATATGATAATTCAGAGTTTTGAGAATTCGATAATTTGGTCTTATGTAATTTGTTTTTGCAGACATTGAATTTGTTGTTATTAAGTGTATGACTTGTACTAATTTTTAATTATGGGGATGATTTTGACAATTGGTAGTAATTTGTATTGTGTTTTTTGAATGACTTGCAGGATTACAATTTGTTATAGATGTTAATCACATTGTGAAAATAGCACAATGTAATTAATTATATCGCAGTGTAAATAATTGCATTGTAACATGTTCAGTGTATTTAGCTACTGGATCATATATATACAAACCATCACAATTGTCAATCCGCTTTAATTAAAGACAATTTGTTCAAGGTTTAACTGAATGAACTAAAACGCCCTAGATGGTTATAGATTTTGGCCAAAAAAATATGCATGGTAATTTTTCCTCTTCGTCCAACACCCAATGTAATAAATTATGTAAACAACGTAAATATTTACATTGTATAATCAGATAGTATACTTAAACCCAACATAATATTTTTAAGTACTACCATTAAAGGATAGGTTCACAATGTATTTGCATGCATCTCACTCCCAAAACATTTACCAAAAGAACTTACATTGGTATTCTAGCATATAAGTAGGATCTCTGCATCCTTTAGGTACGGATCTCTGCCTCCTTTAGGTACGGATCTCTGAATGTCCTATTACTTGGGAGAATTGAGTTGTAATGAAGCCATAATCCATCCTCAGTGTCCAGAACGAATGTTGTCCAATGATTGCCAACTAAATGGTTTCCAACAGCATGAATGGTAAAAATGTAATATCTGTATCGATCAACCTTGTTCTTGAGCTTCTCTACAATACTCTTTTGGAGGAGATCATCTCTTTTCATCTTAAGGAATGCCATGCAAGAACTGGTTATGGCAATTGAAGCTGTTCTAACTTCCAAAGGATGAGGAGCTATCACTTTCCCTTGTTTCCTTGTCAAATATTCGCATTGCACGTTAATTATCTGCACAAATATGAAAATAACTATAAATGATATACACAAGATTATATAATATACTGAAAACCCAAAGTTAATTAGTTAAATGTTGTGCTTACATTGCTTGACACCATGTCGCAGTTCACAAGAGAAACTATGTCACTCCACATGAGGATATGAATTGATCTCCTTTTGGTTTTTTTTTGCTCTTTGGTTTTTCCTATGTTAAATTTAATTTTATTACAGCAAATTCTATGAATTGATCTCCTTTTGGTGCATGAATCGGGGAGGAGATGAGAAGATAATTATGAGAGGAACATGAGGTGAAGGAGGAGGTAAGCTGTAAGCATAGTCGGAGAATCAAATGATCGTGAATTGAATTGGCTTTAATTTTTGTTTTAGAAGCATTTTTTTCCATTGGTTTTTTTCCACGTGGCTCTTTGAATCACGGTTAGCAAACTTGAGACTTTCGTTTTATATATATAGAATAGAATGATGATTGATTGATAAATAATAATCACGGTACTTGAGATTCCCGGGTGACCCGAATTCGATTTCTCGACCAAAGAAGTCTCGGTGGTAGCATCGAGAGTCTCTACTGCAGCTGCTGGGACAGTGCGCTGGCAAGTGGGCATTCGGCGTAGGGAGGCAGCGGCTATCAAAAGGGGTCCGGAGTCGGTGACAAATCCCATGGTCAGTGATGGGTTTCAAAATACAACCGCTGCTATCAAAGGTGGTGGAATGAGGACGGGACCATAATGGGGTGGGACTAAGAAGGGTCGAAAACCTGGATAGGGGTCATAACTCACAACTCTTTCCCTTCTCATTTGGCCACGCGAAAGAAGTAAGCACCAGTCGCATCTCAAAAGCGTCTACTCTCTCAAAACCAGTTGTCATTCGTATACAACCTGTCATCCAAGGAAATTCCAGACTCCAGAAGCGTGCGTGACTTGTTGTTTTTAATAACAAACAATTGTCTGATGATCAACAAATGTGTAAGGATCAAGGGAGTGATAAGGTGTTGTTATGGAGTGATAAGGCAGTCACATGGAGAGATAAGGAAGACTACTTGGAGAGATAAGGCAGGTCCTTCACATATTCCTCCACAATCGGATTGGTTTGCTGAATAATGAGTTGTCCCAGGTGAAACTTATTCGAGGCAAGTGTTAGTTCAATCAAACAAGAGCAAGATCAAGCTTATCCTTCCTACCAAAACAAACAGTACTTAACAAATGTACTGATCGATCAAGGGTGGAGCTTATTCTTATCTACAAGTCATGTTACTCTTGTACAACAACTTATGATAGGATTAGTTATCATGTATAGCATTAGGTAGTCAAGGTCTTGCTATATAGCTGCTTGTGTTCAACGTTAAAACATGCTCAATAAAAAAAAACTACAATTCTCAATTTCTTTCTGTTTTGGCGTGCCTGTCCACTGTCGTGGATTCTGGTTTTTGGTTCGGCGTTGCTGTGTGGTTTCAGCCTTTAGCGGAGAGCCAACCAGATGTTTGTAGAAATGCTCGTGTGGAATGGGTGGACAGTGTCTACAATGATTTACTCAATCCCCAAACAAATTAAGTCATATTGTCAATAAAGATGTTAATTCTTCTTCTAAATAATTAAATTTCATTTGGCCAATATATTAAATTTGTCCATTCCCAATCCCAAACCCCAAGTCACCTGCCCGTCTAACAAGTAGAACAACATCAAGCATAACTTGAACCAATCAACCAACCCTAAACCAAGCATTGAGAGTGCGATCGTAGGGAGCTTGCTTTGAATCAGCAAATCTTATTTCATTGATTCTCGACAAAAAATCTACAGCTACAGCTTCAGCTTCACTACAATAATACTTCTCACGTAATGTTTGCCATCAAGCCACGTGAAGTATCCGAACGCATAGTCTGAAGAATTATTATCAGCCTTGACCTCCAGAGTAACATTGAATGTCTTTTCTTCTCCTGTTTCCTTGAAATGAAGTGTCCTTGGATTAACATAAACTGACACTCCTGTTGGCTCTTTAATAATCACACTATATTTTCCTGGAGTACCAACATTCTTCACCGTTCTTGATACGGTAATTCGACCTTGCAAATCTGGAATTGTTAGTGATGGATAATTCAAGTTTGCAACACTAAAGAACGTGGGACACGTGAAAGGCCTATCAGAAAATCTCCTGATAATGCTTTGATTGTAGCCATGTGCACATAGAAAGTTTAGGTAGTCATTAGCAGTCAAGTCATAAACAAGACCTGGATCAGCAGCACGGCTTGGATGAACATGTCCTGCCCCGTAGTCAAACGGAGTTGCATTTCTCTGTGATTCATTCTGTATAAACGCATTGGTGTTGTCTTTTTTTGTTGCTACAAAAAAAGAAGCAGCATTTGAGCATGATCATGAACAGATTTATCTGGTGATTGACAAGGGGTAAAACTAGGGATGAGTGTAAACGCCCGGGTATAGGTATTTTTGACATACCTAAGTAAAAGTAAAAGTAAAACAAATGTTCATACCAGATGTCATGATAGCAGATTTGATAGCAGCTGGACTCCAATCTGGATAGAGTGCTCTAATAAGGCCCACTATGCCAGTGACATGAGAGCATGATACTGAAGTTCCATTTCTTATCCTGAAAACTTCTCCACCAGATATAGCTCTTGGATATGCAGAATAAGCAGCAAGTATGTCGACTCCTGGTGCAGTGATATCCGGCTGAAATAATAAATATCAATTGTCAATCATGCACAAGAAATGTATGTAAACCTGAAGAGTGATATTGATTGAAGTAGTAACAAACCTTGAGAATGGCTGGCTGAACCATGTTGGGTCCCCTAGATGAGAAATCAGCCATTATAGGAGCTCGCACTTTTTCCAATTGTAGGTTTGGATATCTGTTTATTAACACAATCAATCAAGTTTTGAGAATTTGATAAGTTCCGAAAATGTAAAGAAGCCAAGTAACTGACATAGAAACTTACTCGACATGGTCGTTATAAGCAAAGGCAGCTTTACCATATGTTGAACTAATATTTGAAGTGGAGGAGATATGATGTGATGTTCCCTAGAAACGCAAATTAGACGACGGAATACATTCAGTTGACACTGATATATTATGCGTAGCCGAAGGTCTAAGAAAGCATGAAATAATTAGAGGAAGTATCAAATATTACCTTGAGGTTGTTCATAGGCAAACGATCAATTGTGCTTGCACCAACTGTGATTATCCAAGGAGACACATTGTCAACTCTCCCTGGCTCTGGTCCTGAGTTGCCCGCAGAACAAACCACAACTATGCCTTGTTTAACGGCATGGAAGGCACCGATTGATATCACATCCTTAAAAAACTCCGATGGGCCAAAATTAGCAATTGCCACTGAAATAACATCGACCCCATCACTTATGGCAGCATCAAAGCCAGCCAAGATGTCCGCCTCCAGGCAATTTATCCAACACACCTTGTAAGCAGCGAGGCGGGCTTTTGGCGAGCCCCCCTTTGCATTTCCATATGCGTAAGTTTGATAATTTACACGAGGCGCAAAGTTTCCCCCTGCTATCGTTAATGAGTGGGTTCCATGGCCATTGATATCCCGACAACTATCAGGGGTATGTTCCACTCCAAATCTTGCTCTCGCAGCACTGCTAAAATACCTAGCTCCTATCAACTTCCTGAACATTACAACACTAAAAAAACATTAGCTATCACAAACAATTGATATCAATATGTCTTTTATAAAGTTGTGTTATATATATAGAACATTTGCAGCAAATGAATATGAGAGTACTTATTGCATTGGATTGGATTATCTGTCTTGTCCTCCTCACAGCGACCTTTCCATCTCAGCGGCACTGGTCCATATCCTTCATCACGGAAGCTCGCTCGCTGTGGCCAAACACCTAAAATTTGCGGGAAAAATGATGTTCTCCCCTGCACAATATATTTCATTGGAAACAGATACTTCGATTATAAAACTTACCACTATCAAGATTTGCGATGATGACATCTTCGCCAAACCTTGACTTGTTCCAAACTGAGCTCCTTGGAACTTCTCCACTTTTCGTCTCTAGTCCAAGGAAACCCCATGACCGGGTCGTTTGCAATTTTCTTTCGTTGCTCTGGAAAACCGAGATAACGTCTGGATGTTCTGCATTGATCAAATTATAAAATTAGGAGAACATATGGACCACGAAAACTTTCATCAACTCAGACAAAAACATGAAAGAATAACAAAAGAGGAAGAGAAGAGATGAAGAGGAAATTGATAGATAGAGTTAACATTAAATTGAAGCATAAGTTCGTACTCTGAATCTCTATTGCTTCTTCCTCGTGAAGCATAGCAGCAAAGCCATTTATGTTTCTGGTATAGTGGTAGAAAATGGCATCTTTGGCTTTCTTTGTGTTACTGCCATCAAAATACAACAAACAAGTCAATTAATCTTCACAAGTACGCTAGTTGAAACATAAGGGTGATCTTTTGGAAAGATATCTACTACCTTTTCAAGGAGAGGCCCAGCAACTCAAAATGAGAATTCTTGGCATTGTCAACATCCATAGATGTTGGCTGTTTACCATGCATGTGTGACCCCAAATACACAATGTAAACCTTTTTGACAGTGGATGGTTCCATGTTGATGATTTTGTTCCCTGATTGTGCTAATATGAAATGTGATGTGGTGACTAAGGAAAGACACAAAAAATACAAGGGAAAATGATGTTGAGGAGCCATTATATATTGATAAGATCAGGGAGGTAATGTATGTCGGAATATATGTGACTAAGGGAAGCTAACCTTTGAACATATATCGTGCTTATACGTTCAGGTGAAGTAATTAAGCTGTATGGTGCTTATATATATATAGAGAGAGAGAGAGCTTGAGATACATGTTGATATCTGCGATCTTTTGTTTCCTTTTAGCACACAAATACACAGAATTCTTAAAACTGATAGAAAGTGTTCATCGCTAATGACTAAACCAATAAGGCAATGGTGATTTATATGGAAAGACTTCTTGGCTATGAACTTTTTAAAATGATTGTTAAGTGTTTCCCAGGTATGAATTCCTTAATTTCATTGAGAATTGCACCACAACCAACCTTTAAAATAACAACAAACCTAATCTAGTTTTAGCATAATGTGATTTATATGGAGACGTCTTGTCTAAGAACTCTTTGAAAATGATTGTTCGTGTTCCCCAGATGTGCATTATTCCTTAACTGCGTTATGGGGACTGCACCAGAAGCAACCTTAAAAATAAAAACAAACCTAAACTAACTAGGCTTCCATATAATGCACCGATTTTTAACGTAATATTCCTCAATGCTTTTGCGTAAGAAAATCTAACGAAGTTGACTAAATACATGGTATTATGTTTAATATACCTTGACTTCATGTCTCATGCATGTAATATAATGGGCTTTTACACAATGAGGACAAAAACTAAAATTTGTATTCCAATAAGGATAACTTCAAAAAATTTAGGAAAAAAAAGACAAAACCTACAAACTTACCCAAATACTCATTTCTTGTAAAAGACCGAAAGCTCTCTCCTTATAAACTAGCGAATCAGACCTCAGGACGCCCTCCATCATATCTCGACAACAAACCTCACATAATAATGTATACAATATCTTGGGTTTATATCCAATGGTCTAAAATTATCATACATTTTTTATGTTGAATTTGATTTTTGTTCAGACAAAAAATATATATTTGGATTCATCAATGGGGCTATAGTGGACTCTAGGGATGGTCAATTTGCCCCACTCGGATTAAACCAAATTTGGACATAACTTATATGTCCGAAATATGTGTCCAAATATAAAATTTTAGCCTGTTTAAAACGAAGTCCAGGCTCAAAAACAGAAATTTTATCCGATTTACTTATCTGAACTCTAATCCGAATTAAATTATTGTCTTGTATACTTATTCGGATTTAAATCAATCAATATTTGGTTAATTAGGTACGTTCAAAATTCAATCCGGATAATGTTCTAGACATTTAAATATTTCGTGGACATGTAAAATTGACCCAAAACCGATTTTTGCCACCCAAGTGCACTCTAGTGTAGTTTATCTACAGCAGAGTAAGTGCGTAACCGCGTAACCATTCCCCACGCGGCATGACAACTGTTCAGAGTTTAGACAATAGATTTTGTGATTCTCTACATCCTGGACCACGTCGGCTCCGTACGTCGAGCATACACACAAAAAATTATCTTTTTACTTATTACATTTTATAAAAAAAAAAAAATTGCACTCCAAGAAAATGAAAATGAAAATAAAAACGTGTTTGTCTTGCCTTCCCCTATTTATCTTTTTACCGGAGATTAATCATTTAGTAAAAATGATTTACTACAGAACATACTAAAATAAAAATACTTTAATCCAAAAGGTTAAATTATTTACTGAATAAAAAATTAATATATGAATTTTTTTAATGAAATATATAGTTTTGCACAAAGAATGCTTGACCATGATTCATGGGATTAAAAAGACGTGGAAAGATATAGAAGTGAAACTGCAGCATATACGCGGAGTGAGCGGGTGCTGTAATATCTGCTGTAATAAAATTACAGCAGGCCCCGCTGTAATAGCAATTTAAGACAAAAAAATTTTTATTTTATTTTGAAAAAATTATAGATGTGTAGTTTATGGTCTAACGAATCCAACGATATATTTTTTGTTCAAAACAAAAATCATATGCTACATGAAAAATGCTTAACAATTTTTGACCGTCGGATATAAACTCAAAAGATTCGATGTCTGGATCAAGATGAATTTGATTTTTGTTTCAAACAAAAAATATATCATTGGGTTCGTTAAATCATAAACTACACATTTATAATTTTTTCAAAATAAAATAAAAGAATTTTGTCATCCAAAACATCTACTACAGCAGACCCCTGCCACCCTATATCAAACATCTTGATGCTACAAAAGCAGTCCCCGTTTTTAGCAAACATGTTAAATTCCAAGCAAAACAAAATCACGACATCTTTTTTCGATAATCGATGAACCACCTAACTAAAAATACTCTTCAGACAATTGAGAGAGCATAAATCTCAGACTAGGAGGCTCATGCGCAGGGAAGTTTCTCATCTGTCAACAAGGTAAGCCCTGGGCCGATACCTAGTGCGAGAAGATCCACTTGCATATACACGCAGGCGGGCCGAAGCCCACATGCAGGTGGCCACCAAGAAATACGCTTCCGGTTGGAATCGAATCTTGGACGTAATTGCACCTATCCTAGTTGATTACCAATGGAACCATCTCTCAGTGGTTAACCACAACATTATAATTCTCAAAAATGATAAAGATACCAGCAATTAGTATCCTAGTTATTTTATAGTTTGAAGTATAGGATTCAAGTGAATTTATGAGCTCTACATGTCTCACATGATGCACATAAAATCTTATGCGTACAACTCAATAGTTGGAATAGCTGTGATACCAGCGCTAGGATCCATATTACTTTATAATTCCTGAGTACAACGAGGGAGTATCGCCAATATCCATGTGGTCATGTGTTGAGTTTTGATTCAACTTATCCTATCTTCATCTGTCAAATTTATTATATGTTTGCAACTCTGATGACATAAGTTTAGGCTCATAGTAAATGTTGAAATGACAAATTAATCTATATGATGTCATTTTCGATTATGAAAAAAAGGAACCGAGTGTTGTTTTGCCAGTTCATATGGACACTAATGATATGCAAGAAAGTTCTTGGATCATGAAGGCTCCACTTGTGGTTAGACCTTGCTAAAAATTACAAGACAAGACATTGCGATAAACTTTAAACCTATCTCATAAGCAGAATTGTTTCAAATGCTTTTCATTTTCCTGATAAACTTTATTCGTGCCTAATTATAGGTTTAAAGCTGGATTCATTTATAACTTTGTTGTTGTTTTATTATATTTTTTATTAAAGAGAGGTGGTATGATCTTTCCTATACTTCAATGCTAGTGACTATTTTAATTTGCCTAGATAATTCCACCACCATCCACGATCCACCATTACTTTTT
The DNA here is from genome assembly GCF_013401445.1 of Tripterygium wilfordii. Classification (NCBI taxonomy): domain Eukaryota; kingdom Viridiplantae; phylum Streptophyta; class Magnoliopsida; order Celastrales; family Celastraceae; genus Tripterygium; species Tripterygium wilfordii. The sequence goes on from NC_052241.1 coordinate 9,680,993, forward strand.
AGTTTTTCTGTCAGGATCAATGGTATTTTTGAAGGGAGACGGTATCCTCACCCCTTTTTAGTACTCGCACCCTAAATAGTTTATTTGTATTTTTTATTTTATTTTATGTTTTATTTAATATTTGAACATTAAATTCACATTCACATAATTAGTTTTCTCACACCCAACAATTAAATAAACTAACTTATTATAAAGAATTCAGGGCGTCAACGTGGGGACCAACCAAAGTCCATGCCTACATGTCCAACCCAACAAAATGACATTGTTGTAGCGTTCCCATCTCATTCATACCAACAATATTGTAATATTGTTTGTTTTGGGTTGTCCGGTCACGTGATACATATACAACAAAATTTAAAGAATTCACATAAAGGACATCAACATGGGGTCCAACCAAAATCCTTACCCACATGTCCAGCCCAACAAAATGACATTGTTGTAACGTTGTCATCCCATTCACTTAAGCCTAAGAAAAGGCTTTATTAATAGAGTGGGAGCTAGCGCTTATAAATGGGTACTATATGCTCACATCTTGCGATGTGATATATTAACAACTTTCATTACCAAAAAATTTAACCTTCCTGCTTAAAAGTACAAGCCAAGACTTGGTACTGCAAAGGTTGGCCGGCCTTACTTGGGAGAAAATTGAAGGCAACCAAAGATGGTACATGCATGCTCACCAATCTTGATTCATTATGGAACTTTTGTATCATTGAGAAATTATGTATGTGTACATATTGTTAGGTGTATTCCTCTCAAAGTCTTGGTTGCAATAGAAAGCATATCTATATGAAGATACCACTTTTAGACCACCAACTAAAGGTAGATACGTAGCATTGCCGAGATGAGCAAAATATCATCTCATACAAGTATATCTCGGGAGAATTTACCTCATTTTAGTTATACAAGCACCACGTATCAATTAAGGCTTACCTCGGACCCAAGAAACTTATCTTGGGATCGAGAATCCTATCTCCATTTACGACAATGGCGTTCTTTGAGATAACATAGTTCTTTAACAAGAAGTTCCTATCTCAATTCAAAGAATCAAATAGAAGATATGAATTCTACTCCATCAGGTATTAGAATTAGTTCATTGAATTTGTTTCTTTTCCTAGGTATATTTGAATTTTCGTTTTTCCTTTTATAGATATATTTTCATTTTTTTTTCTTTATAGTTCTATTTTTCTGATTTGTCCTAACTTGTTAATTACAGTCATGTCCAGCCATATGATTGCTACAAGCCCGTTTGTCATGGGAAGTTCACTTGCTTCTAGCCCATTCCATACTCAATTCATCTATACCATTTACTGGCCCATCTCTATTTTACAATTTTACAAGTGCATGGCCCACCATTCAAAGAATCAAACACACACACACAAATATAATATATTTACATGATGTCACTGTAAATTTCTGTACTAGTTAATCAACAATTTTATGGAAAATATATGCCATTTTAATTAAATAAATATAATGCCCTTTTGAAAAATACATAATTTTGACAATATCCTTTTTGTTTTCAGGTTCAGCGGGATAAGTGCATTAAAAAGGGACAAATTTTTGGAGATGGTGGCGAACTCACTTTGGGTAAAAACGTATTAGTAGCTTATATGCCGTGGGAGGGTTACAATTATGAAGATGCGCTACTCATTAGCGAGCGTTTGGTATATGGAGATATTTATTTTAAACTATATATGATAAAAATGATATTTCAATAATCTAAGCATTATTTCATTGTAATTTTTTACTCTAATCAAACATGGGAAAGGAAACCAATAATACCAAAAAAGTAATATGATAGTGTGATCCAACTATTTTCAAGCATCATCTTTTCATTTTCATCTCCACTTTTAATTTCGCGAACCAAACGAGATCTTATAAGAAACAATGCGTTAAAATTCTATTCATGCGCATTTGCTCTCTTTTTTTCTTTTTTTCTTTTGAAAAGTTCATAGACCAAGGTATAGATTGATTTTTGCCTTTCTCGAATTTTTCCTTTTTCCTTTTATGAGTATATTTGAGTTTTTTCTTTCTCCTTTTTATAGGGATAGTTGAATGTGCCTACAGTCACCAACTTGTCTTCCCCTACTCCATCCCTCTGCTTGTCTCTAGCCTTGTCCCGGTCTCAAACTCTCTTAGTTCTTTCCCCAAGAGTGGGAGTTGTACTCTTTGTCTCCTCTCTTCCAACATACAATATTATATCCCTTCAATAATGGCCTCTCACAATGTTGCCTTGTATTTTTTGTGCCTTTCCTTGGTCACATTCTTACAATCCAACTTAGCACAATCAGATAACTATGTCCACATGTACCCATCAGCTGTTAAAAAGGCAAGTATATATAATTTATTCATTGCATTTCAAACCCTTTTAATGTTAGCCATATAGGTTTCTAATAAATTACACATCACAATTAAAACATAAAATATTCAAGATAACAGAAAAATCATTTAAATTGTTCTAGACAATTTTTCATTAATTAGAAATCATCTATCATCATGTATGTATGTCAATCAATAATTATTCTGTTGTATGAGTGTGTATCAATTAATAATTATAATTTATAAATTAACCCTACATGGTACTCTGTATATTTATTAGAAAAATATAAGTATTTTTTTCTGTAATATATACATTCTATATATATATATGTATATATATGTATAATGTTTAAAGAAAATATTTAAAATTTTAAGTGGCTAGTGAGGAGAAATACATGTATTTTTAGAAAGATGTATAATTTATTTCACATTATAAAGTGGACTTATTTTGGGGTTTGGATATTCGAAAAATAACATATTAGTGCCCACTTTATGAAAGTTGGACACTTAGGTCAGAAAAAATATTTTGCCATATAAGTACATTTTTTTCCACATAAGTATCTATTTTAAAAAATTAACAACTTTAAAAAATTAACAACTACATAAATCTAAAAAATACCTACATCTAAGACATCTACCCTCCATCTCCACCATTGCCACGTTTACCTCCATCTCCACCACCATCGCACCTTCACAATCATCTTCTTTATAGGTACTTATGTGTCCATATGTTTTTGAGTGAATCTAGATATCCAAAAGTCTTTTTAAAAGTACCGGCTTGAAATTTTTCCCTAGATATTTAGTAGTGTACTTCCAAATTTTTGCCCAACTTTGAGGATGGGCTTGAGCCACTCTAGGCCTAAACTAGTTCTGCCCCTGCTAATAATATTGTTGTTGAATTGCCCCTAGCTAATCCTCAACATACCATAACAAAATCAAGGTACCAAACTCTGATAATTTGGTGTGGGACTGTTCATGATTTGAGTATCAACGCTAAACATTTGTGGGTAATTCGAGGTTTAATCTTGTTAGCAAACTTGTTCGTCACAAGTCCGCGATATGAAAAAAATGTCAAGTGTTATTCACTTCATTGTGTCACATACATATATGCATTATTTCCTTTAAGCCACATAATGAAATGAAGGATTTTTAATTTGTTCATTTTGGAAGTACCTTAAAATGCAGCCAGCTTCCCCATACTTCATAGCTTTCTCTCTTCTTGTTCTGAGATAAGTTTTATGATCACTTGCAATGTATCCAAGGCTATCCCTGCCACCAGCCTCTCTACTCATCAACTCATGTGCGTCCTTAGGCTTTATTCCAGCACTACGTACTAAATCAATGGCACAAGCTTGAACTTCAGAAATTTTTCTCTGCGATCTCATCATATATGTGGTTTGTGGAAGGTGAAGTTGATGATTATGTTCAGCGACAAAATCATATACTACATACTTACCACTTTCTCGTTTCAATTGAACAAGTAGCCTTGCATGACAATTTGTTCTTGTCTCATCTCTATGGCTGCTATGAACCCTGCGTTTATCTTCTAAACGGACACCATGTTTAGAACATACGAATCCCCTTGTTGTAACTTTTTCATCTAACTTGCTTCTATTTAAAAAACTCTTTCTTGTCGAGAATCCAACTTGTTTTCCATAATGGCACCAATGCTCCCAAGCCTCATCAAGTGTATCAAATTCCATGTCCATGTAAGGTGTCCAATCTTTCTCACTATTGACCATCATGTTCACAACCTGTAATATCATTAAGAAAACCACAAACCACTAAAAAATTGGATTTTCAAAGCAAAGGGGGATCTTGCACACCATATTACAATAAACTACACATAAATGAATCATTATATACTATTTTGCTTCAGAACATACAAAACAGGGGAGTATTGCAACTAAGTTTCACAAAGTTGAAAAGGCAATTTGAAAATGACCTGAGAGTGGTCTTCCATGTAAGGATTCACTTGGGTCGTCGTCGTCGTCGTTCGTGGTCGCCGTTCGTGGGTCGTCGCTCGTCATCCACAATTACCCCGATGCTTCATAATCAATTTAGGAGGGAGTGGAAGATTTTTGGGAGAAAATGGCACCTCAGGTCTGATATTTGATAGAATAAATAATTTAATAAATATTGGTTAAAGCTCAGCCATTAGATCTGATGAATGGTGATGATTTAAAAAATTCCACATAATTTCACAATTCCAATTCCAGCTCCCCCCATCCCATAATGGCGTGGGACCCATGCCAAAAAAAATAAAAAGAAAAACCAACATGTGGCACATTTTACAATTATTTTAAAAAAGAAAAAAGAAAAAAGAAAAACAAACTTACAAACGTGTAGCTTATTTACAATTAATTTACTAAGTCTAAATATAATATAATATAAAAAAATATACAGTATTTAATATAAAGGCTGAGACCCATACAATTGAAAAAAATTTAATAAAAAAACAAACCTACAAGTTTTAGACAAGGGTGATGGGACCCATGTCTTTTTGGCAAGAATCTCACGCCAAACCCAAAATGGTTCAAGAAAAAGCTCCATTTGAGGGCGGTTTCATTCTCAAATTTATGCCGTTCAGTGAGATGGTATCGCTCGGCTCTGCGGACCGCATCACCAAAAGCAGCCCTTGTAGCAAATGGGCTAGATGAATTGAGTGTGGAGTGGGCTAGAAGCAAGTGAACTTCACATGACAAATGGGCTTGTCGCAATCACGTGGATGGACACGATTGTAATTAACAAGTTGGGACAAATCAGATATGTAGAAACTATAAAGAAAAAAAATTCAAATATATCTATAAAAGGAAAAAGGAAAATTCAAATATACCTAGAAAAGGAAACAAATTCAAATATACCTATGAAAGGAAAATTTTCAAATATACCTATAAAAGGAAAAAATAAAAATTCAAATATACCTATAAAAGAAAAACATTCAAATATACCTATAAAAGGAAAAAAAAAATTCAAATATACCTATAGAAGGAAAAAATAAAAATTCAAATATACCTATAAAAGGAAAAAGGAAAAATCAAATATAACTAGAAAAGGAAAAACATTCAACTATACCTATAAAAGGAAAAGAACAAATTCTAATATATCTGTAAAAGGTAATTGAGTAAATGCGTATGAATTTTTGCAACATCCTGTATAAATACGTTGCAATCAAACAGACATCTTTTAATTCAAAAACAAGAAACCACAAAGGAAAAAAGAAGAAGCAAGAAGTGATGGAAAAGAATTTCTTCGTCATCCTCTTTGTTATGACATTATGTTAGTGTCTCTCCCTCTCACTTTTTAAATTAATATATGTGCAATTCTTAATTGTTTGATAATATAATCATCAGATCTTTCAGTTGTGTTGTAAAATAATAGAATATTAGTCTGTGAGATCAAATTATAACGTAATTTAAAAGGTTACTAATGGATTCTGTTTTTGTTTTGTTTTGCATGTATATGTATATATAGGTGTGTCATTCTCCAGTATTCCAATGATAGAAGCGCAATATACTCCATGTTCTACTCAGAAAGATTGCGATATAGTCAAAACCCTATGTTCTGTTCCCCTCAAGTGTACTGATCACAAATGTCTATGTTGTGAGGACCCAAGCCACTGTTATTAAGACATCAATAAGAGATCACAAATGTCTATGTTGTGAGGACCCAAGCCATCGTTAAGACATCATGTAATAATCATCAATAAGAGGCGTTAGTTAAAGTGAAAAATTCTGTTGCACCTTGTCTGTTCTATTAAACCATTTTGTATTCGAAACTTGTAGAAATTCTGGGCCTCCATTGTCTTCCCCTAAAAGGCTTATTAGAGGGAATGAGGGCTTGCTATTATATACAGGATTTTTGCTAGGTTATTACCCGATGTGGGACTTTTGTCCAACACCCCCTCGCACTCGTGGACTGGGTATCTCTGTCCAAGGCCCAACGAGTGGACTTCTTATCGAGGACGAGTGCACACCTGTTCCGATACCATGTAGAAATTCTGGGCCCCTGATGTGGGGTTTAGTACCCGCTAAAAGTATAGCGATTCCAAACCCAAATTATACTCGCAAGTGCACGAATCAATTGTAGTATAGAAGTGGCAAATACGAGTGTCGTATCCACAGGGACTGAATATTAAATATCTGCAATTCCAACTCTTGTAATTATCAATGGAAACAAAATAAATAAGGATTAACACAAATAAGCAAACACTAGGGATCCGATTTCACCAACTCTATTGTATTTAAATTATTTAGCCGACAATTATCATTTCATTCATGCATGTCAAAGATCAAGTCCCCTAATTTATGTAATAGTCATGGGCATCTGACTTACCACGTCTATTCCCAATTGCAACCATCCATGGGCATTTGGATTGGCTAGGACAATCAAGAATGCATTAGGATTTATGGTAACTTATGTAGCGATCACAAAGATCCTAGCATATGGCATTTATGTCTAGGTAACTCCGGTGTTAACTGCAAGAAGCTGGTCTCAAATTGGACATGGGCAATTGCCTCAATTTGCATCATGGTAATCAAACCTAGATGGTAGCTAAGCATCAAGATTTAATTATCAATAAAGAATAGCTAATTAACACTTGACATAGCATAAATAAACTAATAATTAATCAAACCAAATTTATTTAGATACAATAGAGTGGATCCATCATCACCCTAGTAAGAGGATTAGTTCCTCATACTAGGTTTACACAACCAACAATTAATCTCACAAAATTCTAGAAAGAATATGTGAGAGAATTGTTGTAAGAGAAAAACTCAAGAACTTACTCCTTGATTTTTCTTCTCTTCTTGCCTCTTTCTCTCTTCCTTCAATGTTGTCTTGTATTCCTTCCTCTCTTTTCTCCTCTTCCTCCTTGATTTCTTCTCTGGTTTTGTGATTTTTCCTTTTTTTTTTTGTGATCCCTCTTCCTCCTTTATAGTAGTGAAAATATACTGGTGAGATTGAAAATACTGAGGATAGTCTTCACATGATTTCCTTTAGCGCTGTGTTTTGAAGACTTTCGGATAAAAGTTGTGCCGCCTACATGAAAATCAATACAGATGTTAGACAATTATACATATATATATATATATATATATAAAACACTATTCACTTTTTGACTTAAACGTAATATGTATATATATTCTATATAAATACACACATATATATATATATTACTATTACGTTGGACTTGGGCATATATATATATACACACATATATATCTATATATATAACTATTTATATAAACATATATCTATATAACACTACTTATATATAGATTTTTGTACGTTTATCACAACCCCCAACCAGCTTATTGCTAGTCTCTAGTAATGCAAGCGATCGGAAAATTCATGTCATATATGTAAATAATCCAATTATCTCATTAGTATGAATATATTCAAGAATTCACCACCCACTATCACCAGAACAAATTATTCTGACTAAATCTCATATCACTCATTCTATCTTAGCGTGATGTGTAGTGCGTAGCGAATTTAACATAAATACGTGGCTTTAATTTAATATTAATACAAACACTATAATATCACAAGAATCATCAGATTCAATGAATAATTAATATCAAGGGATTTTATTTATTGACATTTTTTTTTTTATATATGTGACTTGTGCAATGCTCGGTCTTATTAAGCTTTCTAAATGACCCTTGTAACAAGCGTTCAACCAATGACTCCCAATCCAGTTGGCTCAGGGCATTAGGTGTAAAGACACCCCAACGGGTTTAATAACTCGAGTCAAAAAGGCTACAAAACTTCGCTTGTCACATGGGTTGATGTCTTGATTTTTCTACCTTTTTACGCGAACACTCACTGCTTACTGAGGCAAGAGGCCCGGTTACTCAGCAGAAAAACTTACAAACACTCCCATTTATTCATAATGTACTCTTTTTTTTTCTTTTTAATATAAATATGAATATATACATGTATCCCAAGATATTAATATTCAAAGAATTCTAATTCAACTCAAGAAAATCACAGTATTCATAATTAATCTTAAATATCATACCTCACAAATATGTAATTCTGTGCAATTGATCCAATTATTAAATAGAATAGGTGAGACAAAACTAAAGTCAGAAAAAAAATCCACAAGTGATTATGGGTATTCAACTCAAATTGTTATCCACACTTCAGAGATATTCAGACCAATTTAGAAATATGATAAGAACATGACTTCCAAATCACAATTATTTATTTATTTATTTTTTTTAGCAATCATTAAACAGAATAGATATTTAACAAACAAACGGTTCTAAGACTCAATATTCCCAAAGCATCGTAAACAAACGGAATTTGTCTCAACACCAGGATCCTTGAGACTGGATGCTAGGTTACTATCAACCTAACTAAAGAGATGTACCTCGTAGCAAGGGCAAAAGGCTAACAAGGCCTTACAATAGGTTGTCATTTTCTAAGAGTTTCTGGTCGGCTCAATGGAACCCAAGCCAAGGTCAACAGTCCTTTGTATCTGCACTTTGGGGCTTTACAATTATGGACATTTCGTCCAGTCCATGCTTAGGACTCCCAAATACCTTATCGGTGGTTGTTTCTTGGACAAACTACTAATTACTTAGCTGGTTGAGTTGGCATCCCTCTAAGAGATCAACTACAAGTGTTTCAAGCTTGCACCTAAGGTAGCACAGCACTTGCCTCCTCTAGCTACCATTTTTTTTTTTAAATATCAAACCAATTCCTCCCCCTCTTAAAATCTGGCATTGTCCTCAATGGGAAAAGGAAAATAAAAATAAAAATAAAGAAAATAAAAAATAAAAATAAGAAAATTTGAAAAGTACATATGCAAAGCTATGGTTCAGAAAAATACAACCTGACACAAAAACAATTCTGACCGTTGGATGGCTATGTTTTCACTTTCGTATCATATCCATGAGTGCGGCCATCATGTGCTCCAGTCTGTGTTGTCCATCCTCTAGTGTTTGTAGCCCCATCTCTAGCCGGGCTATCGCTGCACTCATGTGATCTGATTGTGGAGACACTGCAACTCCTGATGAGGAATCTCCAGGTGGTGATGTTGAGGGATCTTCTTGGGTCTGCTTCTGTCTAGCAGAAGTTGTTTTCAAATGGCTGATGCTCTGACGCCATGTACATTTTTCCAGCATGGTGACCTGATAACCCAAAGATGCTTGAGGCCGAGGAGGTCGAATGCTTTTGAACAAAAGCAACCTTGTGATAAGCCGTGGGAAAAATAACTTCCCCACCTTTTTTGGCTTATTCTCAACAAAATATTTGGCTCTGCAGATCATGGCCAGATAGATCTTTCCAATATCAAACCAACACCCTTTATACATATAGTATAAAACAGACAAGAATTTTCCCCGTCGTTCTTGCTCATGGCCTATAGGACAAAGATTTTTCCTAATAGCATCATCCAACAACCACATCTTTGATGGCAAGTAGGCGCGGCGTGCAGCGTTATTGTGCTTATTCATCTTTCCACCGCACATATCATCAATCATTTCTTGCTTTGATGCATAGATTGGTTGTCGAGATCCAGTGGGCTCATCATCTGTTGGTGGATACCCTAAGCAGCAACACAGATCTGCTGTTGTGAATTGAACTTTCACACCAGCAATGATAACCTGATAAACCAGTTGATCCCTAGTCCGCTCGCTTCGTGGTAACTCGATGAGAGTGTGATAGAAAGAGCGAATGATCTGAGGATACACCAGTAAGTTATTTTCTGGATCTGGATCTACGAGAAACAACAAAGAATGCTCCCTCAAGTAGTTCATCGCCCATCTGTTGATGGCTTCTCGTTGTATCTTTTTTTCAATTTGACACTCCGGAATTATTTCAGCTTTATTGAACAACGCAAGCCTGGATTGCAATTGTGATACGATGGTGCGTGGTCGTCTCGGCATGGTTTCTGATCTCTGTTAGAGAGAAAACACACTCTTGCCAGAAAATGAGTGAGATGAAGATGAAAACTGATCGAGACAATAAAGGAAAACGTACATATATTAAGAAATTTGTGGTGCTTGTCACATCAGTACTCACTTTACTGTCACGCTTTGCGGCTCATTATCACTCTCGAGGACGACTTTTTTTTTTTTCTTTTGTTATTTTTTTTAATCAGATAATATATAAAAAATAATAATAAAAAATAAAAATGAAAAAAAAAATAAATGAAAAAGAAATACTGGGTTGCCTCCCATAAGCGCTGTATTTATCGTCTGGGCAAGACGGAGTGTTCCCAACACTCAATTACCTGGATCTTGGAGAGTAATGTCTGGGCAAGACAAAGTGTTCTCACCAGCTGCATTGTAATGAAAATTCAACCTTTTTATTACCCAGAATGCTTTATGCTCGAGCTCCATAAGAAGATGGCTACCCTTGCTAAAAATCAAACGATATGGAGACATGCCAATTGGAGTTTTATATGCAGTGCGATATGCCCAAAGAGCATCATTCAATTTTATACTCCAGTCAGTTCTTTTGATATTCACAGTCTTCTCCAAAAGTCGTTTAATTTCACCATGAGAAATATCAACTAGGCAGATTGCCGAGTCAACCATTAGAGAATGATGGTGGAAAGGCCAAAATGAAATTATTTTGTTTTAATTTTAAATTTTTTTTAAATTTTTTATGCAAGGTGAACTTGCAGTTTTTTTTTTTCAACAAAATTAAAAGAGTTAATATACACAAAATAAAAAAATTAATATAAAAGACAGTAAAATGGGGCATAAAGGCCAACCATAAGTATTAACAGAAATAAAAAGTTATAGTAGGCGGCTTAGCCGACCATATAAGTATATATGTACAGGTGGGGCAGTGTAAAGCCAACCACAAATATAAATAATACTGTATAAATAAATAAATGAATAAATGTTAGTAAGTTAGTAAATGTTCGTGACAGTTATTATAAACAGATATAGGCGGTAGCAGTAGAACCAGCCAATAATATATAGTTAGATGGGGCGGTAAAGCCATCCACAAATATAAAACTGAAAAACCTTCCATTAAGGAGGTGTAGTATACTAATATTAATATATACATATATACATATATACAAGAGTTAGATAACAATATATTAAATCAGTCCCCGGCAACGGCGCCAAAAACTTGATGTGGGGTTTAGTACCCGCTAAAAGTATAGCGATTCCAAACCCAAATTATACTCGCAAGTGCACGAATCAATTGTAGTATAGAAGTGGCAAATACGAGTGTCGTATCCACAGGGACTGAATATTAAATATCTGCAATTCCAACTCTTGTAATTATCAATGGAAACAAAATAAATAAGGATTAACACAAATAAACAAACACTAGGGATCCGATTTCACCAACTCTATTGTATTTAAATTATTTAGCCGACAATTATCATTTCATTCATGCATGTCAAAGATCAAGTCCCCTAATTTATGTAATAGTCATGGGCATCTGACTTACCACGTCTATTCCCAATTGCAACCATCCATGGGCATTTGGATTGGCTAGGACAATCAAGAATGCATTAGGATTTATGGTAACTTATGTAGCGATCACAAAGATCCTAGCATATGGCATTTATGTCTAGGTAACTCCGGTGTTAACTGCAAGAAGCTGGTCTCAAATTGGACATGGGCATTTGCCTCAATTTGCATCATGGTAATCAAACCTAGATTGTAGCTAAGCATCAAGATTTAATTATCAATAAAGAATAGCTAATTAACACTTGACATAGCATAAATAAACTAATAATTAATCAAACCAAATTTATTTAGATACAATAGAGTGGATCCATCATCACCCTAGTAAGAGGATTAGTTCCTCATACTAGGTTTACACAACCAACAATTAATCTCACAAAATTCTAGAAAGAATATGTGAGAGAATTGTTGTAAGAGAAAAACTCAAGAACTTACTCCTTGATTTTTCTTCTCTTCTTGCCTCTTTCTCTCTTCCTTCAATGTTGTCTTGTATTCCTTCCTCTCTTTTCTCCTCTTCCTCCTTGATTTCTTCTCTGGTTTTGTGATTTTTCCTTTTTTTTTTGTGATCCCTCTTCCTCCTTTATAGTAGTGAAAATATACTGGTGAGATTGAAAATACTGAGGATAGTCTTCACATGATTTCCTTTAGCGCTGTGTTTTGAAGACTTTCGGATAAAAGTTGTGCCGCCTACATGAAAATCAATACAGATGTTAGACAATTATACATACATATATATATATATAACACTATTCACTTTTTGACTTAAACGTAATATGTATATATATTCTATATAAATACACACACATATATATATATATTACTATTACGTTGGACTTGGGCATATATATATATACACACATATATATCTATATATATAACTATTTATATAAACATATATCTATATAACACTACTTATATATAGATTTTTGTACGTTTATCAGCCCCCATTGTCTTCCCCCCTAAAAGACCTATTAGAGGGAAGGAGGGCTTGCTATTATATACAGGATTTTTGCTGAGTTATTACCCGATGTGGGACTTTTGTCCAACAAAACTCTTAACATATTCTCTACGTACCAACGAGAGGTGGTTCGGTTGGCAATCGACTGGGTTAGGCATATGTGTGCCCAAAGTTTTATTCAAATGAGAAACAAATTTCTCAACCGTATTTCAAAAAAAAATAAATCATATTCTCTATGTTAACTGTTCAAATATCACTTTTTCATAATTTATATTATCTTTATTCAACTACAATTGCATCGCAATTTCTATCCTAAATCTATGTGATTAAATATTCAAAATTTATACAGTAGTGCTAAGTAGCATATCTAGTGGTAGCCCATGAGAGCCCTAGTCTTTTAAATGAAATTTTAAAACGTCTTAATTCTCAAAATACATGTTAGCCTTTATAAAAATTACACATTCAAAATCAGCACATAAAATTCTTTCTAACAAGATCCATTGTCGATGAGTTTTATCAGATAAATCTTAATTAATTTTTTTTTTCATTGGAATTTCAAAAACAAATGAATTTAGAACTAAAATAATGAATTCTAGATTGTGCTTTAAAAAACAATAAAATCTACATTAAAATAATAAATTTTGAACTGATGGGTTACATGTCATTTTCGAAATTTATAACACAATGTCTACCACTTTGTGGAGCGAGAAGATAGGATAGAAGAGATGGAATAAACTAATAAAAATGTTGGATCACACTTTTCATGCAATGTAATGTAGCGCACTGCGCGCATGCTCTATTTTTTTAAGAGAATGCACTATTTTGGAGCACGTTTAACAACTACCAATATAGATAAAATTGGTTATAATATACATATTATTATATTAATATATATTTAGTAATTTACAGGCCAATACGCTTTCACTAAAAGGACCTATTAGTGGAGGGAGAGCCGGAGAAGGCACCCATTATATAGTGCTTCACCAAGCCGTATCTAAGTGATGTGGGATGTGTGATACCGATCTGGACTATCGGACTAATCAAAATGAAGCTAAGGACTTCCACCATCCTTTTTTTTTTACCAAGCTCAGCCATCAAAAGCCACCGTGGTAGCCGAAAATCCCTTCGCAAAGCCTCGGCTATCATAGCTTCAAATGCCCAATTTGGTTGCTGGAGGACTCATCATTGGTAGCTAATAGTCCATAAGGGTTGTTCAGTCTGATCACTACAAGTCCCACCCATTGGTTGGAGGACCTAGATGTGACCAGAATAACCAAAATGATATATGTCCATAATTTTCTCTTCCATAAACTTACATAATCTATGTGGTTGTACAACTCAGCACACTAAATAAAAGATCTAATTAATTCTCTCTCATCCAGGTTTTTTTTTATCGTATATCCTCTTTCTCTTCTCTTTGTCGCAAACCTGCGAATTAGGTTTTGCTCATCTACAACTCCATAAACAATCAATGGCGGGTTATCTTTCTAAACGGGTTTGATTCACGAGTTTATGGTGGTTTTCGGAGCTTTCTTTTTCGTGTTGTGTGGATTGTAGACATTGTCAAGTTTTATAGCAATTCGTTCATCGCAAAGAAAGAAGATACAAACATTCAATGCTTTGTCCAGGTTAGTCTACATAAGGTTACGAATTCTATGATAAGCACATAATATTTCGTCTATGAACTAAAATACAATTATCTACATTTTTGATAAGGCAAACACAATTTTTTTCTTTTTTGTTGATAATATGATCAAATCTCACAAATGCAATTATTTTAGGTCTGTAGTTTTGATATTTCTTTACTTTTAGGTGGATGAATGGTGAATGTAGTTTGAGGTTGTGTTTACAGTGCCTTATTACATTGTACAAATTATTAATTACATTGTGTTTGTGCTAAATTGCACTGTGCAAAACTAACCGTTATTAAATGGCAATTTTGCAGTGACGATATGGAGTTCACTCTGGAAGATGATAACCAGAACCAGTTAGATCATATGGACAGTGTAGATGTACGAAAATGATATGTGTCCCTAATTTTCTCATCCCTAAACTTTCCTAATCTATGTGGCATGCCAACTTAGCATGCCACCTAGATTAAATTACAAAAATAAAAAAAGTTGTATATTTTCTCTCGTTTCTCTCTCATAGGAGTTTCTTTTCTTAGTAATCTCTCTTTCTTCTCTCACATGTCTCATATTAATCATCAATATGTGTAGTTTGGTTTTTGTGTTTATTGTTCTTGAACAATAGTGTATAGCCGTGTATGTAAAATAAGGATTGCTATTGATTGGGTTGGTCTCTGAGTTATAGAGATTGAACAGGTTGTCGAACGTAATTCTACATGAATCAGTCACAATTACATCCGTACATGAAAGACCACTCATATCATCACATCAAATAGATACATTTTCTTATTACGCAATGTAACTAATTATATTGACAGTGTAATAAGCCATTGCAAGGTTTGTTTGCGTTGTTCAAAATGGAGAAATTGTTGTGATCTATTTTGGAAAATGATGATTGGTCACGCAATTAATAACTAGACAATGTAATAAGATAAAATCCTATTGGGATGTTTTGGCTCAAATAGATACGGTTCTTTATTGCGCTGTCCTAATGGACAGTGTAACTAATTATTTTGACAGTGTAATAAGTCACTGTAAGGTTTGTTTGCGTTGTCCAAAATAAAGAAAGTGTCTTAGTGCGAGATCTCTTTTGGAAAATCATGATTAGTCACGTTATTTGCAACTAGACAATGTAATAAGGCAATATCCTATTTAGATGCTTTGACTCAAATGGATACAGTTTCTTATTACATTGTCCTATTGGATAGTGTAATTAATTATATTGACAGCGTAATTAATTAAATTCAATGAGTAATAAGAAGTCAAAGTATAAAATCTCATGAAAATTCCATCTACAATAATTTCAATTCATTTTCTATGACAACTAAAACACAAAACAAATTGACTCAGTGCCTTTTTTACACTGTCCAATCTAGGTAGTGTAATAAGATACTATGCCCCTTCAAAATAATGTAATAAGGCATTGTACACTTCAATCATTAAAATAAGCCCAGATCGACAATATGAATGGGTGAAACAAAAAAAAACAGTAAGCGATCTTGCATATCTTCGATGTTGAAGATGAATATGTTGAACAAGAAACATCAAGTGTCTTTTCTTCTTCTTGTAGGTCTCAAGATCTCCCTAGACAGCATCATTGGAGGCTCAAATTTGCTGGTAGACGCCATTAACGGCAAGGGATGGAGAAAAATAGATGGAAACCCGAATCGAAAGGAAGAGCTTGAGAAGGAGGTTGTCGATGGAAACCCGAGTCACAATGTTGATGCCATGGATCTTCAGTAGAAGGTCGTTGATGCCATGGATCTTGAGGAGGAGGGGGAGAGGTGGGGAGAGGAGAGAATGAGGGGATGGGTGGAGGATGGGGAGAGAGGCAAGAGAGAGACACGAAGAGAGAGAAATTATTTTAAAATTTTTCTTTTGCTTTTATTATATTTTTCTTTTACAGGTAAGCTATTCAAATTTTTTTTGAATTGCTTTGTCATCATGTCTAGGTGGCATGCCACCTAGTTATGTAAGTTTAGGGATGTGTAGTACTACCGGTAGATGTATGTGTTGAGGATGTTGCTTCACTCACGCTGACGATCGAGATGTTATTTGATTATGTGGATGACTTGTTCAACATAATGAGTTCTTTGTTAAGAGGAGATCCATAAGTAAGGACAATAGTAGGGTGTACAAATATTTACTTTTTACATGTGAAAGGTCTGAGAAATTTTATAGTAATTTGAAGAAGTCTGTATGTCATCGCACATTTTCTAAGAATGAATGCAAAGCTAGCAGCACGGGGAGTAGTATAGTCCCCGCTAGATCGTCAAGAACATATGATAATTCAGAGTTTTGAGAATTCGATAATTTGGTCTTATGTAATTTGTTTTTGCAGACATTGAATTTGTTGTTATTAAGTGTATGACTTGTACTAATTTTTAATTATGGGGATGATTTTGACAATTGGTAGTAATTTGTATTGTGTTTTTTGAATGACTTGCAGGATTACAATTTGTTATAGATGTTAATCACATTGTGAAAATAGCACAATGTAATTAATTATATCGCAGTGTAAATAATTGCATTGTAACATGTTCAGTGTATTTAGCTACTGGATCATATATATACAAACCATCACAATTGTCAATCCGCTTTAATTAAAGACAATTTGTTCAAGGTTTAACTGAATGAACTAAAACGCCCTAGATGGTTATAGATTTTGGCCAAAAAAAATATGCATGGTAATTTTTCCTCTTCGTCCAACACCCAATGTAATAAATTATGTAAACAACGTAAATATTTACATTGTATAATCAGATAGTATACTTAAACCCAACATAATATTTTTAAGTACTACCATTAAAGGATAGGTTCACAATGTATTTGCATGCATCTCACTCCCAAAACATTTACCAAAAGAACTTACATTGGTATCCTAGCATATAAGTAGGATCTCTGCATCCTTTAGGTACGGATCTCTGCCTCCTTTAGGTACGGATCTCTGAATGTCCTATTACTTGGGAGAATTGAGTTGTAATGAAGCCATAATCCATCCTCAGTGTCCAGAACGAATGTTGTCCAATGATTGCCAACTAAATGGTTTCCAACAGCATGAATGGTAAAAATGTAATATCTGTATCGATCAACCTTGTTCTTGAGCTTCTCTACAATACTCTTTTGTAGGAGATCATCTCTTTCCATCTTAAGGAATGCCATGCAAGAACTGGTTATGGCAATTGAAGCTGTTCTAACTTCCAAAGGATGAGGAGCTATCACTTTCCCTTGTTTCCTTGTCAAATATTCGCATTGCGCGTTAATTATCTGCACAAATATGAAAATAACTATAAATGATATACACAAGATTATATAATATACTGAAAACCCAAAGTTAATTAGTTAAATGTTGTGCTTACATTGCTTGACACCATGTCGCAGTTCACAAGAGAAACTATGTCACTCCACATGAGGATATGAATTGATCTCCTTTTGGTTTTTTTTTGCTCTTTGGTTTTTCCTATGTTAAATTTAATTTTATTACAGCAAATTCTATGAATTGATCTCCTTTTGGTGCATGAATCGGGGAGGAGATGAGAAGATAATTATGAGAGGAACATGAGGTGAAGGAGGAGGTAAGCTGTAAGCATAGTGGGAGAATCAAATGATCGTGAATTGAATTGGCTTTAATTTTTGTTTTAGAAGCATTTTTTTCCATTGGTTTTCTTCCACGTGGCTCTTTGAATCACGGTTAGCAAACTTGAGACTTTCGTTTTATATATATAGAATAGAATGATGATTGATTGATAAATAATAATCACGGTACTTGAGATTCCCGGGTGACCCGAATTCGATTTCTCGACCAAAGAAGTCTCGGTGGTAGCATCGAGAGTCTCTACTGCAGCTGCTGGGACAGTGCGCTGGCAAGTGGGCATTCGGCGTAGGGAGGCAGCGGCTATCAAAAGGGGTCCGGAGTCGGTGACAAATCCCATGGTCAGTGATGGGTTTCAAAATACAACCGCTGCTATCAAAGGTGGTGGAATGAGGACGGGACCATAATGGGGTGGGACTAAGAAGGGTCGAAAACCTGGATAGGGGTCATAACTCACAACTCTTTCCCTTCTCATTTGGCCACGCGAAAGAAGTAAGCACCAGTCGCATCTCAAAAGCGTCTACTCTCTCAAAACCAGTTGTCATTCGTATACAGCCTGTCATCCAAGGAAATTCCAGACTCCAGAAGCGTGCGTGACTTGTTGTTTTAATAACAAACAATTGTCTGATGATCAACAAATGTGTAAGGATCAAGGGAGTGATAAGGTGTTGTTATGGAGTGATAAGGCAGTCACATGGAGAGATAAGGAAGACTACTTGGAGAGATAAGGCAGGTCCTTCACATATTCCTCCACAATCGGATTGGTTTGCTGAATAATGAGTTGTCCCAGGTGAAACTTATTCGAGGCAAGTGTTAGTTCAATCAAACAAGAGCAAGATCAAGCTTATCCTTCCTACCAGAACAAACAGTACTTAACAAACGTACTGATCGATCAAGGGTGGAGCTTATTCTTAACTACAAGTCATGTTACTCTTGTACAACAACTTATGATAGGATTAGTTATCATGTATAGCATTAGGTAGTCAAGGTCTTGATATATAGCTGCTTGTGTTCAACGTTAAAACATGCTCAATAAAAAAAAACTACAATTCTCAATTTCTTTCTGTTTTGGCGTGCCTGTCCACTGTCGTGGATTCTGGTTTTTGGTTCGGCGTTGCTGTGTGGTTTCAGCCTTTAGCGGAGAGCCAACCAGGTGTTTGTAGAAATGCTCGTGTGGAATGGGTGGACAGTGTCTACAATGATTTACTCAATCCCCAAACAAATTAAGTCATATTGTCAATAAAGATGTTAATTCTTCTTCTAAATAATTAAATTTCATTTGGCCAATATATTAAATTTGTCCATTCCCAATCCCAAACCCCAAGTCACCTGCCCGTCTAACAAGTAGAACAACATCAAGCATAACTTGAACCAATCAACCAACCCTAAACCAAGCATTGAGAGTGCGATCGTAGGGAGCTTGCTTTGAATCAGCAAATCTTATTTCATTGATTCTCGACAAAAAATCTACAGCTACAGCTTCAGCTTCACTACAATAATACTTCTCACGTAATGTTTGCCATCAAGCCACGTGAAGTATCCGAACGCATAGTCTGAAGAATTATTATCAGCCTTGACCTCCAGAGTAACATTGAATGTCTTTTCTTCTCCTGTTTCCTTGAAATGAAGTGTCCTTGGATTAACATAAACTGACACTCCTGTTGGCTCTTTAATAATCACACTATATTTTCCTGGAGTACCAACATTCTTCACCGTTCTTGATACGGTAATTCGACCTTGCAAATCTGGAATTGTTAGTGATGGATAATTCAAGTTTGCAACACTAAAGAACGTGGGACACGTGAAAGGCCTATCAGAAAATCTCCTGATAATGCTTTGATTGTAGCCATGTGCACATAGAAAGTTTAGGTAGTCATTAGCAGTCAAGTCATAAACAAGACCTGGATCAGCAGCACGGCTTGGATGAACATGTCCTGCCCCGTAGTCAAACGGAGTTGCATTTCTCTGTGATTCATTCTGTATAAACGCATTGGTGTTGTCTTTTTTTGTTGCTACAAAAAAAGAAGCAGCATTTGAGCATGATCATGAACAGATTTATCTGGTGATTGACAAGGGGTAAAACTAGGGATGAGTGTAAACGCCCGGGTATAGGTATTTTTGACATACCTAAGTAAAAGTAAAAGTAAAACAAATGTTCATACCAGATGTCATGATAGCAGATTTGATAGCAGCTGGACTCCAATCTGGATAGAGTGCTCTAATAAGGCCCACTATGCCAGTGACATGAGAGCATGATACTGAAGTTCCATTTCTTATCCTGAAAACTTCTCCACCAGATATAGCTCTTGGATATGCAGAATAAGCAGCAAGTATGTCGACTCCTGGTGCAGTGATATCCGGCTGAAATAATAAATATCAATTGTCAATCATGCACAAGAAATGTATGTAAACCTGAAGAGTGATATTGATTGAAGTAGTAACAAACCTTGAGAATGGCTGGCTGAACCATGTTGGGTCCCCTAGATGAGAAATCAGCCATTATAGGAGCTCGCACTTTTTCCAATTGTAGGTTTGGATATCTGTTTATTAACACAATCAATCAAGTTTTGAGAATTTGATAAGTTCCGAAAATGTAAAGAAGCCAAGTAACTGACATAGAACTTACTCGACATGGTCGTTATGAGCAAAGGCAGCTTTACCATATGTTGAACTAATATTTGA
Organism: Tripterygium wilfordii; assembly: GCF_013401445.1. Classification (NCBI taxonomy): domain Eukaryota; kingdom Viridiplantae; phylum Streptophyta; class Magnoliopsida; order Celastrales; family Celastraceae; genus Tripterygium; species Tripterygium wilfordii. Next base: position 9,701,624 of record NC_052241.1, read on the forward strand.
AGTGGAGGAGATATGATGTGATGTTCCCTAGAAACGCAAATTAGACGACGGAATACATTCAGTTGTCACTGATATATTATGCGTAGCCGAAGGTCTAAGAAAGCATGAAATAATTAGAGGAAGTATCAAATATTACCTTGAGGTTGTTCATAGGCAAACGATCAATTGTGCTTGCACCAACTGTGATTATCCAAGGAGACACATTGTCAACTCTCCCTGGCTCTGGTCCTGAGTTGCCCGCAGAACAAACCACAACTATGCCTTGTTTAACGGCATGGAAGGCACCGATTGATATCACATCCTTAAAAAACTCCGATGGGCCAAAATTAGCAATTGCCACTGAAATGACATCGACCCCATCACTTATGGCAGCATCAAAGCCAGCCAAGATGTCCGCCTCCAGGCAATTTATCCAACACACCTTGTAAGCAGCGAGGCGGGCTTTTGGCGAGCCCCCCTTTGCATTTCCATATGCGTAAGTTTGATAATTTACACGAGGCGCAAAGTTTCCCCCCGCTATCGTTAATGAGTGGGTTCCATGGCCATTGATATCCCGGCAACTATCAGGGGTATGTTCCACTCCAAATCTTGCTCTCGCAGCACTGCTAAAATACCTAGCTCCTATCAACTTCCTGAACATTACAACACTAAAAAAACATTAGCTATCACAAACAATTGATATCAATATGTCTTTTATAAAGTTGTGTCATATATATAGAACATTTGCAGCAAATGAATATGAGAGTACTTATTGCATTGGATTGGATTATCTGTCTTGTCCTCCTCACAGCGACCTTTCCATCTCAGCGGCACTGGTCCATATCCTTCATCACGGAAGCTCGCTCGCTGTGGCCAAACACCTAAAATTTGCGGGAAAAATGATGTTCTCCCCTGCACAATATATTTCATTGGAAACAGATACTTCGATTATAAAACTTACCACTATCAAGATTTGCGATGATGACATCTTCGCCAAACCTTGACTTGTTCCAAACTGAGCTCCTTGGAACTTCTCCACTTTTTGTCTCTAGTCCAAGGAAACCCCATGACCGGGTCGTTTGCAATTTTCTTTCGTTGCTCTGGAAAACGGAGATAACGTCTGGATGTTCTGCATTGATCAAATTATAAAATTAGGAGAACATATGGACCACGAAAATTTTCATCAACTCAGACAAAAACATGAAAGAATAACAAAAGAGGAAGAGAAGAGATGAAGAGGAAATTGATAGATAGAGTTAACATTAAATTGAAGCATAAGTTCGTACTCTGAATCTCTATTGCTTCTTCCTCGTGAAGCATAGCAGCAAAGCCATTTATGTTTCTGGTATAGTGGTAGAAAATGGCATCTTTGGCTTTCTTTGTGTTACTGCCATCAAAATACAACAAACAAGTCAATTAATCTTCACAAGTACGCTAGTTGAAACATAAGGGTGATCTTTTGGAAAGATATCTACTACCTTTTCAAGGAGAGGCCCAGCAACTCAAAATGAGAATTCTTGGCATTGTCAACATCCATAGATGTTGGCTGTTTACCATGCATGTGTGACCCCAAATACACAATGTAAACCTTTTTGACAGTGGATGGTTCCATGTTGATGATTTTGTTCCCTGATTGTGCTAATATGAAATGTGATATGGTGACTAAGGAAAGACACAAAAAATACAAGGGAAAATGATGTTGAGGAGCCATTATATATTGATAAGATCAGGGAGGTAATGTATGTCGGAATATATGTGACTAAGGGAAGCTAACCTTTGAACATATATCGTGGTTATAGGTTCAAGTGAAGTAATTAAGCTGTATGGTGCTTATATATATAGAGAGAGAGAGAGCTTGAGATACATGTTGATATCTGCTATCTTTTGTTTTCTTTTAGCACACAAATACACAGAATTCTTAAAACTGATAGAAAGTGTTCATCGCTAATGACTAAACCAATAAGGCAATGGTGATTTATATGGAAGGACTTCTTGGCTAAGAACTTTTTAAAATGATTGTTAAGTGTTTCCCAGGTATGAATTCCTTAATTTCATTGAGAATTGCACCACAACCAACCTTTAAAATAACAACAAACCTAAACTAGTTTTAGCATAATGTGATTTAGATGGAGCCGTCTTGTCTAAGAACTCTTTGAAAATGATTGTTAGTGTTCCCCAGATGTGCATTATTCCTTAACTGCGTTATGGGGACTGCACCAGAAGCAACCTTAAAAATAAAAACAAACCTAAACTAACTAGGCTTCCATATAATGCACGGATTTTTAACGTAATATTCCTCAATGCTTTTGCGTAAGAAAATCTAACGAAGTTGACCAAATACATGGTATTATGTTTAATATACCTTGACTTCATATCTCATGCATGTAATATAATGGGCTTTTACACAATGAGGACAAAAACTAAAATTTGTATTCCAATAAGGATAACTTCAAAAAATTTAGGAAAAAAAAGACAAAACTTACAAACTTACCCAAATACTCATTTCTTGTAAAAGATCGAAAGCTCTCTCCTTATAAACTAGTGAATCAGACCTCAGGACGCCCTCCATCATATCTCGACAACAAACCTCACATAATAATGTATACAATATCTTGGGTTTTTATCTAACGGTCTAAAATTATGATACATTTTCTATGTTGAATTTGATTTTTGTTCAGACAAAAAAATATATATTTGGATTCATCAATGGGGCTATAGTGGACTCTAGGGATGGTCAATTTGCCCCACTCGGATTAAACCAAATTTGGACATAACTTATATGTCCGAAATATGTGTTCAAATATAAAATTTTAGCCTGTTTAAAATCATGTCCAGGTTCAAAAACAGAAATTTTATCCGATTTATTTATCTGAACTCTAACCCGAATTAGATTATTGTCTTGTATACTTATTCGGATTCAAATCAATCAATATTTGGTTAATTAAGTATGTTCGAAATTCAATCCGCATAATGTTCTAAACATAAATATTTCGTGGACATGTAAAACTGACCCAAAACCGATTTTTGCCACCCAAGTTGAAGTGCACTCTAGTGTAGTTTATCTACAGCAGAGTAGGTGCGTAACCGAGTAACCATTCTCCACGCGGCATAACAACTATTCAGAGTTTAGACAATAGATTCTGTGATTCTCTACATCCTGGACCACGTCGGCTCCGTACGTCGTGTATCCACACAAAAAATTATCTTTTTACTTATTAAATTTTATAAAAAAAAATTGCACTCCAAGAAAATGAAAATAAAAACGTGTTTGTCTTGCCTTCCCCTATTTATCTTTTTACCGGAGATTAATCATTTAGTAAAAATGATTTACTACAGGACATACTAAAATAAAAATACTTTAATACAAAAGGTTAAATTATTTACTGAATAAAAAATTAATATATGAATTTTTTTAATGAAATATATAGTTTTGCACAAAGAATGCTTGACCATGATTCATGGGGATTAAAAAGACGTGGAAAGATATAGAAGTGAAAATACAGCATATACGCGGAGTGAGCGGGTACCGCCGGTACGCGTATATCAAACATCTTGATGCTACAAAAGCAGTCCCCGTTTTTAGCAAACATGTTAAATTCCAAGCAAAACAAAATCACAACCTCTTTTTTCGATAATCGATGAACCACCTAACTAAAAATACTCTTCGGACAATTGAGAGAGCGTAAATCTCAGACTAAGAGGCTCATGCGTATGGAAGTTTCTCACCTGTCAACAAGGTAAGCCCTGGGCCGATACCTAGTGCGCGAAGATCCACTTGCATATACACGCAGGCGGGCCGAAGCCCACATACAGGCTAGGTGGCCACCAAGAAATACGCTTCGGGTTGGAATCGAATCTTGGACGCAATTGCACCTATCCCAGTTGATTACCAATGGAACCATCTCTCAGTGGTTAACCACAACATTGTAATTCTCAAAAATGATAAAAAGATATCAGCAATTAGTATCCTAGTTATTTTATAGTTTGAAGTATAGGATTCAAGTGAATTTATGAGCTCTACATGTCTCACATGATGCACATAAAATCTTATGCGTACAACTCAATAGTTGGAATAGCTGTGATACCAGCGCTAGGATCCATATTACTTTATAATTCCTGAGTACAACGAGGGAGTATCGCCAATATCCATGTGGTCATGTGTTGAGTTTTGATTCAACTTATCCTATCTTCATGTGTCAAATTTATTATGTGTTTGCAACTCTGATGGCATAAGTTTAGATTCATATTAAATGTTGAAATGACAAATTAATTTATATGATGTCATTTTCGATTATGAAAAAAAGGAACCGAGTGTTGTTTTGCCAGTTCATATGGACACTAATGATATGCAAGAAAGTTCTTGGATCATGAAGGCTCCACTTGTGGTTAGACCTTGCTAAAAATTACAAGACAAGACATTGCGATAAACTTTAAACCTATCTCATAAGCAGAATTGTTTCAAATGCTTTTCATTTTCCTGATAAACTTTATTCGTGCCTAATTATAGGTTTAAAGCTGCATTCATTTATAACATTGTTATTGTTTTATTATATTTTTTATTAAAGAGAGGTGGTATGATCTTTCCTATACTTCAATGCTAGTGACTATTTTAATTTGCCTAGATAATTCCACAACCATCCACGATCCACCATTACTTTTTAGTTTTTCTGTCAGGATCAATGGTTTTTTTTAAGGGAGACGGTATCCTCACTCCTTTTTAGTAATCGCACCCTAAATAGTTTATTTGTATTTTTTATTTTATTTTATGTTTTATTTAATATTTGAACATTAAATTCACATTGACATAATTAGTTTTCTCACCCCCAACAATTAAATAAACTAAATTATTATAAAGAATTCATGGCGTCAACGTGGGGACCAACCAAAGTCCATGCCTACATGTCCAACCCAACAAAATGACATTGTTGTAGCGTTCCCATCTCATTCATACCAACAATATTGTAATATTGTCTGTTTTGGGTTGTCCGGTCACGTGATACATATACAACAAAATTTAAAGAATTCACATAAAGGACATCAACGTGGGGTCCAACCAAAATCCTTACCCACATGTTCAGCCCAACAAAATGACATTGTTGTAACGTTGCCATCCCATTCCCTTAAGCCTAAGAAAGGCTTTATTAATAGAGTGGGAGCTAGCCCTTATAAATGGGTACTATATGCTCACATCTTGCGATGTGATATATTAACAACTTTCATTACCAAAAAATTTAACCTTCCTGCTTAAAAGTACAAGCCAAGACTTGGTACTGCAAAGGTTGGCCGGCCTTACTTGGGAGAAAATTGAAGGCAACCAAAGAGGTACATGCATGCTCACCAATCTTGATTCATTATGGAACTTTTGTATCATTGAGAAATTATGTATGTATACATATTGTTAGGTGTATTCCTCTCAAAGTCTTGGTTGCAATAGAAAGCATATCTATCTGATGATACCACTTTTAGACCACCAACTAAAGGTAGATACGCAGCATTGCCGAGATGAGCAAAATATCATCTCATACAAGTATATCTCGGGAGAATTTACCTCATTTTAGTTATACAAGCACCACGTATCAATTAAGGCTTTCCTCGGACCCAAGAAACCTATCTTGGGATCGAGAATCCTATCTCCATTTACGACAATGACGTTCTCTGAGATAACATAGTTCTTTAACAAGAAGTTCCTATCTCAATTCAAAGAATCAAATAGAAGATATGAATTCGACTCCATCAGGTATTAGAATTAGTTCATTGAATTTGTTTCTTTTCCTAGGTATATTTGAATTTTCGTTTTTTCCTTTTATAGATATAGTTTCATTTTTTTTTTCTTTATAGTTCTATTTTTCTGATTTGTCCTAACTTGTTAATTACAGTCATGTCCAGCCATATGATTGCTACAAGCCCGTTTGTCATGGGAAGTTCACTTGCTTCTAGCCCATTCCATACTCAATTCATCTATACCATTTACTGGCCCATCTCTATTTTACAATTTTACAAGTGCATGGCCCACCATTCAAAGAATCAAACACACACACACAAATATAATATATTTACATGATGTCACTGTAAATTTCTGTACTAGTTAATCAACAATTTTATGGAAAATATATGCCATTTTAATTAAATAAATATAATGCCCTTTTGAAAAATACATAATTTTGACAATATCCTTTTTGTTTTCAGGTTCAGCGTGATAAGTGCATTAAAAAGGGACAAATTTTTGGAGATGGTGGCGAACTCACTTTGGGTAAAAACGTATTAGTAGCTTATATGCCGTGGGAGGGTTACAATTATGAAGATGCGCTACTCATTAGCGAGCGTTTGGTATATGGAGATATTTATTTTAAACTATATATGATAAAAATGATATTTCAATAATCTAAGCATTATTTCATTGTAATTTTTTACTCTAATCAAACATGGGAAAGGAAACCAATAATACCAAAAAAGTAATATGATAGTGTGATCCAACTATTTTCAAGCATCATCTTTTCATTTTCATCTCCACTTTTAATTTCGCGAACCAAACGAGATCTTATAAGAAACAATGCGTTAAAATTCTATTCATGCGCATTTGCTCACTTTTTTTCTTTTTTTCTTTTGAAAAGGTCATAGACCAAGGTATAGATTGATTTTTGCCTTTCTCGAATTTTTCCTTTTTCCTTTTATGAGTATATTTGAGTTTTTTCTTTCTCCTTTTTATAGGGATAGTTGAATGTGCCTACAGTCACCAACTTGTCTTCCCCTACTCCATCCCTCTGCTTGTCTCTAGCCTTGTCCCGGTCTCAAACTCTCTTAGTTCTTTCCCCAAGAGTGGGAGTTGTACTCTTTGTCTCCTCTCTTCCAACATACAATATTATATCCCTTCAATAATGGCCTCTCACAATGTTGCCTTGTATTTTTTGTGCCTTTCCTTGGTCACATTCTTACAATCCAACTTAGCACAATCAGATAACTATGTCCACATGTACCCATCAGCTGTTAAAAAGGCAAGTATATATAATTTATTCATTGCATTTCAAACCCTTTTAATGTTAGCCATATAGGTTTCTAATAAATTACACATCACAATTAAAACATAAAATATTCAAGATAACAGAAAAATCATTTAAATTGTTCTAGACAATTTTTCATTAATTAGAAATCATCTATCATCATGTATGTATGTCAATCAATAATTATTCTGTTGTATGAGTGTGTATCAATTAATAATTATAATTAATAAATTAACCCTACATGGTACTCTGTATATTTATTAGAAAAATATAAGTATTTTTTTCTGTAATATATACATTCTATATATATATATATATATGTATAATGTTTAAAGAAAATATTTAAAATTTTAAGTGGCTATTGAGGAGAAATACATGTATTTTTAGAAAGATGTATAATTTATTTCACATTATAAAGTGGACTTATTTTGGGGTTTGGATATTCGAAAAATAACATATTAGTGCCCACTTTATGAAAGTTGCACACTTAGGTCAGAAAAAATATTTTGCCATATAAGTACATTTTTTTCCACATAAGTATCTATTTTAAAAAATTAACAACTTTAAAAAATTAACAACTACATAAATCTAAAAAATACCTAGATCTAAGACATCTACCCTCCATCTCCACCATTGCCACGTTTACCTCCATCTCCACCACCATCGCACCTTCACAATCATCTTCTTTATAGGTATTTAGGTGTCCATATGTTTTTGAGTGGACCTAGATATCCAAAAGTCTTTTTAAAAGTACCGGCTTGAAATTTTTCCCTAGATATTTAGTAGTGTACTTCCAAATTTTTGCCCAAATTTGAGGATGGGCTTGAGCCACTCTAGGCCTAAACTAGTTCTGCCCCTGCTAATAATATTGTTGTTGAATTGCCCCTAGCTAATCCTCAACATACCATAACAAAATCAAGGTACCAAACTCTGATAATTTGGTGTGGGACTGTTCATGATTTGAGTATCAACGCTAAACATTTGTGGGTAATTCGAGGTTTAATCTTGTTAGCAAACTTGTTCGTCACAAGTCCGCGATATGAAAAAAATGTCAAGTGTTATTCACTTCATTGTGTCACATACATATATGCATTATTTCCTTTAAGCCACATAATGAAATGAAGGATTTTTAATTTGTTCATTTTGAAAGTACCTTAAAATGCAGCCAGCTTCCCCATACTTCATAGCTTTCTCTCTTCTTGTTCTGAGATAAGTTTTATGATCACTTGCAATGTATCCAAGGCTATCCCTGCCACCAGCCTCTCTACTCATCAACTCATGTGCGTCCTTAGGCTTTATTCCAGCACTACGTACTAAATCAATGGCACAAGCTTGAACTTCAGAAATTTTTCTCTGCGATCTCATCATATATGTGGTTTGTGGAAGGTGAAGTTGATGATTATGTTCAGCGACAAAATCATATACTACATACTTACCACTTTCTCGTTTCAATTGAACAAGTAGCCTTGCATGACAATTTGTTCTTGTCTCATCTCTATGGCTGCTATGAACCCTGCGTTTATCTTCTAAACGGACACCATGTTTAGAACATACGAATCCCCTTGTTGTAACTTTTTCATCTAACTTGCTTCTATTTAAAAAACTCTTTCTTGTCGAGAATCCAACTTGTTTTCCATAATGGCACCAATGCTCCCAAGCCTCATCAAGTGTATCAAATTCCATGTCCATGTAAGGTCTCCAATCTTTCTCACTATTGACCATCATGTTCACAACCTGTAATATCATTAAGAAAACCACAAACCACTAAAAAATTGGATTTTCAAAGCAAAGGGGGATCTTGCACACCATATTACAATAAACTACACATAAATGAATCATTATATACTATTTTGCTTCAGAACATACAAAACAGGGGAGTATTGCAACTAAGTTTCACAAAGTTGAAAAGGCAATTTGAAAATGACCTGAGAGTGGTCTTCCATGTAAGGATTCACTTGGGTCGTCGTCGTCGTCGTTCGTGGTCGCCGTTCGTGGGTCGTCGCTCGTCATCCACAATTACCCCGATGCTTCATAATCAATTTAGGAGGGAGTGGAAGATTTTTGGGAGAAAATGGCACCTCAGGTCTGATATTTGATAGAATAAATAATTTAATAAATATTGGTTAAAGCTCAGCCATTAGATCTGATGAATGGTGATGATTTAAAAAATTCCACATAATTTCACAATTCCAATTCCAGCTCCCCCCATCCCATAATGGCGTGGGACCCATGCCAAAAAAATAAAAAGAAAAACCAACATGTGGCACATTTTACAATTAATTTAAAAAAGAAAAAAGAAAAAAGAAAAACAAACTTACAAACATGTAGCTTATTTACAATTAATTTACTAAGTCTAAATATAATATAATATAAAAAAATATACAGTATTTAATATAAAGGCTGAGACCCACACAATTGAAAAAAATTTAATAAAAAAACAAACCTACAAGTTTTAGGCAAGGGTGATGGGACCCATGTCTTTTTGGCAAGAATCTCACGCCAAACCCAAAACGGTTCAAGAAAAAGCTCCATTTGAGGGCGGTTTCATTCTCAAATTTATGCCGTTCAGTGAGACGGTATCGCTCGGCTCTGCGGACCGCATCACCAAAAGCAGCCCTTGTAGCAAATGGGCTAGATGAATTGAGTGTGGAGTGGGGTAGAAGCAAGTGAACTTCACATGACAAATGGGCTTGTCGCAATCACGTGGATGGACACGATTGTAATTAACAAGTTGGGACAAATCAGATATGTAGAAACTATAAAGAAAAAAAATTCAAATATATCTATAAAAGGAAAAAGGAAAATTCAAATATACCTAGAAAAGGAAACAAATTCAAATATACCTATGAAAGGAAAATTTTCAAATATACCTATAAAAGGAAAAAAATAAAAAATTCAAATATACCTATAAAAGAAAAACATTCAAATATACCTATAAAAGGAAAAAAAAAATTCAAATATACCTATAAAAGGAAAAAATAAAAATTCAAATATACCTATAAAAGGAAAAAGGAAAAATCAAATATAACTAGAAAAGGAAAAACATTCAACTATACCTATAAAAGGAAAAGAACAAATTCTAATATATCTGTAAAAGGTAATCGAGTAAATGCGTATGAATTTTTGCAACATCCTGTATAAATACGTTGCAATCAAACAGACATCTTTCAATTCAAAAACAAGAAACCACAAAGGAAAAAAAAAGAAGCAAGAAGTGATGGAAAAGAATTTCTTCGTCATCCTCTTTGTTATGGCATTATGTTAGTGTCTCTCCCTCTCACTTTTTAAATTAATATATGTGCAATTCTTAATTGTTTGATAATATAATCATCAGATCTTTCAGTTGTGTTGTAAAATAATAGAATATTAGTCTGTGAGATCAAATTATAACGTAATTTAAAAGGTTACTAATGGATTCTGTTTTTGTTTTGTTTTGCATGTATATGTATATATAGGTGTGTCATTCGCCAGTATTCCAATGATAGAAGCGCAATATACTCCATGTTCTACTCAGAAAGATTGCGATATAGTCAAAACCCTATGTTCTGTTCCCCTCAAGTGTACTGATCACAAATGTCTATGTTGTGAGGACCCAAGCCACTGTTATTAAGACATCAATAAGAGATCACAAATGTCTATGTTGTGAGGACCCAAGCCATCGTTAAGACATCATGTAATAATCATCAATAAGAGGCGTTAGTTAAAGTGAAAAATTATGTTGCACCTTGTCTGTTCTATTAAACCATTTTGTATTCGAAACTTGTAGAAATTCTAGGCCCCCATTGTCTTCCCCTAAAAGGCTTATTAGAGGGAATGAGGGCTTGCTATTATATACAGGATTTTTGCTGGGTTATTACCCGATGTGGGACTTTTGTCCAACACCCCCTCGCACTCGTGGACTGGGTATCTCTGTCCAAGGCCCAACGAGTGGACTTCTTATCGAGGACGAGTGCACACCTGTTCCGATACCATGTAGAAATTCTGGGCCCCCATTGTCTTCCCCCTAAAAGGCCTATTAGAGGGAAGGAGGGCTTGCTATTATATACAGGATTTTTTGCCGGATTATTACCCGATGTGAGACTTTTGTCCAACAAAACTCTTAATATTCTCTACGTACCAACGAGAGGTGGTTCGGTTGACAATCGACTGGGTTAGGCATATGTGTGCCCAAAGTTTTATTCAAATGAGAAACAATTTCTCAACGGTATTTTCAAAAAAAATAAATCATATTCTCTATGTTAACTGTTCAAATATCACTTTTTCATAATTTATATTATCTTTATTCAACTACAATTGCATCGCAATTTCTATCCTAAATCTATGTGATTAAATATTCAAAATTTATACAGTAGTGCTAAGTAGCCTATCCAGTGGTAGCCCATGAGAGCCCTAGTCTTTTAAATGAAATTTTAAAACGTCTTATATCTCAAAATACATGTTAGCCTTTATAAAAATTACACATTCAAAATCAGCACATAAAATTCTTTCTAACAAGATCCATTGTCGATGAGTTTTATCAGATAAATCTTAATTAATTTTTTTTTTCAATGGAATTTCAAAAACAAATGAATTTAGAACTAAAATAATGAATTCTAGATTGTGCTTTAAAAAACAATAGAATCTACATTAAAATAATAAATTTTGAACAATAAATTATGGGATAAAAGAGTGGAAATAAAAATATTCCATTGACTAAATCAATAAAATAAACCTGTTGGGCTCCTATGAGTTATCAAACTGATGGGTTACATGTCATTTTCGAAATTTATAACACAATGTCTACCACTTTGTGGAGCGAGAAGATAGGATAGAAGAGATGGAATAAACTAATAAAAATGTTGGATCACACTTTTCATGCAATGTAATGTAGCGCACTGCGCGCATGCTCTATTTTTTTGAAGAGAATGCTCTATTTTGGAGCACGTTTAACAACTACCAATATAGATAAAATTGGTTATTGATAGGTATGATAATACCTATTGTTTTTGGTAGAAATATCCCCTCTTAAGCTTTCTTTTGATAAATAATGAGTGTATTTATGTGTTGATTTGTATTTTGATAGGTTGATTGCGGTTTGGATGAAAAGCGACGGAAAAAGGGCTGAATTGAAGAAAATGTCCACCGACCTTCGTGTGTTCAAATAGTCATAAATTTCTGTCACGTTATTGGAATTGAGCGCAACAAAAGGCATTGGAAAGTAGACATCTCAAGCTTTCCGTAGAATCTAAAATCATGCAAATCGGAGGTCATATGGAGAAGTTATGATCATTTGAATAATGTGCCTAGGAGTAACGCGCCTAGGCGCGCGCCTAGGCGTGGCGCGCCTAGGCGCAAAAAATTGTGCACGCCCAGGATCACTTCTGCACGCCCAGTCCAGAGAGTTGGACTTGAATTTTAAGTTGTGCACGCCTAGGATCACGCCTAGGCGTGCGCCTAGGCGTGGTGCGCCTAGGCGTGAAAACAACGCGCCTAGGCGTGAAAAACAATTTTCTGAGTGTTTTAAGTCGCGATTTGTCCGAGCTACGGGGGTTTTTAGACCTAGAACTGATTTTCTGGGGAGCGAAACCAGAGGGGGAAGGCGATTCTTGGAGCTAGGAGGAGAGATTCTTCAGCTCAACTTGGATCTACTCAACTAATTGGGTTTATTCATGATTTTCTCATCTCTCCTTTTGTGTTTTTTCTCTCATTATGTGTAACTAAATCTCTTGTGCCAAGGCTAGGTTGAAGCCTTGGGTTTGATGACTTTGTTTATGACTTGATTTTACATACATATGAGTTGATTTGGGTATAAATCTTGTGTTTCTATGTTTGATTGCAATTTATTCATGCTTGTGGTGTTTGGCCAACACTTTAGGTTTTTGGATGAAATTGTTTGGAGAATTTGCTTAGACAATAATATGTCAAGTAGATTATGGTTCTTGAAACACTTGATTATGAATATGTCTCCCTTTAATTAGGTGACAATTTGTATGAATCCTAATCTCCATAGAACTTCATGAATTCCTATGCATGTTTAGACCAATAAGATGGCTAGAATGTACTTAGGAATATCCGACCTAGACCAATAAGATGGCTAGTAATCGATTTTTAGGGAGATTTGGCTTAGGTGCGCCTAAAACCGACTTAGGTACGGATTCGTTATGCCCGAATTAGCAAATATGTGTGTGAATTTGTGTCATTGCAAGTCATTTCCCAAGGGGGATTCCAAAGCCTTGGTGTTCAACTCATTTGCATTAGTTGCATCCCTATTCTAAGAAAATACCAAAAATACTTTGCTCTTTACTTGTCTTAGTTTAATTACCAACCCAAACAATCTTGAGTTGATCTTTACTTTGTTTGCATTGTACATACATACATACAAGTATACATTTGGATTAGACATAACTCCATCCCTGTGGATTCGACCCTTGCTTATCATTGTGCTGTAGTCGCCGACTAGTACACTTGCTAGTAAGGTTAATTTAGACCCAACAAGTTTATGGCGCCGTTGCCGGGGATGGTAGCTTACGTTTGATCCATTTTTGTTATTTGTCCATAATTTTTTTTTTTCTCTTTTCCTTTGTTTGTACATAATACTTGTACATAATATTTGTTAACTAATTTTTCTTTTGTTGGCATATGCTTTGAGATGGGATATCCTCCACCATGTGCTTATCAGGGAGCAGGTTTTTATGGGTCGAGCTTATATTTGCAAGGATATAATGCAAGGACAACTCCTCCAGACCATGCCCCATATCCACCATGCAACTCCTTCTCCAACACTTATAACTCTGGAAGGTGTGAACGACCTCAATTCCTATGGAACAACTACCAGCATCAATTTGTTCCTACACAAGCAACACCACCACCATTGCTTGAGCAAGCACAAGACTCATCTCTACAAGACATACTAAATGCATTGGTTACGAGTACCCAAAAGTTGCAAGCAAATACTCAAGCTTGTAGAGAGGAGATGTGTCAATGGGCTTCACCACCACCGCTTGAGCAAAGACATGAGTCATCTTTGGATGACATAATTGATTCCTTAAATGCAAGTACCCAAACTTTAGCAGAGGCAACGTATAGGATGGTATCAAACAAAAATCAGCTTTGCCAACCTATGATGAAAACAAGTGAGGGGAAAGATATATGTGAGACAACTCAAGCAGTTACATTAAGCAATGACAAAGAGTTGGAGCTTAGAGGAAAAATTGAGTATAATTATGTGGATGAAGAGGAGTATGAGATAATGCTTCTCACTTCACTTTCGGAGATGGATCCACCAATGAAGGAGGGCATGGATTTAGAAGAATCAGAGAAGTCTCCATCAGCTGCAGAATGTGAGATAGTTTCAATCGAACAAGAAATTAGTGGACCTACATGGGTTGAGCAAGATATAGAAGAGAAAGCTCTTGTCGATTCTGAAAAAAATTTGAAAGCTGAAGATTTGGAGAACAAGTATAATGATAAGGTGGAGGAAGAATGTGATAACTTTGTAGAGAGGCATGAGGATAACATACTCCACAATCAGGTGCTATCACCATTTGAAGCACTATTCATTGACTTTATTGGAGTTGAGGAGCCTAATGTAAATCTCAGTGCTTCCATAATGCAAATCCTGGAGGAAATTTTGCCAACAAAGAAAAAATGGAAGCTTCAACAAAGCATGGAGAGCTACATTGCAAGATCATTGAAGAAGCTTCCCCTCTACTCAAAATATCTCTTCCATTGGCATGGAAAACTACAATTTCAACCAAGAGGGCCAAAGGAATTTAGAGATAGAATCTTTTTGATGGGCACATCAAAGAAGGATGTTTGTGCCCTATTTATTGAGCCACTGCAAAGTGGTGGATCTCGTCTAGCTGAAGACAAGAGGAGGGTGCATATAGACATTGAAGAATTGTGGCCAGGCCAGCACCCCAATCCACTCGATTGCATGACTCCAACCCCAGGTTGTATTGTTTCAACTTGTCCTCTTTTTAGTGCATTATTACATTGTTATGTTTTGCATTGAGGACAATGCATTCTTTAAAGTGTGGGGTGGTGGACTACATATGGATTATCTTGTGCAAAATTTCACATGATTTTTGTAGTAGCTGAATTTAAAAAATAAAAAATAAAAAAATTTCAGTGCTTGAATCTTGCATATTTATGGGAATTTTCTGTTGAATTGAGTGCTATATTGAAATGCAGCTAATCTTGGTTTGTGGAACCCATCATATCCTTCTATATGCTTGACGTCTACTCTATTGCACAATCACTGTAATTCACCTGCACGAGAATGTGTGCTTGTGGGGTATGACTTGGGTGAATAGATGTTGGATGTGGACTTTCTCTAAGATGATCTAGAAACACCGTGTTAGTTATATTCTTGGCACTAGTTAATTACATGCATGTTAAAAAAAAATAATAAAAAAAAAATAAATTTGATGATGATTAAAAGCATGTTCCGCTCTTGTGATCTTGCTGAGTAACCGGGGCTCTTGTCTAACCAACTCGAGTTTCGCGTAAAAAGGTAAGACAATCTTGATGAACATACTAGGCTAGCTTAACTTCGAAGCCTTTTCAACTCGAGTGATTGATCCGAGGCGTGCTTTATCACATAATGCCCTAAACCAACTGGTTGGGAGTCATTGGTTGAGAACTCGTTACATGGGTTGACTAGAAAGCTTAAAGGAGTGAGCATTGCACGGGCCTAGTAAGATGAAAATAAAAAAAAAAAAAGAGAAGAAGAAAAAGAAGAGAAGTATGTATATAAATAAAAGTGCCTTGGTATTACTACTTGACTGTTCTTGGAATTCTTGGAATGTGACTATGTTTGGCGCCTATGAACTCTTGGAAGCCAAATAATTATACATTTATTCTTTGCACGCACTTAATGTAGACGAAGTGATTGAGTAGACGGATAATCTTCATTGAGTATATGTTTGGATGAAGTGTGAGGTCTCCACATCTTTTTGATTGCATGGCATTGATGTATATTGTTTCGATTCTAGTGATTTCCCTCCCATATGTTTGATTTGAGTTATCTTGAAACGTTTGTGGGTGTCGTTCTTGTAAGCCCTCAGGAGACAAAACTCCTCCACTAGGGACACCTAGGGGTTTAACGGCTTGTTGCATATGCTAAATGCAATCGCGATTCCTGCGTTAGTGAGTTAGGATGTTAGTTGGTAGATGTACTTTGTTTAGTTTTACTTGAGGACAAGTAAGGTTTAAGTGTGGGGTGTTTGATAGGTATGATAATACCTATTGTTTTTGGTAGAAATATCCCCTCTTAAGCTTTCTTTTGATAAATAATGAGTGTATTTATGTGTTGATTTGTATTTTGATAGGTTGATTGCGGTTTGGATGAAAAGCGACGGAAAAAGGGCTGAATTGAAGAAAATGTCCACCGACCTTCGTGTGTTCAAATAGTCATAAATTTCTGTCACGTTATTGGAATTGAGCGCAACAAAAGGCATTGGAAAGTAGACATCTCAAGCTTTCCGTAGAATCTAAAATCATGCAAATCGGAGGTCATATGGAGAAGTTATGATCATTTGAATAATGTGCCTAGGAGTAACGCGCCTAGGCGCAAAAAATTGTGCACGCCCAGGATCACTTCTGCACGCCCAGTCCAGAGAGTTGGACTTGAATTTTAAGTTGTGCACGCCTAGGATCACGCCTAGGCGTGCGCCTAGGCGTGGTGCGCCTAGGCGTGAAAACAACGCGCCTAGGCGTGAAAAACAATTTTCTGAGGTGTTTTAAGTCGCGATTTGTCCGAGCTACGGGGGTTTTTAGACCTAGAACTGATTTTCTGGGGAGCGAAACCAGAGGGGGAAGGCGATTCTTGGAGCTAGGAGGAGAGATTCTTCAGCTCAACTTGGATCTACTCAACTAATTGGGTTTATTCATGATTTTCTCATCTCTCCTTTTGTGTTTTTCTCTCATTATGTGTAACTAAATCTCTTGTGCCAAGGCTAGGTTGAAGCCTTGGGTTTGATGACTTTGTTTATGACTTGATTTACATACATATGAGTTGATTTGGGTATAAATCTTGTGTTTCTATGTTTGATTGCAATTTATTCATGCTTGTGGTGTTTGGCCAACACTTTAGGTTTTTGGATGAAATTGTTTGGAGAATTTGCTTAGACAATAATATGTCAAGTAGATTATGGTTCTTGAAACACTTGATTATGAATATGTCTCCCTTTAATTAGGTGACAATTTGTATGAATCCTAATCTCCATAGAACTTCATGAATTCCTATGCATGTTTAGACCAATAAGATGGCTAGAATGTACTTAGGAATATCCGACCTAGACCAATAAGATGGCTAGTAATCGATTTTAGGGAGATTTGGCTTAGGTGCGCTAAAACCGACTTAGGTACGGATTCGTTATGCCCGAATTAGCAAATATGTGTGTGAATTTGTGTCATTGCAAGTCATTTCCCAAGGGGGATTCCAAAGCCTTGGTGTTCAACTCATTTGCATTAGTTGCATCCCTATTCTAAGAAAATACCAAAAATACTTTGCTCTTTACTTGTCTTAGTTTAATTACCAACCCAAACAATCTTGAGTTGATCTTTACTTTGTTTGCATTGTACATACATACATACAAGTATACATTTGGATTAGACATAACTCCATCCCTGTGGATTCGACCCTTGCTTATCATTGTGCTGTAGTCGCCGACTAGTACACTTGCTAGTAAGGTTAATTTAGACCCAACAGTTATAATATACATATTATTATATTAATATATATTTAGTAATTTACAGGCCAATACGCTTTCACTAAAAGGACCTATTAGTGGAGGGAGAGCCGGAGAAGGCACCCATTATATAGTGCTTCACCAAGCCGTATCTAAGTGATGTGGGATGTGTGATACCGATCTGGACTATCGGACTATCAAAATGAAGCTATGGACTTCCACCATCCTTTTTTTTTACCAAGCTCAGCCATCAAAAGCCACCGTGGTAGCCGAAAATCCCTTCGCAAAGCCTCGGCTATCATAGCTTCAAATGCCCAATTCGGTTGCTGGAGGACTCATCATTGGTAGCTAATAGTCCATAAGGGTTGTTCAGTCTGATCACTACAAGTCCCACCCATTGGTTGGAGGACCTAGATGTGACCAGAATAACCAAAATGATATATGTCCATAATTTTCTCTTCCATAAACTTACATAATCTATGTGGCTTGTACAACTCAGCACACTAAATAAAAGATCTAATTAATTCTCTCTCATCCAGGTTTTTTTTTATCGTATATCCTCTTTCTCTTCTCTTTGTCGCAAACCTGCGAATTAGGTTTTGCTCATCTACAACTCCATAAACAATCAATGGCGGGTTATCTTTCTAAACGGGTTTGATTCACGAGTTTATGGTGGTTTTCAGAGCTTTCTTTTTCGTGTTGTGTGATTGTAGACAGTTGTCAAGTTTTATAGCAATTCGTTCATCGCAAAGAAAGAAGATACAAACATTCAATGCTTTGTCCAGGTTAGTCTACATAAGTTTACGAATTCTATGATAAGCACATAATATTTCGTCTATGAACTAAAATACAATTATCTACATTTTTGATAAGGCAAACACAATTTTTTTTCTTTTTTGTTGATAATATGATCAAATCTCACAAATGCAATTATTTTAGGTCTGTAGTTTTGATATTTCTTTACTTTTAGGTGGATGAATGGTGAATGTAGTTTGAGGTTGTGTTTACAGTGCCTTATTACATTGTACAAATTATTAATTACATTGTGTTTGTGCTAAATTGCACTGTGCAAAACTAACCGTTATTAAATGGCAATTTTGCAGTGACGATATGGAGTTCACTCTGGAAGATGATAACCAGAACCAGTTAGATCATATGGACAGTGTAGATGTACGAAAATGATATGTGTCCCTAATTTTCTCATCCCTAAACTTCTCTAATCTATGTGGCATGCCAACTTAGCATGCCACCTAGATTAAATTACAAAAATAAAAAAAGTTGTATATTTTCTCTCGTTTCTCTCTCATAGGAGTTTCTTTCCTTAGTAATCTCTCTTTCTTCTCTCACATGTCTCTCTCCTCTCTCTCGTTCTTATCTTTCTCTCTCTTTCTTCTCACAACAAGGGTGACGTTTCATGGACGCTTCCAATTCCAAAATGGCAGATCATCTGCCACTGACGCTTCTACAAGCTCAATCGCCCAACTCACCAACCATGGCTTCCTCTCTCAGTCGTGCGGTCGCCACTCGCTTCCCGTCGCTTCCAGAGCATGATTTTCTCTCTCTTCCTCCTCTGTCGCTTCTCACTCTTCACTCTCTCTTTCCTCACCATCATGTCCTCTCTCCTTTGCCAAATGCTTTCGTTTCTCTCTTTTCATCTCCCATTTTAGTCTCAATAGTCAGCTGTTCTTTGGTTTATTAATCATCAATATGTGTAGTTTGGTTTTTGTGTTTATTGTTCTTGAACAATAGTGTATAGCCGTGTATGTAAAATAAGGATTGCTATTGATTGGGTTGGTCTCTGAGTTATAGAGATTGAACAGGTTGTCGAACGTAATTCTACATGAATCAGTCACAATTACATCCGTACATGAAAGACCACTCATATCATCACATCAAATAGATACATTTTCTTATTACGCAATGTAACTAATTATATTGACAGTGTAATAAGCCATTGCAAGGTTTGTTTGCGTTGTTCAAAATGGAGAAATTGTTGTGATCTATTTTGGAAAATGATGATTGGTCACGCAATTAATAACTAGACAATGTAATAAGATAAAATCCTATTGGGATGTTTTGGCTCAAATAGATACGGTTCTTTATTGCGTTGTCCTAATGGACAGTGTAACTAATTATTTTGACAGTGTAATAAGTCACTGTAAGGTTTGTTTGCGTTGTCCAAAATAAAGAAAGTGTCTTAGTGCGAGATCTCTTTTGGAAAATCATGATTAGTCACGTTATTTGCAACTAGACAATGTAATAAGGCAATATCCTATTTAGATGCTTTGACTCAAATGGATACAGCTTCTTATCACATTGTCCTATTGGATAGTGTAATTAATTATATTGACAACGTAATTAATTAAATTCAATGAGTAATAAGAAGTCAAAGTATAAAATCTCATGAAAATTCCATCTACAATAATTTCAATTCATTTTCTATGACAACTAAAACACAAAACAAATTGACTCAGTGCCTTTTTTACACTGTCCAATCTAGGTAGTGTAATAAGATACTATGCCCCTTCAAAATAATGTAATAAGGCATTGTACACTTCAATCATTAAAATAAGCCCAGATCGACAATATGAATGGGTGAAACAAAAAGAAACAGTAAGCGATCTTGCAGATCTTCGATGTTGAAGATGAATATGTTGAACAAGAAACATCAAGTGTCTTTTCTTCTTCTTGTAGGTCTCAAGATCTCCCTAGACAGCATCATTGGAGGCTCAAATTTGCTGGTAGACGCCATTAACGGCAAGGGATGGAGAAAAATAGATGGAAACCCGAATCGAAAGGAAGAGCTTGAGAAGGAGGTTGTCGATGGAAACCCGAGTCACAATGTTGATGCCATGGATCTTTAGTAGAAGGTCGTTGATGCCATGGATCTTGAGGAGGAGGGGGAGAGGTGGGGAGAGGAGAGAATGAGGGGATGGGTGGAGGATGGGGAGAGAGGCAAGAGAGAGACACGAAGAGAGATAAATTATTTTAAAATTTTTCTTTTGCTTTTATTATATTTTCCTTTTACAGGTAAGCTATTCAAATTTTTTTTGAATTGCTTTGTCATCATGTCTAGGTGGCATGCCACCTAGTTATGTAAGTTTAGGGATGTGTAGTACTACCGGTAGATGTATGTGTTGAGGATGTTGCTTCACTCACGCTGACGATCAAGATGTTATTTGATTATGTGGATGACTTGTTCAACATAATGAGTTCTTTGTTAAGAGGAGATCCATAAGTAAGGACAATAGTAGGGTGTACAAATATTTACTTTTTACATGTGAAAGGTCTGAGAAATTTTATAGTAATTTGAAGAAGTCTGTATGTCATCGCACATTTTCTAAAAATGAATGCAAAGCTAGCAGCACGGGGAGTAGTATAGTCCCCGCTAGATCGTCAAGAACATATGATAATTCAGAGTTTTGAGAATTCGATAATTTGGTCTTATGTAATTTGTTTTTGCAGACATTGAATTTGTTGTTATTAAGTGTATGACTTGTACTAATTTTTAATTATGGGGATGATTTTGACAATTGGTAGTAATTTGTATTGTGTTTTTTGAATGACTTGCAGGATTACAATTTGTTATAGATGTTAATCACATTGTGAAAATAGCACAATGTAATTAATTATATCGCAGTGTAAATAATTGCATTGTAACATGTTCAGTGTATTTAGCTACTGGATCATATATATACAAACCATCACAATTGTCAATCCGCTTTAATTAAAGACAATTTGTTCAAGGTTTAACTGAATGAACTAAAACGCCCTAGATGGTTATAGATTTTGGCCAAAAAAATATGCATGGTAATTTTTCCTCTTCGTCCAACACCCAATGTAATAAATTATGTAAACAACGTAAATATTTACATTGTATAATCAGATAGTATACTTAAACCCAACATAATATTTTTAAGTACTACCATTAAAGGATAGGTTCACAATGTATTTGCATGCATCTCACTCCCAAAACATTTACCAAAAGAACTTACATTGGTATTCTAGCATATAAGTAGGATCTCTGCATCCTTTAGGTACGGATCTCTGCCTCCTTTAGGTACGGATCTCTGAATGTCCTATTACTTGGGAGAATTGAGTTGTAATGAAGCCATAATCCATCCTCAGTGTCCAGAACGAATGTTGTCCAATGATTGCCAACTAAATGGTTTCCAACAGCATGAATGGTAAAAATGTAATATCTGTATCGATCAACCTTGTTCTTGAGCTTCTCTACAATACTCTTTTGGAGGAGATCATCTCTTTTCATCTTAAGGAATGCCATGCAAGAACTGGTTATGGCAATTGAAGCTGTTCTAACTTCCAAAGGATGAGGAGCTATCACTTTCCCTTGTTTCCTTGTCAAATATTCGCATTGCACGTTAATTATCTGCACAAATATGAAAATAACTATAAATGATATACACAAGATTATATAATATACTGAAAACCCAAAGTTAATTAGTTAAATGTTGTGCTTACATTGCTTGACACCATGTCGCAGTTCACAAGAGAAACTATGTCACTCCACATGAGGATATGAATTGATCTCCTTTTGGTTTTTTTTTGCTCTTTGGTTTTTCCTATGTTAAATTTAATTTTATTACAGCAAATTCTATGAATTGATCTCCTTTTGGTGCATGAATCGGGGAGGAGATGAGAAGATAATTATGAGAGGAACATGAGGTGAAGGAGGAGGTAAGCTGTAAGCATAGTCGGAGAATCAAATGATCGTGAATTGAATTGGCTTTAATTTTTGTTTTAGAAGCATTTTTTTCCATTGGTTTTTTTCCACGTGGCTCTTTGAATCACGGTTAGCAAACTTGAGACTTTCGTTTTATATATATAGAATAGAATGATGATTGATTGATAAATAATAATCACGGTACTTGAGATTCCCGGGTGACCCGAATTCGATTTCTCGACCAAAGAAGTCTCGGTGGTAGCATCGAGAGTCTCTACTGCAGCTGCTGGGACAGTGCGCTGGCAAGTGGGCATTCGGCGTAGGGAGGCAGCGGCTATCAAAAGGGGTCCGGAGTCGGTGACAAATCCCATGGTCAGTGATGGGTTTCAAAATACAACCGCTGCTATCAAAGGTGGTGGAATGAGGACGGGACCATAATGGGGTGGGACTAAGAAGGGTCGAAAACCTGGATAGGGGTCATAACTCACAACTCTTTCCCTTCTCATTTGGCCACGCGAAAGAAGTAAGCACCAGTCGCATCTCAAAAGCGTCTACTCTCTCAAAACCAGTTGTCATTCGTATACAACCTGTCATCCAAGGAAATTCCAGACTCCAGAAGCGTGCGTGACTTGTTGTTTTTAATAACAAACAATTGTCTGATGATCAACAAATGTGTAAGGATCAAGGGAGTGATAAGGTGTTGTTATGGAGTGATAAGGCAGTCACATGGAGAGATAAGGAAGACTACTTGGAGAGATAAGGCAGGTCCTTCACATATTCCTCCACAATCGGATTGGTTTGCTGAATAATGAGTTGTCCCAGGTGAAACTTATTCGAGGCAAGTGTTAGTTCAATCAAACAAGAGCAAGATCAAGCTTATCCTTCCTACCAAAACAAACAGTACTTAACAAATGTACTGATCGATCAAGGGTGGAGCTTATTCTTATCTACAAGTCATGTTACTCTTGTACAACAACTTATGATAGGATTAGTTATCATGTATAGCATTAGGTAGTCAAGGTCTTGCTATATAGCTGCTTGTGTTCAACGTTAAAACATGCTCAATAAAAAAAAACTACAATTCTCAATTTCTTTCTGTTTTGGCGTGCCTGTCCACTGTCGTGGATTCTGGTTTTTGGTTCGGCGTTGCTGTGTGGTTTCAGCCTTTAGCGGAGAGCCAACCAGATGTTTGTAGAAATGCTCGTGTGGAATGGGTGGACAGTGTCTACAATGATTTACTCAATCCCCAAACAAATTAAGTCATATTGTCAATAAAGATGTTAATTCTTCTTCTAAATAATTAAATTTCATTTGGCCAATATATTAAATTTGTCCATTCCCAATCCCAAACCCCAAGTCACCTGCCCGTCTAACAAGTAGAACAACATCAAGCATAACTTGAACCAATCAACCAACCCTAAACCAAGCATTGAGAGTGCGATCGTAGGGAGCTTGCTTTGAATCAGCAAATCTTATTTCATTGATTCTCGACAAAAAATCTACAGCTACAGCTTCAGCTTCACTACAATAATACTTCTCACGTAATGTTTGCCATCAAGCCACGTGAAGTATCCGAACGCATAGTCTGAAGAATTATTATCAGCCTTGACCTCCAGAGTAACATTGAATGTCTTTTCTTCTCCTGTTTCCTTGAAATGAAGTGTCCTTGGATTAACATAAACTGACACTCCTGTTGGCTCTTTAATAATCACACTATATTTTCCTGGAGTACCAACATTCTTCACCGTTCTTGATACGGTAATTCGACCTTGCAAATCTGGAATTGTTAGTGATGGATAATTCAAGTTTGCAACACTAAAGAACGTGGGACACGTGAAAGGCCTATCAGAAAATCTCCTGATAATGCTTTGATTGTAGCCATGTGCACATAGAAAGTTTAGGTAGTCATTAGCAGTCAAGTCATAAACAAGACCTGGATCAGCAGCACGGCTTGGATGAACATGTCCTGCCCCGTAGTCAAACGGAGTTGCATTTCTCTGTGATTCATTCTGTATAAACGCATTGGTGTTGTCTTTTTTTGTTGCTACAAAAAAAGAAGCAGCATTTGAGCATGATCATGAACAGATTTATCTGGTGATTGACAAGGGGTAAAACTAGGGATGAGTGTAAACGCCCGGGTATAGGTATTTTTGACATACCTAAGTAAAAGTAAAAGTAAAACAAATGTTCATACCAGATGTCATGATAGCAGATTTGATAGCAGCTGGACTCCAATCTGGATAGAGTGCTCTAATAAGGCCCACTATGCCAGTGACATGAGAGCATGATACTGAAGTTCCATTTCTTATCCTGAAAACTTCTCCACCAGATATAGCTCTTGGATATGCAGAATAAGCAGCAAGTATGTCGACTCCTGGTGCAGTGATATCCGGCTGAAATAATAAATATCAATTGTCAATCATGCACAAGAAATGTATGTAAACCTGAAGAGTGATATTGATTGAAGTAGTAACAAACCTTGAGAATGGCTGGCTGAACCATGTTGGGTCCCCTAGATGAGAAATCAGCCATTATAGGAGCTCGCACTTTTTCCAATTGTAGGTTTGGATATCTGTTTATTAACACAATCAATCAAGTTTTGAGAATTTGATAAGTTCCGAAAATGTAAAGAAGCCAAGTAACTGACATAGAAACTTACTCGACATGGTCGTTATAAGCAAAGGCAGCTTTACCATATGTTGAACTAATATTTGAAGTGGAGGAGATATGATGTGATGTTCCCTAGAAACGCAAATTAGACGACGGAATACATTCAGTTGACACTGATATATTATGCGTAGCCGAAGGTCTAAGAAAGCATGAAATAATTAGAGGAAGTATCAAATATTACCTTGAGGTTGTTCATAGGCAAACGATCAATTGTGCTTGCACCAACTGTGATTATCCAAGGAGACACATTGTCAACTCTCCCTGGCTCTGGTCCTGAGTTGCCCGCAGAACAAACCACAACTATGCCTTGTTTAACGGCATGGAAGGCACCGATTGATATCACATCCTTAAAAAACTCCGATGGGCCAAAATTAGCAATTGCCACTGAAATAACATCGACCCCATCACTTATGGCAGCATCAAAGCCAGCCAAGATGTCCGCCTCCAGGCAATTTATCCAACACACCTTGTAAGCAGCGAGGCGGGCTTTTGGCGAGCCCCCCTTTGCATTTCCATATGCGTAAGTTTGATAATTTACACGAGGCGCAAAGTTTCCCCCTGCTATCGTTAATGAGTGGGTTCCATGGCCATTGATATCCCGACAACTATCAGGGGTATGTTCCACTCCAAATCTTGCTCTCGCAGCACTGCTAAAATACCTAGCTCCTATCAACTTCCTGAACATTACAACACTAAAAAAACATTAGCTATCACAAACAATTGATATCAATATGTCTTTTATAAAGTTGTGTTATATATATAGAACATTTGCAGCAAATGAATATGAGAGTACTTATTGCATTGGATTGGATTATCTGTCTTGTCCTCCTCACAGCGACCTTTCCATCTCAGCGGCACTGGTCCATATCCTTCATCACGGAAGCTCGCTCGCTGTGGCCAAACACCTAAAATTTGCGGGAAAAATGATGTTCTCCCCTGCACAATATATTTCATTGGAAACAGATACTTCGATTATAAAACTTACCACTATCAAGATTTGCGATGATGACATCTTCGCCAAACCTTGACTTGTTCCAAACTGAGCTCCTTGGAACTTCTCCACTTTTCGTCTCTAGTCCAAGGAAACCCCATGACCGGGTCGTTTGCAATTTTCTTTCGTTGCTCTGGAAAACCGAGATAACGTCTGGATGTTCTGCATTGATCAAATTATAAAATTAGGAGAACATATGGACCACGAAAACTTTCATCAACTCAGACAAAAACATGAAAGAATAACAAAAGAGGAAGAGAAGAGATGAAGAGGAAATTGATAGATAGAGTTAACATTAAATTGAAGCATAAGTTCGTACTCTGAATCTCTATTGCTTCTTCCTCGTGAAGCATAGCAGCAAAGCCATTTATGTTTCTGGTATAGTGGTAGAAAATGGCATCTTTGGCTTTCTTTGTGTTACTGCCATCAAAATACAACAAACAAGTCAATTAATCTTCACAAGTACGCTAGTTGAAACATAAGGGTGATCTTTTGGAAAGATATCTACTACCTTTTCAAGGAGAGGCCCAGCAACTCAAAATGAGAATTCTTGGCATTGTCAACATCCATAGATGTTGGCTGTTTACCATGCATGTGTGACCCCAAATACACAATGTAAACCTTTTTGACAGTGGATGGTTCCATGTTGATGATTTTGTTCCCTGATTGTGCTAATATGAAATGTGATGTGGTGACTAAGGAAAGACACAAAAAATACAAGGGAAAATGATGTTGAGGAGCCATTATATATTGATAAGATCAGGGAGGTAATGTATGTCGGAATATATGTGACTAAGGGAAGCTAACCTTTGAACATATATCGTGCTTATACGTTCAGGTGAAGTAATTAAGCTGTATGGTGCTTATATATATATAGAGAGAGAGAGAGCTTGAGATACATGTTGATATCTGCGATCTTTTGTTTCCTTTTAGCACACAAATACACAGAATTCTTAAAACTGATAGAAAGTGTTCATCGCTAATGACTAAACCAATAAGGCAATGGTGATTTATATGGAAAGACTTCTTGGCTATGAACTTTTTAAAATGATTGTTAAGTGTTTCCCAGGTATGAATTCCTTAATTTCATTGAGAATTGCACCACAACCAACCTTTAAAATAACAACAAACCTAATCTAGTTTTAGCATAATGTGATTTATATGGAGACGTCTTGTCTAAGAACTCTTTGAAAATGATTGTTCGTGTTCCCCAGATGTGCATTATTCCTTAACTGCGTTATGGGGACTGCACCAGAAGCAACCTTAAAAATAAAAACAAACCTAAACTAACTAGGCTTCCATATAATGCACCGATTTTTAACGTAATATTCCTCAATGCTTTTGCGTAAGAAAATCTAACGAAGTTGACTAAATACATGGTATTATGTTTAATATACCTTGACTTCATGTCTCATGCATGTAATATAATGGGCTTTTACACAATGAGGACAAAAACTAAAATTTGTATTCCAATAAGGATAACTTCAAAAAATTTAGGAAAAAAAAGACAAAACCTACAAACTTACCCAAATACTCATTTCTTGTAAAAGACCGAAAGCTCTCTCCTTATAAACTAGCGAATCAGACCTCAGGACGCCCTCCATCATATCTCGACAACAAACCTCACATAATAATGTATACAATATCTTGGGTTTATATCCAATGGTCTAAAATTATCATACATTTTTTATGTTGAATTTGATTTTTGTTCAGACAAAAAATATATATTTGGATTCATCAATGGGGCTATAGTGGACTCTAGGGATGGTCAATTTGCCCCACTCGGATTAAACCAAATTTGGACATAACTTATATGTCCGAAATATGTGTCCAAATATAAAATTTTAGCCTGTTTAAAACGAAGTCCAGGCTCAAAAACAGAAATTTTATCCGATTTACTTATCTGAACTCTAATCCGAATTAAATTATTGTCTTGTATACTTATTCGGATTTAAATCAATCAATATTTGGTTAATTAGGTACGTTCAAAATTCAATCCGGATAATGTTCTAGACATTTAAATATTTCGTGGACATGTAAAATTGACCCAAAACCGATTTTTGCCACCCAAGTGCACTCTAGTGTAGTTTATCTACAGCAGAGTAAGTGCGTAACCGCGTAACCATTCCCCACGCGGCATGACAACTGTTCAGAGTTTAGACAATAGATTTTGTGATTCTCTACATCCTGGACCACGTCGGCTCCGTACGTCGAGCATACACACAAAAAATTATCTTTTTACTTATTACATTTTATAAAAAAAAAAAAATTGCACTCCAAGAAAATGAAAATGAAAATAAAAACGTGTTTGTCTTGCCTTCCCCTATTTATCTTTTTACCGGAGATTAATCATTTAGTAAAAATGATTTACTACAGAACATACTAAAATAAAAATACTTTAATCCAAAAGGTTAAATTATTTACTGAATAAAAAATTAATATATGAATTTTTTTAATGAAATATATAGTTTTGCACAAAGAATGCTTGACCATGATTCATGGGATTAAAAAGACGTGGAAAGATATAGAAGTGAAACTGCAGCATATACGCGGAGTGAGCGGGTGCTGTAATATCTGCTGTAATAAAATTACAGCAGGCCCCGCTGTAATAGCAATTTAAGACAAAAAAATTTTTATTTTATTTTGAAAAAATTATAGATGTGTAGTTTATGGTCTAACGAATCCAACGATATATTTTTTGTTCAAAACAAAAATCATATGCTACATGAAAAATGCTTAACAATTTTTGACCGTCGGATATAAACTCAAAAGATTCGATGTCTGGATCAAGATGAATTTGATTTTTGTTTCAAACAAAAAATATATCATTGGGTTCGTTAAATCATAAACTACACATTTATAATTTTTTCAAAATAAAATAAAAGAATTTTGTCATCCAAAACATCTACTACAGCAGACCCCTGCCACCCTATATCAAACATCTTGATGCTACAAAAGCAGTCCCCGTTTTTAGCAAACATGTTAAATTCCAAGCAAAACAAAATCACGACATCTTTTTTCGATAATCGATGAACCACCTAACTAAAAATACTCTTCAGACAATTGAGAGAGCATAAATCTCAGACTAGGAGGCTCATGCGCAGGGAAGTTTCTCATCTGTCAACAAGGTAAGCCCTGGGCCGATACCTAGTGCGAGAAGATCCACTTGCATATACACGCAGGCGGGCCGAAGCCCACATGCAGGTGGCCACCAAGAAATACGCTTCCGGTTGGAATCGAATCTTGGACGTAATTGCACCTATCCTAGTTGATTACCAATGGAACCATCTCTCAGTGGTTAACCACAACATTATAATTCTCAAAAATGATAAAGATACCAGCAATTAGTATCCTAGTTATTTTATAGTTTGAAGTATAGGATTCAAGTGAATTTATGAGCTCTACATGTCTCACATGATGCACATAAAATCTTATGCGTACAACTCAATAGTTGGAATAGCTGTGATACCAGCGCTAGGATCCATATTACTTTATAATTCCTGAGTACAACGAGGGAGTATCGCCAATATCCATGTGGTCATGTGTTGAGTTTTGATTCAACTTATCCTATCTTCATCTGTCAAATTTATTATATGTTTGCAACTCTGATGACATAAGTTTAGGCTCATAGTAAATGTTGAAATGACAAATTAATCTATATGATGTCATTTTCGATTATGAAAAAAAGGAACCGAGTGTTGTTTTGCCAGTTCATATGGACACTAATGATATGCAAGAAAGTTCTTGGATCATGAAGGCTCCACTTGTGGTTAGACCTTGCTAAAAATTACAAGACAAGACATTGCGATAAACTTTAAACCTATCTCATAAGCAGAATTGTTTCAAATGCTTTTCATTTTCCTGATAAACTTTATTCGTGCCTAATTATAGGTTTAAAGCTGGATTCATTTATAACTTTGTTGTTGTTTTATTATATTTTTTATTAAAGAGAGGTGGTATGATCTTTCCTATACTTCAATGCTAGTGACTATTTTAATTTGCCTAGATAATTCCACCACCATCCACGATCCACCATTACTTTTTAGTTTTTCTGTCAGGATCAATGGTATTTTTGAAGGGAGACGGTATCCTCACCCCTTTTTAGTACTCGCACCCTAAATAGTTTATTTGTATTTTTTATTTTATTTTATGTTTTATTTAATATTTGAACATTAAATTCACATTCACATAATTAGTTTTCTCACACCCAACAATTAAATAAACTAACTTATTATAAAGAATTCAGGGCGTCAACGTGGGGACCAACCAAAGTCCATGCCTACATGTCCAACCCAACAAAATGACATTGTTGTAGCGTTCCCATCTCATTCATACCAACAATATTGTAATATTGTTTGTTTTGGGTTGTCCGGTCACGTGATACATATACAACAAAATTTAAAGAATTCACATAAAGGACATCAACATGGGGTCCAACCAAAATCCTTACCCACATGTCCAGCCCAACAAAATGACATTGTTGTAACGTTGTCATCCCATTCACTTAAGCCTAAGAAAAGGCTTTATTAATAGAGTGGGAGCTAGCGCTTATAAATGGGTACTATATGCTCACATCTTGCGATGTGATATATTAACAACTTTCATTA
Organism: Tripterygium wilfordii; assembly: GCF_013401445.1. Taxonomy (NCBI): domain Eukaryota; kingdom Viridiplantae; phylum Streptophyta; class Magnoliopsida; order Celastrales; family Celastraceae; genus Tripterygium; species Tripterygium wilfordii. The sequence continues at coordinate 9,732,226 of NC_052241.1, forward strand.
CCAAAAAATTTAACCTTCCTGCTTAAAAGTACAAGCCAAGACTTGGTACTGCAAAGGTTGGCCGGCCTTACTTGGGAGAAAATTGAAGGCAACCAAAGATGGTACATGCATGCTCACCAATCTTGATTCATTATGGAACTTTTGTATCATTGAGAAATTATGTATGTGTACATATTGTTAGGTGTATTCCTCTCAAAGTCTTGGTTGCAATAGAAAGCATATCTATATGAAGATACCACTTTTAGACCACCAACTAAAGGTAGATACGTAGCATTGCCGAGATGAGCAAAATATCATCTCATACAAGTATATCTCGGGAGAATTTACCTCATTTTAGTTATACAAGCACCACGTATCAATTAAGGCTTACCTCGGACCCAAGAAACTTATCTTGGGATCGAGAATCCTATCTCCATTTACGACAATGGCGTTCTTTGAGATAACATAGTTCTTTAACAAGAAGTTCCTATCTCAATTCAAAGAATCAAATAGAAGATATGAATTCTACTCCATCAGGTATTAGAATTAGTTCATTGAATTTGTTTCTTTTCCTAGGTATATTTGAATTTTCGTTTTTCCTTTTATAGATATATTTTCATTTTTTTTTTCTTTATAGTTCTATTTTTCTGATTTGTCCTAACTTGTTAATTACAGTCATGTCCAGCCATATGATTGCTACAAGCCCGTTTGTCATGGGAAGTTCACTTGCTTCTAGCCCATTCCATACTCAATTCATCTATACCATTTACTGGCCCATCTCTATTTTACAATTTTACAAGTGCATGGCCCACCATTCAAAGAATCAAACACACACACACAAATATAATATATTTACATGATGTCACTGTAAATTTCTGTACTAGTTAATCAACAATTTTATGGAAAATATATGCCATTTTAATTAAATAAATATAATGCCCTTTTGAAAAATACATAATTTTGACAATATCCTTTTTGTTTTCAGGTTCAGCGGGATAAGTGCATTAAAAAGGGACAAATTTTTGGAGATGGTGGCGAACTCACTTTGGGTAAAAACGTATTAGTAGCTTATATGCCGTGGGAGGGTTACAATTATGAAGATGCGCTACTCATTAGCGAGCGTTTGGTATATGGAGATATTTATTTTAAACTATATATGATAAAAATGATATTTCAATAATCTAAGCATTATTTCATTGTAATTTTTTACTCTAATCAAACATGGGAAAGGAAACCAATAATACCAAAAAAGTAATATGATAGTGTGATCCAACTATTTTCAAGCATCATCTTTTCATTTTCATCTCCACTTTTAATTTCGCGAACCAAACGAGATCTTATAAGAAACAATGCGTTAAAATTCTATTCATGCGCATTTGCTCTCTTTTTTTCTTTTTTTCTTTTGAAAAGTTCATAGACCAAGGTATAGATTGATTTTTGCCTTTCTCGAATTTTTCCTTTTTCCTTTTATGAGTATATTTGAGTTTTTTCTTTCTCCTTTTTATAGGGATAGTTGAATGTGCCTACAGTCACCAACTTGTCTTCCCCTACTCCATCCCTCTGCTTGTCTCTAGCCTTGTCCCGGTCTCAAACTCTCTTAGTTCTTTCCCCAAGAGTGGGAGTTGTACTCTTTGTCTCCTCTCTTCCAACATACAATATTATATCCCTTCAATAATGGCCTCTCACAATGTTGCCTTGTATTTTTTGTGCCTTTCCTTGGTCACATTCTTACAATCCAACTTAGCACAATCAGATAACTATGTCCACATGTACCCATCAGCTGTTAAAAAGGCAAGTATATATAATTTATTCATTGCATTTCAAACCCTTTTAATGTTAGCCATATAGGTTTCTAATAAATTACACATCACAATTAAAACATAAAATATTCAAGATAACAGAAAAATCATTTAAATTGTTCTAGACAATTTTTCATTAATTAGAAATCATCTATCATCATGTATGTATGTCAATCAATAATTATTCTGTTGTATGAGTGTGTATCAATTAATAATTATAATTTATAAATTAACCCTACATGGTACTCTGTATATTTATTAGAAAAATATAAGTATTTTTTTCTGTAATATATACATTCTATATATATATATGTATATATATGTATAATGTTTAAAGAAAATATTTAAAATTTTAAGTGGCTAGTGAGGAGAAATACATGTATTTTTAGAAAGATGTATAATTTATTTCACATTATAAAGTGGACTTATTTTGGGGTTTGGATATTCGAAAAATAACATATTAGTGCCCACTTTATGAAAGTTGGACACTTAGGTCAGAAAAAATATTTTGCCATATAAGTACATTTTTTTCCACATAAGTATCTATTTTAAAAAATTAACAACTTTAAAAAATTAACAACTACATAAATCTAAAAAATACCTACATCTAAGACATCTACCCTCCATCTCCACCATTGCCACGTTTACCTCCATCTCCACCACCATCGCACCTTCACAATCATCTTCTTTATAGGTACTTATGTGTCCATATGTTTTTGAGTGAATCTAGATATCCAAAAGTCTTTTTAAAAGTACCGGCTTGAAATTTTTCCCTAGATATTTAGTAGTGTACTTCCAAATTTTTGCCCAACTTTGAGGATGGGCTTGAGCCACTCTAGGCCTAAACTAGTTCTGCCCCTGCTAATAATATTGTTGTTGAATTGCCCCTAGCTAATCCTCAACATACCATAACAAAATCAAGGTACCAAACTCTGATAATTTGGTGTGGGACTGTTCATGATTTGAGTATCAACGCTAAACATTTGTGGGTAATTCGAGGTTTAATCTTGTTAGCAAACTTGTTCGTCACAAGTCCGCGATATGAAAAAAATGTCAAGTGTTATTCACTTCATTGTGTCACATACATATATGCATTATTTCCTTTAAGCCACATAATGAAATGAAGGATTTTTAATTTGTTCATTTTGGAAGTACCTTAAAATGCAGCCAGCTTCCCCATACTTCATAGCTTTCTCTCTTCTTGTTCTGAGATAAGTTTTATGATCACTTGCAATGTATCCAAGGCTATCCCTGCCACCAGCCTCTCTACTCATCAACTCATGTGCGTCCTTAGGCTTTATTCCAGCACTACGTACTAAATCAATGGCACAAGCTTGAACTTCAGAAATTTTTCTCTGCGATCTCATCATATATGTGGTTTGTGGAAGGTGAAGTTGATGATTATGTTCAGCGACAAAATCATATACTACATACTTACCACTTTCTCGTTTCAATTGAACAAGTAGCCTTGCATGACAATTTGTTCTTGTCTCATCTCTATGGCTGCTATGAACCCTGCGTTTATCTTCTAAACGGACACCATGTTTAGAACATACGAATCCCCTTGTTGTAACTTTTTCATCTAACTTGCTTCTATTTAAAAAACTCTTTCTTGTCGAGAATCCAACTTGTTTTCCATAATGGCACCAATGCTCCCAAGCCTCATCAAGTGTATCAAATTCCATGTCCATGTAAGGTGTCCAATCTTTCTCACTATTGACCATCATGTTCACAACCTGTAATATCATTAAGAAAACCACAAACCACTAAAAAATTGGATTTTCAAAGCAAAGGGGGATCTTGCACACCATATTACAATAAACTACACATAAATGAATCATTATATACTATTTTGCTTCAGAACATACAAAACAGGGGAGTATTGCAACTAAGTTTCACAAAGTTGAAAAGGCAATTTGAAAATGACCTGAGAGTGGTCTTCCATGTAAGGATTCACTTGGGTCGTCGTCGTCGTCGTTCGTGGTCGCCGTTCGTGGGTCGTCGCTCGTCATCCACAATTACCCCGATGCTTCATAATCAATTTAGGAGGGAGTGGAAGATTTTTGGGAGAAAATGGCACCTCAGGTCTGATATTTGATAGAATAAATAATTTAATAAATATTGGTTAAAGCTCAGCCATTAGATCTGATGAATGGTGATGATTTAAAAAATTCCACATAATTTCACAATTCCAATTCCAGCTCCCCCCATCCCATAATGGCGTGGGACCCATGCCAAAAAAAATAAAAAGAAAAACCAACATGTGGCACATTTTACAATTATTTTAAAAAAGAAAAAAGAAAAAAGAAAAACAAACTTACAAACGTGTAGCTTATTTACAATTAATTTACTAAGTCTAAATATAATATAATATAAAAAAATATACAGTATTTAATATAAAGGCTGAGACCCATACAATTGAAAAAAATTTAATAAAAAAACAAACCTACAAGTTTTAGACAAGGGTGATGGGACCCATGTCTTTTTGGCAAGAATCTCACGCCAAACCCAAAATGGTTCAAGAAAAAGCTCCATTTGAGGGCGGTTTCATTCTCAAATTTATGCCGTTCAGTGAGATGGTATCGCTCGGCTCTGCGGACCGCATCACCAAAAGCAGCCCTTGTAGCAAATGGGCTAGATGAATTGAGTGTGGAGTGGGCTAGAAGCAAGTGAACTTCACATGACAAATGGGCTTGTCGCAATCACGTGGATGGACACGATTGTAATTAACAAGTTGGGACAAATCAGATATGTAGAAACTATAAAGAAAAAAAATTCAAATATATCTATAAAAGGAAAAAGGAAAATTCAAATATACCTAGAAAAGGAAACAAATTCAAATATACCTATGAAAGGAAAATTTTCAAATATACCTATAAAAGGAAAAAATAAAAATTCAAATATACCTATAAAAGAAAAACATTCAAATATACCTATAAAAGGAAAAAAAAAATTCAAATATACCTATAGAAGGAAAAAATAAAAATTCAAATATACCTATAAAAGGAAAAAGGAAAAATCAAATATAACTAGAAAAGGAAAAACATTCAACTATACCTATAAAAGGAAAAGAACAAATTCTAATATATCTGTAAAAGGTAATTGAGTAAATGCGTATGAATTTTTGCAACATCCTGTATAAATACGTTGCAATCAAACAGACATCTTTTAATTCAAAAACAAGAAACCACAAAGGAAAAAAGAAGAAGCAAGAAGTGATGGAAAAGAATTTCTTCGTCATCCTCTTTGTTATGACATTATGTTAGTGTCTCTCCCTCTCACTTTTTAAATTAATATATGTGCAATTCTTAATTGTTTGATAATATAATCATCAGATCTTTCAGTTGTGTTGTAAAATAATAGAATATTAGTCTGTGAGATCAAATTATAACGTAATTTAAAAGGTTACTAATGGATTCTGTTTTTGTTTTGTTTTGCATGTATATGTATATATAGGTGTGTCATTCTCCAGTATTCCAATGATAGAAGCGCAATATACTCCATGTTCTACTCAGAAAGATTGCGATATAGTCAAAACCCTATGTTCTGTTCCCCTCAAGTGTACTGATCACAAATGTCTATGTTGTGAGGACCCAAGCCACTGTTATTAAGACATCAATAAGAGATCACAAATGTCTATGTTGTGAGGACCCAAGCCATCGTTAAGACATCATGTAATAATCATCAATAAGAGGCGTTAGTTAAAGTGAAAAATTCTGTTGCACCTTGTCTGTTCTATTAAACCATTTTGTATTCGAAACTTGTAGAAATTCTGGGCCTCCATTGTCTTCCCCTAAAAGGCTTATTAGAGGGAATGAGGGCTTGCTATTATATACAGGATTTTTGCTAGGTTATTACCCGATGTGGGACTTTTGTCCAACACCCCCTCGCACTCGTGGACTGGGTATCTCTGTCCAAGGCCCAACGAGTGGACTTCTTATCGAGGACGAGTGCACACCTGTTCCGATACCATGTAGAAATTCTGGGCCCCTGATGTGGGGTTTAGTACCCGCTAAAAGTATAGCGATTCCAAACCCAAATTATACTCGCAAGTGCACGAATCAATTGTAGTATAGAAGTGGCAAATACGAGTGTCGTATCCACAGGGACTGAATATTAAATATCTGCAATTCCAACTCTTGTAATTATCAATGGAAACAAAATAAATAAGGATTAACACAAATAAGCAAACACTAGGGATCCGATTTCACCAACTCTATTGTATTTAAATTATTTAGCCGACAATTATCATTTCATTCATGCATGTCAAAGATCAAGTCCCCTAATTTATGTAATAGTCATGGGCATCTGACTTACCACGTCTATTCCCAATTGCAACCATCCATGGGCATTTGGATTGGCTAGGACAATCAAGAATGCATTAGGATTTATGGTAACTTATGTAGCGATCACAAAGATCCTAGCATATGGCATTTATGTCTAGGTAACTCCGGTGTTAACTGCAAGAAGCTGGTCTCAAATTGGACATGGGCAATTGCCTCAATTTGCATCATGGTAATCAAACCTAGATGGTAGCTAAGCATCAAGATTTAATTATCAATAAAGAATAGCTAATTAACACTTGACATAGCATAAATAAACTAATAATTAATCAAACCAAATTTATTTAGATACAATAGAGTGGATCCATCATCACCCTAGTAAGAGGATTAGTTCCTCATACTAGGTTTACACAACCAACAATTAATCTCACAAAATTCTAGAAAGAATATGTGAGAGAATTGTTGTAAGAGAAAAACTCAAGAACTTACTCCTTGATTTTTCTTCTCTTCTTGCCTCTTTCTCTCTTCCTTCAATGTTGTCTTGTATTCCTTCCTCTCTTTTCTCCTCTTCCTCCTTGATTTCTTCTCTGGTTTTGTGATTTTTCCTTTTTTTTTTTGTGATCCCTCTTCCTCCTTTATAGTAGTGAAAATATACTGGTGAGATTGAAAATACTGAGGATAGTCTTCACATGATTTCCTTTAGCGCTGTGTTTTGAAGACTTTCGGATAAAAGTTGTGCCGCCTACATGAAAATCAATACAGATGTTAGACAATTATACATATATATATATATATATATATAAAACACTATTCACTTTTTGACTTAAACGTAATATGTATATATATTCTATATAAATACACACATATATATATATATTACTATTACGTTGGACTTGGGCATATATATATATACACACATATATATCTATATATATAACTATTTATATAAACATATATCTATATAACACTACTTATATATAGATTTTTGTACGTTTATCACAACCCCCAACCAGCTTATTGCTAGTCTCTAGTAATGCAAGCGATCGGAAAATTCATGTCATATATGTAAATAATCCAATTATCTCATTAGTATGAATATATTCAAGAATTCACCACCCACTATCACCAGAACAAATTATTCTGACTAAATCTCATATCACTCATTCTATCTTAGCGTGATGTGTAGTGCGTAGCGAATTTAACATAAATACGTGGCTTTAATTTAATATTAATACAAACACTATAATATCACAAGAATCATCAGATTCAATGAATAATTAATATCAAGGGATTTTATTTATTGACATTTTTTTTTTTTATATATGTGACTTGTGCAATGCTCGGTCTTATTAAGCTTTCTAAATGACCCTTGTAACAAGCGTTCAACCAATGACTCCCAATCCAGTTGGCTCAGGGCAATAGGTGTAAAGACACCCCAACGGGTTTAATAACTCGAGTCAAAAAGGCTACAAAACTTCGCTTGTCACATGGGTTGATGTCTTGATTTTTCTACCTTTTTACGCGAACACTCACTGCTTACTGAGGCAAGAGGCCCGGTTACTCAGCAGAAAAACTTACAAACACTCCCATTTATTCATAATGTACTCTTTTTTTTTTCTTTTTAATATAAATATGAATATATACATGTATCCCAAGATATTAATATTCAAAGAATTCTAATTCAACTCAAGAAAATCACAGTATTCATAATTAATCTTAAATATCATACCTCACAAATATGTAATTCTGTGCAATTGATCCAATTATTAAATAGAATAGGTGAGACAAAACTAAAGTCAGAAAAAAAATCCACAAGTGATTATGGGTATTCAACTCAAATTGTTATCCACACTTCAGAGATATTCAGACCAATTTAGAAATATGATAAGAACATGACTTCCAAATCACAATTATTTATTTATTTATTTTTTTTAGCAATCATTAAACAGAATAGATATTTAACAAACAAACGGTTCTAAGACTCAATATTCCCAAAGCATCGTAAACAAACGGAATTTGTCTCAACACCAGGATCCTTGAGACTGGATGCTAGGTTACTATCAACCTAACTAAAGAGATGTACCTCGTAGCAAGGGCAAAAGGCTAACAAGGCCTTACAATAGGTTGTCATTTTCTAAGAGTTTCTGGTCGGCTCAATGGAACCCAAGCCAAGGTCAACAGTCCTTTGTATCTGCACTTTGGGGCTTTACAATTATGGACATTTCGTCCAGTCCATGCTTAGGACTCCCAAATACCTTATCGGTGGTTGTTTCTTGGACAAACTACTAATTACTTAGCTGGTTGAGTTGGCATCCCTCTAAGAGATCAACTACAAGTGTTTCAAGCTTGCACCTAAGGTAGCACAGCACTTGCCTCCTCTAGCTACCATTTTTTTTTTTAAATATCAAACCAATTCCTCCCCCTCTTAAAATCTGGCATTGTCCTCAATGGGAAAAGGAAAATAAAAATAAAAATAAAGAAAATAAAAAATAAAAATAAGAAAATTTGAAAAGTACATATGCAAAGCTATGGTTCAGAAAAATACAACCTGACACAAAAACAATTCTGACCGTTGGATGGCTATGTTTTCACTTTCGTATCATATCCATGAGTGCGGCCATCATGTGCTCCAGTCTGTGTTGTCCATCCTCTAGTGTTTGTAGCCCCATCTCTAGCCGGGCTATCGCTGCACTCATGTGATCTGATTGTGGAGACACTGCAACTCCTGATGAGGAATCTCCAGGTGGTGATGTTGAGGGATCTTCTTGGGTCTGCTTCTGTCTAGCAGAAGTTGTTTTCAAATGGCTGATGCTCTGACGCCATGTACATTTTTCCAGCATGGTGACCTGATAACCCAAAGATGCTTGAGGCCGAGGAGGTCGAATGCTTTTGAACAAAAGCAACCTTGTGATAAGCCGTGGGAAAAATAACTTCCCCACCTTTTTTGGCTTATTCTCAACAAAATATTTGGCTCTGCAGATCATGGCCAGATAGATCTTTCCAATATCAAACCAACACCCTTTATACATATAGTATAAAACAGACAAGAATTTTCCCCGTCGTTCTTGCTCATGGCCTATAGGACAAAGATTTTTCCTAATAGCATCATCCAACAACCACATCTTTGATGGCAAGTAGGCGCGGCGTGCAGCGTTATTGTGCTTATTCATCTTTCCACCGCACATATCATCAATCATTTCTTGCTTTGATGCATAGATTGGTTGTCGAGATCCAGTGGGCTCATCATCTGTTGGTGGATACCCTAAGCAGCAACACAGATCTGCTGTTGTGAATTGAACTTTCACACCAGCAATGATAACCTGATAAACCAGTTGATCCCTAGTCCGCTCGCTTCGTGGTAACTCGATGAGAGTGTGATAGAAAGAGCGAATGATCTGAGGATACACCAGTAAGTTATTTTCTGGATCTGGATCTACGAGAAACAACAAAGAATGCTCCCTCAAGTAGTTCATCGCCCATCTGTTGATGGCTTCTCGTTGTATCTTTTTTTCAATTTGACACTCCGGAATTATTTCAGCTTTATTGAACAACGCAAGCCTGGATTGCAATTGTGATACGATGGTGCGTGGTCGTCTCGGCATGGTTTCTGATCTCTGTTAGAGAGAAAACACACTCTTGCCAGAAAATGAGTGAGATGAAGATGAAAACTGATCGAGACAATAAAGGAAAACGTACATATATTAAGAAATTTGTGGTGCTTGTCACATCAGTACTCACTTTACTGTCACGCTTTGCGGCTCATTATCACTCTCGAGGACGACTTTTTTTTTTTTTCTTTTGTTATTTTTTTTAATCAGATAATATATAAAAAATAATAATAAAAATAAAAATGAAAAAAAAATAAATGAAAAAGAAATACGGGTTGCCTCCCATAAGCGCTGTATTTATCGTCTGGGCAAGACGGAGTGTTCCCAACACTCAATTACCTGGATCTTGGAGAGTAATGTCTGGGCAAGACAAAGTGTTCTCACCAGCTGCATTGTAATGAAAATTCAACCTTTTTATTACCCAGAATGCTTTATGCTCGAGCTCCATAAGAAGATGGCTACCCTTGCTAAAAATCAAACGATATGGAGACATGCCAATTGGAGTTTTATATGCAGTGCGATATGCCCAAAGAGCATCATTCAATTTTATACTCCAGTCAGTTCTTTTGATATTCACAGTCTTCTCCAAAAGTCGTTTAATTTCACCATGAGAAATATCAACTAGGCAGATTGCCGAGTCAACCATTAGAGAATGATGGTGGAAAGGCCAAAATGAAATTATTTTGTTTTAATTTTAAATTTTTTTTAAATTTTTTATGCAAGGTGAACTTGCAGTTTTTTTTTTTCAACAAAATTAAAAGAGTTAATATACACAAAATAAAAAATTAATATAAAAGACAGTAAAATGGGGCATAAAGGCCAACCATAAGTATTAACAGAAATAAAAAGTTATAGTAGGCGGCTTAGCCGACCATATAAGTATATATGTACAGGTGGGGCAGTGTAAAGCCAACCACAAATATAAATAATACTGTATAAATAAATAAATGAATAAATGTTAGTAAGTTAGTAAATGTTCGTGACAGTTATTATAAACAGATATAGGCGGTAGCAGTAGAACCAGCCAATAATATATAGTTAGATGGGGCGGTAAAGCCATCCACAAATATAAAACTGAAAAACCTTCCATTAAGGAGGTGTAGTATACTAATATTAATATATACATATATACATATATACAAGAGTTAGATAACAATATATTAAATCAGTCCCCGGCAACGGCGCCAAAAACTTGATGTGGGGTTTAGTACCCGCTAAAAGTATAGCGATTCCAAACCCAAATTATACTCGCAAGTGCACGAATCAATTGTAGTATAGAAGTGGCAAATACGAGTGTCGTATCCACAGGGACTGAATATTAAATATCTGCAATTCCAACTCTTGTAATTATCAATGGAAACAAAATAAATAAGGATTAACACAAATAAACAAACACTAGGGATCCGATTTCACCAACTCTATTGTATTTAAATTATTTAGCCGACAATTATCATTTCATTCATGCATGTCAAAGATCAAGTCCCCTAATTTATGTAATAGTCATGGGCATCTGACTTACCACGTCTATTCCCAATTGCAACCATCCATGGGCATTTGGATTGGCTAGGACAATCAAGAATGCATTAGGATTTATGGTAACTTATGTAGCGATCACAAAGATCCTAGCATATGGCATTTATGTCTAGGTAACTCCGGTGTTAACTGCAAGAAGCTGGTCTCAAATTGGACATGGGCATTTGCCTCAATTTGCATCATGGTAATCAAACCTAGATTGTAGCTAAGCATCAAGATTTAATTATCAATAAAGAATAGCTAATTAACACTTGACATAGCATAAATAAACTAATAATTAATCAAACCAAATTTATTTAGATACAATAGAGTGGATCCATCATCACCCTAGTAAGAGGATTAGTTCCTCATACTAGGTTTACACAACCAACAATTAATCTCACAAAATTCTAGAAAGAATATGTGAGAGAATTGTTGTAAGAGAAAAACTCAAGAACTTACTCCTTGATTTTTCTTCTCTTCTTGCCTCTTTCTCTCTTCCTTCAATGTTGTCTTGTATTCCTTCCTCTCTTTTCTCCTCTTCCTCCTTGATTTCTTCTCTGGTTTTGTGATTTTTCCTTTTTTTTTTGTGATCCCTCTTCCTCCTTTATAGTAGTGAAAATATACTGGTGAGATTGAAAATACTGAGGATAGTCTTCACATGATTTCCTTTAGCGCTGTGTTTTGAAGACTTTCGGATAAAAGTTGTGCCGCCTATATGAAAATCAATACAGATGTTAGACAATTATACATACATATATATATATATATAACACTATTCACTTTTTGACTTAAACGTAATATGTATATATATTCTATATAAATACACACACACATATATATATATATTACTATTACGTTGGACTTGGGCATATATATATATACACACATATATATCTATATATATAACTATTTATATAAACATATATCTATATAACACTACTTATATATAGATTTTTGTACGTTTATCAGCCCCCATTGTCTTCCCCCTAAAAGACCTATTAGAGGGAAGGAGGGCTTGCTATTATATACAGGATTTTTGCTGAGTTATTACCCGATGTGGGACTTTTGTCCAACAAAACTCTTAACATATTCTCTACGTACCAACGAGAGGTGGTTCGGTTGGCAATCGACTGGGTTAGGCATATGTGTGCCCAAAGTTTTATTCAAATGAGAAACAAATTTCTCAACCGTATTTCAAAAAAAAAAATCATATTCTCTATGTTAACTGTTCAAATATCACTTTTTCATAATTTATATTATCTTTATTCAACTACAATTGCATCGCAATTTCTATCCTAAATCTATGTGATTAAATATTCAAAATTTATATAGTAGTGCTAAGTAGCATATCTAGTGGTAGCCCATGAGAGCCCTAGTCTTTTAAATGAAATTTTAAAACGTCTTAATTCTCAAAATACATGTTAGCCTTTATAAAAATTACACATTCAAAATCAGCACATAAAATTCTTTCTAACAAGATCCATTGTCGATGAGTTTTATCAGATAAATCTTAATTAATTTTTTTTTTCATTGGAATTTCAAAAACAAATGAATTTAGAACTAAAATAATGAATTCTAGATTGTGCTTTAAAAAACAATAAAATCTACATTAAAATAATAAATTTTGAACTGATGGGTTACATGTCATTTTCGAAATTTATAACACAATGTCTACCACTTTGTGGAGCGAGAAGATAGGATAGAAGAGATGGAATAAACTAATAAAAATGTTGGATCACACTTTTCATGCAATGTAATGTAGCGCACTGCGCGCATGCTCTATTTTTTTTAAGAGAATGCACTATTTTGGAGCACGTTTAACAACTACCAATATAGATAAAATTGGTTATAATATACATATTATTATATTAATATATATTTAGTAATTTACAGGCCAATACGCTTTCACTAAAAGGACCTATTAGTGGAGGGAGAGCCGGAGAAGGCACCCATTATATAGTGCTTCACCAAGCCGTATCTAAGTGATGTGGGATGTGTGATACCGATCTGGACTATCGGACTATCAAAATGAAGCTAAGGACTTCCACCATCCTTTTTTTTTTACCAAGCTCAGCCATCAAAAGCCACCGTGGTAGCCGAAAATCCCTTCGCAAAGCCTCGGCTATCATAGCTTCAAATGCCCAATTTGGTTGCTGGAGGACTCATCATTGGTAGCTAATAGTCCATAAGGGTTGTTCAGTCTGATCACTACAAGTCCCACCCATTGGTTGGAGGACCTAGATGTGACCAGAATAACCAAAATGATATATGTCCATAATTTTCTCTTCCATAAACTTACATAATCTATGTGGTTGTACAACTCAGCACACTAAATAAAAGATCTAATTAATTCTCTCTCATCCAGGTTTTTTTTTATCGTATATCCTCTTTCTCTTCTCTTTGTCGCAAACCTGCGAATTAGGTTTTGCTCATCTACAACTCCATAAACAATCAATGGCGGGTTATCTTTCTAAACGGGTTTGATTCACGAGTTTATGGTGGTTTTCGGAGCTTTCTTTTTCGTGTTGTGTGGTTGTAGACATTGTCAAGTTTTATAGCAATTCGTTCATCGCAAAGAAAGAAGATACAAACATTCAATGCTTTGTCCAGGTTAGTCTACATAAGGTTACGAATTCTATGATAAGCACATAATATTTCGTCTATGAACTAAAATACAATTATCTACATTTTTGATAAGGCAAACACAATTTTTTTTCTTTTTTGTTGATAATATGATCAAATCTCACAAATGCAATTATTTTAGGTCTGTAGTTTTGATATTTCTTTACTTTTAGGTGGATGAATGGTGAATGTAGTTTGAGGTTGTGTTTACAGTGCCTTATTACATTGTACAAATTATTAATTACATTGTGTTTGTGCTAAATTGCACTGTGCAAAACTAACCGTTATTAAATGGCAATTTTGCAGTGACGATATGGAGTTCACTCTGGAAGATGATAACCAGAACCAGTTAGATCATATGGACAGTGTAGATGTACGAAAATGATATGTGTCCCTAATTTTCTCATCCCTAAACTTCCCTAATCTATGTGGCATGCCAACTTAGCATGCCACCTAGATTAAATTACAAAAATAAAAAAAGTTGTATATTTTCTCTCGTTTCTCTCTCATAGGAGTTTCTTTTCTTAGTAATCTCTCTTTCTTCTCTCACATGTCTCATATTAATCATCAATATGTGTAGTTTGGTTTTTGTGTTTATTGTTCTTGAACAATAGTGTATAGCCGTGTATGTAAAATAAGGATTGCTATTGATTGGGTTGGTCTCTGAGTTATAGAGATTGAACAGGTTGTCGAACGTAATTCTACATGAATCAGTCACAATTACATCCGTACATGAAAGACCACTCATATCATCACATCAAATAGATACATTTTCTTATTACGCAATGTAACTAATTATATTGACAGTGTAATAAGCCATTGCAAGGTTTGTTTGCGTTGTTCAAAATGGAGAAATTGTTGTGATCTATTTTGGAAAATGATGATTGGTCACGCAATTAATAACTAGACAATGTAATAAGATAAAATCCTATTGGGATGTTTTGGCTCAAATAGATACGGTTCTTTATTGCGTTGTCCTAATGGACAGTGTAACTAATTATTTTGACAGTGTAATAATAGATACGGTTCTTATTACATTGTCCTATTGGACAGTGTAACTAATTGTTTTGGCTCAAATAGATACGGTTCTTATTACATTGTCCTATTGGATAGTGTAATTAATTATATTGACAGCGTAATTAATTAAATTCAATGAGTAATAAGAAGTCAAAGTATAAAATCTCATGAAAATTCCATCTACAATAATTTCAATTCATTTTCTATGACAACTAAAACACAAAACAAATTGACTCAGTGCCTTTTTTACACTGTCCAATCTAGGTAGTGTAATAAGATACTATGCCCCTTCAAAATAATGTAATAAGGCATTGTACACTTCAATCATTAAAATAAGCCCAGATCGACAATATGAATGGGTGAAACAAAAAGAAACAGTAAGCGATCTTGCAGATCTTCGATGTTGAAGATGAATATGTTGAACAAGAAACATCAAGTGTCTTTTCTTCTTCTTGTAGGTCTCAAGATCTCCCTAGACAGCATCATTAGAGGCTCAAATTTGCTGGTAGACGCCATTAACGGCAAGGGATGGAGAAAAATAGATGGAAACCCGAATCGAAAGGAAGAGCTTGAGAAGGAGGTTGTCGATGGAAACCCGAGTCACAATGTTGATGCCATGGATCTTCAGTAGAAGGTCGTTGATGCCATGGATCTTGAGGAGGAGGGGGAGAGGTGGGGAGAGGAGAGAATGAGGGGATGGGTGGAGGATGGGGAGAGAGGCAAGAGAGAGACATGAAGAGAGAGAAATTATTTTAAAATTTTTGTTTTGCTTTTATTATATTTTTCTTTTACAGGTAAGCTATTCAAATTTTTTTTGAATTGCTTTGTCATCATGTCTAGGTGGCATGCCACCTAGTTATGTAAGTTTAGGGATGTAAAGTACTACCGATAGATGTATGTGTTGAGGATGTTGCTTCACTCACGCTGACGATCGAGATGTTATTTGATTATGTGGATGACTTGTTCAACATAATGAGTTCTTTGTTAAGAGGAGATCCATAAGTAAGGACAATAGTGGGTGTACAAATATTTACTTTTTACATGTGAAAGGTCTGAGAAATTTTATAGTAATTTGAAGAAGTCTGTATGTCATCGCACATTTTCTAAGAATGAATGCAAAGCTAGCAGCACGGGGAGTAGTATAGTCCCCGCTAGATCGTCAAGAACATATGATAATTCAGAGTTTTGAGAATTCGATAATTTGGTCTTATGTAATTTGTTTTTGCAGACATTGAATTTGTTGTTATTAAGTGTATGACTTGTACTAATTTTTAATTATGGGGATGATTTTGACAATTGGTAGTAATTTGTATTGTGTTTTTTGAATGACTTGCAGGATTACAATTTGTTATAGATGTTAATCACATTGTGAAAATAGCACAATGTAATTAATTATATCGCAGTGTAAATAATTGCATTGTAACATGTTCAGTGTATTTAGCTACTGGATCATATATATACAAACCATCACAATTGTCAATCCGCTTTAATTAAAGACAATTTGTTCAAGGTTTAACTGAATGAACTAAAACGCCCTAGATGGTTATAGATTTTGGCCAAAAAAATATGCATGGTAATTTTTCCTCTTCGTCCAACACCCAATGTAATAAATTATGTAAACAACGTAAATATTTACATTGTATAATCAGATAGTATACTTAAACCCAACATAATATTTTTAAGTACTACCATTAAAGGATAGGTTCACAATGTATTTGCATGCATCTCACTCCCAAAACATTTACCAAAAGAACTTACATTGGTATCCTAGCATATAAGTAGGATCTCTGCATCCTTTAGGTACGGATCTCTGCCTCCTTTAGGTACGGATCTCTGAATGTCCTATTACTTGGGAGAATTGAGTTGTAATGAAGCCATAATCCATCCTCAGTGTCCAGAACGAATGTTGTCCAATGATTGCCAACTAAATGGTTTCCAACAGCATGAATGGTAAAAATGTAATATCTGTATCGATCAACCTTGTTCTTGAGCTTCTCTACAATACTCTTTTGTAGGAGATCATCTCTTTTCATCTTAAGGAATGCCATGCAAGAACTGGTTATGGCAATTGAAGCTGTTCTAACTTCCAAAGGATGAGGAGCTATCACTTTCCCTTGTTTCCTTGTCAAATATTCGCATTGCGCGTTAATTATCTGCACAAATATGAAAATAACTATAAATGATATACACAAGATTATATAATATACTGAAAACCCAAAGTTAATTAGTTAAATGTTGTGCTTACATTGCTTGACACCATGTCGCAGTTCACAAGAGAAACTATGTCACTCCACATGAGGATATGAATTGATCTCCTTTTGGTTTTTTTTTGCTCTTTGGTTTTTCCTATGTTAAATTTAATTTTATTACAGCAAATTCTATGAATTGATCTCCTTTTGGTGCATGAATCGGGGAGGAGATGAGAAGATAATTATGAGAGGAACATGAGGTGAAGGAGGAGGTAAGCTGTAAGCATAGTGGGAGAATCAAATGATCGTGAATTGAATTGGCTTTAATTTTTGTTTTAGAAGCATTTTTTTCCATTGGTTTTCTTCCACGTGGCTCTTTGAATCACGGTTAGCAAACTTGAGGCTTTCGTTTTATATATATAGAATAGAATGATGATTGATTGATAAATAATAATCACGGTACTTGAGATTCCCGGGTGACCCGAATTCGATTTCTCGACCAAAGAAGTCTCGGTGGTAGCATCGAGAGTCTCTACTGCAGCTGCTGGGACAGTGCGCTGGCAAGTGGGCATTCGGCGTAGGGAGGCAGCGGCTATCAAAAGGGGTCCGGAGTCGGTGACAAATCCCATGGTCAGTGATGGGTTTCAAAATACAACCGCTGCTATCAAAGGTGGTGGAATGAGGACGGGACCATAATGGGGTGGGACTAAGAAGGGTCGAAAACCTGGATAGGGGTCATAACTCACAACTCTTTCCCTTCTCATTTGGCCACGCGAAAGAAGTAAGCACCAGTCGCATCTCAAAAGCGTCTACTCTCTCAAAACCAGTTGTCATTCGTATACAGCCTGTCATCCAAGGAAATTCCAGACTCCAGAAGCGTGCGTGACTTGTTGTTTTTAATAACAAACAATTGTCTGATGATCAACAAATGTGTAAGGATCAAGGGAGTGATAAGGTGTTGTTATGGAGTGATAAGGCAGACACATGGAGAGATAAGGAAGACTACTTGGAGAGATAAGGCAGGTCCTTCACATATTCCTCCACAATCGGATTGGTTTGCTGAATAATGAGTTGTCCCAGGTGAAACTTATTCGAGGCAAGTGTTAGTTCAATCAAACAAGAGCAAGATCAAGCTTATCCTTCCTACCAGAACAACAGTACTTAACAAACGTACTGATCGATCAAGGGTGGAGCTTATTCTTATCTACAAGTCATGTTACTCTTGTACAACAACTTATGATAGGATTAGTTATCATGTATAGCATTAGGTAGTCAAGGTCTTGATATATAGCTGCTTGTGTTCAACGTTAAAACATGCTCAATAAAAAAAAACTACAATTCTCAATTTCTTTCTGTTTTGGCGTGCCTGTCCACTGTCGTGGATTCTGGTTTTTGGTTCGGCGTTGCTGTGTGGTTTCAGCCTTTAGCGGAGAGCCAACCAGGTGTTTGTAGAAATGCTCGTGTGGAATGGGTGGACAGTGTCTACAATGATTTACTCAATCCCCAAACAAATTAAGTCATATTGTCAATAAAGATGTTAATTCTTCTTCTAAATAATTAAATTTCATTTGGCCAATATATTAAATTTGTCCATTCCCAATCCCAAACCCCAAGTCACCTGCCCGTCTAACAAGTAGAACAACATCAAGCATAACTTGAACCAATCAACCAACCCTAAACCAAGCATTGAGAGTGCGATCGTAGGGAGCTTGCTTTGAATCAGCAAATCTTATTTCATTGATTCTCGACAAAAAATCTACAGCTACAGCTTCAGCTTCACTACAATAATACTTCTCACGTAATGTTTGCCATCAAGCCACGTGAAGTATCCGAACGCATAGTCTGAAGAATTATTATCAGCCTTGACCTCCAGAGTAACATTGAATGTCTTTTCTTCTCCTGTTTCCTTGAAATGAAGTGTCCTTGGATTAACATAAACTGACACTCCTGTTGGCTCTTCAATAATCACACTATATTTTCCTGGAGTACCAACATTCTTCACCGTTCTTGATACGGTAATTCGACCTTGCAAATCTGGAATTGTTAGTGATGGATAATTCAAGTTTGCAACACTAAAGAACGTGGGACACGTGAAAGGCCTATCAGAAAATCTCCTGATAATGCTTTGATTGTAGCCATGTGCACATAGAAAGTTTAGGTAGTCATTAGCAGTCAAGTCATAAACAAGACCTGGATCAGCAGCACGGCTTGGATGAACATGTCCTGCCCCGTAGTCAAACGGAGTTGCATTTCTCTGTGATTCATTCTGTATAAACGCATTGGTGTTGTCTTTTTTTGTTGCTACAAAAAAAGAAGCAGCATTTGAGCATGATCATGAACAGATTTATCTGGTGATTGACAAGGGGTAAAACTAGGGATGAGTGTAAACGCCCGGGTATAGGTATTTTTGACATACCTAAGTAAAAGTAAAAGTAAAACAAATGTTCATACCAGATGTCATGATAGCAGATTTGATAGCAGCTGGACTCCAATCTGGATAGAGTGCTCTAATAAGGCCCACTATGCCAGTGACATGAGAGCATGATACTGAAGTTCCATTTCTTATCCTGAAAACTTCTCCACCAGATATAGCTCTTGGATATGCAGAATAAGCAGCAAGTATGTCGACTCCTGGTGCAGTGATATCCGGCTGAAATAATAAATATCAATTGTCAATCATGCACAAGAAATGTATGTAAACCTGAAGAGTGATATTGATTGAAGTAGTAACAAACCTTGAGAATGGCTGGCTGAACCATGTTGGGTCCCCTAGATGAGAAATCAGCCATTATAGGAGCTCGCACTTTTTCCAATTGTAGGTTTGGATATCTGTTTATTAACACAATCAATCAAGTTTTGAGAATTTGATAAGTTCCGAAAATGTAAAGAAGCCAAGTAACTGACATAGAAACTTACTCGACATGGTCGTTATAAGCAAAGGCAGCTTTACCATATGTTGAACTAATATTTGAAGTGGAGGAGATATGATGTGATGTTCCCTAGAAACGCAAATTAGACGACGGAATACATTCAGTTGACACTGATATATTATGCGTAGCCGAAGGTCTAAGAAAGCATGAAATAATTAGAGGAAGTATCAAATATTACCTTGAGGTTGTTCATAGGCAAACGATCAATTGTGCTTGCACCAACTGTGATTATCCAAGGAGACACATTGTCAACTCTCCCTGGCTCTGGTCCTGAGTTGCCCGCAGAACAAACCACAACTATGCCTTGTTTAACGGCATGGAAGGCACCGATTGATATCACATCCTTAAAAAACTCCGATGGGCCAAAATTAGCAATTGCCACTGAAATAACATCGACCCCATCACTTATGGCAGCATCAAAGCCAGCCAAGATGTCCGCCTCCAGGCAATTTATCCAACACACCTTGTAAGCAGCGAGGCGGGCTTTTGGCGAGCCCCCCTTTGCATTTCCATATGCGTAAGTTTGATAATTTACACGAGGCGCAAAGTTTCCCCCTGCTATCGTTAATGAGTGGGTTCCATGGCCATTGATATCCCGACAACTATCAGGGGTATGTTCCACTCCAAATCTTGCTCTCGCAGCACTGCTAAAATACCTAGCTCCTATCAACTTCCTGAACATTACAACACTAAAAAAACATTAGCTATCACAAACAATTGATATCAATATGTCTTTTATAAAGTTGTGTTATATATATAGAACATTTGCAGCAAATGAATATGAGAGTACTTATTGCATTGGATTGGATTATCTGTCTTGTCCTCCTCACAGCGACCTTTCCATCTCAGCGGCACTGGTCCATATCCTTCATCACGGAAGCTCGCTCGCTGTGGCCAAACACCTAAAATTTGCGGGAAAAATGATGTTCTCCCCTGCACAATATATTTCATTGGAAACAGATACTTCGATTATAAAACTTACCACTATCAAGATTTGCGATGATGACATCTTCGCCAAACCTTGACTTGTTCCAAACTGAGCTCCTTGGAACTTCTCCACTTTTCGTCTCTAGTCCAAGGAAACCCCATGACCGGGTCGTTTGCAATTTTCTTTCGTTGCTCTGGAAAACCGAGATAACGTCTGGATGTTCTGCATTGATCAAATTATAAAATTAGGAGAACATATGGACCACGAAAACTTTCATCAACTCAGACAAAAACATGAAAGAATAACAAAAGAGGAAGAGAAGAGATGAAGAGGAAATTGATAGATAGAGTTAACATTAAATTGAAGCATAAGTTCGTACTCTGAATCTCTATTGCTTCTTCCTCGTGAAGCATAGCAGCAAAGCCATTTATGTTTCTGGTATAGTGGTAGAAAATGGCATCTTTGGCTTTCTTTGTGTTACTGCCATCAAAATACAACAAACAAGTCAATTAATCTTCACAAGTACGCTAGTTGAAACATAAGGGTGATCTTTTGGAAAGATATCTACTACCTTTTCAAGGAGAGGCCCAGCAACTCAAAATGAGAATTCTTGGCATTGTCAACATCCATAGATGTTGGCTGTTTACCATGCATGTGTGACCCCAAATACACAATGTAAACCTTTTTGACAGTGGATGGTTCCATGTTGATGATTTTGTTCCCTGATTGTGCTAATATGAAATGTGATGTGGTGACTAAGGAAAGACACAAAAAATACAAGGGAAAATGATGTTGAGGAGCCATTATATATTGATAAGATCAGGGAGGTAATGTATGTCGGAATATATGTGACTAAGGGAAGCTAACCTTTGAACATATATCGTGCTTATACGTTCAGGTGAAGTAATTAAGCTGTATGGTGCTTATATATATATAGAGAGAGAGAGAGCTTGAGATACATGTTGATATCTGCGATCTTTTGTTTCCTTTTAGCACACAAATACACAGAATTCTTAAAACTGATAGAAAGTGTTCATCGCTAATGACTAAACCAATAAGGCAATGGTGATTTATATGGAAAGACTTCTTGGCTATGAACTTTTTAAAATGATTGTTAAGTGTTTCCCAGGTATGAATTCCTTAATTTCATTGAGAATTGCACCACAACCAACCTTTAAAATAACAACAAACCTAATCTAGTTTTAGCATAATGTGATTTATATGGAGACGTCTTGTCTAAGAACTCTTTGAAAATGATTGTTCGTGTTCCCCAGATGTGCATTATTCCTTAACTGCGTTATGGGGACTGCACCAGAAGCAACCTTAAAAATAAAAACAAACCTAAACTAACTAGGCTTCCATATAATGCACCGATTTTTAACGTAATATTCCTCAATGCTTTTGCGTAAGAAAATCTAACGAAGTTGACTAAATACATGGTATTATGTTTAATATACCTTGACTTCATATCTCATGCATGTAATATAATGGGCTTTTACACAATGAGGACAAAAACTAAAATTTGTATTCCAATAAGGATAACTTCAAAAAATTTAGGAAAAAAAAGACAAAACCTACAAACTTACCCAAATACTCATTTCTTGTAAAAGACCGAAAGCTCTCTCCTTATAAACTAGCGAATCAGACCTCAGGACGCCCTCCATCATATCTCGACAACAAACCTCACATAATAATGTATACAATATCTTGGGTTTATATCCAATGGTCTAAAATTATCATACATTTTTTATGTTGAATTTGATTTTTGTTCAGACAAAAAATATATATTTGGATTCATCAATGGGGCTATAGTGGACTCTAGGGATGGTCAATTTGCCCCACTCGGATTAAACCAAATTTGGACATAACTTATATGTCCGAAATATGTGTCCAAATATAAAATTTTAGCCTGTTTAAAACCAAGTCCAGGCTCAAAAACAGAAATTTTATCCGATTTACTTATCTGAACTCTAATCCGAATTAGATTATTGTCTTGTATACTTATTCGGATTTAAATCAATCAATATTTGGTTAATTAGGTACGTTCAAAATTCAATCCGGATAATGTTCTAGACATTTAAATATTTCGTGGACATGTAAAATTGACCCAAAACCGATTTTTGCCACCCAAGTGCACTCTAGTGTAGTTTATCTACAGCAGAGTAAGTGCGTAACCGCGTAACCATTCCCCACGCGGCATGACAACTGTTCAGAGTTTAGACAATAGATTTTGTGATTCTCTACATCCTGGACCACGTCGGCTCCGTACGTCGAGCATACACACAAAAAATTATCTTTTTACTTATTACATTTTATAAAAAAAAAAAATTGCACTCCAAGAAAATGAAAATGAAAATAAAAACGTGTTTGTCTTGCCTTCCCCTATTTATCTTTTTACCGGAGATTAATCATTTAGTAAAAATGATTTACTACAGAACATACTAAAATAAAAATACTTTAATCCAAAAGGTTAAATTATTTACTGAATAAAAAATTAATATATGAATTTTTTTAATGAAATATATAGTTTTGCACAAAGAATGCTTGACCATGATTCATGGGATTAAAAAGACGTGGAAAGATATAGAAGTGAAACTGCAGCATATACGCGGAGTGAGCGGGTGCTGTAATATCTGCTGTAATAAAATTACAGCAGGCCCCGCTGTAATAGCAATTTAAGACAAAAAAATTTTTATTTTATTTTGAAAAAATTATAGATGTGTAGTTTATGGTCTAACGAATCCAACGATATATTTTTTGTTCAAAACAAAAATCATATGCTACATGAAAAATGCTTAACAATTTTTGACCGTCGGATATAAACTCAAAAGATTCGATGTCTGGATCAAGATGAATTTGATTTTTGTTTCAAACAAAAAATATATCATTGGGTTCGTTAAATCATAAACTACACATTTATAATTTTTTCAAAATAAAATAAAAGAATTTTGTCATCCAAAACATCTACTACAGCAGACCCCTGCCACCCTATATCAAACATCTTGATGCTACAAAAGCAGTCCCCGTTTTTAGCAAACATGTTAAATTCCAAGCAAAACAAAATCACGACATCTTTTTTCGATAATCGATGAACCACCTAACTAAAAATACTCTTCAGACAATTGAGAGAGCATAAATCTCAGACTAGGAGGCTCATGCGCAGGGAAGTTTCTCATCTGTCAACAAGGTAAGCCCTGGGCCGATACCTAGTGCGAGAAGATCCACTTGCATATACACGCAGGCGGGCCGAAGTCCACATGCAGGTGGCCACCAAGAAATACGCTTCCGGTTGGAATCGAATCTTGGACGTAATTGCACCTATCCTAGTTGATTACCAATGGAACCATCTCTCAGTAGTTAACCACAACATTATAATTCTCAAAAATGATAAAGATACCAGCAATTAGTATCCTAGTTATTTTATAGTTTGAAGTATAGGATTCAAGTGAATTTATGAGCTCTACATGTCTCACATGATGCACATAAAATCTTATGCGTACAACTCAATAGTTGGAATAGCTGTGATACCAGCGCTAGGATCCATATTACTTTATAATTCCTGAGTACAACGAGGGAGTATCGCCAATATCCATGTGGTCATGTGTTGAGTTTTGATTCAACTTATCCTATCTTCATGTGTCAAATTTATTATGTGTTTGCAACTCTGATGACATAAGTTTAGGCTCATAGTAAATGTTGAAATGACAAATTAATCTATATGATGTCATTTTCGATTATGAAAAAAAGGAACCGAGTGTTGTTTTGCCAGTTCATATGGACACTAATGATATGCAAGAAAGTTCTTGGATCATGAAGGCTCCACTTGTGGTTAGACCTTGCTAATAAGTACAAGACAAGACATTGCGATAAACTTTAAACCTATCTCATAAGCAGAATTGTTTCAAATGCTTTTCATTTTCCTGATAAACTTTATTCGTGCATAATTATAGGTTTAAAGCTGCATTCATTTATAACTTTGTTATTGTTTTATTATATTTTTTATTAAAGAGAGGTGGTATGATCTTTCCTATACTTCAATGCTAGTGACTATTTTAATTTGCCTAGATAATTCCACAACCATCCACGATCCACCATTACTTTTTAGTTTTTCTGTCAGGATCAATGGTATTTTTGAAGGGAGAGGTATCCTCACCCCTTTTTATTAATCGCACCCTAAATAATTTATTTGTATTTTTTATTTTATTTTATGTTTTATTTAATATTTGAACATTAAATTCACATTCACATAATTAATTTTCTCACCCCCAACAATTAAATAAACTAACTTATTATAAAGAATTCACATAAAGGGCGTCAACGTGGGGACCAACCAAAGTTCATGCCTACATGTCCAACCCAACAAAATGACATTGTTGTAGCGTTCTCATCTCATTCATACCAACAATATTGTAATATTGTCTGTTTTGAGTTGTCCGATCACGTGATACATATACAACAAAATTTAAAGAATTCACATAAAGGACATCAACATGGGGTCCAACCAAAATCCTTACCCACATGTCCAGCCCAACAAAATGACATTGTTGTAACGTTGTCATCCCATTCACTTAAGTCTAAGAAAAGGCTTTATTAATAGAGTGGGAGCTAGCGCTTATAAATGGGTACTATATGCTCACATCTTGCGATGTGATATATTAACAACTTTCATTACCAAAAAATTTAACCTTCCTGCTTAAAAGTACGAGCCAAGACTTGGGACTGCAAAGGTTGGTCGGCCTTACTTGGGAGAAAATTGAAGGCAACCAAAGATGGTACATGCATGCTCACCAATCTTGATTCATTATGGAACTTTCGTATCATTGAGAAATTATGTATGTATACATATTGTTAGGTGTATTCCTCTCAAAGTCTTGGTTGCAATAAAAAAAGATATCTATCTGATGATACCACTTTTAGACCACCAACTAAAGGTAGACACGTAGCATTGCCGAGATGAGCAAAATATCATGTCATACAAGTATATCTCAGGAGAATTTACCTCATTTTCGTTATACAAGCACCACGTATCAACTAAGGCTTACCTCGGACCCGAGAAATCTATCTTGGGATCGAGAATCCCATCTCCATTTACGACAATGGCGTTCTCTAAGATAACATCTTTCTTTAACAAGAAGTTCCTATCCCAATTCAAAGAATCAAATAGAAGATATGACTTCGACTCCATCAGGTATTAGAATTAGTTCGTTGAATTTGTTTCTTTTCCTAGGTATATTTGAATTTTCGTTTTTCCTTTTTGTCCTAACTTGTTAATTACAGTCATGTCCAACCATATGATTGCTACAAGCCCATTTGTCATGGAAAGTTCACTTGCTTCTAGCCCATTCCATACTCAATTCATCTATCCCATTTACTGGCCCATCCCTATTTTACAATTTTACAAGTGCATGGCCCACCATTCAAAGAATCAAACACACACACATATATAATATATTTACATGATGTCACTGTAAATGTCTGTACTAGTTAATCAACAATTTTATGGAAAATATATGCCATTTTAATTAAATAAATATAATGCCCTTTTGAAAAATACATAATTTTGACAATATCCTTTTTGTTTTTAGGTTCAGCGGGATAAGAGCATTAAAAAGGGACAAATTTTTGGAGATGGTGCCTCTATAATTGGTGGCGAACTCACTTTGGGTAAAAACGTATTAGTAGCTTATAAGCCGTGGGAGGGTTACAATTATGAAGATGCGCTACGCATTAGCGAGCGTCTGGTATATGGAGATATTTATTTTAAACTATATATGATAAAAATGATATTTCAATAATCTAAGCATTATTTCATTGTAATTTTTTACTCTAATCAAATATGGCAAAGGAAACCAATGATGTCAGAAAAGTAATATGATAGTGTGATCCAACTATTTTCAAGCATCATCTTTTCATTTCCATCTCCATTTTTAATTTCACGAACCAAACGAGACCTTATAAGAAACAATGCGTTAAAATTCTATTCATGTGCATTTGCTCACTTTTTTTTTTTTTTTTTTGAAGGTCATAGACCAGGGTATAGGTTGATTTTTGCCTTCCTCGAATTTTTCCTTTTGTCCTTCTATGAGTATATTTGAGTTTTTTTCTTTCTCCTTTTTATAGGGATAGTTGAATGTGCCTACAGTCACCAACTTGTCTTCCCCTACTCCATCCCTCTGCTTGTCTCTAGCCTTGTCCCGATCTCAAACTCTCTGAGTTCTTGCCCCAAGAGTGGGAGTTGCACTCTTTGTCTCCTCTCTTCCAACATACAATATTATCTCCCTTCAATAATGGCCTCTCACAATGTTGCCTTGTATTTTTTGTGCCTTTCCTTGGTCACAATCTTACAATCCAACTTAGCACAATCAGATAACTATGTCCACATGTACCCATCAGCTGTTAAAAAGGCAAGTATAATTTATTCATTGCATTTCAAACCCTTTAAATGTTAGCCATATAGGATTCTAATAAATTACACATCACAATTAAAACAAAAAATATTCAAGATAACAGAAAATCATTTAAATTGTTCTAGAAAATTTTTCATTAATTAGAAATCATCTATCATCATGTATGTATGTCAATCAATAATTATTCTGTTGTATGAGTGTGTATCAATTAATAATTATAATTTATATATTAACCCTACATGGTACTCTGTATATTTATTAGAAAAATATAAGTATTTTTTTGTAATATATACATTCTATATATATATATATATATATATATATATATATATATGTATAATGTTTAAAGAAAATATTTAAAATTTTAAGTGGCTAGTGAGGAGAAATACATGTATTTTTAGAAAGATGTATAATTTATTTCACATTATAAAGTGGACTTATTTTGGGGTTTGGATATTCGAAAAATAACATATTAGTGCCCACTTTATGAAAGTTGGACACTTGGGTCAGAAAAAATATTTTGCCATATAAGTACATTTTTTTCCACATAAGTATCTATTTTAAAAAATTAACAATTACATAAATCTAAAAAATACCTAGATCTAAGACATCTACCCTCCATCTCCACCACCGCCACAGGTGCTCCTCCACCACCATCACACCTCCACAATCATCTTCTTTATAGGTACTTATGTGTCATACGTTTTTGAGTGGACCTAGATATCCAAAAGTCTTTTTAAAAGTACCGGCTTGAAATTTTTCCCTAGATATTTAGTAGTGTACTTCCAAATTTTTGCCCAAATTTGAGTATGGGCTTGAGCCACTCTAAGCCTAAACTAGTTCTGCCCCTGCTAATAATATTGTTGTTGAATTGCCCCTAGCTAATCCTCAACATACCATAACAAAATCAAGGTACCAAACTTTGATAATTTGGTGTGGGACTGTTCATGATTTGAGTGTCAACGCTAAACATTTGTGGGTAATTCGAGGTTTAAACTTGTTAGCAAACTTGTTCGTCACAAGTCCGCAATATGAAAAAAATGTCAATTGTTATTCACTTCATTGTGTCACATACATATATGCATCATTTCCTTTAAGCCAATAACTCCAAAGGAGTTGGTTGGGTGCCAAATTGACGGGGATTAACTATTGTAAAAGGCAAGATGTTCTAGGTTTAACTCTCACGTCGAGCAAATTTTTTTGGAGCCATTGAAGTCCTCCGATCCACTGTTAGTGCCCATTGCTTTTCTAGCTCGCAGACAAAATATTAGCTTTGAGAGCAACTGAAGAATAGATGTTACTGAGGTTTATCGTCTGAACTTGAAATTTTGTTATCCAACCCTGGTAGCCTTCTCTTTCGGATCACATTAAACCCTAGAAAACCAGGATGATATTCTATGGGCCAGCCCAAGAAAATAATGGGCTTACTTTCAATTAACGAAAACACTTCGAGAAGCCCTGGAGTGGTGATAGGCTTGGCCGAGTCTCAGTTGGCAATATGCGCCAACAGTATTGTTGTCGTAAACGAATTGCTAGGAAAGATGAAATGGTAAATTTATCAATTATCGATTCACTGTAATCAATCGATTGGTATATTGACCAACGATTTATTGATTCTACCTATAATGGTTTCATTGTTTGGGTTACCGAATTGATCGATATGGTAACAGTTTTCAATGTTCAGTAACGATAATCGTTACCATAACAACCCTACTCTTTTCCATCACATTTTTTTCTTCCCTTTTATGGTTTCTTGTTTTTGAATTGAAAGATGTGTTTGATTGCAACGCTATCACAACACATACTTATTTTTAATTAAATACTTATATTGTCCTTTTGAAAAACACACAATTTCGGAAATATCCTCTTTATTTTTTAATTTTTATTACAGTTTTTAATATTTAGATATTCAAACTAAAATATTATTTTAAATTATATGTGATAGTAAGGATATTTCAATAATCTAAGCATTATTTCATTGTGATTTTTACTTTAACCAAACATGGCAAAGGAAACCAACAATGCCAAAAAAGTAATATGGCAGTGTGATCTAACTATTTTCAGGGCATCCTCTTTCCATTTACATCTCCATTTCCAATTCCGCGAACCAAATGGCGCCTTATAAGAAACAATGTGCTAAAATTCTATTCATGTGCATTTGCTCACTTAAAAGGTATATTAGAATTTTTCTTTTTTCTTTTCTCCTTTTATATGTATAGGTTGATTTTTTTTTTTCCCTTTTCTAGGTATATTTCAATTTTTTTTCTCTCTCCTTTTTATAGGGATAGTTGAATGTGCATACATTCACCAACTTGTCTTCCCCTACTCCATCCCTTGTCTCTAGCCTTGTGATCTCCATCTCTCTGAGTTCTTGCCCCAAGAGTGGAGTTGCTCTCGTTGTCACTTCCATCTGAGGCTGACAAGGCCGTCACATCTCTTCCAGCATACAATAATGGCTTCTCACAAAGTTCCCTTGTATTTTTTGTGCCTTTCCTTGGTCACAATCTCACAATCCACATTAGCACAATCAGATAACTATGTCCACATATACCCATCGGCTGTTAAAAAGGCAAGTATAATGTATTCATTGCATTTCTTGCTTTCTATTTTGATGTTAGTTATATATAGGTTTCTAATAAATTACACATCACAATTAAAACATAAAATATTCAAGATAACAAAAAAATCATTTAAATTGTGCTAGGTGATTTTTCATTAATTAGAAATCATCTATCATCATGTATGTATGTTAGCCAATAATTATTCTCTTGTTTGAGTGTGTATCAATTGATAATTATAATTTCTATATTAACCTTACTTACATTGTAATCTATATATTTATTAGAAAAATATGAGTATTTTTGGTAATATATACATTATATATGTATAATGTTTAAAGAAAATTTTAAAATTTTAAGTGCCAGTGAGAAGAAATACATGTATTTTTAGAAAGATGTATAATTTATTTCACATTATAAAGTGGGCTTATTTTGGGTTTGGATATTTAGTAGTGTACTTGCTAATTTTAAGTGCCAGTGAGGAGAAATAATATTTTTGTTGAATTGGTCCTAGCTAGCTAGTCTTTATTTTATTCTTTTGTGCAGGCTTATATTGTGTATTTAGGATCACACAAGCATGGAAAACAGCCAACATCTATGGATATTGATCATGCAAAAACTTCTCATATTGAGTTGCTAGCCCTTTCATTGGGAAGGTAGGAGAGATCTTTTCACAAGATCACCATTCTGTTTCAGCTTACTTCATGAAGATTAATTAACTTGTTACTTGTATTTTGATGGCAATAGTACAGAGAAAGCCAAAGATGCCATTTTCTACCATTATACTAGAAACATAAATGGCTTTGCTGCCATGCTTCAAGAGGAAGCAGCAGTAGAGATTCAAAGTAAGAACTTCTACTTTAATTTAGTGTTCAACTCTATTATCAATTTCCTTTTCGTCTTTTCTTTTCCTTTTTTTCTCCTCTTGCTTGTTTTTATATGAATTGATGAAAATATCCGTGGTTCTTATGTTCTTCTGATTTTATTATTTCATCAATACAGAACATCCAAACGTTGTTTCGGTTTTTCAAAGCAAGGAAAGAAAATTACAGACGACACAGTCATGGGGTTTTCTTGAACTAGAGACAGAGCGTGGAGAAATTCCAAGGAGCTCAGTTTGGAACAAGGCAAGATTGGGTGAAGACGTCATCATTGCAAATCTTGACTCCGGCAAGTTTTATAATGAAAATGTTTGTTTCCATAGAAATACATTGTGTGAGAAGAACATCATTTTTTTCCCCAAAATTTAGGCGTTTGGCCAGAATCACAAGCCTTCGGTGATGAAGGGTACGGAACATTGCCGTCGAGATGGAAAGGTCTGTGTGAGGAGGACAAGACAAATAATCCAATCCGATGCAATAGGTACATTCTCATCTTCATTTGCTACAAATATTCTGTGTAGCACAATTTGAGAAAATACATATTTCTATCAACTGTTTGTGATAGCTAATGTTTAGCATTGTATTGTAATGTTCAGAAAGTTGATAGGAGCTAGGTACTTTAACAGTGCTGCAAGGGCAAGATATGGAGTGGAATATACCCCTGACACTTGTCGTGATATTGATGGCCATGGAACCCACACATTAGCGATAGCAGGGGCAAACTTTGTGCCTTATTTAAATGGAACTACAAAGGGGGGCTCGCCAAAAGCGCTTCTCGCTGCTTACAAGGTGTGTTGGGTAAATTGCGAGGATGCGGATATGTTGGCTGGCTTTGATGCTGCCATAAGTGATGGGGTCGATGTCATTTCAGTGTCAGTTGATAATTTGGGCCCAATAGAGTTTTTTGACGATGTAGTATCAATTGGTGCCTTCCACGCCGTTAAAGAAGGCATAGTTGTGGTTTGTTCTGCTGGCAACTCGGGACCAAAGCCAGGTAGTGTTGACAATGTGTCTCCTTGGATTTTCACAGTTGCTGCAAGCACAATTGATCGGTTGCCTATGAACCAGAATCTCAAGGTAATGTTTGATACTCCCTCTCGGGTAGATGAAGTTTTGATGTAAATATTTTTATAGGTACGCATTTAAGTTAGTAAAAATAGCCGGTCATTGGCTGAAATGGTGAATTTGACAGCGACAACTCTCAACGCAAGTGAAATGACCTGAGTTTTAAGTCCCATGAGAGTTTCCATTATTGCAATTTGCAAGATGTGCCCTTACTTAGCCCAACTTGTGCTAATAACACCCTGCGTTATCTTCCCCCACTAAGCCTTGGCTCAGGTCTTAATTGGTCCATTGGGATTGCAGGGTCTTCCATGTGGCCCAGGATTTATATTCACTGTGTTTTTCTTCTTCTAATTATGACCTTATGCTATATCATCTTAATCTACTCCATTGTCTAACTTTCATTTCTAGGAAACATCACAACATATCTCCGCCACTTCAAATATTAGTTCAAGAGATGGTGAAGCTGCCTTTGCTAATATCAACTATTTCAAGTAAGTTTATATGTCAAATTCTTTACATTTTCTAAACTTGTCAAATTCTCAAAACTTGATTGATTGTGTTAATAAACAGACATCCAAACCAACTATTGGAAAAAGTGCGAGCTCCTATCATGGCTGATTTCTCATCTAGGGGACCCAATATGGTTCAGCCAGCCATTCTCAAGGTTTGTTACTACTTTAATCACTATCACTCAGCAGGTTTATAGGTTATATATATATATGTATGTATGTATGTATTATCTGTGATTGATAATGGATATCTATTTCAGCCTGATATCACTGCACCAGGAGTCCAAATACTTGCTGCTTATTCTCAAGATGAAAAAGCTGTATTTGGTGGAGATATTTTCAAGATAAGAAATGGAACTTCAGTATCAAGCTCTCATGTCACCGGCATAGTGGGCCTTCTCAGAACATTATATCCAGATTGGACTCCAGCTGCTATCAAATCTGCAATCATGACATCTGGTATGAACACTTCTTTTACTTGTTTAGGGATGTCAAAAATACTTATACACGGTTGGGTATCCTCATATCAGCCATAGCTTTGACTAGATAATTCTGTTCATGACCATGTTCAAATGCTTCTTTCTTTTTTTGTAGCAACAAAATTAGACAACACCAATGCGTTTATACAGAATGAATCGCATGGAGATGCAACTCCATTTGCAGGACATGTTGAACCAGAGCGTGCTGCTAATCCAGGTCTCGTTTATGACTTGACTGAAAATGACTACCTAAACTTTCTATGTGGACATGGCTACAACCAAAGTATTATCAGGAAATTTTCTGATAGAGATTTTACCTGTCCTACGTTCTTTAGTATTGCAAACTTGAATTATCCATCGCTAACAATTCCAGATTTGCAAGGTCCAATAACCGTATCAAGAACGGTGAAGAATGTTGGTTCTCCAGGGAAATATATCATAAAAGTTGAAGAGCCAGTAGGAGTGTCGGTTTATCATTTATGTTAATCCAACGACAATTGATTTTAAGGAAATAGGAGAAGAGAAGAGCTTCAATGTTACTCTGAATGCCAAGGCTGGTAATAATTCTTCCGACTATGTATTTGGACACTTTGCTTGGGTAGATGGCAAACATTATGTGAGGAGTATGGTTGTAGTGAAGCGGAAGCTGTATGCGGAGGTTCGGTTTGTTTTTTATATTGCTTATTGAGTATAATAAGATGGAAAACATTATGTGAGGAGTATGTGAAGCAGAAGTTGTAGGAGGAGGTTCTGTTTGTTTTTTTCAAGGTTTTTAAAACCGGACCGGTCATTAAACCGGAAAAGTCTTCGGTTCACGGTTCAAAGGTTCAACCGAGGTTCAAACCGGGTTCGAACCGGTTTTAACATAATGAATTATTTATATATATATTTATATTATATGCATATAATATGTAAGAAAACTTCATAAAAATACAATATATTTAAATAAAGTACTGTTTTAAACAAAGAAGATCTCATAGCCTAGTGGTTAAAGCATTTTTTAATGAACAAAGATCATGAGTTCAAACCCTACAAATAACAAAATTTCAAAAATATTTTATTAACTTTAATAAATGACCGAACCGGTTAAAACCGGCCCGGTTCTGACCGGTTCAACCGAAGAACCGGCCGGTTCAACCGGAAATGTCCCGGTTCATCAATTACCGGTTTTGGCACCTCAACCGGACCGGACAAGTGGCCGGTCACCGGTTGGACCGGTCCGACCGGCCGGTCCGGTCCGGTTTTCAAAACCTTGGGTTTTTTTATGGCTTATTGAGAATAATCAGAAACAGATATTGTCTACTAACACTTGATGGCTGATGCATGCTTCTTCCCTTCGCATTGGAATACTTGAGAATGACATGTCAAATATCCCACATCGCATGGATAACCCAGATGAATTTTCGAGAACACAACATAAATAAAATAATCCACCACAATTGCACATATGATAATTACCAAAACATTTACAATTGCACATATTAATTTAGACTACGAAAGGGAGAGATAATAACATAATGCCACAACAAAGAGGATGACAAAGAAACAATTTTCCATCACTTTGGTTTTTCTTCCTTTATGGTTTATTGTTTTTGAATTAAAAGATGTGTGTTTGATTGCAACCATGCATGATTGTGCAAAAATTCAATTCATATGCATTTACTCACTTACCTTTTATAGGTATATTAGAAAAAAAAAATTTCTTTTTTCTTTTATAGGTCTAGTTGAATTTTCTTCCTTTTCTAGGTATATTTGAAATTTTCGTTTTTTTCCTTTTATAGGTATATTTGTATTTGTTTCTTTGTAGTTATACATATCTGATTTGAAGATATATGAATCAGATGTTGTTAATTGCTAATAAATGGAAAGCTAGTAATTAAATTCATATGGATTTGTACACAAATTAAACAATTTTGTTTAGTAATCATCGGCACTTGCTAATTGATTTTTTAGTTGTACTAATTATTTTGTTATAACGCTTAATTAATTAAATAATATATTAATTCAAAAATGTTAGGGCTCATAGTCATGCTAGTAGTGGATATTGTCCCTTGATTGATGTAAGTATATGGTCCCACAAAACCTGATAATTGAACCAGCGAGTGACACATCCACTACTGAGATAATTGAGATCTCATTTATTGGGATCGCTATCACTTCTGCTATTAATTTGCTAATTAAGAGGTAGACTTTTCATCTTCTAGTAGGGGTGTTCAAAATCAAACCAGAACCAAAAGTAATCCCTAATATATATATATATATAGACCCTAGGGTTTACGAGTCGGCCTTCTTCAAGTTAGGGTAAAATAGGCCCGAACTTGGCACTTTTGTCTTATGAGCGAAGCTCAGGTCGGGCCTCTGATAGGTTGTCTACAAGCCGCCCTAGGATCATCCGGTCCACTTTCATCCCTCCATATGATCTTGAATCAAATGTGGTCTTGTTGTACACGTGACTTGCAGCACTACTCCAAACGGGGGTTCGGGATTGCGAATGCACAAATTTAATATGTTGGCCAAATGAAATATAATTATCTAGAAAGGACACAAGCTTTAACAAAGTCCGACTCCCACTAGCAAAGGAATCGGATGGAATCTACCCCCTGAAATATCTTCCCGAATATGGAATAGGGAGATACTCAATTAGAAGTCTTCAACTCATAAAAAAGGAACTTGAAACGCCATGTTTAAAACATCTGAATCCTCCTGTACTTTCAATTGCTAGTTTTGAGAAGTAAAACTCCAAATACCAAGAAATCCAACATAACAAAGTTTTGTGTTGACTTAAGCATCGGAGAGATTCCTCTAAGCATACCCTCGGGACCCTACGATATCTTACATTTTTTCTCTGTGTAGGAAGGTCTTCATTCACTACGAATGAATTGGTCTGACTAATTGATTTGTCAATTAGGGTCAGTCCTATTTTTGACATCATCATGTATTTTTATACATAAAACTTGGTTGGTAAACTTGATATATAAATAAACAAAACAAGGTGCTGAAGGTTTCTTTAACGCATCTTATTGATATTTATTGATTTCAATAGTCTTTTAAGGCCTGCAGGTTTGTTAATCAACAGCGGTCACCAGGGGGACTTACAACATTGGCATTTAGAATTGACACAATGCAAAGCACTAGGACATGTGGTTCGGACTCCAGCGCAGTCTTGCTGAGTAGAACATGAAATATCTTGCGCTTGATCTGTCATTGGAATACTACTTGAGAATGCAGAAGCCTCGGGCTCACAACATTGACATAGATTATCTACACAGTACAAACCAAGATAACATATTGCAACCCTTCTCACTATATTGCAGTCTTTCTCAGTAGAACATTTAACCCCTCCCGCTTCTGTCATTGCAATACCTGAGAATGACACACCTATACATATATGCAAAGCAAAACAAAATCCATTAGTAACCTTTTAAATCATATCACTTGATAATTTGACCTTTTTTTTTAAACCAAGAAGGCCCCAGGCTTGACTGCCACAGTCTGCACCATGACGACAAGCACTTTGGACCTGCCGAAGCCCCCAGAAACTGCAAGGCCCACGAAATCATGGAACCATTGGGAAATACCCCAATTACTTTTGAATTTCAAACCTCAGGCACTTTCAATAATTAAAAGCCAAGAGAAGTAACCATCAAAGCTATCGTCCAGCTGGTCTTACAATCTATTATTTTTTTACAATACAACTGAAAGATATGATATTTATGAAAACATATAGCATTGCACATATATTAATTTGAAAAGCAAGAGGAAAAGATACTAACATAGTGCCATAACAAAGAGGATGACAAAGAAACTTTTTTCCATTAAACTCTTTTTTTTTCTTTCCCCTTTATGGTTTCTTGTTTTTGAATTGAAAGGTGTCTGTTTGATTATAACACTGTCCACAGTACGTATTTATAGGAAATCAACCACACAGGATTGTGCAAAAATTCATATGCATTTACTCAATTACCTTTTATGGGTATATTATAATTTGTTCTTTTTCATTTTATAGGTATCGTTGAATTTTTTTTCTTTTTCTAGGTATATTTGAATTTTTTTTTCTTTATAGTTTACATATCTGATTTGAAGATATATGAGTCCGATGTTCTTAATTGCTAATAAATGGAAATGTAGTAATTAAATTTATATTGGCTGTCCATGTTAGTCCTGCACCACAACATATGACAAACATCTCGCGTCAACCACATATCCATCGTAATCTTTACTGTTTATTTAGGCAATGACTCAAATTATTTATCTTTTCAATTAACAGGTTCATACCAATTAGTTCTAAATTTATCATTTTCTTTTCCAAAAAACCCTCCACGGCTATATGTTTAATTTAGTTTGTAAAACATGTCTTATTACATCTCAAACTATATTCCATTAGAAGTCTTTTTATTCCGGTGATAGTCTTCTATCCCTTTTATTTTTAAAAACATTGACACTGCATGAATTTTATGTCACATCGTTAATTTTTTTATGTCACATCAGTGAGTTTACTATTCAACCCATGTGCATATTTGAACAATTTTAATTTTTAGATTCCTTAATCAAAACGTCTATAAATTGGGTGACCGAATTGGACCTAATGAATTGAAATTGCATTACCTGAGAAAATGACTCAATAGTGCGTACCATAATCAAATTGAGAACTTAAAGCTGCAAACTTTGAAGACAACAAAAATTGATCAGCAATCAAATCCTTCTGAAGGATTAAAAGCTTATGGGGTGTGCTTTAGTTGTTCTTTAGAAAGATAATGCAAATGTGGGAATTGTATGTATGATCTTCTAAGGGCCTGGTATTTTCTAAAATGGAAGCTAAGCAAAAGGCCTCTAGGAACTCTGCCTTCCTAATAAACCTGCCCTAGCCACCATCCACCAGTTGATCACATATCTTCTGCAGAAGTCCTTTGTGGCAGCTGCATGCTTACTATGTCCTCTCTAGGAAGACTATACACTGCTTCATTCCTGGACTCGTGAGCCATCTGACGGCTTTCGGGTGCTGTTAGTGCCAGAAGGTTTGAAGTCTCCTTGTTTCTTCGCAAGACCAGGTACGCAATTCCAGCTAAATACAATGCCATTCCCAGAAATCCAAACATTCCCAAGAACACGGCGGAAACAATCTTCAAATGCCCGTGGAAAAGATATTTTATGAAGCCGGATGCAAGGTAATATATGTTAATAGCCATGATTAGTGAACCGATGATCCAGGTGACAGTTGAAATCTGCAAACAAAAGTTGATGATATCATTTTTTGAAGCAATTAACATAGTAAAGCAGAAAAGATTCAGCAGTGATGAAACTCTACAATTCATAAGAGACATTTTAGTATGTAATACTCATTTTTTGTGGCTTAGTTGAACTACGGAAGATGTGCTAGCTCACATATACTTATATAGTCATTATTGGAATGACCTACATATATAGTCATCATGACATGAGAATCTCAAGATAAAATGTATAAGACATCTTGCAATAAAATCTTGTATCAAATTTGGGAGGTGCCCCCAATCTGAAAACAGTAGTTTACCACAATGGAGTTGGCATATGCTCCCATCTTGGCCTCGCTGCTGGTGAACTTGAGAAGTGGAATGAGAACAAAAGGGAGCTCAAATGAGAGTATCATCTGAAAAAACCAGGACCAAACTCCACCATTAAGAGACTTTTCTATTCATTATTTAGTTTTTTCTGAACAACAACGAAACTTAATTCTGACAATTAATTATTCCAAATGAGCAAGGCAGAATCCAGATGATAAGTCCACCAAAAATTCAGTACTTTTATCGACAAGTATACAGTTCAGGATAATATGTGGTGATGCAGCTTTCAGCGTAGAATTTTCACTAGTGGAAATAATGCAAAATAGTTTACAAATAACCTAGATTAAAAAATATTGTATTGGCTATAAAGTTGTCACAAACAAATATGCAATTCATTGTAGATTTCAGCAATGGGATCTTCGCAACAGTGTTTATATGAGATATTTTAATTTTCAACAGGCAGAAGTCTAGCTTTCAATTTCCCTATACACCACTTTAGTCACAAAGATAATTTCTATCAATCACTTCATAAACAGATTTGTTTATGTTTAAAAAGCATAACATGATATGGCAAGTAGAAGTCGAATATGAGAAACGAATTTTACCGATGCAATGATAATAAGTTGTCCAGCCCCAGCAGAGCCACCAATAATTGCGACAATTAAACTTGGGACTATTGCCAAGCTCCGAGTTAGAAGGTTGCGAATCCATGGCCTCAGCCTTAAGTCAAGAAAACCCTACAAAAAAGATAGGATCAGAAACATCTTACATATAGGACAAGAGGACTACTCAAGGAACCCCAGGAAATTAAAGTTCTTTAATTCTTAAGTTAAAACTAAAAGGTGAATTGTTAATTCTATTACTTTTTCCAGGAGTGGGTTACCGAGGAGGAACTATGGCTTTCGAGGGACTAAGATGAGGAAAAATAGATTTGTAATATCCTGAAAAATAAATAACCAATTCGCAAGATACCTGCATAACGTATTGCCCTGCATAAGTTCCTGTTATTGTTGAACTCTGACCAGATGCCAAGAGAGCAACTGCAAAAAGTTTCGAACTCCAACTACCTAAGACATTCTGAAAAACAATAAATGCCAAACATTATATCATGAACTACATCAATAGAGACTTTACATTCAAAAGAATGTGGAAAGCCACAGAATAAAATCTACAAAAAAGAAACTTAAGAACCCAAATGTCAGGACTGAAAGCAAAATTTTGTTTATGAGCAAGTTTTTCCAATTGCATACTTCAAGTAAAAACGAGGCCTTGTTCAAGTTCAAGTCCTTGCAGCTAGCCTGATCGTCTGCACTCAGCATTGAAGAGTTGCAAACTGCACCACTTACTGAAATAACTGATACATTAATGAGAAAGGCTATCAAAAGAGCGAAGGCACTTTCTATCGTGTAAAATCTGCATGCTTCCTGTGGGAAAAAAAAAACAAATTGCATTATATCGTCCTTATCTGAGCACACTAAATAGAACCCCAACCAAAGGATTGTGCAGGAAAAAAATTGTCTTTGACAAAGACAAGACATCTAAAGCCTAAAGGATTGTCAGGAAACAAAAGGCCAGTTTACTTTACAAGTCCAGGAGTTTTGCTTGCAACATAACGGTTTGCTACAAAAAAATCCTAAAGTGAAATGACCTTTAAAAAATGATTAAAACGAAGCTAATATCCAACAAAATTCCAAATATGGTAATTTTGCTTAGCTGAGATTGTACACTTAAGAAAATTTACCACAAGGAGCAAACGATATTAAAAAAAGGTTGACCATTCTCTACCACCATTTTGACATCAATGAATGGACGGGATTTACGTAGAGATGTAATCAAGTTTCCAATATACTAATGATCTGTACCTTAATCCCACGCATAGATCGAGGGATTTTTCTTGACAGAACCAATGCTGAGTGAAGGAAAAGATTATGCCTGAAAGGAAGAAAAAAGTTCAAGAAAACTGAGATAATTATATATGGAAGGATCCCATAATAGATTGAAAGATCTAAAAAGACCTACGGCATGACCATAGCTCCAAGTAGTGAGATGGCAAGACCAGCCGCACCATGTCCTTTGAGTTGGGGGACAAAAAGTCCTTTCAGAACTTCTGCAGCATCAGGCTTTGCATATCCAAGCTCCGCAAAAAAGCATACAGCAATTGTAAGTACAAGAAAAGCAATCAAGAATTCAAGCTTCCTCACCTGTTAAGTAAAAACATAAAATTATAATATTATTTCATTCCTTTAATATCTTCAATCAGAAGTCAGGAAAAGCAGCATATCTACTTTACAAGAACCTAATATGCAAATGGAAGTATGGAATAAAAAAAAGTTAAAAATTGTTCCCCCAACTTCAGGAAAAAAAAAGTAAATAAATTGTTGAGCTATGATAAATTAAATTTTGAACCATGTAACAAGAAGATAAGTGGAACTAGAACATTGGAGATAAATCAAGATACCCCATATTGTTGTAATGCGAGGAGCATCAAGGTACTAAGCCCAGTCAAGAGAACACCGATCCATACTGGAATGTTGAAGAGCATGTTCAGTGCAAAGGCAGTTCCAATCACTGGAAGAAAGGATAAATTTGGTTGGAATACAATACATGTCTATAATTGAGGACAAAAACAGAAACAATAGCAGGACTCAAAATCAATTCTGTTATTTTCTCACTACATCTTAAAGAGAATATATTCCATACACCTGCATCCCATTCACATCCATATGTTAGTGTGGATATGTAATAGAGTCGTCAATATGTGGACCAGAAGCTATCAACTACAACTTCAATCTATTTTCACCACTAAAATGTAGATTGGTGAGTTTGGTGTTAGTTAATTACCAGTCAAGTGCTGTAAGAAATATTTAATTAGTCTATCAAAATCTACAGTCTTTCGACTTTTAATGACTGGCATTTCGCGAGCAATACATGTGCTTCATGATGCAGTTCTTATTAGAAATGAGAGTGGAACACTATTAAAATGGCAGATGGTCAAAAAGTGGATATGACATCTGCGCTTTGCAGTGAAAAAACATCTCTGCCAATGGAGGGGTTAGAAA
The DNA here is from genome assembly GCF_013401445.1 of Tripterygium wilfordii. Lineage (NCBI taxonomy): Eukaryota > Viridiplantae > Streptophyta > Magnoliopsida > Celastrales > Celastraceae > Tripterygium > Tripterygium wilfordii. Next base: position 9,773,591 of record NC_052241.1, read on the forward strand.
AGAGAGAGGATAAAATTTTAGCGAAGTACTATGGTTATGTTTCAACATGTTTTAAACAAGGTCAGGGACGAAAAGAGTGTGTCATCTGTGTTTTGCATTGAAGATCCGTCTTTAGATTTCCTTGTATTGTTTAGTCTTTTTAAATTTTAAAGGAAATATTGAAGTATATTATAAGTAATTAAATTTCGATTTGATTGGAATAACTCTTGCCTTCAGGAATGTCGCACGCAACTACAGCAATTTCAGCAAGAATCCACAAGATGAAATTCGGCACTTTAGGATATTCGTCCCTGCAGTGCTCTGCCAAATGCTTCCCTACAAGCACGAAACAATATTTGGTCATGAGTCCTGTTATGTTGGCAAATAAAGTGACTAGCAGTATATGGATACCACACACCTGTGACAACCCCAAGTTTGGCAGCAATGGATTGAATTATAAGTGCAGCACACGAAGCAACTAATATGATCCAGAGTAACTGCATGACAAACGTCTTCATTGGTAAGAACACATGCTTTGAAATGAAGTGAAATTTAAGTTAATCTAGATTCCATAAGGTGATGGATTCCATTACGTATGTGTTTCACTGCTTCAAAGTCACGAGTGATGGCCATTCTAACAGCTAAAAGGTAAACAATTCTCATGCACAAGGCTGCCGCAGTGGGTGGGGTCAGGGTCATGCAAGATGTACGTGGTCTTCCCCTGCATAATTTGCGGAGAGGCCATTTCCGGGGTTTGAACCTTTGACCTCTAAGTTTCACCTTTTCAACTTAACTACTAAGCCACATGTTCTATTAACTATTTTAAAAAATGTTATATTGCCATCCTTTTTCCAACTAGAACAATTAAAACAAATCTCAAATGCAAAAGAGTTCATCAGGAGAGTATTCACGCACCTCATACTTGTATTGGGCTCCCGACTGTAGATCAGTCTCAACTGCAAGTTAATAACAAAAGAAACATTAAAATAATAAGGAAATGCAATATTTTTAATAGCATGAAAGACAATGAGTGATTCAAATCTTACAATTTCCAGGATCAATATATGCAATAGAAACAAGAAACCCAGGACCCATATATGCAAATAAGTTTTTCCAGCTTGTCTTCTGCATGAAAAAGTCATACACAACTAATAAAGAAGCAGATTAAACACCAAATTTCAGAAACTTAGGTGCTATAAATGTAAGTTTCGAAGCAGCATAAAGTTTAAAAAGAAAGGTACTAAAGCAACAGATTAATTATCACATTAAATCCCAACCAAAATCTGAAAAAAAAATAATATCTGATAAAGAAATTTCCTAGCTGGGAAGCAAAGGCACCCAAGAAAGTCTCACAAGTCACAACCTATAGCATTGAGCATCTCTTTGTATTAATCATCAGCATCTCTATGAAAGGAAACTTACTTGGATTTTCAGCGATGAATGACTCACCACAATGAGATTTATAAAATCCACAAGCAACAGAATATACAAGCCTGTGATGTGTGGAAAAACATTCTCATCCTTATTATTCCCTTTACAGTGAATTTCACAATCCTCACATTTCCAACCAAAAATTGAATAGATGCTGACTGAAACTTAGGAAAAAAATACTGCGAATATGGATATGACTCACAAACGCAACAAAGCCTCAGAACTTATGAAAATAAATCCTATATTTCAGGAATCAAGTTGAAACCATACGGAAACAATGATATAAAAGAGTGCAAACTAGAAAACTCACATCTGGCACTACAATCCTATCAGAATCTGGATTTTCTATCAACGGCGCGTTGGAGAAACTTCCATTTCCAGTGCTTGAAATGAACTGAGGCTGCTCAGACGTTGAACCAGCCATGACTGATTTCTCTTTTCTTTCCTTACCCTTTGGTAATGACCGAAGAAATGAAACCACTAGTTAGCCATGAAAATCAAAATTGAAAGTCAATCAGCTTATCACAAACTGCGTGACAGTGGCACCAAAGCAACAACAAAAACACAATAATGACTGGCAGAATAAACTGGAAAAAAAAAATTTAACAAAAACAAGACAGTGGCCGATTGAAAGATTTTGAATGTGTTGAGAAAAGTCTCACATCGCTTAAATAAAGATCTAATGAACAGTTTATAAGCTCATGGGTTTCCTTGACTTAAAAAGACGTCTTTTAAAGCCGTGAGCCCTGGAATTCATGCGATGGGTTGGACTTGGACTTGGACTTGGACTTGGACTTGGGAAAGCGGACAGTAACTTACAATGATAGTTAAGTTTGGGCAAGGAAATCCATTGGTGTTTCCTAACAGAATAGAGTTCAAAATTTTTTCTGTTTGGCTGCTGAGAAATTGAACGGAAACAAAAAGAATATTAACAGAAAATATTGTAATGCAGATGAAAAATTTATGCTTCAAATTTTAGAATTCTACCATCTACTAATATTTCAAGATACACTTGCTACGATGGCTGCCAAAAATCCAAAAAAAATAATAATAATGATGTGAAAATCAATTAGTTCTTATGTTTGACAGACGGTTTCAGTCTTTAGGCTGCTGGTTTTCTAGTGATCCAAAAGTGGATGAAATACTTAAAGACATTTTTTAGCACCTCACTTGCAGTACTCACACATAGAAATCTCATATACTCTGCAGCCATTTATTGTGAACAAGCAAATTTCCATGATCAAAAGATAATATTGAGTACACACAGCTATGAACCAAAATCACAGGAATCCCAGCTCTCTATGGTACCATCTCATTAAACAGCACTAGCTGAATCATCAATACAGACTATCCAAACGGACTAACATTTCGAAACAAGGAATAACAAATCAAAATCAGAAAATCCACTCACCAGAAATAATTTAATATTCAACACGAATAGAAATAGAAAGAGAGAAGGTCGGGAGAGATGTGATTGAACAGAGAAAGAATCTTAAAAGAACAACATTTCTTTCAATTCCGTATAAGCTTAAAAGAATCATAAAAAGTTCAAAACTTTTTTCTGTTTGGCAGCCGAGAAACTGAACGGACACGAAGAGAATCTTAAAACTGCAATAATCCCACATTCAATCTACCAATTGAACGAACAACATTTTCTTCCTCTCCATTCCTTTTCCATTTTCTTCGAAACCAAACAGACTTACAAAGAAATCGATCATTAAAATAAACTGCAAACCCATGAAGTTTTTTGCTACACAGGTTCAGATTAACGAAAATAGAAACAAAAAACGAAAGAACTGAAGATTAAGAGATCGCAATACATATCAGCTATTTCGATTACATGCAAAGCCAAAAACAGCTCAACGAAAACAGAGGAATACCTTTCAACGCACAACTCAAAGAGCAAAGAATGCTTCACTCCACTTATCTGACAATGATTCGCAGAGTCCGCGTTCTGCGTTACTGTTTTTTTCTTTCTTTCTTTTTTTATTAGCTCTGCAGTTCCTTTTTTGTGTAAACTAAGAATCAAAAGCCAGAAACTTTTTTTTTATAGGAAATCATATTCTATTATACTGAAAATGCTCAATGCCATAGATTTGTGAAATCTTATCTTTATAACTAAAAAACATCAATTTTGATGTTTCTATGCGTGCAATCTGGGGATTGGGTAGGACTTGTGCACTATATTAATGCACCAAAAAATTTAGAAAATTTTGAAAAAATATCATAAATGTGTAGTATTTTGTATAACGAACTGGACTATATCATAGTTGTGTGGACAATTTTAGATCGTCGAATGTAAACTCAAAACACTCGATATTTCGAAGAGGATGAATTTATTTTTGTGTTGAACAGAAAATATACTGATTCGTTGTGCTAAATTATACACATTTATAATTTTTTGACAAAATTTGTGCATCAAAATGGTGCACTAGTCATAGGATCACTGCATAGTGCACAGGTCCTCTCCCGGGCAAGTGAACTTGGTGACTGAGTTTAAACTCATATCACATGCCAAAAGAAAATTTTATAAGATGTAATTCTCGATTATCAAAATAAAAAAAAATGTACTTCCTTTTCTATATAAAGTTAAGGTGATTAAAGTATATACTCGTCACTCGTGCTAGCGAGTCTCATTCGCTTACCTATAAAAAAGGAATTAAAAAGAATAAACTTAATACTTTACGCACTCCACTTTTTAAATATTTTCAAAATTAAAATGACAAGTAATGTTCATTATTTTGGGTCTCACATCTTTTAAATCAACAATTAAATTGAAATGCGTAATTTTTTTTTTTTTTTGGGAAGACCCACAGGCCACACACACGCTAAACCATGCCCGAGTGGCATGAACACGTTAAGCCATGCCCAAGGGGCATGAAGGCCATCACTGCGGATGGAAAACTACCCAAATCTCAAACCCTCTGGTGAGAATAGAACCTTGGACCTCAAGATCCTGAACAGACAACCTGACCAACCAGACTATCTCCTATTCTCATTGAAATGCGTAAGTTCAGCGGTGTTTCGCATAATGAAATTTGATGTCATAAATCAATATGGTTCAACGCCATTTGATTGGTGAAATCTTATTTTCATAGCTAAAAAAATATCAATTGTTGATATATTTTGGTAGGATTGTGAGTTTTGAGCCGCAATTCCGCCACGTCAGTGAAAAGATCACAGTAGGCACCATTGGCAGTCGTTTTGAAAAAGTCCAAAAGGGTTGCACTATTTAAACCCACTATACTCTCAACCCCCTACACCTTTAATCAATTTTGTCAAATCAATAGCATGTCATGCCATGCATCCCATGATTGTCATTTGTCAGACTCTCTTATATATAAATGATACTATATTCTCTGTATAGGACAGAGAATCTAGACAGAGAATATATTCTCTGTCTGTACATGTGTACACATATATGTCTGTATGTACACGTCAAGCACTATTAAAACCCCCTACTTTAACCCCCTATCTTAGACCCCCTTTTTGTCATGTCATGCTAACATATATATATATAACTTTTCAATTATATCTATCTATCAATTATATATGGGTATTCATTGTATATTCTCTGTCCTAATATATTCTCTGAATAGGATAGAGAATATATTCTCTGTATAGGACAGGTATGGGTTGCCTCTCCTTGAAATTGTTGGTGTTACCTCAACTAGTCAGACTTTTTGCATAGCGTTCACATATTTACACTCAGAAAAAGAGCTCAGTTATACTTGGGCTTTGGAATGTTTGCGATCCGCAATGCATGGATGCACTAGCCCACGAGTTATCGTCACGGATAGAGAGTTGGGGCTGATGAAAGCCTGTGCTCGAGTATTTCCAGAGGCTTCGAAACTACTCTGTAGATGGCATATCTATCAAAGCATTTTAACCAAATGCAAGCCATCAATACAAGACAATAGAGTTTGGAATGCATTTTACCGCATGTGGACTACGGTGATCGAGTCTGAAAATGAAAACGCGTACATGAGTAATATGACACTCCTTCAAGTAGTCTTATAGAAGTTCCCGGCAGTGATGAAATATCTGAAAGATGTGTGGCTGACAGCATATAAAGAGATGTTTGTATCTGCCTGGACAGACAGATATCTGCATTTTGGGAACCACACAACTAATAGGGTCGAGAGTCAGCATGCCAAGCTGAAAAGATTTTTGTGCTCGTCACAGTCAGACTTGGAGAGATCCATGTCATGGATTCATCAGGTTATCTTGTCTCAGGACATAGCTATCAAAGCTAGCATTGAGAGAAGTCGAACCATCATCCAACACCGATTCAATATACCGCACCTTCGGGATTTATGTGGTTTTGTTTCAATCGAGGCGTTGAATTTGATATTGATTGAGTTTGAGCGATCAAAAGATGTTGGACAGATTGCTTACAAATGCGAATGTCATCTTCGTAGGAGCTATGGACTACCGTGTGCTCACGAACAAGCCATGTACGTGAGCGAATGTCATACTGTACCGCTTGATGCCATTGATAAATTTTGGAGAAAGCTTGATCTAATGCAATGTCAGTCGATTGAAGAGGATGACATTGACTGTAACACTGATGTACAAATGTTCACAGAACATTTCAAGCAGCAGCCAAGACATGTAAAAGTCAGTTGGCTAAGGAAATTGAGGGAAATATTCAGACCTTCATCAACTTCTCTTCGTGAACCGGCTGTGAAGACCAACACTAGAGGGCGTCCGTCCACAAAGAAAAAGGTAGCCACCAACACTCGTAATAATCCAATAGCATATGTCATTGATGAGAGTGATTTTGTTCAGCCTCGGGAGCCTCACAGACACAGTTCTTCATCCGAACGCCCCGAATCGAAGATTTTTGAATACGATTTTTCCTAATCTTATGAACCAGAGAGACACAGTTGCTCCTCAATTTACAATACTCAGTCTCTCTCTACACAGGAAAGTTCGATGTTAAGAAAGGAAAACTACTCTTTATGATCCTATATTGATCAGTTTCCAGCTATACTGCATCCTTACATCAGGGACGTGCAAGATGTAAAAGCTGATGGAAATTGCGGCTTTCGATCGATAGTTGTGTGTCTTGGTCATGGGGAAGATGAATGGCCCAATGTTCGGTATAACCTGATGGCAGAGTTGGAAGCATTTTGGAAACAATATGTTGAAATACTTGGCGGTGAAGAGAGGGCATACAGTGTTAAACACTCACTGAACTTTTTTCAAGATGATGTTGCAGCACCATTTGAGCATTGGATGACAATGCCAGATATGGGTCTATTGATTGCTTCTGCATACAATGTGATATTGCATGTTCTTCATCATGCAGAGAGTTGGACATATCTACCACTACGTACAGCTCCTCCATCACCCTATCTACGCGTTGCCATTGCTATAGGACACGTAAATGGTAATCACTACGTCAAAGTTGGTTTGACAAGGAATTATCCAATGCCTCCCATCACACCCGAATGGGTTCACTGTAGGCATACTTGTGCAGCTGCATGGGCGACTCCGTATGCGGAACGATTAGATGCGTACATACACTCATATGGATTCATCAAATCTTCATCTGAAACTTTTATTCATGTACTTGAATAAATTATTGTCTTTGTCATACAAAATTATGAAATTAATATCAAAAAAATATAATTTCTCTTTTCTTTACACAAAAATTAAAAAAATAATAATAATTTAAAAAACCAAATAAAAAATCTTAACCAAACGGAATATATATATATATATATATATAAGTATATATCTATATATATGTGTGTATGTATGTATATATCTATATATATGTGTATATGAGATGAGACATGATGAAAAGACATGATATGACAAGACAAATACTGACAACCTAAGGGGGTTTAAAATAGGGGGTGTGTTTATCAATTTCCAGTCCAAAACCACTACGTTTCTCTTCTTCCCATCAATACGACATGGTTGTTGCCAATGTTCTGACCACGAGCATGCGAAAACGACAAATGTAGCTGTCGTACGTGGAATTGCAAGTTTGTTTCTTTTAGGTCAAAACTATGACGTGGAAAATGTGGGACAATCCAGTACAAACTTACTTTTGACTTGATTGGGATTGGGAACCTAATACTGTGGGGTCAAGACTGAGGATATCCTAAGACTGAAATTCTTTGTACTTCGGTTGTAATCGACGGCTGAGATTTTTCTTCCCATCACAACATTGAAAAGTCTTGCTTTTGCATCACCTCTCATGTAACAAAAGTATTGGTGGCCCTAGTTTGATTGGGTCCACATGTGTGTTTGGAGTCTGAAATTATTAAGCTCTACTAGATGTATAAGTATATGTATATGTGGATTGATTTTTGCATCCAAGGAATTGGTCGCTCTAAGTATTTTTACAGTCATTCCTACTCCCCTCATGAATTTTATTTCAGAAAAATATTTGCCGCCCTACTCAAACTCATGACATTGTGGAGGTGAAAACGTGGGTATCTCTACAAGCGTTCATACCCTCTCCTCCATGAATTTTATTTCAAGAAAACATCATGCTTCCCTCCACTCAAACCCATAACCTCTTGAAAGTGGGAAAGTGAGTACCCAAATGACCCTAAACCCTAAAGTACCAAAGTGAGTAAGTGACCATAAGTTGGATACTCACTTCCCCTGGGGTGGTGGGATGTTATCTAGAAAGAAAATTCGTGAGGGGAGGGTAGGAACGCCTATAGAAGTATCCTCGCGCAAACAATTCATTGGATGCAAAATTCACATCCACAGTAGTTGTGTACCTGTCTTTCAATAAGGTAATAGTATTTATTTAGTAACCGAGAACGATATATTATAATTTTGCCCTTTGGACATTCGATATGTGTTTGAACTCGATCGTCAAGCCCATGCAAACACAAATTTATTACTGACAACATGATAAGTTGGATCAAAACACACCACATGACGATAAGAATAAGGTAATAGTAACTGCTAGTCAACTAGAATAATTTTTAATTGGACAAAGATTCCCATTGTCATCCAAAACAGTAACTGTGTTTGTGTGAACAGAGTATGTTCTAACACGTCGCTTTATGTATGGTTTGAATAATGTGAGTGTTTTTATACTAAGGGTCAGACCTTTATAAATGGCTAATATTGTAGCGAAGTATTGATGCCAATGAATTTGGGCTCTTGTTCTCAGTGAGTTCTTTGATGCGCCGACTGTGGTGCCATAGGGGAATCTTGAAAAAGAACGGTCCATAGCTTAGCTTAGGCCCACTGTCAAAAATGCTACATACATGATCTATCCATTGGGGTGGAAAAAGGGTCGATTCCTGCATTCTTGCATGAACAGATTATGAAATAGTAAAATTCATACATCTCCCATTCAAAAAGAATCTATCTAGAATCACATTAATAAAAGTCCAAAAATTTCTTCTAATATACAGTGGAACACCAGGAAATTAGAGATAAAATTAGAGAGCCAACCAAGTTCATGAAGACCAGAAACATTTGATGCTGTCATATTTGCAAACCGTCATATCTGTGGTTAATGTAATACACCCGAATCAGATTAGCTAACTACATATATTTTCCATTATTTCATGACTGCAAATCAGATAAGGACCAAAACATATATTAAGAAAAGTAAATATGAGCCTTGTCCACAACTTACTTTGATGAAAGAATGTTTTTGTAATTCTTTTACTGATCAAGCTTAATCAACCCATACTCTTGTGTCCTTATGTTCAATCTCTCCCATGGAATACCTTGAAGGTATTTTTCCTGCCCTCAGTTGCGCAGAAGAATTGACAGCACTACTACATCTTTAAAGCAAATTGGCTATTGGAAAATGTAAAGAACTAAACAAATAAACAATGAAATAGCTGTTTAGATATTGTTAGCTACATCCAGAGCAAAAAATCAAGCAGTAGTGCATCCAAGGCATGTTGAGTTGAATGGCTGAAATGAGCAAAATCCAGGAACACGTCATAGCATACTGCAAACATGAGGTTTTGACCTTCTCTTTTCCTGATTACTATAGAAAGGGGCCCAACATAGAAATGGAGCCATGCAATTTCTTTTGTTACTATATGCATTAGTAATCAACATATCAGTTCACTAACCTTTGGTGCTTCTCTGACACATATCCCACTAATTACAGGCTACCATCAAAACCTTCAAATATTATTATAAGGACCATGCATTCTCTTTTATGGAGACTCTCGTGTCAAGTAATTGCAATGGCCTATAGGTTCCAATGTTAGGAAAAATATCAATTTCGGACATATAACTTATGTTTAATTTTGACTTAATCCGAGTTGAGCAAATTCGATTATTCGAATCAGACAGAGTTTTGCTACCCCTATCTATTAAAGATGATGAACATTATTTGCACCCCATTTTTTACTAAATACAAACCACTCTAGTGTGTTTTTAAAGGGTTAGTGAGGTGTACTTAGTAAAAAACGGGGTGCAAATAATGTTCATCATTAAAGATACTCTTACACCCTCCCGAATGCCTATGAAATGAAAGGCCCACTATCAGTAATTGTATTTGTAATGTGAATTGTGAGGTTTGAATTCAGTGAGCGCCTTAGACCATCCATTAGGAAATGGTTCATGGCACATGGCAGTCCAGTCACAGATTCCCCAATCCGGGTCTCTTTACAGGAACCAAGAGGCCCACACTCCTTGTCAAACTCACATTCTTTTAGTAGACAAAAGGTTCAAAACTTGGAACTTTTTAGTTTAAGCCCAGAAACTTGTTAGGTCTTATTAAGGCCCATTGTACTGAAGTATCACCAATGGTCCTGGCCCGGTCTCAGTCTTGCTTCAGCCCAGTGAATGAAGTGAGCCCAAAACATATATGCATGATTGTTCTTAGAAACAAATGGCTTCATCACTTCGAAGATACTTCTGTAAATCATCACTTTGAGGATCAGTAGCTGGATAAAGTGCACTACCCATTGAACCTTCCTCAGGACTAAAAGAGGAAACATGGTATCCAATGATGAGCTATTGGCACTAATTTAGGAAGATTTCTTAACGCAGTAGAAAATGCAACACCAAGGCTAAACCTAAGTTTAAGCTTAAAAACACACGAAACTGAAATCCATTTGAGAGAGAAGCAATCTCAAATATTGTATAAAATCGTAGCATGTTGTCTTAGGAGATTAAGACCCTAAATAAATAAGAAAACTGAAATAGAGGAAATTGCAGGAATTAGGAAAAATGTCAAAAAATATTAAAATCTGACATTCTTCACTTGTATACTTATTAATTTCTTTCAATGAATTCATATTACTGAAACGTGTAACATGTGCTAATGTGTGTGTGTGTTATATGGCATATTGTGTTTAGTAAAACAAAAGAGAGAGATACCAAGTGCCGACATGGTGGTTGTATCCTGTATGCAGGTATCAGGGACTATGTTGTATATTTGTATCAATTACTGATGCAAAAAAGTCTGGGCATTATTATATATTCAGTGATGGTATAATACTACACATTTTGTTCCCGAATGTTCCAGATATGGGACTCGCCAATTCGTTTAAAATTATAAAGTTTACAATTTGAATTCAATGGTTTGGGAGATGTGTCACATCGATCATACTATATTTTTGTTTTTCTATTTTTAAAATTTGGATATGAATTATAAACTTTAGGGAATTTTGGAGACCCCCAATACAAATGTGTTCCTCCCTTTATGCAACTATGGACAATGACGACGTTACACACATTTGCATGCATAGCTAGGACCATGTGTTACTCGTGCTATACATTTATGTAGATCAATGAGGAACTGTTTATATCGAGAATGATTAAATGACCCTCACACACCTACGGACATGTGATAAGTTAGGTCCCACAGCTTGTAAGGAACAACCAACCTTAGCCGATACGTGGTAAGGCCATGACATTTTTATTTCTAATATTTTTCATTTTGTAGATTTTCTAGTGATTATTGGTCTGGAATTTAGGGATCGGTTGTTGGAGAAGAATATCTAAAAATCAATGTCCAAAAGCTACCATTAAGGCACTTATTATCTTAACGATTTATGCTGTTTCAAATTAGTTTATTGCGAGAGAACCAAGATTGTAGTAGGATTATCTGAAAGGAAGTTTAGGAGAAATTCAAGTTTGTTAGCCCTACATCCCTGAATTCTCTCAAACACGTTTCCAGTTGCTACACTATACTAAGAAGTCAAGATCATGTTTGCCTTGTATCCTGAAGAGGAATACATTTTCCCACGACCTTTCGTGCAGGAGTATCAACAGAATGGCGGCTGCTAGCCATGTTTCCACTATTTCAAACATGAAGCTTGTAGTCCAAGAAGGTGGAGCGTACCATAGCCTCCTAGAAAGCCACATCCACCCTAAAGAAACAGCACGACGAGAAAATGAGAGATATGCTGTAATCATCCCTATCCCTAGGAGAATGTTGTGGTGATGAAGACCACCAAAGTTTTGAACTTTTTAATTTAAGCCCAGAAACGTGTCAGGTCTTATTAAGGCCCATTGTAGTGAAATATCACCAATGGACCTGGCTTGGTCTCAGTTTTACTTGAGCCCAGTGAATGAAAAGAGCTTTCAGGTTCAGCCCATCATTCAGGACTGTCACAAATTTCTTGCTCATGTGCACCAGTGTGTTGCTCATGCTTTGAGCTTCTTTGCTAAGGTGTTGGCATTAAGCTCTTCTTGTTGTCTTTACCTTTCTTGGGTATACCCCTCGTATCTTCTACTCTTTATTCTCAATATATTTCTTACTTACCAAAAAAATCACCTCTTTGTAATGCAACTGATATAGAGCAGTAATTGTGAAAAGCAAAGCAATCACTTTTGGCTAATTATCTTGCTTTGGCTGTACAAAGCAAAAGCACTATATCGAATTGCCTCATTAATGGTTTAAGTTAGCCAAAAAAAAAAATTCTCGCAAAGTGAGACGGTATTCATGTGTCGTGTCCGTGGTTTGATGCCTGAGGGAGAGGAGAGGAGAGGGTGGAGATAACTAGTTAGGATTTATTTTGTTTGGCTGATTCTGGACTGATCCGCTGGACTAATGGGTTATCTATTAAATTTTTTTTTTTGGGAAATTGTGGTGCTTTGGTTGACCTGGTGCCCAAAGCCCTAACCTAGGCTGCTTTTGGCCAAGAGCCGGCCATGCCTGGAATTTGAGGATCAGTGGCTGCATACTTGTTTGAACACTCGTCTGCGATACACAAACTACACTGATGTTAGCTTTAGAAGCAATGTGCAGGATGCTGCTAAACATGACTTGTGCTAGCTTACTACCTCAGTAAGCCTTCAAAACTTCCCAGAAACAAAATTCATGTCATTTGTATCAACAAATCTGATTAAATGCCCTAGTGCATGGAGTTCACATTCACTGTGTGGCTTGGATTCCACCGTGTATATAATTTTGATAGATTTCACTGTTTAGGACTTCAAATGAATCTTTTTAATGTTTTTAGGAACATTTTCATAATTTTGTGTTTTTCACTACATTAGATTTGTAGCCGACCCAAGGTTGCATCATCATCATTTCCTTTTCAAGAAATATATCAAAACCTGAGAGTGTTTTCTCTCCATTTGATGGATTTCAATGTTCGTTTTCTTAATTAAACGTCGGTTTGGTTGTATTCATAGTTTTCTGCTTGTATCACAATGACAAAACACATAAACTATATAGATACTTCGTTTTAGTACAAATAGTCATAATCATTGACCTGTATATCACAGTAGCTTATTAGGTCGACAATGGCCCTAGCTTGTAGCTAGCACACAAATTATCAAATAAACACAACTTAATTACCCACAAAGTTGACAAGACATGGTACGTACTACTAGTTAGGCTACATAGAGCAGCCAACAGTAGGGCTTACGTAAAAACACACACACACTCACATATAGACTGGATTAATTATGTTTACTCAGGGAAGATGTGTGAATCAATATCCTTGGTGATATTCCCCGCTATGGTTATGAACTTGTTCGGAGCAGGGGCATTCTCATCCGACTTCTCGTATTCCCATGTCCACTTAACCAAACCCCCCTCGTCTTTTGGAATAACTTGAAGGATTGTTTTAAAGCTTTTGTAGTGCTTGAAGACATCCCCTTCCATTGCCACTGAAGTTATAGTCAGGTTCTCTTCATCCACTTCAATCCTTCCCTTCAGTGCCTCAATCTTTCCATCTACAATTATTTTTTTTAAAAAAAAAAAAACTTAATTGATTGGAATTAATCCAGCCAGAAAAAGACTAGTACCGGATTTTTCATAGAGATAATCACGTGTTTTAACCATTTGACGATAACTTAGTTGGTTGTCACTTCGAACTTAGGGACCCGAGGTCGGGAGTTTGAACCAACTCAGCTGTCCAAAGGGCATGTCGAGTTAGGTGATTTATTCCTTAATTGGTTACGAAAAAAAGAAAGATAACCGCGTGTTTTTAACTCTGCTTACTAGGATTTACCTGTGCTGTAGTGCCACTCCTTGATAGAGCCATGGCTCTTCAAGTCACCTTCATGAGCAGCAACGTAATGAATGTTATCACGAGCGCTCTTTGGAATAAGATGTGCCTTTTCTCTATATGCCTGAAAGAAGCTTTCTGCAGGAGAGTTGATCTTCACTTCAGTCTCCAACTTTTCGATTGTAGCCATTTTTGAATTGTATGGTTGTCACTAACTAAGGATATAATTTTGATTTGCAAGTTAAGCACTAATGGGTTTGAAACAACAAGGGTTTGATGCTATACCTTATATAGAAACCTTGAAACTTAATGCATGACTAGTGTTTTTTTTACAGCTGGCTTCCACTTATTGAGTCTTGTGGATGCGATTTTTCCATCTAAAGCATTGAGTAAACTCGGTGTCTCACCTCCCCCACTCAAGTCCATGACTTCGTGGAGGTCATGAGGTAGGCAAGTGAGTACATTAGTCACCATCTAAACTAATTGGTAACAATAGGTCGTTGGTTGAAATGATGAACTTGATCACGGTAATTCATAATGGAAGCGAGAGGTTGTGAGTTCAAGTCTCATGAGTATTTTCATTTATCGTAATTTGTGATATGAACCCTTACTCAACCCATCTTGTGCGAATGTCACCCAATGTTATTTTCCCGCACTGGACCTTGGCCCAGGTCTCAACAAATCCATGAGAATTATAAGGTCTTCCATGTAGCCCGAAGTTTATCAACCAATTGTTCGGTAGACAACTAGGCGTGGGTTTCATGTTATCAAAAAATTTAGTCATTAGGGTATTCACTCTCCGAAAATAAAGAAGTTATGGGTTCAAATGAAGAGGTGGGATCATTTCTTAAAATAAATACATGCAGACCCTAGGAACGTTCAAGGCTCACAATATCTCAGTTGGACCGAAACGACAGGACAAGAAAGCTCAATTTCTACCTCCACAAGTTTTTATTTCTTTGTCATATATATTTCACAATATTTGAAAATAAAATCTAACATTTCCCACAGGTATACTTGTTAATTTCTTTCAATGAATTCATATTTTACTGAAACGTGTAACATATGTCGATGTCTGTCATCATTATTGGTACCTTAAAATCAATACATGGGTCATACCATGTTTAATCAAAAAAAAGAGAAGTGGTGCCGAAGTGGCGATTGTATCATGCATGCATCTATCATGAAAAGTGTACCTTGTATCAATTATTGAAACAGGAGAGGGGAGTTCGAATCCTGATCATTAGAATAATACATACTATTTTTATAAGTATGTAACCAATGACTCGGATGTTTAAAATACATATCTTTTTCGATCTCTAAAAACATCTTTATATCATGTATTCAGTGCCTTAATTAGTAATTAAGGAACGAGATAGCATTTCCTTACATTTAATAATAGTATAATGCTGCACATTTGGTTCCTCTCTCTATGCAATTATGGACAATTATGACGTTAAACATTTGTCCTAGCTCGTGCTTTTTATGTAGATCTATGAGGAATGTAAATAATATATAATGAAAGAATTAAAATGAATAATATGTTTGTTGTGTATAAAGAGTCTTTAAGCCAAATTAATCGTCCATTTCGCTATATTAATTAATCAAAAGTACAATAAAAGTCTAGAAAGAAGACGAACTAATTTGTAAGGAAAATCCTCGAAGGTTCAATTATGTCAATTTATGTCATATTATCAAACGCAATTTAGGGAGGTTTTTACCAATTTAACGTTTTATTTAATTTAAATATTAGATTGTTATTTTGTGAAATTATTTACCAAACTAGCACTTGAGCTGCTACGAATAACATCATTACATGTCCTTTTACAATGACGCTTGTGGATGGAGAAAATTTGTTATATATGCCTAATCAGCATGACAGGTGGCACATAGGGAAGACCTTGCAAGTGGAAGAGAATTGTTCATCATGTCAACTCAAGGAAATAGAAATGGTAGGGAGTCCTCACAGTCTCGTAAGCCCAATAACCATACATGCAATTTGAACTGTAACATTTGATATTTGATTGATTCTTAAGAAAAATGTTGACTTGAACATCGAAGTGTTCATAAATCATAAAGGACTATCCTCTTTTGTTATTGCAGGTTAGAGATTCATTGTCAACTTTGACCCCAATTGCTAGGGCCGACCTTAGCTCAAAGCAATCAAAACTGGGGCTTTGGGCACTAACCGGGCAAAGAACCATCATCACTAAAAAAAAAAAAAATAGTATATATACTTAAATTCAGTGTTATTAGTCACGTAGGCACGGACGGCTAAGGGCCCTTTTATTAGTAGGCTTCACAGTTCACACATAAAATAAGCCTGACATGCCCATGTGCTGATTTTATAAAAAGTTTGCCATGTAATGTTTCCGATGTGGGATTCCATTTATGATGTAAATGCCCGCATCAGCTCATTCAGCGGGTCCCAGCAAATGAAAAGGCTCGCGTAGATCACGTGGGCACGTTAAATAATTCCAGCGTGGACCTACAAATACGAAAAATTAGTAATATAAGAAACTAGAGTAATTAAATTCCTGTTAAATAGTTTTTTTTTTATACATTTTTATTGTCCATGATGATTCCGGTTGATTATGATTATGCTCGAATGTGTGTGTGTGTATATATATAACTAGTTAATAATTTTAATACATAATAAACCAATAAGGTGGGTCTTAGTCAATATTAAAACAATATGCTTTTTTATATGGTGATGGTTTTTTATTTAGTGAAAAAGAATGAATTTCTGATACGGCAAGATGGATGTTTTGAAAGCATATTTAATAATTTTACATGTGAATTGAATTGTGTTATTTATTATAAGACATCAAGAATAGATTTTATATTTATATTTTGTACTTAGATTTTGATGTAAATTTATTAATTACTTTTTGATAAAAAAATTGTGCTTGTACAATCTCACTTTACGATTTTTTTTTCTCAATAAAGCACCACTGTATGCTTTGGGCACCATAATGATTAGGGTGGACCCTGCCAACTGTTTGACATATATAGCTGGGGCAGATTTTTGCATCAATACTGCTAACATTAATCTTAACATGTTAATTATGCTGTCTCTTACATCAATCCAACTTTATGTTTTTTCCCTTTCCCTTTCTGTTTCTTGCATTATTTGTCCTCGATGTTTTTCTTGACGTGAGGAGTGTCGCAATATATATATGACTTGAAGGACAACATAAGGCAGGATACAATGATAGATTTATGACTTATCATCATCTCCCCTATGCTTTTGCTCAACACCACAAAAATATATATGGATATAAAATAACTAGGACCCAAAAAAATAAAAGCTAATTAATCATTTAGGGTTGTCAAATTAGAACAAGAAATAGACTCCGTTTGGTAGAGTGAAAATATTGATTTTCAATGCTAATGAAAAAGCTGTGAAAAAAAAAGCTGAGCTTAAAGCTGTAAAATATGCTGTAAGTATCTGGTGAACTAAAAGCTGACCTAGTGAAAAAACTATTGACTAAAAGTATTATCTTGAATCTAATAATAAATTTTTAATCATTTTTTAATTAAAATTAATTTAATAAATATAATTTATTATTAAAATTAATTTTAGTATATTAGAAAATTTTTTACATCAAAACTGAAAATGTTAATTAATAAAATAAATAAGTTTATTAGAAATTACTTAAAAAAATTTTATTATTACATTTAAAATTATATCTTATATGAGAAATTTTTAAGCATGAAAATTGTTTTCTAAGCATACAAATTGTTTTTTAAACTAAATAATGTATTAAGTATATATTATTAAAACTTTGGGGCCCACATTTTATTTTATGTAAAAAGTAAAAGACATAATATTTGTGGGGTCCACAATAAAAAATTGAAAAAAAAAGAAATGTCAAAAAGCTAAGCGATGGCATCAAATAAGCTTCCGGTTTGGCAGCGGATCCACACAACAACTCCGTACTTGGATCTGTTTTGCCAATCAGGTAAATAGTATTCTCACCCTTCAAATTGGTTATCCCACCCCCAAATGATTGACTTTTATTTTTAATATTATTTTATATATGATTTAATATTTAATTCTTTCGACTGGCATATAATTTGACATTTGATTCTCATTTCAAAAACTAGTTTTCCCACCCCATCAATTAATTAAGAGAAGTGGAGCTCTTTCTGGGCTTTTGGTTCTCTTCTTTCCTGTTTTCTTACCTGGATTGTTTAGTCCATTGAGCCATGCTTCTCCTTTCATCCTCCAGCTTGTAAGAGTTTACTGCATATTTTGTTTTTGGTGAGTTAAATGCACCCGTTAATTTGTATTAATGTGATGTAATAAGTTTGTTTTAATTGATTCTTAGGGATAGGAAAATCAATTAAGGGGTGAGAAAATTAATTTTTAGAATGAGAATCAAATATCAAATCATACGTAATTCGAAAGAATCAAATATCAAATCAAATATAAAGTGATATTACAAAATAAAGTCAATTATTGGGGGTGGGATAACCAACTCACCCTTTCTCGTCAAATTAACCTTAAATTTTGTTTTTCTTTCAAATGCAAAATGGACATTAAAGGCTCAGATGGAGAATTCAAGTTTGATACCTTTGTGCCTATTTGGTACAGCCTAAAAGCTAACTTATAAGATAGTTTATAAATTTTAATTTATAAGTTTAAACTTAAAATTAAATTTAATGATAAAACAATCATAAAATAACAAACTACTATTATTTATACAATTATCATTTTTTGTACATTTTTATTATATTTTTTAAACTAAATTCAAATAAACTTTCTCACAACTTATACGTTAGCGTTAGCTATAAGTTTCACCAAAATCACCAAACACCCGACAGTTTATTGCACAACTTATAAGGTAGTTTATTTTTCATTGCTCAACTAACCTTATTTTGATAGCAAATAAGCTCTACCAAACATAAATGAATCGATAAGCTTTGATCCTAGAGAGAATTCACCAAACAGACTATCACCCAAGTGTTCAAGCAATCAATACAGCATATATGTGTGTATTATGGCATTGTTGTTTGTTTTATCATCTATGCACCTATCTCAGGGAAAGCCTATGTTGTGTCAATTATTGATGCCAAAAAGTCTGGGCATTATTGGCCTTGAGGGTGATCACGTACCAAGAAATATATATGATTGAAGGACAATAAAAGCAAATTAATCATTTAGGATGCTCAGCACCACAAACATATATACGGATATAGCGTAAGTAGGACCCAAAAATAAATTAAAGCAAATTAATCATTTAGGATGCCCAAATTAGTACTAAATAATTTTTTTCTCTTTCAAAGGCAAAATGGACAATAAAGACTATTGAAGAATTCAAGTTTTATACCTTGTGCCTGTTTGGCGGACGCTTATAAACTAGGGGCAAACGGCTTATCAAATATCCAAACATCACAAATAAATTAGCTTATAAACTCTAATAAGTTCTAAAAAAAAAGTTTCAAATTGAAATTTATTTTAGAGTTTTTTCCTCTTTTTTTTTCATTTCTTCTTTCTTTTATTAATATAATATTATACTTTTTAAAATATTAATATTAATATTATTTAAATAGAAATATCTTGTAATTTATAAGTTTATTTGAAGTTAAATTTAATAAAATAATGTTTATAATAAAAATAAAAATTTTACCAAAACATAATAAATAAAAAAATAATGAACCACAAACGATTTATACCGTTATCATTTTTTTTTTGCACCTTTTATTATATCTTTTAAACCAAACTCAAACATACTTTTTCACAATTGTTAGTGTCAGTTATAAATTTCATTAAATATCTGACAGTTTATTTTACCGTTTATAAGCTAGTGTTAGCTATAAGTTTCACCAAACACTTACAGATTATTTTACAGCTTATAATTAGTTTATTTTTCACAGCTCAACTAATTTATTTTGACGACAACAAATAAGCTCCACCAAACGTAACTTTTTATCACTTACAAAACTTAATTATCCGACACAAATTAAGTTGTTTTGTATACTAGTCGTCCTCGTTGGACCACACTTAATCATATGAAGGAATTTCCTAACCGATCCGACATAGACTTCAAGACTTAATACTATTGAAACAAGAAAGTTTGTACGAGACCCATTCTTGAATAATTGTACACCGCATACAGAAGAAAAGCAGTTGTCGACCCGCCCCAAACCTCCCCTCTTCATTGCTCATGATCTCATCACATGCGTCATCGCCTCTTAAACTCTTAACGACACACACGCCAAGTCATTGGATTCTGTTTGGTCCTACTATCTTGGTAATCAAGTAGCACAATGCTAATATGGGAAATCGATGGTGATATTTGTTAGGTGGAAACTAAAGTCTCGGATTGGCTAGACATGGGAAAGAATGTGCGTTTATAAGTGTGGACAATATCTGTATTGGTATGAGAACTTTTAGGTATAAACTCAAGAGTAAATCCATGCGGGTCTAGGTTCAAAGTAGACAATATCATACTAATGTGGAGATATGCGAGATCCATAATCCGGGCTCGACATAATATGGGGCCCATTATGGCATTATCAGGACGTAGCATAGGTGACTGAAAAGACCTTATTGGCATCCATCACCTTTCTATGGGCCCCCAAAATAAATGAAAGAGACTAATTTTCTGTTATATACGGTATCCATCAGCTTTCCATGGGCCCTCAAAATAAATGAAAGAAACTAATTTTCTATAACAGATTAACAGCTACAAATAATAGAGGTGTACACCCGCCCGATCTGGTGACCCTGATGGACCTAGCGTTTATTGGGCTGGCCCGATAACATTTTTATTGAACCAGGTCTTACCCGACTGAAACCAGTTTTATCAGACTTGGGACCCGGCCCAATGTACACCTCTAACAGCTAGCACAACCTTAATGCTCCATCTTGGACTTGTAATGAAGTTGGGCTCTATCTTGATCCTCCAGAGTATGAAACTAGCATTTGGTTGGCCCAACTCAACTCTGAGACCTGTGTAAACACTTTCTCTATTCTTTTAGGAATCATCTAATATCTAACTAATTTCAAATCATCTAACGTCTAACTAATTTTTTTTTTTTACCGAGAACAATTCAATAGATGTGTCATTAGACATCTCACTAATCCTAAACTCGAGTCGGGTTAGACGCACAAACCCACCCGCCATGTTTGTTGAGTCGAGATCCAACACAAATCACTTTGAAATAACTGCGTCAACTTAAAATCGAACGCTCCACGTCCGTCTAACGACTACTTACTTGGTCGTGCATGCTTTAATGTATTTAGAACTAATCAATGAGTGTTGGTCAACTCCAACTACATAGACTTTCTTTATTTTCTAATTTTTAATGTGAACGAAACACATTTTTCAAACCGACCACAACCACCAACATTACTACTGTTCCAATTGCGGCTAAAACAACACAATCGTAGAGAACATGTTTTTGGCATTTCATATAATATATATATTAATTTCATCGTGAATAAGTTGACTGAAATGTGCGTGTGTTTTTTTTCTTGAAAGGAACTTGTCTGCTTATGATTTGATGTCAACCGTAGGATTTGGGTTAGAAAGAATATTGTAAGAATTGAAGAAGACAATGTTAACAATGTAAGAACTTTGTCCCACGTAATTCACAAGTTTGATGTGATAAATTTAGAGGACGTAATGTTGAGAGTGAATGTGAAGAATTTTGTGATGAATAATGTTGATGATGAGGTCATTCATGGCATCATTTTTGGGAAAATTTAGTTCCTTATATAATTGGGCAGCCATACCCCATATATATGTACAAGTGTACTAAATGTGTCTATTAAGTCTACCATATAAATATTGGAACAGTTATGATAGACGTTCCGACAGTTCGTATCCTAGTTATCACAGTTATTGAGTTGTGTGCGCAAGATTTCATATGTATCATGTGGGACATGTGGAGCCCATGAATTCACTTAAATTTTGTGTGTCCAACTCAGCAGCTGAGATAATTGGGATATCAACTACTGGCATGTTTATTATTTTCGATATTGAAAAGATATGTACGTGCATGATACACTTGCGACTTCAAAGGGTTGGTGGTGGAACAATAGTACTATTTTTTGTGTACAATTGAGAAAGTGGGTTTGATTCATTTCATGTTATTGGAGTGGTGAACAAGCTAGAATTCAATTTTGTTTTTATTGCTGGTGCCAATCATATATGTCAATTTGAATCTTGTTAAGACAAAAATTCCACACCGACACCCGCTCATGAATATCAACCGATGTGTTTTATAAACATGACCCAACATAATAACATTTGAAACATCTTTTAGAAAGAAAAAGTCACATCGATCTTGTATTCAAGGTGTGGATAATACCTCAAATTGTTTGCGACAAAATCTTTCTCCCTACTTTCTTCAAATTCAAACAAATCTTGGAGGATTATCTAAATCCAATTTGAAGAAGTAAACTTTTAAAACGGTAATTAATCAACAAAAAATATTTAATCATGAATCATAGGAAATTAAAAATATAAAAATTTATAATTTAGTTTAATTTTTTTTACATCATAATCAAATTCAATTGGTCCAAAGGGTTAATTCAAGCCTACAATGGTAGTATCTTTGAATCCATTTTCAAATTAGAATTTTAATTAATCTAGTTCTTGTAAATTTTCGAGTATTTGAATCAATTTTTGCCTGTTAAATAACTTGTGCAACCACATAGTCTCACACATGTATAGAATGTCACTATTATATTATTAATTTCTGCTTGTTACTTTGTTGATTTAGATGAACCACTTGGAAAGGGGGGAGCGTGTCAAACTTTTGGTCTATCTAAATTTGACTGACATTTATTATCCAATATATATATATAGAGAGAGAGAGAGAGACTAATATCTATGCATGGAGTGCTCCTCTATATTTGATTGGGATGAGGACCTACATCTTGACTATTGTGCGACTATGGACCAAAAATATCATATTGAATTATTAATCTTGACATAGATTACTCTTTAGATTGTGACAAAGCACTATTGATTTTTCTTTTTGGCTTTTGTTTTGCATAAAACAACATATTCTCAATATTAACTATTTCAAAACCAAATTGAGGCCAATGGGTTTTATATTCATTGGAATGTGCAATCCCATCCCTAAATAGGGCCGGAATTTGCTAATACCGGTTTGAATTTCTCAATTATATATACACATAAAATATTATTTCGAAATAAAATATAGAAAACTATTACAATTTATGTATACGCTTATACACACCCAAGCCACTAATTGGAGTGATAAGGATGACAGGTATCACCCTGATGACCCGAGTTCGAATCCGCCCTCCCCCGTTTCAAAAAAATAAATATACATATATATATGGTGACATAGTAAATATGTCAAAATAATCAACTTCAAAATCATTCTTCAAACAATCAATTGCAATATATATGGAAAGCAATAATTAAGAATCAAGAAATGATTTAAAATCAGTACTCAAACAATCAATTGCAAGATATATGGAAAACAATAATTAAGAATCAAGAAATTACTTAACGAGGAAAATCTTGTCCACAAAAAGTAATGAAAATACCACTAAACTCTCAAAGGGTATTACCTTAGATTACAAACATACACAAGAGAATATATGTAGAAACCCCCCAATCAACTCCTCGATTGACTTGACTTTATCGGATAGAGAAAACCAGCTCGATTTTGAGCTCAAGAAGAAACCTTCAATCTACATGCGTGCACCTTGGATTAAAAAAATACACCATAAGGATTCCACATCTTCGAGTGTGATTTGTTAATGGATGTGAGAGACTTCAAGATGACTTTTGAACTGTAACTCCAAAGGAGGCTCTCTTGAAAAGTTACAAATAAGAAGTCCAATTTTCCTTCAATCTACATGCGTGCACCTTGGACTAAAAAAATACACCATAAGGATTCCACATCTTCGAGTGTGATTTGTTGAATGGATGTGAGAGACTTCAAGATGACTTTTGAACCGTAGCTCCAAAGAAGGCTCTCTTGAAAAGTTACAAATAAGAAGTCTAATTTTAGGGTTGAAATGCAACAATTATTTAATCAATACCCAAACAATCAATTGCAAGATATATGGAAAGCAATAATTAAGAATCAAGAAATTATTTAACGAGGAAAATCTTGTGACAAAAAGTAATGAAAAAACCTTGGGTATACGAGTGAATAATCTCTCTCAAAGGGAATACCTTAGATTACAAACATACACAAGAGAACATATGTATAAACCCCCAATCAACTCCTCGATTGACTTGACTTTACCGGGTAGAGAGAACCACGTCGATTTTGTACTCAAGAAGAAACCTTCAATCTATATGCGTGCACTTTGGACTAAAAAATACACCATAAGGATTCCACATCTTTGAATGTGATTTGATGAATGGATGTGAGAGACTTCAAGATGACTTTCGAACCCTAGCTCCAAAGGAGGCTCTCTTGAAAAGTTACAAATAAGAAGTCCAATTTTAGGGTTGAAACGCAACAATTATTTAAATTTGTCTCGATAGACGTGACACAGGGAAGCGTCTGACAGAAGCATGATTTCTATCGGCCGCCACTTCAAGTGGCCCCCTAGGGGTAACCTGAGGTGGTGTCCTATAGAAATCTTCAACGCTAATATGACGATGATGATGCTTGATAGGAGATACATGCACAAACCGAACGAATGTACCAAACTACCAAATCTCTATTTTCTATTCAACTAAAATCGACACTCAAAAATCTCAATAAGAAATTTACATTACAAGATGTGTCTTCCCAATATGACAATTACAAGAACATCTCACGTATATAATTAAGTACGGACATGGTAGTATGAAATGGGTCCATATATATGATATATGTATACTTTATCCCATACCCACTTGGGAATTCAATTGGTTTCCAACACACTTTTGTTGAATTTGACAAACTAAGTTTGCTAAGCTAGTTGTCCAATAATAGTAATAAATTTAAAACTCGACATTGGGCCGACCTCGCGTGTGGACAAGAATCTTCACACATTATTATTTGTCTTCTTCTTGACTTTTCTTTGGTCTTATTTTCTCACAAGATTATCGTACCCTACCAAACTCTTCAATGTAATTATAAGGGTAGTGTTAACGGGTACACTAAAGGTATTTGTTAATGATTGACTATTGTATTTCACAGTATATCATATGTGATAAACAATCTTTCACTTATCTTTATCCAATATTGCAAGGACACTCATTAGCATTTTTTTAATAATAATAATAATTAAAAGGGGCGTCACTCTAATTTCAGCCACATTTGAAGTCAAATAGTCTTCTATTAATTTCATTCTCAAAAGGACAACCCTTTTAATTATAAGGTAGAATTTATCAAATTTATCAAACAAAGTCTCCACCATGTGTTTTGGAAAAGTAAGACCAATCAAATCAAATCAAACCCATATGATTTTGGAATTCTCTTTGGATTAGGTGTGCACTTGTTTTGTCCTATAATTAATTGGATGTGGACACATAAAGATAGATGTATTGAACGGGTTCGTGAATGAGAACATAGTAGAAAATTAAAATTTCTTCTATCTAGATTCAATGGACTGACCATCAAGTGGGTTAGTTGTTTTGGTCATGGTCCATGCATAAAGTATTCTTCTTGTTCTTGTTCTTGTTCTTCTTAGATTAGGTGATTTTTTTAAATTTTTTAACATATAATTTGTTGATTTTTTGGGGTTAATTAGGACGTGTGTCGTATGCCCAGCGCCGTCCTTGCTATTATAATAAACCCACATATTAGTCAAGGAAAGCCATTTTAAATGCAAAGTCATTATTAATTTATTTGCTTAAGTACACACTACATAGACAATTCTGACCCCATTTCTCTTCTAATAAATTACTCTCTCTCTTTTTTTTTGGTTTTGTTTTGTGAATTTGTTATATTTGTTATTATAATTATTAGTCAAAAGAAAACTATATTGGAAAAGCATGGAATTATCTTAATAATTTTGACAAAAAAAAAGAATATTATTTTCTTTTCGTGGTCACCAAAATTTAATGCTTGTTAGACTCTTATTCCTGATCATTTAATTATATTTATGAAGGTTATACCCGTATGTATGGTTATACGTAATAATTAGCTGAAAATGAAAAAAAAAATAATTTTGGAAAAGTCATATGGAGAATGAAATGTATTCATTAACCCAGAATGAGAAAAAGAATTTGAGGTCCTAAGTCACTTGAGCCACCATAAAAATGTATTACAACTAATAGGACTAAAAAAGAGAAACACAAATACAAAACCGATCGTCACCGAACATCCCTGGACGACACCGTATTCCACCAAATATCGTAGGTAATCGAACGAAATCGCGTTACACCAAACATCATCGAATTAAACAAACAAACATGAACAAAGGAGATTTGACCGTTTGAAAACTCCTCTAAACATATCTGGAAGTAGATCAAGATCTAAATCCATATCCAACTCCACCAAAATCATAGCTACATATCCATACTTCTTAGAGTTTGGAGCTCAAAATATGCTAAAGGAAATCCTATTATACATCGTTCTTGAAGCAAAATCATATCCCAAACAGAATTATAGGGAGAAAACCATGATCTGCCCGTAGTCCTTATTCAATAGAACATCAACAAACTAAAAGAAAAAACTAACAAAAGGGGAGAATGAAGGAGGAGGAGGAGATGGCGGTCTTCTCCTCCCCTCAGATCTGTACGAAGGAGAGGGAGTTTTAGTTGAGAGAGTTTTAGAGAGAGGGGAAACGACGGGGATGTGGTGGTCCCCGTAATAAACTAGTAGATGAAAATGAATTATTTCAGTTGATAAACCATCTTGGATTTTTATGTTAACAATGATATATAGGTACCATTGCGTGATAGTTTAGTGATGAATTTTTGTAGGGCCAGATCGTATGAAGTCGAAAGGCCTTCTGTTCGATTTTCACTGGAAGTCGTAATACCCTAGTGGTCACGCGTTAAGTTTTGGTTCCACTTATCCTATTTTCTGGTGAGAAACTGTTGTGCATGCGGATCTAATGTCTCTACTTTAGACTCATATCGAATGTTCAAATAGTATATTTGCATGGTATTATTCATGTTTAATAAGATTTATAGGCACGGACGGAGCCATAGAGGGCCCCAGGGGGGCACGTGCCCCCCCTGGATTTTGACAAAAAAAATTACTAGATATATATAATAAGTTTAAATAATAGATGATGAAATGGTGATTGTTCTAGTTGCTTTTTCCATTTTTGTTGAGTTCAAGACCCAGCCGCCCCCAGTTCGATCCTCACCAGCACATGCCCATATTTACTTTGTGCTTTTCTATTTCATTTATTTTGTGCTTTTTTTTAATTGCATTTATTATTATTTTTTTATTTTGTCTCTTTGTTTACGGTATCAATACTTGGTGTTGTTCCTATTGGCTATTTTTGTTCCTTCATTTATTTTATTTTGCCTATTTTAGCCTTTTAGCTTTAGATTAACTATTCCTCTGAAGTATTAAGAATTGTGTTGTTCTTTATTCAATACTTAACAAAGGTTGTTTACTATCCAATTTATTTATCTAAAAATTTTTTTTTTTTTATTTCATTCAATTTAAGCTATTCGTAGTATTTTATTCATGTTTCAAAAGTTATTAGGCATAGATTCAGCTGGGGAAATTATAGTTAAATTATAACTACTTACTCTAATATTTTTTATTTTGCTTGTTATATGTCAATTTATAATAATAAAAAAGAAGTTATGTTACTAAATTGAATAATAAAAAAACAATATATAAATAGTTCAAAAAAATTTCGGGGGCGTTGCCACCGAACCCCCACAATGCCCCCCCTCATCACAAATCCTGGCTACGTCCCTGTTTATAGGGTATCTTGATTAGAGAAAATAGAACGATCGATCCAAACACCCGAAGACTATTATATACTTATGTAGAGAGTCAAAAGCAAGTCGGCTGCTGCTCAAATTATACGAATCAAACGAGACTGGCGGTGCATGTGATTCAATTCTTTCTTTCTTTTCTTTTTTGTCTTCTTCGTTGTAGAATAAGTTGAATTGATGAGAAATCTTACAGTAATTAAATATTACAAATTAAGGATAATGTCAATTCCCAATCCAACATGGTTGATTGAAATGGATGCCAGAATTTGTCATTTTATGAAAGACCCTCGACCCGGGAAAAATCATGGGACTCGACAATTGAGTCAAATATCCAATAACTTTTTTGGTCAAATTACATTTAA
Organism: Tripterygium wilfordii; assembly: GCF_013401445.1. Lineage (NCBI taxonomy): Eukaryota > Viridiplantae > Streptophyta > Magnoliopsida > Celastrales > Celastraceae > Tripterygium > Tripterygium wilfordii. Next base: position 9,801,629 of record NC_052241.1, read on the forward strand.
TGCATTTCCTATTATATTCAAACTTCAGAATTTTCAATTATATATACACATACGGACATATATATACATAAATTCTCCTATATAGATCAACTTTATGGACTTATATATTCTTCAATCATAGGTATAATGGATCCCATAATAAATAGGTGACCGTTGTTTTTGTTGTGTTTTATTACAACCATTAAATTTTGTGTCCATAAACTTATCCACTCTTTGGATCTACATAAGGAAATATATATATATATATATATGATTCCTAAATAGCTCTTCTACTTGCCATGTTTTTGTACGAATATAGTAACTATTGTGTATTGGTCCCATTATAAATCTAACTATATAGTGTTCATTACGTGTTTGGTCAAAAACCATATTTATTTTGACTTCTATAACCTAATTCATCAAAACTAATCTCCAAGTAAAAAGACTAATTAAGGCCCAATTCGATTTTAATAATTAGAAGTGATAGGGATCTCAATAAATGGGATCCCAATCATCCCAGTGATTGGCATGTCACTCTTTGATTTAATCACCAGATTTCGTGGACCTCTACATTTATATCAATCAAGGGACAAAATGAATTACTGGGATGATTGCGATCTCATTTACTGAGATCACTAACATTTTTGTTTAATAATTCTTATTGAATTATAGATCATACAATACAATATTAAATTAAATTTTGGGCTTTAGAAACATTGCTTTATATTACCCTTTTTTGGTTTTACAATATGGAAGTTGTGATCAAATAATGTAAATAATTTAGGCCCAATTATTATATATTTTTAATGTGCAAGTTGAGCATTTGTGGAAGTCACAAGGAACCAAGAAATCAGACAACCCAATAAAAAGAAACACTGGCAACCTGCCAGGTTGGATTGTGCTGGATGTGGTCATGACTTGCCAACCATATTTGACATTTTACGCCAACTTTGTTGTTTTGGTCTTCTTGTTCACTAAAATTTTCTTTTTGTTATTCAATCCGTTAAAGCAAAAGTGAATTGGAATCATAGATTTTGTCTTTAGAGGATGTATTAAGTGATTGCGAAGAAACCTATGCTTTCAACACTGTCATCTTTTGACATGGTTACTTGCACTTAGAGGTGGCAAAAATTCGGTTTCGGATCAGACAATATCACGTGTTTACAAAAATTTTACATATTCATACTCTAACCCGGATTGATTTAAATTCGAACATTAACTTAATTCGGATTATGGTCTAGACAAGTAAACTAAACAAATTTCTGTGTTTGGACCAGGATCCGATTTTAAATCGGGCAAACATTTTGTGTTGAACCCAAATTTTGAATATGTAACTTATGTTCAAACTTAGTTTAATTCGGATCGAATAAATTCAATCATTCGAACATGATGAAATTTTACCACCCCTACTTGCACCACAAAACGGTTCAAGCCACACTACTTCCGTATAAAATCTACATAATAATTAGAGTCCATATATAGTTTGGTTGAGTGATTATGTTGATTTACCAAGTCATTTATGCTGACTAAAAAGATTGTTGTGGTTAAGAAAAAAAAAGTGGGTTGCTTGCATTAAATTGTTTTTAGAAATCGAGAACGATACTACACAAATTTGTTTTTTAGACATTCGATGTGAACTTAAGCACAAACCGTTGGCCTCCGCACACAAAAATTTATCACATGACAATAGTGTAAGTTTGACCAAATTTCAGGGTATGACCAAAACTTTTCGAATCCATACGATTTGATCACCACTCACCTCTCACCTCTCACCAGAAGTATTAACCCAGAAAATTGATACTTTTATCACGTGTGACCATAAAAAATATAACTAAAACATGTGAAAGCATATAAGATTTTTGGAGTGACAATTAAAATAATTTAATTACAAGCATCATTGCGATAACCTAAAAGTGAAGTATCCCAATTGTCCATAGTACAAACCCAAGAGAAAATAGATTATTAAAAGAAAGAATCACCAAAAACCCTTTACTAAAACAAATTAACAAAAGGATTCTCTTTGCAAAAAAGGGCGAAAAAAAAATACTAACATGGGTAATGATTGAAAACGTGACAAAATGGAACACTACGTGCGTGGGAAGCAAAATTAAGATACATTGATACATATACATATACATATACATATACATATAGAAATATACAAAAAGGTGGTAGTAGGAGGTCAACACAAAACTTCTTTTGACATATCTTTCTGTGAAAGACCGACCTACTATATATAACCAATGGATGGGTTCTATATATATATATATATAGCAAGACGCTACTTCTTTTTTGGTGGGCTTGACTTTGACAAAACAAATGTTCATGTTCCTGCCTAGAAATTCAAACTCTCTAAACCGACAAAGTCTCCCACCAGTTCCACACGACTTCCTCGTTTAACCTTCTCTTCTTGACCTATATAAATAAATAAATATATATATATATGATTATATATACAAGCAGCGCATGCCAGCCCTTTATATCTTATCTTCCTCTCCCTCTATTTCCACCAAGTTTCCTCTTCTGCAAGTGGACCTTCTAGTTGTGTGTCTATATATATATACACATAGGGTTTGTTCATCAAATCCAATTTCTTAGCCAAGTCTTGGTGGGTTTGAGATTTTATTGCTGAAAAGGTCAAAAAGCAAGAATCTTTGATCTGGGTTTTGCTTGGAGATTAAGGAGGACAACTAGTTCGATATCAAAGGAAATGGATTATACTTCTTTGATTGACACTTCATTGGATCTTAACACTAAGCCTCTTAGGCTTTTTGATGGTGCTTGTTTAAGCTTGCCAAGGGAGGTTGAAAGCAATCCCACTGAGCTAAGGATGGAGATTTCAGCCAAACAAGAGGTTAGTTTATGTCAAAGTCCTTTCTGGGTTATGTTTTTCAATTGATATGAACACATTATTTGGAATTCTGGAATCTGAAAGTTGAAATTTGTTCTGTTAATTTTTCCAGACTGGTGCTCTGGTGGAGGAGTTGAAAAGGGTCAGTGCAGAGAACAAGAGGCTAACTGAGATGTTGACTGTCATGTGTGAGAATTATAATGCTTTGAGAAATCACTTGACAGATTACATGAACAAAAATCGCGAAAAGGAGCAGAGTCCACCCAAGAAGAGGAAATCCGAGAGCAGCAACAACAATGACAATCTGAATCTTGGGATTGTTGGGAATAATTCCGAGAGTAGCTCAACTGATGAAGAATCGTCCAAGAAACCAAGAGAAGAAGTCATCAAAGCAAAGATTTCAAGGGCTTATGTCAAGACAGAGGGGTCTGATCATTCAAGCCTTGTAAGTTTCTGCATAAAATCATTGTGAATTGTATATATGTAATATGTATATCTGGATACGCGTATTTTCGCATCAAGGTATTGTCCGCTCTAGGGTAACTCCAATAAGTCCGCCTCTCCCAAACTAAAGAGGTTATGTTATTTCCTGAAAAATCGGTGAGGAGATGGTAGGAAAATCCGTAGAATTACCCTAGAGCGAACCATACAAAGATGCAAAAATATGCATCCACACAGTGTGTGTGTATATATATACAGTGTATTAAAAGCTGAGAGATTTGTTGAATCAATTTTTCTGATGAATCAAGTTTCTTGTATTGCAGATTGTCAAGGATGGATATCAATGGAGGAAGTATGGTCAGAAGGTCACAAGAGACAATCCATGCCCAAGAGCCTACTTCAAATGCTCTTTTGCTCCAAGTTGTCCTGTCAAAAAGAAAGTCCAGAGAAGTGTTGATGACCAATCTGTACTGGTTGCGACTTATGAGGGAGAGCACAATCATCCACAGCCTAATAAAATGGAAGCAACACCAAGCTCAACACGGACTCTGAACTTTGGCGCAGCCTCGCTTGGTTCATCAGGACAGATTAGCACGGTTGAATCGACAAAACCTAAGTCCAATGTTGATGCCAAGAGTGCTGCACAACCAAGGACTGAATCACCAGAGGTGAAACAGTTTTTGGTGGAACAGATGGCTTCATCGTTGACAAAGGATCCCAATTTCACAGCTGCTTTGGCTGCTGCAATTTCTGGAAGAATATTTCCTCATAATCACAATGGAAAATGGTGAAAACCAGTTTTATATGTGTGTATCAGTTAAGCTATTTAGAGAGTAATCAAAGTTTAGTTAGATAAGATTTGTATATATACAAACCTTGAAAAGAGGGAAAGAAATTTCCATGTCGATTTCAAATTTGTTCTGTAAAGAACAAATGTATTTCTGCAGAAGGAAACAGGAGCAACACCTGCAATGAACCGCTTGAGTTGATCCATGGTTCTTACTTATTTAACATTGATGGATCGTACATGTTGCTTGATCTCGACCCCGTCCACATAACTGTGAAATAATTTTCTTACTCTTTCTTCTCATTTCATTTGTTTGATAAGAAATTTAAATTGAATGATTTAAGGCCTTTGGGATGGTTTACATAATCTCCATTATGCAAGGGAGTAATTGAAACGATGGCTTATCCTAATAAATTTACTGATAGTGTTTAATGAACAATGTTCATGATTATTATAGGTGTAAATAGTCGGTTATGGTCAGTTTTTTTTTTTTCCTTCAACTTTTTGAGATGAAAATAACCGATCAATTGGTCAGTTGCTCGGTTCCATTTCTGCGATTTTTAACACTTACAATGATTACAATTAGTTATACAGTGAAGGTCAAGGGAGAGAAAAATTGAAATAGATTCAAGGAAGAAGCAATTCTACTAATTAGGTTATGAACAGGCAAAGAGGGAAAATGTATGGAAAAAGAGCAAGAAGGACCCACTTATCCAACTATCTTCCACATACTCAAATCCCCAACTTGCAGGCTCAAACACTTAGACCAGCTGACTAAACTGACTAGCATTCATTCATTTAGGAAGATCCATACAGCCATTATCTGATCATGGCAACAACTGCTTGTTTGCTACCCAAAACCATCTCTCCTTTTCGGAAAAACCCACCTTCAATTCCTTCAATAACCCATTTCACCTACTCCAAGCCATTATTCTTGAACCACCCACAAGACCAGCAACCTAGAAGACCAGCCATTCACACCCAGGCAAAGAAAGCCTCATGGTTTGTTGACCCTTTTGATCAAGAAGAGGATCCCGATCTGGAGTATGGATCATTGTTTAGGGATGGAAAGCAGGAGGAGGATCCTAGACCACCTGATAACCCGGATAACCCTTATGGGTTCTTGAAGTTCCCGATGGGGTACAGTGTGGAGATTGCTTCATTGGCATCGAAAGTAAGAGGGGATGTGAGGAGGTGTTGCTGTATAATTTCCGGTGGCGTTTATGAGAACTTGCTCTTCTTTCCTGCTATTCAACTGATTAGGGACAGGTATATGTATATCCAACTTCTACTTGTATGAAACTCCTATATATATATATATATACACTTACTGCATACAGAGACTTATGAGTTGAATAAGTATGTGTACTTTCATCTTTTCTAAGGTATTATGAGAACTTCCTCCTTTCCTGCTATGCAATTGATTAAGGACAGTTATATGTATATCCAACTTCTACTTGTATGAAACCTCTAGATATGTACTTACTGCATACAGAGACTTATGAGTTATACAGAAGTTTTGGTTGGGATGGTGAAGTTGACTGTGATAACTCCTAGGGAGGTTGCAAGTTCAATTCCCATACCCAATAGTTTCGACAATATTTAATATTTCATACGCGGGGTCTTAACTGTTGTCAACATGAGCTGGTCAGTGGGTATGTTGGGTTGGGGAATTATATGTTCCAAAAAAAAGACAACACGACTCATGACTTGAAAAAGTATGTGTACTTTCATCTGTTCTAAGGTATCCTGGTGTTCAAATCGATGTAATAGCGTCTCCGAGAGGAAAACAGACTTATGAGATGAATAAGAATGTGAGATGGGCTAATGCATATGATCCTGATGATGATTCTGTAGACCCAGCAGATTACATGGACATGCTTGGTTTACTCAAGGTTAGTGTTCTCTCATTAATTTTTCCATCTTAAGACCAAGTCCTGTTTTATTTTGTAAAACTGGATAGAAGAGCTAGCCCCAATGTCAATTCTGTTTCACCCTTTTTTGCAGAGTAGATACTACGATTTGGTCGTATCGACCAAACTGGCAGGACTAGGCCATGCGGCATTTTTGTTTATGACATCAGCTCGAGACAGAGTTAGCTACATTTACCCCAATGTAAATGCAGCAGGAGCCGGATCACTTCTAACAGAAAGTTTCAGGGCAGATAGCATGAATCTTTCGGAGGGAGGATACCATATGTAAGTTCTGTAAGGTAGAAGCCTTAATTGTACATGAACGCCTTCCCATTTTAATTATACACATATGCATTTTGAAAACTGCTTACACTGGTTTTGTTTGGTTTAGGTACCATCAGATGCTTGATTGGTTGGGGAGACCATATCGTAGTCTGCCAAGGCAACCTGTGCCCCCATTGAAAGTATTGATTTCAAGGAAACTAAAGGCGGTTGTCGAGGAAAAATATAGGAATGCAGGTGTAGAGAAAGGAAAATATATTGTCCTTCATGGGATAGAATCAGATTCACAGGCCTCAATGCAGTCTAAGGGGGACACAGACAGCTTGCTACCTATTCAAAAATGGGCTAAAATAGCTGAAACTGTAAGGTATGTAGTTTTATTTATCATTCTTGCTTTGACAAATACATGGCCAAGCTGGGACCGAACTGGCAGCACCGTGCTCAACACTGGCTGGAAATGATTGTAAATCTGATTTCTGTAAAATTTGACTTGAGCACATTGTGTAAGCAGGGATTTTACCCCAGTATTTGTGATTCCACATGAGAAAGAAAGGGAAAATGTGGAGGAAATAGTTGGAGATGAAGCCAGTATTGTGTTTATCACTACTCCTGGACAGGTATGAATACCCTAATCGACTCATCTTCCAACAATATCTGTAGACAAGAAATGCTAAACGCGTCTATAAATGTCAACGATTAGAAAGACACGATGTGTTACAGTGTTAGCATTGGCATTTTGTTTGATGCTATAATTCTTATATGTTTTAGCTTGCTGCTCTAATCAACGACTCCGCTGGAGTAATAGCTACGAACACAGCTGCTATCCAACTTGCAAATGCTCGAGAAAAACCAAGGTAAACCATGTTGTTTAAACAAGCAAATAAGTTTTGCAGATATTTGATTACCTTCTTTTTTTCTTTTCCTTTTCTTGCAGCATTGCATTGTTTTGCTCTGAAGAGAAGGCGAAACTGTTTGTTCCTAATGCAGCAGAGAAGAAATGTGGTGTTGTTTCGTCAAAAACAGGGAAGTTGATAGATATTGATGTAGAGGATGTAAGAAATTCACTGCAAATTTTTGACGTCTCTAGCTCTCGAGTAGGAGAGGAGGCCCTCACCCCTCTTGTAAATCTCTCTGTCTCCTAGCTAGTTTTCTTTTGCTTTGTAATTCCCTTACAATTGTATATTGGTTCATCTAAAGTTTTGAATTTTGATAACTAAATACACAAATATTGGTGATAGATGTAACTTGCGCCTTACAGTCGGCAAAAATGCAGCAAATCTACATTTTTCATAGATTATACAGCATGATATGCAAGACTGGTGCAAATATATGTCGGATTATAAAAATTAAATGATAGTTGTACCCTTACGTGTATAATTTTTTTTTTGTCTGGCAATTTATTTTATTTATATTAATAAGTTTGAAGATATAATTGTGCAGCAATAGCAACCCATACAACAAAATACCCCAAACATAGTAACTAGAGGGAATGCAACTCAGAGTTGCGGCCCTTTTGACTCACTAAGTCACCTAAAAATAGGTTTGATCGCATCGATTGAAAGAACTTTGAACGAATGGTAGCGAAACAAATACAAAGCAAATATATCATGGAATAAGACTAAAAATAATCTATTTGTGTTGTAGGGAGAGATGAAACAACAACGTTGTAGTTGCAGATCCATAGACAAAACAAACTTAAGATAACATTAAAATCAGCTGATCTGTGATTTCAACAATCTTCCAAACAGATTTGGAAGTAGAACTAGATCCGGAGGTAGATCGAAGTATAGATAAATCATCTTCATACCCAAAATCACTCATCTTCAAGCTGAAATTACCAATCGGCCAAAGGAACTAGTCCACTGCAAGCAATCGCCTAGAAATAGCTGGATAATGAAAGAAAACTAAAATATATGTTGAAATGATGACGGAGGAGGAGGAGGTGGTGCTAAGGTGAAGACACGGGCCTCCTCCTCCTCACACTATGAAGAGGACTGTGGTGTTACTGAGGGAAATGAGTTTTTTAGAGAAACTTTTGTGAGAGGACCCTTACTCGTGTATTATATAGTGTGTTTTTCACGATGATATTAGCATGACATCATCAGCTTTTTATGTTCTTTAAACAAACTTCAAAACGTTGATGTCTCAAAATACATATTGGGACCAAAAAAGCTTGTCAAAAATGAGAAAAATGTCTATAATTTGAAGGCATAAACATCAAAATTTGACCAAAATAGCATGGTATAGTTGTATAACTACTAGTCTTGAGGACCAGGCCGAATCAAGTTATCCTGCGAAATTTAACGTAATTCCAAATTCGTGAATTTTCATTGTTTTAGGCAAAATTGCACAATTAAATTTCACTGTTTTTCCAATTCCATGAATTTAAGTGTTTCTAAAACTGCAATATTTTTTTGTTACTACAAATTTATCTATTTTGAAAAAACAGTGAAATTTCTCTAAACTTTGAAAACAGTGAAATATGTTCCAACTAAGTACCTTATATAGCAATGGTTATAATTAAAAAAAAAAAAATATGCACTCCATTACTATAGTCATATGATATGTGTTTTTTCCACTATGATTTGAGAATATTGCATCGGTTTCTATTAATTTTCATTGTCTTAAAATTGTGGAATTTTTTTGCTAACACTAGAAAATTTTATGTTTCAAAGAAACAATGAAATTTCACTGTTTCAAAAAAGATAAACTTTTCTAATTTTTTATTGTTTCGAAAAAAATAGATAAATTTCACTATTTGTTTGTTAACTAGATTAAATTTCTCTGTAATAATACAAGTTTCTCTGTTTTGAAAAAAAATTGAAGTTTCACTATTTTGCCCAATTCCAAAAATTGCACTTTTTTAAAAGAGTAATATTTTCTGTCACGAAAAATCTCCATTTTTTTTTAAAAAAAATTCTATTGAGTTCGTATATATGCCTCTACTTTATTTCTTTTTTACATCCTAATTTTATAGTTCAGATATTTCTATTTTGAATTTTTGAATTTATTTAATAAATATTTAAATATAACTCATATATTAAAGAATAAATTTACAATTTTGTATAATAAATGAATATTTTTTCTTTTAAAAAATATATTTAGTAACTAGTAAAATGTACGTACATCCTTACGAAAACAAGAAAAGATGGTAAATTTGACTTTATTTAAAATTCAAAAAATATCCCAAAATTTTGTGTTAAAATTTTAAGTTTCCATATTTTCTATTATTTTTAATAAAATATGTATTAGAAAAATATTAATATAAATTAGTTTTAGAATGGTAGGTTTAGAAAGATCAATATATGTAATTTAAACTATTTATTCAATTATATAAGGATTCTAACTTTACATATTAAAATTTAAAATGTTTAATTATTTAAAGAGAAAAAACACACAAAAGTATTATAAATATAAAAAATTATATATAATTACATAGAATTCTAACTATCTTTTTTTTTACATAAATTGAATTTATTTAATCCATTTTTAGATAGAAGATTAGATGAGATGAGACCACCCCAAACTAGTGATGAAATGAGAGAGAAACTACGATACAGAAAAATCTATAATTTTACCCTTTAACAAGCAAATCTAATGGGTGATTACATTGCAGAAGCTTTAGCAAAACTCGAAAATATCGACAGCTTATCGAGTAGAAGAGCTTGTGGATTTCCTTGTTCAACCTACATGAGTTAGAAATAAAATATTTATAAGCACGCCACATAGTGTAGTCATTGCTTCAGAGAGAAGTGCGATTCAGGTAAGAACAAAAAAAATTAATTCAAAAAACATATCAAGTTATTATCTATTAAACCAAACTGTGTTTTCCAACTTATGCGTTGGAAACTGTATCTGATTCCGATCACGTCACACGAGGTAGGACCGAAGTCAGGATCGTGTTATGTGCTGCGGAGACTAGTCTGCACAAGAATGGACGCAAGCTATGGGGGCTCTAAGGGTGTGCTTGGTGGGATTGCTTTGACGCTCAAGCAAGTAACAGTCAAAAGGAGAGTGCTTGGTGTTTGGAGCTATTCTCTCAAATTACTATTAACTATGCTAGAGTGCAGAATTGTTTACCTGTAGTGGGGATCCCCTTTTATATGAGCTAGAACAGTTTTGGTTTTAAAAGGAGTGGATCTCCTCTCCTTGATCTTAGGCGAGATCATAGGAGGGTAAATCCTCTCTTGATTCCTTTCCTTAGTAGTTAATCTTCTTGTGAACTCTTAGAGCATCTGCATCAGTTTCTCTTAACAGATTCCCTAAAATACAGACAAAATGTCACTTTCCCCTATTTTACAGATTCCCTATCCAATCAACACTGCATCAGATTACCTATCATATTCTCTATTGCATTAAAATAATATTTATTTCTCTTTTCTTTATTTATTCTATTCATATAAACTACTTCTATTTAAAATAATAAATTAATTACATTTAAAACAATATATTAATTAAAATAATAAATTAATGTTATTAAAAATTAGAGAAAAAAATTGAGGAGAGAGAAAGAAGAGAGAGAAAAAGTGAGGAGAGAAAGAGGAGAGAGAAAGAAAGGAGTGAGGAGAGAGAGAGGAGAGAGAAAGAAGAGAGAGAAAAAGTGAGGAGAGAGAAAGGAGTCAAAATGTGAGGAGAGGAGAGAGAAAGAGATGAGAGAGAAAGAAGAGAGAGAAAGAAAGGAGTGAGGAGAGAGAGGAGGGAAAAAATGAGAAGAGAGGAGAGAGGAGAAAATAAAGTAGTAAAAAATATTATTTTATGTTTAGGGAAGTGAATAGTGGTTCTCTAGATGTAGGGAACTACTGTTCATATTCTGTAAAATAGGGAACCTCTAGGTAATCTGATGCAGAGCTCTATTTTGACAAAATCTCTAAATTTTACAGACAGACTCATGTTTAGGTAATCTGATGTGGATGCTCTTAGTCTTTGAATGGTGTCCAGTTACCAAGATACTGAGCATGCGCACTCGGTCATATACTGAGGGTGGGGCCGAGGAGCTCTCCTCCACTTTGTGCCAAGTGTTAAGACACGTGGCAGGTTATGAGTGGAGATCATTTTGATATCACCACCAACCAACATAACCTCCACAATATCTTAACTCATTCCTTTTCGATAGTTCTCCAAAATGAGATGGTATCTCAGAAATTAAAGACGCAAGATATGTCGCAAAGAGAAATTGGAAAAAGAAAAGTACCAGTTTCCCTTTGTCCAAAATAAGGATGTTGTCCTTGCTCAAAACAGTTGAAATTCGATGAGCGATTGTGATTACTGTCATGCCTCTGCATTCGCTAGATATTGCATTCTGTATAATCAACGCTGTTTGAGTGTCGACATTGGCTGTGCATTCATCTAGACAGAGTACCTGACCAAGTTTGAAACACCATCAGTACTCTCTTCTTTTTTCATTTCCCAGCGGAACCCAAGCATTCAAATAGTTTTACAAGACTGAAGCCGAAGAACCCAAGCATGCAAATAGTTTTACCTTAGAAGATTTTAGAAGAGCTCGTGCAAGGCAAAGTAGCTGCCTTTGCCCAACAGAAAATGATGTTCCAGATTCCTTTACATGAATCTCCAGTCCTCCCACTGCTTCTACTTCCTCTTTGATATGACATTTCTCCAAAGCATTCCAGATTCTTAAGTCATCATTCATCTGAAGTGGATCTAGGTTATCCCTGGTAATTCACAAGATATAAAAAGTATCAGTGGTAAGAGCTATTCTCGTTATTTTAAACTGCAACATTGTAGTTGGTGTTGACTCTCAACACCACATCAGATGAACAAGTAATCGACACATTATGTCAGATACATTTACCTTAATGATCCTTCAAATAAGAATGGACTTTGGGGAACAATAGCAAAGTGTGCACGAAGATCTGTAACTGGAACGTCACTGATCTTTATGCCATCCACCAAGATTCGACCATCACTAATCTCAGTGAGGCGGAAAAGAGCATTTAAGACACTAGATTTACCCGCACCTGTTCTTCCAACAATTCCAACCTGTTAAAAGAACAAAAAATCACCCTATAAAAACTTCTGACAATCAGGAAGTGTTACATTCAAGTTTGATAAGAACACCGTCCTACGACCTACAAAAGATTTTGTGGCAACACTGACCTGAGTACCTCCCGCTATGGTAAAGGTGATATCACGTAGTGCAGGCGGCAGAGATGGCATATATCTCATTGTAACATTCTGAAACTCAATCATTCCTTGAAATGGCCACTCTGCTTCCAGAGATTGACATCCCCTGAGGTTTTCTTGAGGAATGTCCATATACTTTAAAAGATGAACAAAGAAAATTGATAAGTATTCAATAGCGAGTATAATAAACATCAAAGTAATCAGCAGGGAAGCAAAAATATGATGAGGGGAACATCTTCGTACATGCAGCACTCGCTCAACAGAAACCATTTCCTTCTCTGTTTCAGAGTAACTTGTTAAAAAACTTCCTAATAAAGACACAACAGGAGCTGCATATGAGAGTGCCAATCCTACCTGTGAAGGAGGATAGGAATATTAGACTTTCTAAGTTAAAAGTGTAAATCATTTTATTACAGTGCAATCAACAGCACCTTAAAACGATGTTGAAAGATAAAATGAAAGTCGAAAGACATACGAGTCCTGGAGTACCAATACTGATTGGCAAATACCCAAAAGATCCAAAAACGGCCGACATCCCAACGAATGAGACTATAAATGCTGCTAACAACTGAAAGAAAAATACTGTCAGCAGGATAATTGCAGCAACTTATGGGTACCATTCTGCAGTACTGGGAATTACCTAATATTTTGTAAATGATATCCTCCAACTAACAAAGAAGTAGAGTATTTGTTAAGATTTTGAATCCATTGTCGTGTTGCCAAGTTCTGTGGCTAAAGCACAGGTGCGTATTTGAGTCTAACAGAATTTAGAATGCATGTCCAACTCATTGGAACCATTATCAAGCTTCATTGAAGACACGAGATTATATTTTTAACATTCTGAGCATGGGAAAATAAATATTTCGGGGGTTTTTGTTGGAGAGTACACAAATCCAGACACCAAGTAACTCTGATCAACAGGTGTTCATTGAAACAATCATAATTAAGACTTGGAAAAGCAATGAACCACAAATGTTGAGGGTTTCCTTCTGATTTTTAAATCAGGTGTGTTAGCATCATTGCCAGAGTCAAGCAAGGGAGTTTCCCATCAAGTATCACTGAAAGGATTGCAATTATCTGAGTAACGAGTTGAGCGAGCTTAGTACTTTAGTTGTGGGTCTTAAGCAATCATAAAAGTCTTATTCTTGATAATTTCCTAAGTTTTAATGGCCATAATTTCTGTACGAATTACTTTAATTTTATGCACATATAATTGTCGTTTAGCAAACACGTTAGGAATTTACCTCAAGATTATTCAATTAATATTCTCAGTACTAGTGTGAGTGTCATATAAAATGCATTGCTGACACAATTTTGACATCATAAGTTAAAGAAAGTTGTCAACTATTGGGAACTGTAATGAGAAGCTCAGAAATACCTGAAGGCGCAAGGAAAGCCACAAACTTGCTGTTAACTCTGAAAAAGAAGTCTGCTGATACAATGCCACATGCTCAGTGAAACTACTTAAGAAAAGGCCCTGTACACAATTACATTTTAGGGTTTAGGCCATATATTTATTTTTTTGTTTGTCACCCATGCAAGGTCATTAAAAACACACGTTGAAGCAACACTCCACATTTCAGTAAAATACAAGGAAAGCTTAATGGTTTAATAACAAACAGAGTTGGTTTGTTCGGCTGGAAATCGGTAAAAGAATCTAAACAAGAATTAAAATAATCACCAATTGTCAAAATCTACTATATTGGGCATCACTCAAAAGAAAACTCACTTCCATGAATACTATAATTTTTTTCAAAATCCAAAATTCTAAAGTCCTCAGGCTATCTCCTGCACTAATAGGAATCAAATGATTACTTCCATATTACACAACTAGCACAGCTTAACTGCAGTATTGACACTATGTTATCCAGTTCAAGAACTATAGGAACATGGTGATTAGCATCTAGTTCCTTAGAGCTAAAATACCAAAACATTAGAGACAAAATCAGCCAAGCCCAAACTGTCAAACAAAAAGAGCAAACATCATTCAATTGCTTTTGGTACAAATCATAAACTGCTCAATGCTCATCAACCTTTTGGAATCCACAAAAACCAAGTCAAATCTATTTAGAAAAACATTGTTTATCTTGGAAAGGTCCCACAATTATTTATTTATCCTGTTTCTTTATCATCCGATAATTCTTCTAAGTAGTGTGTTTTGATACATAAGGGTTTAGAAAAACATTGTTTATCTTGGAAAGGTCCCACAATTATTTATTTATGCTGTTTCTTTATCAACCGATAATTCTTCTAAGTAGTGTGTTTTGATACATAAGGGCTGAATGAATATGCGTAGCATCAGTTATCAAAATAACCAGTCCTGAGAAGCAACATTCATATTTTTACCTCAGACTTGAATGCCCTTAGGGTAGATGATCCATCCAGTGTCTCCATGAAAATTGCATATATTGGAGAACGAGAGACACTATCAAGTCTTCGCAGTTCCCTTGATGTTGACCTGTAGAAGAACTGAAGAATATTTGCACAAGTATATGGATTAAAATTCAAAATATTGTCTGGAATTAGGAAGAGTGTAATATAAATTATTCAACCCACTTCAACAATGTGTCTCAAAAATGTGAACTGTAGAAGGCATTTATATTATCTTAAAATAAAAAGAAAATGTACTGGAAAAACAAGCCTCAAGTGTCTGAATTTATAATTTGAGCACCATGCATTATTAACACCATTTTCATAAACGCTAAGAAGCCTCTCCACATATCATGTGGGGGTTACATGTTGCCTGCCCCTTACCACCCACTGCGGTAGCCTTGTGCACAAGTGTTGTTCACCCTTTACCTTTACTAAGAAGCATTGGGTTTTTCTTTGTTTTCCTCAAAATTGTTTAGAAGATATTGGGACGACCATGCTTCCATGGACCTAACAATCCTCCTTTTTTTTGTTGTAAGCTCCGAGGAACACTTTTTGGGCTATTACTTTTCTGGCTGTTTTCCAACTAATTCCACAAGCATGCTTCGGTAAACATTTTTTAATGGCGCTCATTGCTAAAGAAAATACTATGGCAATATATATATCATTTAGAAGTGTCAACTAATTCCATAAGCATGCTTCGCTAAACATTTTTTAATGGTGCTCATTGCTAAAGAAATATTATGGCAATATATATATATGTATATCATTTAGAAGTGTCCCACCATTGACGTGCATCATCTTATTCACTCTTGTATCCAGTTCTGCTCTATTAGTCTTCATCAGGGATTCTTACTCATGATACTAGTGAGACCATGCCCAATTCAGAATTGATTGAAGATAGAAAAAAGCAAATTTTAAGATCCAACATGTCCATAGACTAAGAGTTGATTAAACATAAAAAATGTAGCAAAACCTTCTAAATACAGCAAAAGTCCTCGCAAAATACTATATCTTCATATCTTCATGCATTTTATACCAAGAACATGTGGCAATAATCAAGTGCCTGTGCATGAGCACAATCAAACACATACCTGTAGCTTGTTGTAGATGAACCAAAATGGCAAAAGCAGGAGCAAAAAAAACACCTGCAGATACTTGAATAGTGTAAGTATAATACTATCAATGATATATGAAAACAGCTGCAACTTTAGAACATGGAAATGAAGTTAAAAGCATTCAAGTACCTGCACATATGACAAAACTATTGCTATCCCCAACAGACCAACAAAATTGGCTAGCAGAATATTGAGAATAAATGGAAGAGAATCATCGATTGTATAGAGATCCGAAGACAGCCTACACGAAACAGTTGATGTACATTGCAGAATGAGTATATGGATACTAGCACAATTTCCTATATGGCACCAAATTCTGACCTGTTAAGAATTCGCCCACGTGGTGTCTGATCGAAGAAATATACAGGTGCATTAATAAGCTTACTGAGCAGTATATTGTGCACCTGAACTGCAGCTTGTAAGCCACCATATGCAAATGAGAATGCTCTCACCAGTGTTAGAAACGAGTTTATGATACAGAAAATACACAGTATGACCTGCACAATCAGCCACCAAGGAAACAAACATCTAAGTGGAAGCTCTATTTTTATTTCCTCTCTTTATTTCTTTTTTTTTTTTTTTTGTTCCTTATCCGAGGTGAAAGGAAAGGGGTGCATGTTCATTGACTTCCGTCCAAAAAATTAAATAGGGAGTCTTCAATAATTACATAGATGCAGATAATAACATTCCAACTTTTGTGGAAACAAATAAGTACCAGATAAAAGGATGTAGAGTACTTTGCTTGGATGCTTCCTGTCGTATCAACCCAATATGAGAGCCACAAGTCATTTCCATTGCGAGAAGCTTGCATCAATATAGCTGAAAGGCATATTGTGAGTGTGACCAACCAGCCAGAAAAAATGGCGTAACTCCTACAGAAGGCAAGCCAACAAATTGTCAAGCAAAGAAACAGAAAGGACAACCCATGCTTTCTTTAAGAAGGTATTACTTACTTGTATACAGTCAGTTCAACTTTACCCTCTTTCCTCGTCTCAACTTCAACAATCTCTTGTGCTTCCTCTAAAGCATGCACTGAATCATTCTCTGGAAGGATACTTTGCCTTGAAACCGTATAAGCATCGGTGCCACATTCTTGGTCTCGAACATCTGAAGCTGCATTAAAGTCATTTAGAGGAGAATATGCTGAATACAGAGAATCTGCAGATTCAGCCGAGTTTCCCACCCACTTCACATGTCCTTTGTCCATTACGACAATCATATCAGACTTAGATATTGCCTGTGATGGATGAAAGAGCAACTTGGAATCAGTTTCCAAACAGCTAGTCAGTAGAAGTAAAATTACAGAATCAATTAAAACATATCATTGATAACAAAATTGTTAAGTCAAAGCATGCCTTTCGCCCTAGAAATAGTTTTATAAGTGAAGCAACTAAATTACTGAGCACATTACTTGATAAACGTATAGGAGGAATAGACATTTTTCTCAAACTTCCTTCCGAACTTGGTGTAAAATGTAGTTCTTGACAGTTGCCAAAGTTCAAGCCAAATATCATGCTTAAACTTGGCATAAACACGTGAGAATATTCAATAAAAACCAAGGAGTGAAACGGAATAACCTGAATGTTATGGGTACAAAGAATCCGAGTCTTGTGTCCCATAAGAGGACCCATAATAGCATTTTGTAAGATCCACCTAGCAACTTGTGCATCAACCGCACTGAGGACATCATCAAGGACATATATATCGGATCCATGATAAAGGGCTCTGTTACATAATATAAAAAACAAGAATTTCTATAAGAATGGTTGAAATCTCAGGGTAATCCATCGAGAAGCTAACAAATATGAAGGTGTACATATATATATAACCTTGCCAAAGCAAGACGAGCTCTCTGTCCACCGGATAAGTTGGCTCCTTTTTCTCCAATATAAGCCATGTCACCACCAACCATTTGTAAAATATCAGCATCCAGTGCGCATGCCTTTAAAGTATCTGAGTACCTGCTCAAAACATGGGAAAAATCACATAATTGGAGAACTGGTGGAACATTCTAAAATTTGTGAATTGTAAGTTCCCATATCTACAGAAAGTCATGAGAGACATAATTGCCTCCCCTGTTAATAAGATGAGGGATGCAACAAGAAATTTATTGACATCGACAAAATCATTCAAACCTTTGTGACTCATAATTCTTCCCTAACAAAATATTTTCACGTATTGTTCCTGATAAAATCCAAGGAACCTACACAAATTCAGTAGACAACAACCAGTATAAGAACATTTTAGCAGAGAAGACAGAAAAAACTGGAAGCCCTTATAGAATAACTGTGTAGACCTGTGGTACATATGCTATAGATTCACGACAATGTATTGTTCCACGAATGAGCCGCATTTCTCCCAATATTGAATTCAGCAAGGATGACTTACCAGAACCAACCTGAATTTGTGAAGTTCGCAGAGAGAATAATTAACGAGTAGAAAGTGGAAATTGATCCCACAGTCATAAGAACTTGTATATATCATTTCTATACCTGTATTAAAGTGGCTGGACATAAGGAAAAAAGAAAAGCATATCAATCATTACCCGTAACAGTTTTTTTTATTGCTACCATCTAACTTGACCTTGACAGTATTTTAGCTTTAATGTATCTAACTTCTCAACTTTTTAATATTAAGTCATCAAGACGAGTTGAATATCTATTTAATTATTTATATTGTCTTAAAAATCTAAATCATTCATTTAATTGATATTATATTTCTTTTGATTGAATCGATTTTGTTATTCTGTAAGACTTTTTCTTTATCGTTTTAAATGAATTTTTTTTTCATCTTGGCATATAATTACTTTAACTATTTGTAGTTATTTTCATCTTGGCAATGTGAATTCGTTAATTCCATTCACTATTATTTCAAGCTACTTTCTATACCAATCTCATCGTGTCTATAACTTCTTCAGTACTTTCATCCATATCCTTTTCTGTCTCACTCTCCACTTCTTCGAATCTCCTAGTTCATTCCTATCAACTTTCTGCACTGGACTAGTAAATATTAACATACATCCCTTAGCTCAGAGCAAGAAATTTTGGTTTTGGGTGGCACTAGATAAATACATGATAATATCTTTAGTAAAAATCACTATTTAAAAATTTTTAATGTTGAGTAGGATCATTTTATTTTAGTTAATAGATTCATTATGTCAGATACTGTAAATCTTGTTAGTAGGACTCGGTGTCAAGTTCTACGTTCCAGCCAATTGCTATTGCTCCCAATTTGAAGTCTACAAAACCAAGATTTCAACATGCTAAACATGGCTGATGTTACTTACCTAAACAGAATTTTCAAGAAGCTATAAGCTTGTAAAAAATCAAGCCAAAAACTACCTAGTTGGACAATCTAGGCAGAGTATTGACTAAGTTCAATATAACATTATTAACCATCTCAACTAGTAAAGGCAACAGATTTAACATAATAGAAAAGAACGTAATGCTGAAAAGTTTCAATTAGATATTTCACCTCTCCAACTACAGCAACCAACGAACCCTTGGGAAGGTTTAGAGTCACATGATTCAGCACCAAATTCCAGCATTCTTCATCATAGCTTGACCAAGTACTACATGCATCATTTAGAAGTACTGCCATGTCTTCAGGGATAAAATCAGGCTGATCAGTTGCTCGTTCTGGTTGAGGATTGTACTCTCGACAACAAAGAAACCTGCTCAACCTTCTGGTTGATATGAAGGCCTGCATCAAAGGAAAAACTAGCATCAGTATCAATGACCATTGCATACCACAAAGCAATACATCAACATTCATGGAAGATGAAAAACTCACATCTATCAGTCCATTAATGACCCAAGGGAATGAATTGAGTGGAGAAATCAAATTATTAAAAAGAGCAAGACAAGTGAAGACCTGCATACAAAATGTTACTGAGTGATACACTAAAACTGAAAATTGAAGAAATTTAATATCGATGCACCAAATGTTATAAGCGCCTACGAAAGAATCAAGCTATCATTAATGCATCAAATAGGATTCATTAGAGAACAAAGAAGACCTGCAAATGACATGTCTGTGATGAACAGGCTTAATAAAGCGAATTTTCAATAGGAAGCAGAGGAGTAATAGAAGAATTTCAAAAGCGAAGGGGCAGGGGAGGGATAGAAGTATAACAAGAATACCGTTGCAGCATCAAGCTCGTGTCCCATCAATGTATAAAGTCCAAATGTGGATAAAGAGAAGAGAGTTGGTGTTGTAGCCCAAAAGAACACACACCACGCATCCAGATACTTTCGTGTCTATCAAGAAAGGTCAAACCTAAAATATTAGCAAATCTCAATTTTTATCAATTCCAACTCTCGGAATACTCATAAAAGACAGTACAGTTGCATACAGCCAAGTGCTTCACTTCTGAGGATCTTGTCTTCAATAACCAACTAGAGAAAAGATGTTCCCAGCCATACATCTTTAGAGTGCGGATATGTGTCAAAAGTTCACCAGCCCTTCTAATTCTGCCAAGAGAGCAGCATACATTATTACCTATTAGAAGGATATGGCAATGTTCATCATAGCATTTATTGCCATTGACAGCGACATCATGTCGACAAATTTTGT
The DNA here is from genome assembly GCF_013401445.1 of Tripterygium wilfordii. NCBI lineage: Eukaryota > Viridiplantae > Streptophyta > Magnoliopsida > Celastrales > Celastraceae > Tripterygium > Tripterygium wilfordii. Next base: position 9,822,086 of record NC_052241.1, read on the forward strand.
TTCTGTTGCTATAGCTGAGGTTGTTTGTACTATTAACATCAAACCTAACACTACAAACTCAGAAGAGAGGACGAAGTCTCACCAATAGATGCATTATTTGCAAGAAAGAAGAAGAATATAGGACCAATATCGTCCTCTACTAGAACTCAGCTTTTTTTTTTTTTTTTTGCCCTTTTGTTTAATGTACTGTTTTTGTAGGCTACCTATTTATTGGCCTCAAATAAAGTTTCCTTGCATTCAAAAAAAGAAAAGTAGTGCTATAGAGAATGATATAAATGATTCCATATGTACCTTTCATCCTTCTGCTTCATCATTTTCTCCGTCGCATTTGCAATCAATTCAGAAATCCATTTGTTCACTATCAAATCAATTTCAAAAACAAAGGAAATGGGAATGGTCCTTAGAAAATAATCTCTAGCTATAACAAGACAGTCAACTTGGCTAAATGTCCCATGGTTTATAAAGAATACTAGATTTCTGGGGAACACATCAAGGAAAAACAAAAGTACGATTTGAATGATGTTGACCCCTGTTAAGCATCAATTACTCTCGCCAGCCCCCACATACTACACAAGTATATTACCGGAGAAGCCCCCACATACAACGACACAAATATATTACCAGAGAAGACACTTAATAGATTCACATGAGAAATCAACACTAGACTCGCCATTTATAATGCTGCTCAAAAGCAAATCAAAACAATATGAAATCAAACTATCACTAGAGAAACAAATTAACAAGCAAACTATAGGAAGGTGAAGAAAAACTACGTTATTGGAGAGATTCACTTCAGGAGATAAAATAGAACACAACTTCTCAATGGAGGAAGGAACTCCAACTAAAGGGAAATCCAATGAATATTAAACCAATTCCCAGATCCCGAGATAGAAAGAAATCAAGTTCATTTATTAAGGCCAGTCCTGAAGCAATGGCCAGATAATAAATATTTGTTAAAAAAATGCACATCCAAGGTATCATGTTCCCAAAAATGTAACAGGGGTTAAATGGCAAGGATCAATAAAAAGGGAGGAGATATTTTTAAGTGATTCTCTGTTTGTAGTATTAAGGAAAAACAATTAAAGAAAAGGTACATGTATTCCCAAGCGGTAGTAGTTACCCTCAATTATTAAATTACAGAATTTCTCAACTCTGCCCTTCAAACTACAAAACTTAGACATCAACCATGCCTAGCTTAAAAATATCATGTAAAATATGTTTTATGCAATATAGAACAAAATCATAGAGCATTAAGACACCATATCAGTGTTTCTTGCTCAACCAAATGTATCTACATTTATTTTCAAGACAACACATATTTGATTGATGGGAGAATGATAAGTGCAGAAACCAATAATACAACATCGCACATTGGTACACGGAAGATCTGTTTGATTAGTTTTAGACTTTTAGGACATAATCATAGAAGCAGATTTTTCTTTAAAAGTCTACACAATGAGCAACATCAATACCTGGTATCAATATGATAGTTATTGCAAGCCCAGAAATAAAAGCAAATTTGACTTGTGTATACAAAAGATACAGTGCAACTCCAATTTGTAAAGGCAAGCTGAAAGTTCACAACGATCAACATAGTTAAGAACTAAAGAGTGTGAAGCAATAGATAAGCTAAGAATTCAACTAAGACAGATTGGGAAAAAGGAACTTTTTGTATTGAAGAGATTTGGAGGATTATAACATGCCCACAGATAAATTTGATTCACTCGCAATAATCCATGTTTATATATACAAAGATTAGTAAAATGACATGAATATGAGAGACAGTGCGTCTGTCATACTATGATTCACATGTAAGCTCATAAAAAAAAAGAGGAAACTATTTCAAGGAAAAAAAAAATTTCCCTAAGAGCTACCCTCCAGCTGCATATTTATGGCTCGTACTCATTCTCTTCTTTTTTTTCCTTTTTATGGTGAAACATTCCTCTATTCAAATGTTTGTGAAGCCTACAACTCAAATTATGTATCGAAATCAATAAGGTTGTTTTAAATATAACATTATATATTTCATTACCTCCACGAATCATGTAAACTGTTACACAAGTTGACTATTCGATCAGCATCTACAGACATAAATGTCTGTATTTCACCATCAGAAAATTTTGATCGTTCAGCTAAGCTGACAAATAGACACTGAGACAAAGTATGAGTGATTTAATATAGTTTAATGACATAGGAAACTTTCACATGCAAAGTAGTTTGGGTGAAGAAAACATAACATCATCTAGAATAAGGCAGGTTACTTGCGCAATATAACATCTCTAGAACATTTGAAGCACCAAAATAGAACAACTTTGAATTTTCCTCCTTCAAAGCGTGTTGACATGACTAAATGTGAGCCATTGCATGTTACATCAATTGCATTGGAACACAATCACAGCAACATATAAGAAAATGCTGAAATACAAAATGATAAGCAATGCCAACATATTCATTTGTCCTTGGATATCCATTTCTAAAGGTTGACATTCTCATCTCTAAATACATCCAAGAAGAAGAAACCCCATTCCAGTTGCCTAAATTCAAATGCAGCAACTTAACTAAAGATAGAAATAAGTGTAAGATACCTTTCTATATGTAGCTGTCATAATGCTTGACCGTAGCTTTAACTTCAACTTGGAAAGATGATATGAATATTGTGTATCCAAGAACGATCTGCACCATATAAAGCAACTCCAACTATTGAAGTTACATGTGATTATTAGAAAATAAAAGAAGATCAATGCAAACTCACATTTAGTTATTTATTATAGAATAGGAAAAGACAGACATGAAATATCATAACAGAAAAATGATTGTAGTAGGAACTCAAACACGCCAAATGCATTTGTGTATGCTATGATCCCAAAATTACAAAACAATGAAAACTAGAAAGTTCCGGTGTTATGTTATCTTACTGAAGAATGATCTCAACTATTTTTCATGCTTCTTTAAGTACGTATCTCAGTATTAAATTATTAATAAGCAACAAGAAAAGCAATATATGGAATCAAAAATACAGGAAGAAATAAACTAAAATCATGTCTACATCTAAATGAACAATAAGCAAAGGATTCACTTTAAAACTGAAACGAGGCCCAAGGATATCGCAAGAAGGTAGCCATCCCATCGCCGAGAACCTAAGGAAAGAAACAAAGTGACAACAATACTCACTGATACATTATTCAAAAAAAGGCAATTACAATAAAGTAAATCCACTAGATACGCATAAATGTTGAATACAGATGTGCATATATTTAAAAAGAACAATGAGAATTTACCACACTGACAGAGGGTTTTGTTTGTGTGTCATCAAAAAATATGAGCCTTTAGCTAGAAAGCAACGACAGGATGACCAACCAATGGTCCACGACTACGAGTTAGCAACCAGAGTTTATTTCTTTTTGAAACCTTAAGAATCTCATCCAAGATCCAACCATAAAGTAAAGAAAAGCTTGGCATGCACAACAGAACAAAAGTAAAGGCTACCAAACATTGAGATTATACAAATAGAAATATAAAACTCTCATACGTATCGGTTCATACTATCAAAGAATGCAAGCTTATAGAGGTTGTCATTGACTAAACTCATCCTCACATTATGGTCTAAGTTATGTTAAAAAGATCTTTCATATCTCTTATGAAGCCACAAGTAATCAGGATGCCAAAACGTAGGAGAGTATGTGTCATAGAAAATATGCAGCCAACTTCTCTTCTAAATAAAAAAATTCAGGTTTTAGTGAAAACAAAAAACTGCATAAATGCGCTTTAATAGGAACTTAATTCTATTTATAATTGTTTTATAACTTATAAGCCTATTCCATAGAAAAAAAATCATATGGGAAATCATTTAAGTTTTAATCATTTTACATAGTATCAGATGTAGAGAGAAACAAATGTACTATAGTTAAAAGCAGATGTATGTAATACTATCTCTAATGCATTCAGAAAATGCAAACTCCTGGAAGTACACTGAAAGCATAAATTATAGTTATGCTATTTCAAAATCTGAGGAATTAAAGATTCACAAACCTTGCTGAAGATACTTAATGAGCCTATTAAGAATCAGAGGTCCCATGAAACCGATACAATCATTTAAGACCTGTAGAAAGATGCAATATGACACACAGGAAATTCACAAGATTCCAAATTGTTTTTTTCTTTTCTTAACTATTAAACAGGATCTTCTCACATTCTTAATTATCGTAATTGAAAGCATTCTTTCTTTTTTTCCCTCCTTTTGCTTGAAGAGCAGTATACACATGAGCTTTCTCCTTTTGCTTGAAGAAAAAAACCAGAAGGGTGCAGTGTTTTTAGTTGAGGGGGGTTGACAGTTTAGGGATGATTTCTCATAAAAGAACGTGGTCTTTCCCATTACTATGACACATGAGAATAGGCTCAATGCTGATCCTTCATGAAAAATTATTATGGAGGTAAGTCCTTCTATAGACCATCCGCTAGTTTCTACACTAATCGCCTCCTTTACACAACTAAATAATAATATTCATGTTGTTTATCAGAACTCATTCATGCTCTTTAATCACCATAATCTTTCCTTGGAACCCTATCATCCGCCTTCTCAAATCAATAAAAATAATCCTTCTTTTGACCACATAATTAAACAGCCACCTCAGTCAAAGAACACAACTAAGGGGTGATAAGAAAATGGGTTTTATACTTTTATGTGAGTTTTGCTTCCATATTTATATTAATGTATGTGACATGGGATTAAAATGTTAAACTATAGCAATTACCTTTAATAGACCTATACGAAAGTATGCCCATCCATATGCATGACATATTGCTCTAAACAAGGATGGGTTATGGAAGTTACTGCTCGCCTGAGTTTGCCAGCTGCGCAACAATTTATCAGGACCACTACAAACATCCATATCAGCAGGTACCAAAAGTAAATCCTCCAAATCAAGCTGCTTTACCGCACCACGATTCATTACAGGAGTGACATATTGGAATGTCAAAAGATCCCAATAGCTATGAGAATTTCCCTTTGCATGCAAAGTGACATAGAAACAATTTGTAAACAAATAGTAATCAGCAATATAGATCAGAGACCAACTTATAAATCATAAGCTTCAACCAAACATAAATATTGGTATAGTCAAAAGACTCAAAACATAACAATCATTAACCCCAGCCAATTCAAATCAGCTACACAATCTATATTCTTGTATTAATTTGATATGGGAAACAATCTATGCAAGAATTGTTTACCTTTTGCGTTACCACAGAGCCTTGTGCATGGGAGTTTTTATTTTACAAAGGATTAGTTAATTTAGACAGGAAAAGGGTTCTCATTTATAAAGTTTAAGTCAACAGAAAGTTACTTACAGAGTTCCGAAAACAACCTTCTTCAATGTCTTTCTCTACAAGCAGTGAGTCTTCCAAGGAGCTACAATTTGTTAAAGTAGAAAAGACAATCAATAAAACCTGAGAGTAGAAAATAGTGTGCACAAGTATCGCTCTCTATGTACATAATCCTCAAATTAATGTTCAAAAGGAAGAAAATGTTAGAAGTGAAAACTTTTGGAAAATCCATAAATGGGAAAACTACTTTATCCACTTTTCTTATACCTACACCAAAACAGAAAGTGGGGCATGGTGTGTGTCAATCAAGAAGTTCAAAAAAACTTGCACGAGTACAAATGAGGAAGTTTTGGAGAAGGGGTGCAGAAGAGAGTGAACCCATGGTGAAAAGCCTATTTTTGGGTCCCAACCCAGTGGTGCCATGAAAGTTTCATGTGTTATACTTGAATTATTACTGGACTGCTCCACCAACAATGTAACAATTACAAAAAGAAAAGAAAAGATCAAGTAAATTTACCTGCTTAATGGAGATGCATACTTCACCCTGATTACATTAATGTATATTCCGAACACGACATCCAACAAAACAATAGATATCTCTTTAAGAAGATTTAAAACCTGCCCCACATGAATAAAAATCATGAATCCACATTTTTTCTTTTGGGAGGTGGATTGACCTTGCATATATAGCAGGTCGACAGTAAGCATATTTTTTTTCCATTTTCAAAAGAAAATTTGGAACTGAAATCAGCACCTCCAAGGACGAAAATGTTGCCAGCAGACGAACACTTCCCAATAGCAGTTTGATGATCCACCAGAGAGATAAGATCCAGTTGCAAAAAATGTAATAGGAGCAGGCACACTTTGAGGAGAGCATGATAGAAATCTACAAAGTTGCAGAAGAAAAGCATCAACATATAATACCAATGATACTATCAATTCTATAAGAGCGTAACCAAGAACTTTAACGTTATTGTCCTAGTTGATCCTGATTCGACTTTAGAAAAAAGATTACCTAAACTGTCAATTGAGATTTGAAAACATCTAAAAAAAACCAATGACCACGACAAGACCCTGTATGAAGCACGTCGTTTAACTTAAATTTTACGAAAGTTTACCCAAACTATCAATTGGGAACAGTTGAAGAGCCCCTGATCATAATCATACACAACAACACTTCCATTACGTTCAGTCTTCAGAAGCAAAACCAAGTCCACAATGGACAGACACGCTCCAAGTACAGGTAGAAGGTGCAACAAAACCTTCTCTGCAAGGTTTACCTGAAAGTTCTAATAAAAAAAATTAGTATAAGCACCAATCACATAAAAGGAATAGAAACAGATAATCATGAAAAAAAAAATTGAAATGAGAATGGAGAAGCTGTGATTACTACTCAAGGGAGAAATAATGCATTAACTTCATCTGCCACAGACAACTGAAAATATGATGGCAGGAGCAGTACATACAAAGGCAACTAACAGGACCAAAAAATGAAGGAAAAAAAAAAACCAACGGGATTGATAATAATAATAATAATAATAATAATTAATATATTTTAATTCTCTTTTAGCTAATAAGCCAACAAAATCAATATAAGATAACAAGGGGCAAGTAGAAAGATTGAACATCCAGAGCATATAAATGAATGCATGCAATGCGTAGGAGCAGAGTAGCAGTTCGCTTTTCATTGCCATCTTATAGACATAAGAAATGCAGAAATCAAATTCACTGCAAAATATCACTTTCATATTAAATTTCAGATTAAAAAAATAAAAAATAACAATTGTTTGGGCAAGCTGAAAATATAACCAGATAAATTCAGCCTGATATTCAATGAGTCTTTCACCTGTAAGGACGTCCTTATTGGGGTTTAAATAAGTACCTCAACTTTTAGGTCCATAAACCCAAAAATATTTAAGAGTAAAGTTGATTAAACAATCTTAAACCCTAAACACTAAACCCCAAACGCTAAAATCCTAAACCCCAAATACAAAACCCTAAACCTTCAAATCATAAACCCCAAACATTCAAATCTAAATTCTAAACCCCTAAACCCTATATCCTAAACCCTAAATCAACTTTAATCTTAGTCATTTGGCTAGAGCTAGGGGCTAAAAATTAGAGGTACTCATATAAACCCCAATAGACGTGTTTACTGGAGAATTCCTAGATATTTGATATTGACAGAAAAGAAAATGCAAAGCTATTTTTTGTCCATTCATGCTTTCAGAGACAAAATAGACCATAAATGAGAAGTAAAGAAACTACCCTCAAATTTTTTCTGGCATTCCTTTTAGCAATTGCGAGGAGGGAAATAATGACAATAGACACCAAGTTCACTCCAAAACCCAAAAAAGTTAAAACTGTCAAGGAAAATTGATTTTGTACAAGCAGCAATTATTATAACAAAGCCCTCATTGTAAAAGCCAAAAGGATATAGGTTATTAAAACACTTGGAGAATCTGCCACCATCCCATACCTGAAAACACAAAATCACAGATAAAAGCAACAAATTGAAATCAAAGTACCACAGCATTCAGTTAAAGAAGAAAATTTAGAAAAATATAACATCTACAGCATCAACCCCAACAGCGACCAAGAGAATATTTACAAAGGAAATGGAAATTTCTGCCAATACATTAGTCTATAACCTCACTGCAAATAAAATGCCACTTAATCACAAGGTTATTCTAAGCCTAATTTCCATGCAACGAGGTTGATCTTCTCATGAAATAAGAAACCAAGACTATATCGAGAAGAAAAGCTTATTCTCTTTTTCTTCGTTAGAAAACTTTTTAAGAAAATAAGGAAACATTACCCATAAGGTTCTTAGCCATGTTACTACTCTGTTTCTTCGCTGAAAAGTTTCAAAAACAAAATACGAAGGAGAAATAAAATACACGAACAGAAACTAAGAAATCGATCAGAATCGGTAGTCTGAAGGTGACAGTACGAAGACGAAAACACTAGCCATAAGGTTCTTAGCCATGTTACTACTCTGTTTTTTCGCGAAAGAGTTTCAAAAAGAAAATACGAAGAAGAAATAAAATACACGAACAGAAATTAAGAAATCCAAACCAAAATCGGTAATTTGTTGATGAAAATCGCAGAGAGAAACAAAAAGGGAGAGATAAATAAACAGAATGTCGCGGAGCAGAAGCGCACATAGGAATCGAGAATCAGGAAAACGAAGCTGGTCTTCTAATGAAATAAGAAACCAAGACGATATAGAGAAGGAAAGCTAATTCTCTTTTATTTCATTAGAAAACTTTAAGACGTCAAAATAAGGAAATAAGGAAACATTACCCATAAGGTTCTTAACCATGTTACTACTCTGTTTCTTCACGAAAAAGTTCCAAAAACAAAACACGAAGAAGAAATAACAGACACGAACATAAACTAAGAAATCGAAACCAGAATCGGTAGTCTGCAGATGAAAATCGCAATAAGTGAGAGACAAACAAACAGATCACGTGAGGATTAAAATAAAAAAGAAGTGACAGAACACATACTAATGGAGAATTAGGGCAAACGAAACTCTTGAATGTCATCTCTGGTTTTCCCCTTCTCGACGTAGTAGGAATGGCTTGTGAGAGAAGCCGAAGAAGACAGAGAGAACAGTGAGCCACCTGACACAATAAATAACATTCCTTAACAAAGAAGGTTTGTTTGGATTTCTTTTGATCAAACAAGTTAACGTTACCCGCATGATCTCGCTGTTTGTTTCCTTAAGTGGCGCGGTCACTATCCAACGCGTGGTAACCGAATACGAACAGACATTTTTTTGAACAATGCCCCAAAATATTACCTTTCAAAATCCCCAAATCTATTTGATATTAAAATGATCATTGATGTCGCTCTACATGGTATTAAAATGATCATTGATGACGCTGTTTGTTTCCTTAAGTGGCGTAGTTACTATCCAATGCATGGTAACCGAATACTAACAGGCATATTTTTTTGGACAATGCTAAAGACCCCAAAATGTGACCCCAAAAATCTCTCAAATCTATGTGACATTAAAATGATCATTGATTAAAAATACATATATAGGACCCATTTCACATCTTACACTTCCCATTAAACGGGGGTCTTTTATGGTCACTTTTTGATAATTCCAAGCATTATCCTATTTTTTTATAAAAATCTGAAAGAACAATTTTTTTTTTGTTTGGTGGGCATTTGAATCCGAGAGCTACTAACTGTCTATATTTTTTGTAATATGAATTTTGCCATTGTAATTATAATTTAAAAAATAATTTACATATTTACTTATATGCATACACCTCTTTAGCAATAATAACTTAAAAAACAAAATCATTATTCCACAACTAAGATGACCTTTAACAGCCTGTCCCCAGTTTAGAGGAAAAGTACATATAGACCACTCAAAAATAGGATCGTTTACAATTAGGACATTGAAAAAAAAAATCCAATTAGATCATTCAATGTTCTAAGTTTCAGCAACTGGATTATTCTGAACTGATTTCGATCAATTTCATCGTGAAAATAGATGACATGTCATAATTTTTCCATTTAGAATAAAAAATAAAAATAAAAAACGTTACATGGGATAAAAACAACTCAAAATAATTAAGAATTAAAAAAAATTTAAAAGGCCAAATCTCGAATCCACTCAATCTCAACTCAAGAAAACGCCAAATCATAATCCAATTTAAGCTATGAGAAGAGACAAACCCATTAATGCTACTTTTTCTAATTGCAATGGCCTCTCCAGAAGTGGAATCTCAATAAGACCAAAGAGAAGTAATCACTATGCTTTCTTCCGATTTTCTGTCGTTTCTCAGCAAAGCCCCAGGCTTCGACTCTCACAAACAAATCAGAGAAAACGTTTGCTATTAGTTTAAAATTTTGACTTATTATATTATGCATTTCAATTGTTCGATGTGAGATTTAGAGCACTACGCCCCCTTATCACTCGATAGCTCACCCAATATTACCAAACTTAATACTGTAAAGGCTCATCGCACCATCCACTCGAACAGGTATTACATGGGCGGGACGAATGCTTCCTTTTTCAACTCTACAACTTATCAAAACACATAATATAAAGATAGTGAAAGGAGCTAGCTAGTACTGAAGTTACACGGCCCAAAGCCAAGTGTCCGGTTATGAATGAGAAACAACTTAAAAACCTTCCCATACTAATTTAAGCTCAAGAAAAACGTTTATGCACTTCACTTCTTCACTTGCTCGATGTGGGAGTTAGAGCACTACGCCCTCTCATCACTCGATGACGAGTCGCTCAACACTATCAAACTTGACACTGCAAAGACTCGTGGCCCCATACACTCGAGCAGGCATTACATGGCCAGGATGAATGCTTCCATTTAAAAATTAAAGTTCAACTCTACAACTTATCAGAACACATAAAGAGAGTGAAAGGAGCTAGATACTGAAGTTACACGGCCCAAAGCCAAGTGTCTGGTAGTGAATGAGAAACAACTTAGAAAGAGCAAAGGAATGGTCCATATACTGTGTATTTGCTGCAAAATAAGCATGCCTTTGATACTTTTAAAGGAGAAAGTGGAATCCACTATCCAATGTACAAGTAAAAGGCATAAATAATGAAATCCACTACCTAAATGTACAAGTAAAAAGGCATAAATAATTTAAAGTGGCGCAGTTTCCCTGATGGAATATACTTTTCATTAGTGGGCATGCATGCAAATAGGTTTAGCATGCTTGCCACATCATAAATTCACTCCATTTTTTATTTGTTAAAAGACATAACTAAAAAAAAAAAAAAGAAGCAACCCTCTTGGGCTTATAAATAACAATGAAGAATTTTACTATTGGATCGGCTTAATTGGGATAAAAGATTCAAAACCAACCCAACAATACTGGATCAGGTCCACTACACATTGGGCCCAAACAACTGCCCCAGTTTTGTTTCACTTGAACCACACACACTTCATTATTTTGTTTATTTCTTATCACAAATATTTTATTTGTGGCATTCCATGAAACCCATGGATGTTCGAAACGTCGCAACGGACCACATTCCCTTAGAAAACACCAGTGAGGTACCATGATCTCGTCTAAGAAAATTTTCGAGGATATGTTGTGCTAGTATGGGAATCTACTCCGTCAGATAGGTCCAAAAAACTTTGTCTTGGAGAGGTTCTCATATATATATATATATATATATATAACCTCTTAATTACATAGATAACCTCTTAATTACATGGTAAAATACTTCCCTCATATCAACTTTGAATAGAGAGGGCTTGTTATAGAAGAACCTCTTGGAAATGTACTTGAAATTTCTATTTTGTCTTCTTATTTTTTTCTAGTTGCTTGTGCCAAAGTTTCTTTTGTTTCTTCCATATCCATTGTAGAAGCAATGGATCATTACTTTGATAAATTAAATAATTGTTTCCCCCTTTTTTTTAATACAATTAACACGCAACACGGCGACAGAGAGCCTGAGTAAACAATTATTCTTAGCGTGCATCACTCGAGAAATTTCGTTATCGAAAAAGCACCATGAAAGGACTGACCATTTCCTGCTCAATTTCCATGCAATTGCCGCACCAAGACAGAAACTTCACCCCTACTGACCATTCATACATACATCAGACTAATTCTTCAACAACTCGTATGTATGTATGTATCTATCTATATATAAATCAACACTTATTACGACTCTCAACCAAAACATTCAAGTTTTTCCACTGGGTGAAGCAATGGAGAAAACATCATTGGACACCAAGCAATCTTCTTTCTCGTTGTTTGTACTACCCCATGTCTTGGTTCACAGAATTATTATTCTGTGGGTGTTGGGAATCAACAGATTTTTCACACGATTATGTTCAAGCCTTCAATCCCTACTCCAATGCCATAACTCAAAGATTTCGGAAGAGATAAAGACTGCAGATTTTGAAGAATCGAGTCGATCTGGTAAAAACAGAGATGATGGGAGCCTTTGCATTGAAGAGATGGAGATGGTGATGGAAAGATTGGGATTTTTTTGCAGCAAAGGAATTGAGGAAGGTCCCTTGGAGTGGTTTGTGTCTGGAGAGCAAGTATTGGGGCTATTCGAATCAAAGGAGCCGAGCTTGGAGGAAGTGAGGGAAGCTTTTGATGCGTTTGATTTTAACAGAGATGGGTTTATTGATGCCATGGAATTGCAGAGAGTTCTTTGCAGTTTAGGGTTCAAGGAAGGTTTAGAGCTGGGAAACTGCAGGAGAATGATCAAAGCTTATGATCAAGATGGGGATGGACTGGTAGATTTTAAGGAATTTTTTAGATTTATGGAGGGGAGCTTTTGTTGAATTTTATACATAATAATAATACATACTAAAGAAGTTCAAGAAAAATAAAATTATCACAAGTACTTCTCATATTCAATTAATTCTTTTTATTTTTGAGATTCTTTTCTTTTTCTTTACTTTTACAGATTATTTCACATATTTTCTGGGAGTTTTTTTATGGCACATTTTGTGGGACTCATAAAGTGTAAGAAATTGAGCATGTTCCATCAAGGGAGTGAAAATGGCCTGTCAATAATTTCCAGCAATAAATTCATCAAAAAACTAGATCTCTATTTATCTAAATTGAGAATATTCAATGACATATGCGTACTGCGTACTTTACCCGATTTAATCTTCTAGGGGAAAAAAGCCTAAATCAAGGGTAGCTTTAGTCACATCCCGGTTTTTTTTAAAGACATCCCGTCAATTGAGTTTTACAAGGGATGATCAATTTAGATTGGGGTGTTTTTAGAAAAAATTGAGGTGTGACTAAAGCTACCCGTAAATCAGACCGTTAGCCATTATACACAAGGCCAAATATCTGAACAAGCCCAATCTATAAGCCCAAATTGACTTTCGAAGAGGAAGCAAAAGCGTAAGAGAGGCTCAGCCCAACCGAATATGTAAGGCTGAAATATTAGATGAAGCCCAATCAATAAGCCCAAATTGGTTTTCTAAAAATGAAGCATAAGTTCTCGAAGGCCCAGACCAATCAATCTGGTCAGACGCCATGATTTTAGTCAAAATTATCATACTTTCCACATTAATCTCTTAATTAGATCATTAAAAGATGTCAAGTTTGCCATTATTATATTCATTAAAACATATGGTGTTAAGATCCAATACCCCATTATTTCAAAAAAATAAATAATCCAATACCCCATAACTCCATTTTTAACATGGCTATGAGCTAAGGACCCGCATGATTTTATCTTTATTAAAAAGATTGTATTTATAAATCACATGATTGACTCTTATCGATCTTGCATCTTAACATATACACACTACTTGAGTATGTATATATATATGTATGAAAATTATCAAGTGAGAGATCTCTCACTAACATTATTCATTTGGTATAAGTACGGTCCCTACACATGATTGAGCCCAAACATAAATAGTGTTAGATGGATCTCGTATATTAAATAAATTACGGGATCTCGCACCTAACAAGCACTCCCTATATATTAATCAGTACAAAAACTGCATTGATGTAAACCCTAATTAATTAATGACACGTGATTGAGCCCAAGCGTAAATAGTGTTAGATGGATCTCGTATATTAAATAAATTACGGGATCTCGCACCTAACAATCACTCCCTATATTAATCAATACAAAAACTGCATTGATTTAAACCCTAATTAATTAATGATCGGGATATTCACCGAATATTATGGATTCAAAAGTGCATATTATATATGTAGGCTTTGATGATTTTTTGTTGTTTGAGAAGAGTAGGCTTTGATGATTAAAATATCCACTTTAATGTATCTCGTGATTGCAGCCCTGCATATTCATGCACACACAACACAAAAAGATACATATAAAGCCAAAAGTAATAACAAAAAAGAGATGTCCCACCAAAACAATGATAAAAATGAAGGGAAAAAAGATAAGAAAAGAGAAGAGAATCCTAAGCCCTCCCTCTCTCTCTCAATCCAAAACCTGACCACCTTTGTTTTGTGGACACCCACAATCCATGTTATCTTGTTTCACCACGACCTGCTAATAATGTGTAATGCAGTTTATATAGACAGAATTATAACAATGCCAACATTTGCAATTGCACCCATTACACACCTTCTTTTTTCCTCTCTTCTTTTTCAAAAGAAAAGAAGATGGTGCAATATGCCATTCATTCACGTGCATTGCCGACAAACTTCACAATTTCTTATTGTCCCAAAATTATGGGCATCATGTACCATGTAAGGATTGATAATAATTAAACATTAACCAATAATGGAATTTTCTTTTGAAAAAATGATGATGGTAGGGAATAGGGAAAAAGGACAGTCATATCCTTATAAACTACAGATGTTTCAACATATATATAATAAGTTTCCTATATAATTTACTTGAGATGAATAGTTTATATAGGTGTGGTCTGATATTCAATTTGGTAGGACCAATATACATGTACACATTTGACCACCAAGTGAAGGAACAAATGGGTTATATATAACCCTGAGGGGTAGCTCAGCTGGTAAGACCTGGACAGTTACACTGACAGGTCCAAGGTTCGAGCCCCCAAAGGGCCATTGGAGGCTTACATGGTCGTTAACTTCAGGGCCCGTGGGATTAGTCGAGGTGCGCGTAAAGCTGGCCCGGACACCCACGATAATCAAAAAAAAAAAAAAAGAGTTATATATATATGAATTATCTAATAAGGAGGTCCTCAATGGGGTATATATAAGTAGCTCTACTTTTAAATTCTTAGTTTTTATCATATGACTGAGATTAAAGTTTATTTAATGTTTAGAGATTATGACTTAGTGTTCGGGGTTTAGGATATAAGGTTTAGGTTTTAGAGTGAAGGATTTAAGTAACCACTTGGGGATAGTCTAGTTGCTTATATCTTCGGATTTCAGGCGTACGACACTTTAGGTCAGGAGTTCGAACCAAACAGTTGGATATTTCTTTGTGGAATCTTGGTTATGTGGGGTTGTCCCACTTCCGAGCCCTTAACTGCATGGGTTTCCACCTAGTCTTAACCTGTCGCCAATGTGGTGAGGATTGTTTTGACGACATGAGTTTTATGCATACACAACTGTCTGAAGGGCATGTTGGGTTGGATGGTTCCTCATTTACCAAAAAATTAAAGTGTTTAGATTTTATGGAACCACTAGGATGATAGCCTAGTTGATGGATCTCTCTAGGGTGGGTCAAATTGTATGGACTCAAAAGGTCATGAGTTCGATTTTCACTGGAAACAATACCCTTGTAACTACGCGTTGAGTTTTTGTCAAACTTAACATGTCGTTAGATGGGAAACTTAATTTTTTGCATGCATGCCTGACAGTTAGAGTTTAGGGCCCCCGTATCGAATGTTCAAATGACAAACTTGTATGGTATCGTTCTCGGTTACTAATTTTTTCTTAAATTTTAGAGTTTAAAGTTTAGGATTGCTTAATCAGCCTTAATCTCAAGTATTTTAAAATTTAGGAGCTTAAAAAAGATACAGATATAATCTCTAATAAGAACATGCTTAGTGGAGAATTTTATTGCCTTCTTTAGCAACATAAAAGTCTTGCCAATAAAAAGGTATCCAACCACATAACTTGTTGAAAGGTAATTGTCAATGTCAATATGCTTTCATATTCTAATAACGTATTACTGGTTATGAAGAAAGAAAATGGAATATTCACTACATTAGTCTTTGTACAAAAGGAATGGAAGAAATACGTGAAGACTACGTTTGGTTTCCAAAATTTGAACTGCTAAGAGAAGAATTGGAAATTTGTGAACACTTGTAATTATATTATCCGTATATGGATAATGCCAAGAATGTAGACCACATACTGTGTATGAGGGAAGCTGTTCATTCATTTTTAATAGCCCTCAATCAGTGGGAATGTGGGCTTTCGTTTTACACATGGCCTAATCATTTTTCACTAAAGAAAAAAGTCCATTTCCTTTACCCACCTCATTTTACTGCACCCAAATGCATCAATAATTGTTTGCATTTTTTTTTAACCCAAAACAACTCTACCAATGTGGCATTTGTACAGTTCATGAAATCTAAACTTGAGCAGACACTCGTAAAACTATGCAACAAATTATTTGATCGAAACTCAACATAAACTACTTGAAAATAATGACTTTAAATTAGAATTGAATTACCGACATCAGAGATTATTTACACCTAAATTCAAGGAGATTACCATTTAGGCGATCTCATCTATGGGATTTACTTTCTTCAAGTCACAATCTTATGATGCCAATTTCAATCTTCAAATCCATATTAACTATGAAATTAAATTCCCACAATAATGTTGATTATTGAGGAATTTTTGGTCAAAGTTAGCTTCGAGAGTGTGAAACTGAAACAAGAAAACTACCTCCATCATCATCACTGTAATCCATCAATCCCTCCATTTTCTTTTTCTTTTCTCCTTCCACTCTCATGGTTTTCTCTGCAAAAGTTTGTGGTTTAGTCAAAAGCACCTTGGGACCCTCCAACCCTCTTTTTTTCAATCTTGCATTTTCTAATCAGAAAAATGACAAAATCAAAGCTCCACTGTTTAGAAAATCGAACAGTGTTGCACTAATGTCAATATCAGTAACTAAAGTACTAACTAAACAACAATTATCAATCATGGTTATGATTATCCAACTGTAAAGCAATCTCCTCTGCATTGGGATACATACAAATCGCAAGTACCCAAGAGCATGAGGACCCAACAGAAACTCTGAAAAAAAATCATAGAAAGAAAACCCAGAAGGACTGAATCATGCCTTCAAGGGCACTATCTCCAGGCTTCAATCCTCATGGACAGCCCAGTTTCATTACCAAAGCCAGGATCTTGTTTCTGGGTCTGATAATTTCTGCCTCTGCAATACTAATCTTCACAATTCTTTACTCTCTTTACTATCTGTGGTGTTCACTGGTAAATCGCTCAAAGACCATCCCTTTTGACTCTTGTGCGCCATTGAAGCTCCAGAGGTTCTCGTATAGAGAACTAACGAATGCAACGGATGATTTTGATGATGCGAAGATTATAGGTAAAGGTGGGTCTGGTACTGTGTTTCGTGGCATTGTGAGAGATGGTAAGCTACTTGCTATCAAGAGACTTGACAGTCTTTCTTTGGAGACAGAGAGAGAGTTTCAAAATGAGTTGCAGATTCTTGGTGGTCTAAGGTCTCCTTTCTTGGTTACCCTACTGGGGTACTGTGTCGAAAGGAATAAGAGATTACTTGTGTATGAGTATATGCCAAATAAAAGTCTGCAAGAAATGCTATTTGGAGATGGACATTTGGGTTTTTCTTGGGAGAGAAGGTTTGATACAATTCTTGATGTTGCTAAAGCACTTGAGTTTCTGCATTGCGGCTGTGACCCACCAGTGATTCATGGAGACATTAAGCCCAGCAATGTTTTGCTCGATTCGGATTTCCGAGCAAAGGTTTCTGATTTCGGGTTGTCAAGGATTAAGGTTGAGGTTGAGTTTGGGGTGGATTTGTTTAGCCAAGAGCTTTCAGGAAACTTGGGAGGAACTGGTGCGGAGACAACTGCAATTAGTACACCTGTGGAAGATAATACTGAGGTAGATTTTGCTCTTGCTTTACAAGCTTCATCTTCCTCAAAAAATAGTAAGGTAAGTCACAATGTTAGAGCTTTGAACTTGAATTCATTAAATTATAATGCCAATCTTGTAAGTGAGAGTAGTGACTTTAAGTTTTTGAGTGGTAAGGGGAAAGAAGTTTCAAACATGGATGTTGGCGGGGATGATTGGAATTGTATGTTTGTGCCTTACGATGATGAGTTCTGCAGTTTTGACAATAGTAAGGAATTGAATATGAATGCTTGTTCTGTTGTTGATGATGTGGAGGATACAAAACAATGGGGGAAAGATTGGTGGTGGAGGCAAGATGGGAGTGCTGAATTATGTAGTAAAGATTATGTCATGGAATGGATTGGAAGCCAAATTTGCCCTTCGACGAATCCCGATTGGGATGAAGAGCAGAAAAGTACTCCTGAGAAAGCAGGATTGCCAAATTCCGCCCCATTAGATAAGCTAGAAGATGTAAATGAGGCTCAGATGCAAGAATTGGGGTATGGGAGTCTTGACAAGAAGTTTGAGAAGAAAGAATCCAAGCGCGGTAAGAAAAATCGCAGAAAGAAGCCAAGGAAGATGCAGGAATGGTGGAAAGAAGAGCATCTTAATGAACTTAGCAATAAGGGTAGCAAGATGAAGAATCTCAAAACCAAGTGGAAGACAGGATTTAAGATTGTTCATATTGATTTGTGTAAAAGGCTTCACTTTCGGAGACGAAATGCATTCAGGGAACAGAATCAACATGATTGTGATCAAAATGGGGAGTTCAGTTTCAGAAGAGGGTGGAAGAGAAAGAATGCGCGTTCCACCGGAAGTGATATGTGGAGTGGAGATCTTTGTAGCAGAGAGTTAAGCAGCACAACAAGTATGAGGGGTACCTTGTGTTATGTTGCACCAGAATATGGTGGCTGTGGATTCTTAATGGAGAAGGCTGATATATACAGTTTTGGGGTTTTGATACTCGTGATTGTATCTGGTCGAAGGCCTTTGCATGTTCTCGCCTCACCAATGAAGCTCGAAAAGGCGAACTTGATAAGCTGGTGCAGGCAGTTAGCTCAATCTGGGAACATATTAGACCTTGTAGATGAAAGATTGAAGGATGAGTATAATAAGGAGCAGGCAAGCTTGTGCATCAACTTAGCACTTGCTTGCCTGCAGAAAATGCCGGAGTTGCGGCCTGATATTGGCGATATTGTTCGGATTTTGAAAGGGGAGATGGATATTCCAGCACTCCCATTTGAGTTCTCTCCCTCTCCCCCTTCAAAATTGTTGAGCAGGTCCAGGAGAAAACAACAGAAGACCAATGGAGAGTAGGGTAGGTTTTGCAACATGTATCATTGATCTTGCTTCTTTTAATCATGTAAGATTGTTGTGTTTCTTGAATGTAACATAGAATGGAAGCTAATACTGAGGGAGAAGAAATTGAGGGTGTGTTTAATATGGGGGATTATGTTGATATATGTATATTAGATGACTGCTTTTGCACTTTCTTTGCCACTAACCAGCTGCAAATATTGATGTTTCAGGTTCATGTTTTGCTCCTTGGTTTGTAAGTTCTACTGTGTTTTTCAGTTCTATTTCAAAATCCCAGTTCATCAGTGACCATTATGATTTCAATTTTTATTTTTTTATTTTTGGTTCTCTTGATACTTCCATTGTGATGGGGCCAGATTGAAAGACTTACAACCACCAACAAATTAAGCATGGAAGCAACAAACTTGGCAATAAAGATGCCTTGCAAATTTAGGTGAGGCAATGGTATAAGGAAAGTAATTCTGCCCTCCCAAACAGGGTTTGAATGTTGTTGTGCAATGTGCACTAAATGGGTTTTGTTCATCTTTTTGAATGCAATATTTAAGAGTGCAGGTAATGATTGTCAATCTCTTTTTGATTGACTAGCTAGGAACCACTCATGTCCTGCAGGGGCTAGAGCAGTAGAGCTTATTACTATTGCAGCAATGCATCATTATGTGAAAAATTCAAAATTAGTCACTAATTACAGCAGAAACAATATAATCATGAGTTTCTTGTTGTGTATATAGAGTTTTACTTGATCGTTGGTTGCTTCCTTTTTTCCTCGAGTACTGCCATTTAGATTCATTTTCTTAAGCACAAGTTCTGGGATTCAGTCATGTAATCTCACATCTCTTTGAGAGTTTTCCAACGATGTGATTTATAAGAAAAACTCAAGCATCTCATAAACAACAAAACCTTTTCTGGATTCAAATATCGTTGACGATGACTTGGAAAAACAAAGTCACGAGGGAATGATGTATCTACACTAAACCGGTAGACACAAAGCAGAAAATATTATTGATTTGAGTGAACTGAGATTTCTGATAAGGGGTTCATTTGCTAGAGTGAAAAGATTGATTTTCAATGCTAGCGGAAAAACTATGAAAAAAAAGTTGAGTTTAAAGTTATTTAATATGCTGTGAGGTGTTTGGTGAACTAAAAGTTGACGTTAACGGTTAAAAGGTGGAATAAAAAATATTTTATGATATTTATATTAAATTTAATCTGATAATAACTATAATTTTTTATTAAAATTAATTTAACCACAATATATAAACAATTTTAACATTATAATATTTTTAAAATTATTTTTACCACAATATATAAACAATTTTAACATTATAATATTTTTAAAATTATTTTTATGTAATATGAGATCAAGAAATGTTAAAATAAAAAATATTTTAATAATTATTTTATTAAATATAATATAATCAGTATTTATTGTGGGGCCATATTAGGTTTTTTTTAAAAAAAAATTAAAAAGTCAAGACCATCATTAATGTGAGCCCCAATGCCCCATGACAATTTTTAATAAAAAACAATATGAAGCAGATTCGCCTTCAAGTGTCGGCGAAACCGCTGACATCAAAACGGCACCGCTTACGAACTTGGCTCACATCCCGTTGTACTAAACAAACACATGGTATCGGAGTGATGTATCGGTCCAGTTGGATGAATATTTTCCTGTCCATTTGGTGTCAGACTTGTAATCTCACATGGCTTGGAGAGTATCAAGCGATGTAATTTATATAAGAAAATCTCAAATATCTCTAACGACAAAACCTTTTATGTGTTAAATTCGTTGATGACAGTTTAGAAAAATAAAATCGTACAGATTCGATGCATCCATGCAAATTCAAATCAGATAATATTATTGATTTGAGTGGTTGGAATATCTGATAGGGATTTCCTAAATGAGTGGGACGTATGATATTTTTGGCTCCTATCAATAGACGATATCTTTCTCAATTTCTACAATTGTGGGTTCCTTTTTTCTGGCGAAGCTGCGGTCTTGGCACGGTTAGATTAGTCAATACTCAAGAAAGAAAGAAAGAAAGAAAGACCTACCTTGGAATTGTTCAGTGATTTCCCACCGGTGCTCAAAATTCACAGTTAAGAATTCGCATTGATTGTGTGATTGATTGCAACAATTATTTTTCCTTTCTTTTTGGTAAAATGGGATGTAGATAGAATTTTTTTTTGAAGTAATGCATCATTATGTGAAAATCCAAAACTAGTCACTAATTACAGTAGAAACAATAAAATCATGAGTTTCTTGTTTTGTGATGGGTCCAAAATTGTCTTCGGCCTTGATGATGTATCAGGCGCCAAGCGATAAGATTGATGTTAGTTGTTGTCATCATTTATGTTGAGAATGGCATGCACACATGAGTAAAAGGGTCCCAAGACTGTACTCTAGGAAACCTATTTGATGCTCAAGTCAGTAAGCTCTCAATTGGGGAGTGCGGGCTCTCTCCCCAGTGGCAAGTAAAATGTAGGTTCAGAATTGTTTACCTTTGTAGCGGAGATCTCTTTATATGAGTTGGAAGAGTTCTAACTTTGATAAGAATAGATCTCCTCCTTGATCTCAGATGGATTTAGAGAAAATTAATGTCATCTTGATCCCTTTTTGGTCTCTTTTAGAATTCTTAATTTACTTGAGGTGTAAGGTGTTTGATCATCTTGGACTACAGAGACGGTGCACTCAGCTTTACACTAGAGGGGCATCTCGGTCTTGCCGATGTGCTGTCTTCTTGGTTATTGCTCGTTGGGGGCTTAGACTTGACACCTTCTCGGATAGGGGCCTCGGCTGCCTTGGTCAGCTAATGAGACGGATCCTTGGTTGGTTATGTCGTAATCATCTCTCGTCACATGTCATGATCCTAGTGGAGGGTATTTTATAATCATTTTGTATACATAGTTTTGCTTGACCGTCGGTTGTTTCCTAGCTATTTTCCTCATGCACTGCTGCCATTTAGATTCATATAATATATATATATATATATATATATATATATATATATATCTTTCTCAAATTCGACAATGATGGCCCACTAGTTTCATAGTGAAGAATTCCGATGGACTAATGTGTGATTGATTACAACAATAATATTTCCTTCCTTTTATTTCTCTTGTTCTCCTGTGCTTTCATTCAACTGAAAAAAAAAAGAAAAAGAAAAAGAAAGAAAGAAAAAGGACACCTCTACAAGAGAGACAATGACTCGTCTAGAACATGTTTCTGATAGATTTGATTGCTTGTGCAGCTTCCTGCATAGTTGGCCTTCCATCAGGATCGTCTCGGACACATTTCAGTATGAGCTCTCCAAGTTGAATTTCTTGCCTCCTGATTTCCTCTGTCAACACACTGTTCTTCAGGTGATGTTGGACTATATCATCAAATCGTCCACATTGCTTTTGTAGTTTGAGAATTTTCTTTCCAGTCAAAATATCCATCAATACAATCCCGAAGCTGAAGACATCGCTCTTTTCGCTTAGCCGCCCATTCTCAAGATATTCTGGAGCTAAATACCCAGTGGTTCCAGAAATTACTTCTGCATCCACATGTGTTTTGCCCAAGGGGATTAGCACAGACGTTTGGAAATCAGACACTTTGGCAATGTTGTCCTGGTTAAGGTATATGTTACCAATCTTAATGTTTGTATGGATGATAATCCTGGAGGTGCCATAATGAAGATAAGCGAATGCGTTGGCCATTTCATTTGCGATTCTCAACTTGGTCTCCCATGGCAGACTGTTTATCATCTCATGCGAAAGATTTACTCCGGATTCGTAGACCAATATGGGGACTTCAGTCTCCAAGCAGCACCCCAGGAGCTTCAAGAAGTTGCTGTGATTGCTCATGTTGGATGCAATTGCTATGTCATTTGTCACTAACTCAAGAATTTCCTCAGGCGTAGTATAATGTTGTATAATAAACTTCTTGACTAAAACAGAGCGAGATTCATTTGTTCCCTCATACACGTAGAAATTCCGGTGCCGGTGCAGGAGTTTTCTTCCATCATCATAGTTGTTTGTTGTCTCTATGAGCTCTTCCTCTGAGAAGCTTCGTATGGGATTGCACTTGCCATTAAAAGAGGTGATGATCTGTTCTAACATCTTACCTCCATTCTTCAAGAAAAACCGCTCTCTTTCTTTCTTTCTTTTCCACCATCTCATATTGAAGTTTATGGCTAGATGGGTCTGCTCTGCATGGAAAGGCATTGGCCTCTACTTCAATAGCCATGGAGAAAAAGTTCGAAACTTCATCGCTGCTTCGTGCAAACTTCCATGGACTTCCCTTTCTATGCCTAAATAGTCATGGAGAAGCCCAAAACTTCATCGCTGCTTTGTGCAAACTTCCATGGACTTTCCCTTTCTATGGCAACCATACTTTTTGAAGCCTGATGAAAGTTGGAATCAGCATTACGTTTGTTTGTAGCTGGACTTTTCTTTATACTTTTGAATTGGATGTACACCTGAAAACAACTTTAATTTTTCTTTTCACCTAATATTCTAACAAGACTAATTCTTCTTTAATCAGAGTCGAAGTTGCTGCCATGAATTTATTTTCAATTTACTTGACAGTGGCTGCATAGTGTATGGGCCGACATACGCCTTACGTCGGCAAAATTATCTCCTCATCAAGGCTCACACTAGTCATAAAGTCGAGCCTAATAGCTTCACGACCTGGATTATCTCCTCAACAAGTCCCACGCGAGCCATACAATTTCTTTTCTTTTCTTTCTTTTGGTCAAATGAGATGCAAAGAGACAAAATTTTGAGTTGCAGGTGCAGAAGTCGACTTTCATTCTCTTGTTCTCCTGTGCTTTCATTCAACTGGAAAAAAAGAAAAAGAAAAAGCTGTATTGAAACCTTACATTGAATCAAGAATAACTGACCTGCCTAAACCTTCATAGAAATCTCTAGAGACATGTTTCTGATAGATATGAGTGCTTGCGCAATTTCCTGCATAGTTGACATTCCATTGGATGTTCTCCGAGACATTGCTCAAAGCAATAGCCATCTTTTCCATTTTCTATTATTTGGTGTAACAACAAACCATTTATTGTATAAGAATTATACTATACAAGTCCAAATTATACCATTTTTTTTTCCAAACATACATCAACTTATCCAATGATTAACTTATACATACGATAACAAAAAATTATACTATTCTATACATAGCAACAAACGGAACATAATTTAAGAATAACTATAGTACTAAAATTTCATATAGAAATTTCCTAATACATCTACATAGACATGAGTCTTATATACTTGAAGAAGCAAACAAATGCACAAAATATGAAGATCCCACAAATTCCAGTAATTATGAGAACCCACTTAAATGCGCGAGGGTTGTAAAACATTGGTACTGGGAAGTTCATGCCAAAGACCCCTGCTACCAACCCGATGATGGCAACAACAAAGGTTGCAGTTGCGAGTAGCAACTCGACCAGAATCAGCCTGTTACGGACACTATCCTGACAGAACAAAAAAAAAATCAAGTTTAAGACCACAGAAATTTCTTACATGTTCTCATGTAAGTTTTGACAAAAAACTGCGACGTGAAGATCAGATTGACTCGAGATTCATCTATGGAGGGATGAGAGAACATACCAGTCGAATGTTAATGTAATCCTCTGTGTCATCAATGTACTCTCTCAACTGAAAAAAAGTAGATGAAAATGGTAAATAATCAATCAAAATCAACAAGGAATAGAACAATCATAGAAATGAGAGCTAAAATGTACCGTTGTCAATTTGTTCAGGGTGCTGTCAATGACAACAAAATACGCTTCCAGCAACATTTCCAGCTCTCCTATACCCTCTGTGCCATCACGCCGTCTCAACCTCGGGGAATCAGGAGGTGAAGAAACAGGAGAAACTGGAGCAGAAATAGACTGCACACCATCATTTGGTCTGAATCCCATCAATGATTGATCACCATCAAATGAAGATTCCATCCGACTCTTCTTCCTAGTGAGATACATTTCATCCATATCTCCGTCATCGTCCATGAGCTGCTCTATCTCATCCCTAACCTAAAGATAGAGCAATTAATAAATTAAGAACCACTATGACCGGTAAAACAACGAGAGAAAATTTATGCATACCTTCTGCACTCTACTAGTCAATGCAACAAGTCTACTTTTCAATCGACGAACAATCTCCAAGTTTAATGAAGTGATCTTTGATGTCAGTTCATCTAGTGATGGATATCCTGCAAACTCCAACTCTGATGCCTTTTGGAAAATTGTGAATTTAAATGAGTTTCTTCCTCAACTGATCTAATAACAGTAAGCAAAATGTGTATTTAATGGTTTGTCATACACACCTCAGAATCAAGAAACGTACAAGCAGCTTCCAGAGCAACTTCAAGAGCCTTAAACTCAAAGGGCAAGTAATCAGGGGATGTGTTGTGTAAATTATTCCTACTTGGTCTTCTGTTCCCATCAGACTGCAAAACATCACCAGGCCCAGCCGTTGTCAGTCTCCGTTGCAGCTCCTCCACGTACTGCAAGACGTGGCTACCACGTGAATTGCAGAGCAGAACCTCATCTGCTGTGATGATACATCGAATTTGCTCTAAATTCACAACAATTGCCTTCTCTCTCCCAAGAATCATGGAGGGGTAAACAAAGAGAGGATCTAGGAGTCGAAGATCGCGAGCAGGAAGATGACAACGACGCATCATAGCCAACTTATCGACTTCAATAATCTGGGAGTTTCCTGACGCATCAACACTAATCCAAGAGCGAAGACGTTGGCCCCGTTTCTTCAACTCCAAAATGTCCACGCCTTGGAAAGGTTGAGGCCCTGATGCAGAAGGCCGATTCGCTGCATGTCTAAGGTTCATAGCCGAGGCGGGTTTTGATAACCTTCAACGTCCTTAGCCTAGCAATGGCAACAAAAGAGAGAAAGGAAGAACAAAAAAAACAAAAAAAACTAAAGAAAGAAGTGATTCTCTGATTTGAACAATAACTTCCCTCTTATTTATACAGACTTAAAACCGACTTAATCAAGTAACAAACCAAAACGTGTGTCACAAGAAATTTCCTACAAGTTGGGAAATAAATTAATATTGTTGACAAATTCATTGTAATCCTCCAGGTTGAAACTCAGACACTTTGGCAATGTTGTCCTGGTTAAGGTATATGTGACTAATCTTAATGTCTCTATGGATGATCATTCTGGAGGTGCCATAATGGAGATAAGCGATTGCGTTTGCCATTTCATTTGCGATTCTCAACTTGGTCTCCCATGGCAGACTGTTTATGATCTGATATGAAAGATTTACTCCAAATTCGTAGACCAATATGGGGAATTCAGTCTCCAAGCAGCACCCCAAAAGATTCAAGAAGTTGCTGTGATTGCTCATGTTGGATGCAATTGCTATTTCATTTGTCACCAATTCAAGAATATCCAAGTGATCCCCAGGCGCATGCCTTTCTTTGTTGAACTTCTTGACTAAAACAGAACGAGATTCATTTGTTCCCTCATGCATGCAGAAATTCCAGTCCCCGTGCAGGAGTTTTCTTCCATCATACTTGTTTGTTGCCCCTATGAGCTCTTTCTCTGAGAAGCTTCGGATGGGATTGCACTTGCCATTAAAAGAGGTGATGATCTGTTCTAACATCTTACCTCCATTCCTCAAGAAAAACCGCTCTCTTTCTTTCTTTCTTTTCCCCCATCTCATATTGAAGTTTTTGGCTATTTCATTTGGGTCTTCTCTGCATACAAAGGCTTGGTCTCTACTTAAACAGTCATGGAGAAGCCCGAAACTTCATCGCTGCTTTGTGCAAACTTCCATGGACTTTCCCTTCCTATGCCAACCATACTGTTTGAAGCCTGATGTAAGTTGGAATCAGCATTACGTTTGTAGTTAGACTTTTTCTTCATACTTCTGTATTAGATGTACACCTGGAAACAACTTTAATAATATTTCTTTTCACCTAATATTGTAACAAGACTAATCCTTCTTGAATCAATCAAAGTTCCTGCCATGAATTTAAAATTCTTGAGCAGGCCGGTCCAGGAGAAAACAACATACGTCATTGATTTTGCTTCTTCTAATCATGTCATATTATTGATGTTTTTCTTGAGTGTAACATAGATTGGAAGCTAATACTGAGAAAAGAAAATTGAGGGTTTGTTTAATATGGGGATTATGTTGATGTATGCATATTAGATGACTGTTTTTCTCGCTTTTTTTTGCCACTAACCAGCTGCAAATATTGATGGATCTGTGTTTTTCACATTTTAGGTTCCTGTGTTTGCATTGCAATTTCTTTGACTATCCTGAAATAGCAACTCCCTTTTCATTGCGGTTTTCTATTTCAAAATCCAGTCTGTTTTTTTTTTCTTCTTAATAGTGCACTGTGATAGGGTTGCAA
This sequence comes from Tripterygium wilfordii, assembly GCF_013401445.1. NCBI lineage: Eukaryota > Viridiplantae > Streptophyta > Magnoliopsida > Celastrales > Celastraceae > Tripterygium > Tripterygium wilfordii. The sequence goes on from NC_052241.1 coordinate 9,849,658, forward strand.
CCACCAACAAATTAAGCCTGGAAGCAACAAACTTGACAATAAAGATGGCTTGCAAACTTTGGTGAGTCAATACTAAGGAGTAAGGAGAGTAGTTTTGCCCTCCTAAGCAGGGTTTGAATGTTCTTATGTATTAAATGGGTTTTGTTCGTCTTTTTGAATACAATATATAAGAGTGCAGGTAATGATTATCAATCTCTTTTTGATTGATGTTTGTTGTTTGGCAAGCTAGTAACCACTCATGTCATCAGGATTAGGGGCTAGAGCTTCACTATGGAAGCAATGCATCACTATTGAAGTAATGCATCATTATGTGAAAATCCAAAATTAGTCACTAATTACAGTAGAAACAATAAAATCATGACTTCTTGCTTTGTGATGGCGTCCAAAATTATCTTTGGTCTTAATGGTGTATCAGGCGGTAGGATTGACATCATATGTTGTCATCATTTATGCTAAGCATGACATGCACACGTGAGTAAAAGGGTCCCAAGAGTGTGTTAGGAGAAACCTATCTGACGCTCAAGTGAGTAAGTTTTCAATTGGGAAGTATGGATTCTCTCTCCAGTAGCAAGTAAAGTGTAAGTTCAAAATCGTTTACCTGTAGCGGAGATTCCTTTATATGAGTTGGAAGAGTTCTAACTTTGGTAAGAATAGATCTCCTCCTTGATCTCAGATGGATTTAGAGAAAGATTAATCTCACTCTGATCCATTTTCTAAGTGGAGTTGTTCTCCTTTAGAACGCTTGATTTACTTGAGGTGTTTGGTCATCTTTGGGCTATCAAGATGGTGCACTCAGCTTTACACTAGAGGTGCATCTCATTCTTGCCGAGGTGCTCTCTTCTTGGTTATTGCTTGTTGGGCTCTTAGGCGTGACACCTTCTCGGAAAGGCGCCTCGGTTCTGCCTTGGTCCGCTATTGAGACGGATCCTTAGTTGGTTATGTCATCATCATCTCTCGCCATATGTCATGATCCTAGTGAAGGGTATTTTTGATATCTTCATTTTGTATATATCGTTTTGCTTGACCTGGTTGCATAGATTCATAGAATACATATAACTTTCTCAAATTCGACAATGATGGTTTCGTCTTTTTCGTCAGTCTTCACACGGTTAGACAAGTCAATACTTAAAAAAGGAAAAGAAGGGCCATGGAAATTGTTCAATGATGAATTCTGATAGATTGTGTGATTGATTGCAACAATAACTTTCTTATTTCTCTTGTTCTCCTGTGCTTGCATTCAACTGGACAAAAAAACTGTATTGAAAGTTTGAAACCTTACAGTGAATGAAGAATAATGGACTTGCCTAAACCTTGTTAGAATTCTGGAAAGACACCTCTACAAGAGAGACAATGACTCATCTAGAACATGTTGCTTATGATAGATTTGAGTGCTTGTGCAACTTCCTGCATAGTTGGCCTTGCATCAGGATCGTCTCGGACACATTTCAGTATCAGCTCTCCAAATTCAATTTCTTGCCCCCTGATTTCCTCTGTCAACACACTGTTCTTCAGGTGATGTTGGACTATATCATCATATTCTTCAAATGGATCACGTAGTTCCCATATATGCTTTATAGTCAAAATTTCCATCAATACAATCCCGAAGCTGAAGACATCGTTCTTTTCGGTTAACCGCCCAGTCACCACATATTCTGGAGCTAAATACCCATAAGTTCCACATACTTCTGCATCCACATGTGTTTTGCCCAAGGGGATTAGCACAGACAGTTGGAACTCAGACACTTTGGCAATGTTGTCCTGGTTAAGGTATATGTTACCAATCTTAATGTCTCTATGGATGATAATCCTGGAGGTGCCATAATGAAGATAAGCGAATGCGTTAGCCATTTCATTTGCGATTCTCAACTTGGTCTCCCATGGCAGACTGTTTATCATCTCATGTGAAAGATTTACTCCGGATTCGTAGACCAATATGGGGAATTCAGTCTCCAAGCAGCACCCCAGGAGCTTCAAGAAGTTGCTGTGATTGCTCATGTTGGATGCAATTGCTATTTCATTTGCTACCATTTCAATATCAGTCATTCGAATACTTAAACTTCTTGACTAAAATAGAACGAGATTCATTTGTTCCCTCATACATGCCGAAATTCCAGTCCCAGTACAGGAGTTTTCTACCATCAAAGTTGTTTGTTGCCCCTATCAGCTCTTCCTCTGAGAAGCTTCGGATGGGATTGCACTTGCCATTAAAGGAGGTGATGATCTGTTCTAATATCTTACCTCCATTCTTCAAGAAAAACCGCTCTCCATTTTTCTTTCTTTTCCACCGTCTCATATTGAAGTTTTTGGCTAGTTGGGTCTGCTCTGCATCGAAAGGCCATGGCCTCTACTTAAATAGTCATGGAGAAAAAGTCCGAAACTTCATCGCTGCTTCGTGCAAACTTCCATGGACTTTCCCTTTCTATGCCAACCATACTTTTTGAAGCCTAATGAAAGTTGGAATCAGCATTACGTTTGTTTGTAGTTGGACTTTTCCTTATACTTTTGAATTGGATGTACACCTGGAAACAACTTTAATTTTTCTTTTCACCCAATATTAATTCTTCTTGAATCAGAGTCGAAGTTGCTGCAGTTGCTGCCATGAATTTATTTTCAATTTGCTTGACAGTAGCTGCATAGTGTATTGGCCGAAACCCGTATACGCCTTACGTCCGCAAAATTATCTCCTCATCAAGGCTCACGCTGGTCATAAAGTCGAGCCCAATAGCTTCGCGGCCTGGACTATCTCCTCAGCAAGACCCACACAAGCCGTACAATCGCGCCCAACAGGCCACTGCTTGGGCTATCTCCTCCTGTAATGGTCCCTAATTCATCAAACAATGGCAAATCTTGCACTCTTTCTCCTATCAAGTATCAACAATTCAAGCAATACTACTCCAAAACTATACACATGCACATTTCTTTGTGTATCGTCCATTTAGGATCTCTGGAGCCACATAACCCATCGTTCCACAAATTTATTCCGGCCCACACATGTTCTTAACTGTACATCTGAAGAAATAATCAATTAAACTGTCGTCAAGTGATTTTGTGGAAATCAGATCGGTTTGGACAATTTAGGCTTTTTTTCCCTACAACAATTTTAGGGCTTTTATTGTTGCTAAATTTAAAATAACACAATTGATATACCTACAATTGAGCTTCATATGAATAAAAATCCAAAATAAATCAACAGCAATGAGATTTTTAAATAAAAGTGGACAAAAAAAGATGAATAGTTCGCTGAGCTTGCAATCAAACTAAAGCATTACTAGATCCAACCAGATCCAAAGCAAATAGAAGCAAATGCCACAGCCAAAGCACTAACCAACCCTTTATTCAAGGCCACCGGTACCGGAGCAGAAGAGTCCGAAGAAGAATTCTCGGCGGCTTGTCGAGGTGGAGACAGAGGCTGGACAAGAACAGAGACTTTCATGCCATTGAAGCACTGGCCATTGCCACATATGAAGAAATACCTCTTGGCCTTGTTAAGTGGTACGAAATCCTTGCCACTACTCCAGTTCCCCACTGCCCACTCTGTGGTGCAGTTATCATACCCAGTTTGGTTCACCTCAAACACATTGTACTGTGTCTTCTGATACCTAAAAGCTGCAACAAAGAAAAATACGATAAGAGATCAAGATGGAAACTTTTCTAGATTATTTCCTCTGGGGGCAGAAATGGAACTGGGTTTTGGAGAAACAATGAAACCCATGTAGATCTATGTAAATATAGAGTGAGAGAGATGATTATTACATATAAGGTCACCAACATAGAAGGTATGGTTGTTAGCCCAGAGAGTGTAGTTGATTCCAGGGTTCCAGCCTTTGTTGGCACCAACGATGTGGTCAGTTGCGGTGGTTGGAGAGATGGTTGCAAGGGCAGAGATGAGAAAGAAGATCCAGATAAGGTGAATTGAGCTAGGCATTGCTCTCTCCTGTTTCTTTCTTTTCTTGGGCACTGAGGAGTGAGGATTGAGAGTGAGTGCTGCTGATGCTTTTTTAGCCAATTATCTGCACTGGAAAGATTTATATGGACCCCAATTTCCAATAAATTATGAAGACTTGTCTTCAAATGACCAACATAAAAATTAAAAAGCAGTTTAACTTTTTTACAACGGTTAGATCTACTAATGTTTAAGATTATATATTTGAATCAAAGGAGAGGTGAAGTGGGACTTGCTTTCACCATACCCTTTTTGTCCATTTTGGTGACCGTCGGATACTCTGATAGACAACGCAAGGTTGCCTTGGCTATTACATACTTTGGGTCCGTTTGGGAGTGTTTTATATTTTTATCTCCTTAGATGAGATGAGTGAGTGTTGATGACGAGAAGTCGGAAAAAATGATAGTGATATGAGTTGAGGTGCAATGAAACATAAATAATTTAACTTGGGTACACAGACGGAGAAAAAAGAATTCAGCTACTGGAAAATTACTTACAAGTTACAAAAATGAACTTTTGCAGAGTTCGGCATGGTTTGATGATCATCCATGCATCGGATATGAGTTCTGGTGGCCATAACTATCAAAACTGAGGGTGAGCCACTTAGTGCAAGGTTGCGAATATCTTCATCAGTTCAAAATTTTTGTTTAGGAAATGTAACTGCTGCTGTTAATTTACCATATCCTCAGGATTACATGGAAAAAAACAGGCCAATAAAGCTCTTCTGCTACATGATTTCTTATACCATCACATTCCTATGCTGGTTTTGCTTTCATAATTTTTGCAGAAATCTTTCACAACACAGATTGAATCCAGGAACAAAATGTCACAGGAAGGTGGGCAGTAGTAAGCTTTGAACGAATTTCAGAAACATTGCTCAAAGAAATAGCCATCTTCTCCATTTTCGCCTTTTCATTTACCTATGAAAAGCATAATTTAAGAATAACTGTAGTACTACATTTCTTATAGAAATTTCCTAATACATCTACAGAGGCATGAGTCTTCTATACCTGAAGAACCACACAAATGCACAGAATACGCAGATCCCACAAATTCCAGTAATTATGAGAACCCACTTAAATGCGTGAGGGTTGTGAAACATTGGCACTTCGAAATTCATGCCAAAGACGCCAGCTACCACCCCGAAGATGGCAACAACAAAGGTTGCAGTTGTGAGTAGCAACTCAAACTGAATCAGCTGGTTACGGACATTATCCTGCAACAAAATTTTCCCAATTTAAGACCACAAAAATTTCTCACATATTCACATGTGAGTTCTGACAAAAACTTCGAAAAAACTGCTACAGCGATCAGATTGACTCGAGATTCATCTATGGTGGGATCAAAGAACATTCTTCCTTGATAAAGTCAGAAGTATATGAAGCCACAAGGTTCCAAAGACTGGGGGACTGTTGCAACTTAATCGACATGCATAAATCCCAGTCAAAGAGCAAACTTCCCACTCTTTCTTCTTTCATTTTTATTGGCCATGCCCCAAATAGCTGATAACTACCTTATCAGTTACCAGTGGTCAAGTTTCAGAATGACATGTAAAAAAACATTATTATCAATTTTCTAATCTAAACTACTTGAAAATTTGAAAATACACGTACCAGTTGAATGTTTATGAAATCCTCTGTGTCATCAATGTACTCTTTCAACTGAAAAAGTCGGTGAAAATGGCAAATAAACAATCAAAATCAAGAAGGAATAGAACAATCGTAGAAATGAGAGCTAAAATGTACCGATGTCAATTTGTTCAGGGTGCTATCAATGACAACAAAATACGCTTCGAGCAACATTTCCAGCTCTTCTATACTCTCTGTTGTAGTTTCTGAACTCCTCATGCTATCATGCCGACTCCTTGCAATACTCAAGCTCTTCTCCAACCTCCGGGAATCAGGAGGTGAAGAAACAGGAGAAACTGGAGCAGAAATAGACTGCACACCATCATTTGGTCGGAATCCCATCAATGACTGATCACCACAAAATGAAGATTCCATTCGTCTTTTCTTCTCAGTGAGATACATTTCAGCCATATCTCCATCATCATCCATTAGCTGCTCTATCTCATCCCTAACCTAAAGAAAGAGCAATTAATAAATTAAGAACCACTTTGACCGGTAAAACAACAAAAGAAAAAATATGCATACCTTCTGCACTCTACGAGTCAATGCAACAAGTCTACTTTTCAATCGACGAGCACGCTCCAAGTTTAATGTACTGATCTTTGATGTCAGTTCATCTAGTAATGGATATGCTTCAATCTCTAACTCTGCTGCCTTTTGGAAAATTGTGAATTTAAATGAATTTCTTCCTCAACTGATCTAATAACAGTAAGCAAATGACACCATACCCTTAACAACCATCAATATCACTCAAGAAAGCAGAAAGACGGGATATGCCTAACATAATAAAAGGTTCCAACTTTCAAGCTTTACATGGAACAATAATTAAAGTAAATTCAAAGTAATCCCAGCAACTCAACTCCTTACTCACGCAGTCACACTGCAGCATTGAATCAATATCATAGTTCCTACGATAAACCACATCATATTATAGATTTCTGAAATATATACCCAGTAAGAAGATATTAAATTTGTTTAAAATAACCTGACATAATCACATTTCCAAAAGAAAAACAAAGTTCAATTCCTGACTATAATCATGACCCTATAGGCTAAATGGCTAATGGAGGAGAATGGCTTTAGACAGGAATAAAAGAGGCAAAGAGCAAAGCCAACCACTTGCAACATAGGCCTTGTTGCTCAGATTAATGTTCACCTATGGAAGAAAAGTAACAAATAAAGTTGGTTCATTTTGCCTCTCACTAATGGATAGAACGTGTTTCAAAAAACCATAGAAGTTTGCATGTGACTAACACCACCTGATATGTTACTAATACTGCTCAAGTTAAAGTGATGCCCGATAAGTTACTTAGAACTTTGTAAGTAGAATGATAAACACAAGTCCCCAAAAAATGAACACAAAAAATAGCTCAATCCAGAAGTTACTTCTACAATATCAAATGCTATGAAACTAAATATTTCACCTACATAATCAACAAGGCCATCAATTCTGAAAGACCGCATGGAGACAAATAAAAGAAGTCCCTCATTTGCATCAGGCACCTTTGTTCTCTTCTAAGTCATAAGTAGAAGGTTATGAAATATTTCATCCATACTCATCACATACCACATATGCTTGATAACAAAGCCGTAACAACTGTAAAGGCAACAGATTGTGAATCTAACATATCTAATGACCACAAGAGTAAACTCCCATACAAGCAAACACTACATATCATCCGAAAAATCAGAAAATCTCGCATTCTAAAGTCCAGAAAAAGAAGAATTATTCATTAGGTTGAATTTTGGAACTCTATACTCGTTTATCTACTCCAAAGGGGTCGAAACGTCTGTCATGTATGTGAAGGCAACATTTTAAAAATCGAAAGTAAATAATTCAATTTTGTAACTGAATAATTTATTTCTGGCAAATATGAATGTATTGTTTGTTATACACACCTGAGAATCAAGAAACGTACAAGCAGCTTCCAGAGCAACTTCAAGAGCCCTAAACTCAAAGGGCAAGTAATCAGGGGATGTGTTGCCAAACATATTGTCGAAATTATTCCTACTTCGTCTTCTGTTCCCATCAGACTGCCAAACATCACCAGGCCCAGCCGTTGTCAGTCTCCGTTGCAGCTCCACCACGTACTGCAACACGTAGCTATCAAGTGAATTCAAGAGCAGAACCTCATCTGCTGTGATGATACATCGAATTTGCTCTAAATTCACAACAATTGCCTTCTCTCTCCCAAGAATCGTGGAGGGGTAAACGAAGAGAGGATCCAGGAGACGAATATCGCGAGCAGGAAGATCACAACGACGCATCATACTAAACTTATCGACTTCAATAATCTGGGAATTCCCAGACGCATCAACGCGAATCCAAGACCGAAGACCTTGGCCCCGTTTCTTCAACCCCGAAACGTCTACACCTTGGAAAGGTTGGCGCCCTGATGCAGAAGGCCGATTCACTGCATCTCTAAGGTTCATAGCCGATGCGGGTTTTGGCGGGAGTAGGCGTTCATTGAGATCCGGCATTGATGATCAGATAAAGCTCCAAGCACGAAGCACCGCAATACGTTTAAAACACACACTGCCTCAGTTACTCAAAATCGAATACTTCCTTTGTTCGTCTGAATTCCTAATTGACCAGACGAATATCAATTAAAGCCCAACAATCAAAATCAATCCAACAATAAGAAACCCTAAGAAATAATCCCCAAAAATTAATCTATCAATCAGTGAAAAATGAAGAGGAAAAAAACAAAACCCTAGATTCAGAATCAGAAAAAGTAGCTTACTGTGACTGAAATACAAAAACACGAAGGATCGAAATCGAAAATTTAACAATCTGTACAGGTTTCCGATAAACGTATATCCCAGAAAAATCAACCACGAATTCTGGTATCCACCATTCAAATGAAAACCCAAACAACGGAGCACTGACTGTCCGAGAAACTTTTTTTGTTGTGTGAAGGGTAGGTGATTCAGAACGTGAGAGAGCTCAAGAGGTTCGGGTCCATGGTTGACGGAGTCGGATCCTACAGTTGTCCACCTACCATCATAACTCACGGGCGATGGACCATCCAACACATCCGGTGAGTATCGCGCTAAAAATTCACCTAAAAATCGAATCAAATAATTAATCGACCAACTGATTAATTAAATTTATATAAAAAAATTTAAAAAAAGTGAAGAACCACCAAACTAAATAACCGATGGATTGGTCGACTAAATTTATAATAAAAACTAAAAAAAGATTGAAATAGACTGTTTTCACCCTATTGATTAGTATGATTATTTATGTGGTGGTGGATACCAACGATAGTGGTGGTGTAGCAAATCGTCGTCGGAATCTGTCGGGGCCGAGGCTTTTGTCTTGCGGTGGTCGTGACTTTTTCAATCTTTTTTGGCCTAATGGACGGTCGGTGGTGGTGGAAGGTCAAAGTATGTTCATGGTGATGTGAACTTCAGTTTAAATTGGATATCAATATGCAACAATAAGGAGATAAAAGAAAGAGAAAGAGAATATAAGTGTAGTTGTAAGAGAAATAAGACAAGGGTAAGAAAGTAATTAGCATACTGATAGTACCTTAGAAGGATAAAGTTTTTTAAATTAGATTTAAGCATCCAAAAGTTTCACAAATGGTACCGGCTTAGAATTTTCCCAACATTTTAGTGGGTTTTCTGGGCCTAAATATTTCCGAGATGGTCCAAAAAAAAATAATTCTGTGAACTTATATCTCAGAGCGAACAATATCACCGAATGGAGCAACATATACTTTATGTGCTCTCTGTTTCCCATCTCTATCACCTACCAGCTTTCTAGTGCAGCCGCGTTGCTCCTTTGAGCCTTTCTCTTGTGACGTCTTGTCGCCCTCTCTCTATCCGAAATTGTACCCAGATCGTTAAGCCTTTCATATGGGTCGGAGCTTAGCCGACAAAGAATTTCACTATCTTAAGACTGTATTTGGCTAAATCTTCCAACAACTATTACATTTAACATACAATTTAAGAAAACATGGCATAACAAACTCATTTGGTAGCAAAGCATGCATATACAAACTTAAAAGCTAGACACAATATAAGCTTAAAAGCCAGTGAAATTTTTCGTATAAATAACGATGGTTTTGTATATAATTGTTACAAAACCACACAATTATGTAATCTCCACTAATAGACACAAATACAAGCTTCAAAAGCCAGTGAATATCCATATGTACATAGAAATTGACAATAATAACATTAGACCCACATCTTTTATCTACATTAGCACCCTCTTTGGGCTACTAAGATTTGGGTATAATTTTGATTAATAACATGATTAATTCACAATTTACTTCAAAGGTAAGGATTAATATGAGATGAGTAGTCACGAATTCCAGCTCCTTCCCATCCCATCCATTCTTCCCACATGTCCCAATCTGGATCGTCCATCCCTCTCATTGGCTCATCTATTCCTTGATCACACGGCTCATAGGCCATCCTTGACTCATCTAAGTCATCTCTCAGATTACTCATCGCCACCTGCAAAACCAGACAAAAACATGAGGGACAAGAATGATTTAAGAATACTGCATTGTGACATCTCTCAGAAGGCCCACTGGGCCCAATGTACATTGATTGGAAGGCCCATTTCAATACTTCTTTATCACCATACGACAATCCAAATATCTCATCTTTTCTTGTCCATATTATATATCCCAAGAATTGATGGAAGAAAATCAGAAAAGTGTGTGATTGCAGGCCACTAGTTGGGCCAAAGATAGGATAATACCTAACTCCACATAATCACAAATTACTAAACAATTTGAACAAATTTGCTATTTGGACAATATGAACTTAAATTGGAGTTGTCATAAATGCACACACAAAAGTTTCCCATTTTGATGATCAAGAAAGTTGGGATCAATCTCAGGACTTTCCGAATAGTACAATTTAGCCCATAGCATGGCCAATAGGCTATCACCCAAATGGCTGAAAAAAAATATTCTTTCGTCATGGTAAACAAAGAAAATCAATTCAATCGCCATAGGCATCATGATCCGAGAACAATTGAAAGAGTAAATACAGAGAGAGGGAATACATACATCATAGGCTTCATTGATCTGATGAAATTGAACTCCACAGTTGCTTCCTCTACAAACATCAGGATGATACTGAAACACCAAAAGAATTCCAATCAATCAAAAATGAAAAAAAAAAAAAAAAAAAAACCCAGAAACAAATGACAAGTATTTTCACTCAAAAAGTAAAAGTTCAAAAAAAAAATCCCAAACCTGCAAAGCGAGCTTCCTGAACGCTTTCTTGACCTCAGATTCGGATGCATCGGGTTGGATCCGAAGAGTCCTGTAAGGATCCATCACCAAAGAAGGAGACGAAGCCACACAACAAACCTTCACACGATCTCTCATCGTCCTCTTCTTTCTCCCCTTCAAATTAATCCAAGAGGAGGAACAAGAAGACCCGTTTCCACCAATAATTTTAGCAGTTGCCATTGCGACAATCAATCGAACACCTCTCGAGCAAATAAAAAACTATCACAAAATCGCCAAGACGCAACGAAATCCAACAGCTCCCAGAAATCAAATCAAATCAAATGAAATCCCTAAACCCTTTAAAGAGAAAAAACAATGTTCGGTATGGTTTGTGAAAAGTGGGTTTGAAGCAATCAATTATATACGAATCAGACTGGTTGGTTCTTATCCGAAAAAGAACCACGTTTTGGAGAAATAAATGCGATGTCGTATTATTGGGAGCTGAGTCGGATCCCTGTGTTTATCCCCTTGGGTCTTGTCAGATCAGTACACCAGTGATTTGGCTTTTTTATCATCAATGGAATATTCGCATCTATTTTTATTAATTTAATTTATTATATTGCCCCCTCACTTTTTTGTCTTCTTTTATAGTATTAGTACGTACCCCATTCGCCACAAATACTGGTAATTTACATACCTTCTTCTTCCTTCAATGGTCGCAATGTGAAGGGGCACCTAGTTGTTTCCCCATAATAAGTCAGGGCTTCATACGTTGCCGTCCGTCAAGCATCTACCACAATATATAAAAAAAAATTTATACAGCTATTGCCTATTGCTGGCCAAAATACTTAAAAAATAATAGAAGCAGGAGCAGCAGATGCGTTTACCTCGTGCTAAGAGTATGTCCAATGGGCATTTGATAGCATATTTTCAAGTGTTGAAAGTGAACTTTATGGAAAATTTAGAGTGCTAGAGCTCTACAATGGATGAAAATTAACACTTGAAAATGATAATGACACTTGGTTTTATAGGTTGTTGTGGAAAATGACACTTGAAATATGAAGTATGTATATAATTGATGAATAGTGAAGAGAGATGATGAAAAGGAAGAAAGATGTGATGAAAAAGAAGAGATAGATGATGGAAAGGAAGAAAGAGAAAATAAAGAAATGAGTACAAAGTGTTTGAAAATATGAAGTGTAGATGAATAGTGTATATTATGGGACCCACTCATCCAATTAAATTATGCCACACGAGAGAGGAGAGAAGAAAGAGAAAGAATGGGTTTAAAGTGCTTGATATTTGTTATAGCATTGGAGTTGATCTAAGGAGATACGTGACGTGTCGCAATTTCAAACTTGATAACCGATCGGATAACGTTTGTGTTCAGAATTTAGGGTACTTGTAGTCTTCACTGCAAGCAGTGTTCCATCGCAACATCCATACTGTTTTTTAAATTTAAAAAACAATATAAATCTCACATGGTTCAACACATCATATATGATACTGAAAACTAGAGGAAATTGCAGGGATTTCCTACTGCAGGTTCAACAGCTGTCAAAAAAGGACTGGATAAGATGGTCTACAAATTCACACGTGTCACACATGTAGTCACTAAATGCTTTTGTGCTTGAAATATGTAAAGATCAGATGGATGGTCAAGATTAGGCTAAACCTATGATATTTACAAAGTGCACATACAATTTAAAAGCCTCACACATTTTGTTGATGATGACGACTATTTGCATCCCTTACTTAATTAAGTACATCCCATTTTAAATAAACCCCCAGCCAAAAACATAACATTTATGAGTACATCCCGATTTCAATTTTTTTTTCATATTTAACAATTTACACCCCATAATCTCAACAAGAAAATTAAAAAAAAAAAACAAAATAAAAGACAAGCATCCCCTTCATTCTTATAGGCCATTCTAAACCCTAAATTCTCAAGCATCCCTCCATCCTTGAACAACTGCTTCAACTCAAGCAACGAAATCGAAAGACTTCTCCCCCATGAACGAAATTAGATCGGACACTTCGTTGCTCTCCTACTTGAACGAAATCCATGAATTTCAGAGTCTAGAGTCACCACTCCTCACACTTTCCGGAACAACTACACCAGAAGTCTCTCCCCGAGCTCTCTATCCACGCAGCCTCCTCCACCCTTCCTTTTACACGCTCCCGAAATCCCTCATCACCACAAGCTCTACTATCCAGCTCAAACCCATCTATGCTATTTCTTTATTTTCCAAACCCATTCAACTCAAACCACCACAAGCTTCCTCGTCCACTCAAATTCCGACTTGGTCTCCTCCCTCCACATTACTAGCCAAGTCAACTCGGATTTGCAATCTGGTGCACACCGTTGGTCCTGCCTTTTTCGCAGGAGAGAGGAGAGAAGGAGAAGGAGAGAAGGGGAAAAAAAGAATTGGATGGAGTTTGGTAAGGTCAGTTGAGGAGTTATTAGATAGAGGTTTTTTTTTGTGATTTTGGGGTGTTATTAGCCAACTTTGTGATGCAAATAGTTCTCATCCTTATTGATGCCTTTGAGGTTTACTTTTAGGATCAAAAGATATGTTCCGATAATTTGACTAAGAAAATTAAAATAAAGTATAAGAAATTTTAGGCCTAAGGTCGGTGTGACTTTGCCCTTCTAAAAATCGTCTCAAGAGTTATTATGATGGATCACCAAACGACATGAGACTTTAACATATCGGGAAGCAACCAGTAAATTAGACTTGCTCATTCATACCCAACTTTTCCCCTATTGTAAAAGGGAGAAGCAGAATGCTTAAAACATAGGATATTGACTTCCATTTCCAACAAATACAAAGGCAATTGCAGTCAAGTTCAAACAACTTGTTCACCGGCTTATCAGTATATCTACATGCGAATCCATTGACAACAAAACATTTAGGTCTCATGGTGCCCATAACAAACATGTACAGAACCAAAATAAAATAAAATCAGAGGGGGCAAAATTAATCATAAGCTACGAGAATTTATATTCGCGTCATGCGAATTTACTTCCTAAATGTGAAATCAGGGATATTGAGTCTTATCGCTCACCAAAACTTCAGCTTTCACGGAATGGTTGCCAATAGGTCAGAGCAACGAGCTACTGCTATGGTTATCATACTCTACGTGGCAATTATCACTCCCCGCGGAACTTTTATCAGTCTCCGATGAACTTTTCATAGTCTCCATTTGAATTTTGTTGGTCTCACATGGTCGATGTAGATGCTGAGACTGCACCTGGACAGAAGCACATGAAGTGGTAGGTTTTTTGAACTGCACCAAGATCATGGTCATGTTGTCACATCCCTCACCTCCAGCTGATGGTGCCAAACATCTATCAAAAACTCGCTCACATATTGCCGAAAGTTTATTCTCCTGCATAATTGAGAAAATACAGTGACACTACTCATACTGCAAAAGTACAATGTTTAAAGTTTAACAGATTTATCAAAGCTTACAGTGATTAAAAGCTCTCGGACATAATCCACTAGTTGTTGGCTCGACATGCAATCCCTACATAGAGATATTATGACAGGATTTCAATCAAATGAGAAAAAATAACAATTATACAAATTCCACTTACTTTTTATTGAAATAAATAAACAATCGAGAAAATGGAAAATTGAAGAATCAAAGTTTGACTAAATCGACTAAATCAAAGGAAGGCCAAAAATACGAAGAAGACATAGCACCAAATGAAAGAAACCTCTACTTTTTTCCCGAGCATGAAAGAAATTCAGTATAAACAACTATACACTCCAGCAACCGGCATCACTAAGTTCACAGCTAGAAGCGCCACCAACAGCTCCAGGACATGCTCTCACAAGACACCACAACACTAGCATACTAACCAGTTACCAGTGCAATGCAGAGTATCAACAACTAAAATATCTAGATGACTAGCGAGTCTAGCATACCCAGTATAAGTGTAAATTATAAGACTGTTCCATGAAACTTAAGTTCCACATGGATGTAAATTACTAGAACGTTCTATTGAAATTTCACCACACTTAACACCAGATTTTGAAAGAGTAACCATTGAATCCACCATATGGGAGAAGCCAACCTTACCCCTCAGGTCCAAATTCAACATCTCAGTTTCATTTCTAAGCATTGAAAAGCAAAAAGAAATTAATCAAGTTTGAATACAACATGTAAAGTGCATTTTAAGAAAGGGACAATGGAATCATTGTATCGCAATCAATTTTCATACTAACAATTTCAGTCTTTACATAAATGTGAACAAAGATAAAGGAGACAAGAAAATCTCTTACCAAATCCCATCACAAGCAAGCACAACAAACTCATCATCATCACAAAGCTCAACCTATTTCATGAGATTAAGAACAAGAAATAAGTATATAAATTAAAATAGTAATACATGACGGTAAAAATTTAGATTCCCAATCATCTGATTCAGGCAAAGAATCTGGTAAAATTCTTAAAGTCAAATAACTATTGCAGAGTGCACACATGCACCCACACAGAATGTACATAAAAATTTACAGAATAATTACCATCCAAAAAAAGAAATTTTATTCGATCAACGACTTTTTCATGTTTAATTTTGCCATTTTTAGACCGTAAAGTGGTATGAATTACAAAATGCCGAATCATTGATACCACATACAGTATTAATGTCTGGTTCGGCAGAGACAATCTGCTTTTCAGCAGGCAATGTTTTGTTCTGCTTAAATTCCACATCCCCTGCAACAAACATTAAGCAACCACTAAAGTGTTTGAAATCAATGAAAAGAAATTCGCCAAGCCGTTGAATACGGAGTAAAACTTAAATACTCTCACTTACCAATTGCCCTTGACAAGTTTAAGCTTCCATTAACACGTCCAACTTGGATAAAACCGCCAGCTTTCAGAATCCTATCCTTCTCAACCTCAAGGTCAGGCTTGTGATCTTTTGACAAATTATATGCCTGCATAAAGAAAGTTGCATAATTAAGTTATGTTTTTCACTTTTTCTAGGGAAATACTAAATATGTTAAGCTATGCAATTTCAAAGACCTACCAAGATATATATTATCCCTCTTTGTTGCATGGATTGGAACATGCATGATTGATCAAGAAGGTTCAGGAAAAAAAAGGGTTCCCTATAGCTTCATAAAACAAAAGTTCGGAAAAACAGGCATGCCCAAATCATTCAAGAATCTACAATCTACTTTTTACACCCCTATGGAGTAATAAATCATATAGTGTAAATCACAGAACTACAAAGCAAAAACACAGTGATGGAATTATGTTTTTCTCCTACGCGGTCCCACATCCCTTATGCTACTATTAAACATCTGCGCATTATATATTATATGCCTCATCACTTGAGCATCTCAATATGTAGAGGAGGGAGACGATCTTATCTCAAAAGCTTTAGAAATAATATCCAGTACGTCAACAACCTCTCAGCCAAGATGGTTAAGGCATATACTCGACTTGGAGGTACCCAAGTTCAAATCCCCACCCTGCTTACTTACCAAAAAATAAAAAGAAAATAATATCCAGTAGATAAACAGAAAAATGTGAATAGTAAAACAAACTGAAAATCAATCTACAGCCACCAGTTGAAAGTGTTCGTCTCTTGTACATTACTAGTACTACACAAATACGTTGCATCGTAATAACTTTTGCTAAGAATAGAAATGCATGCACAGGAGAAGACAACAACTTCTACATCTGACAGGAATTGGAAAGGGAACAATATAAGAAAAAGAAACACCTGCCCCTTCCTGGACAGTACACAACGAGAATCACCAGCATTGGCAACAACAAGTTGGTTGTTTTGAATAATTGCAACACAAGCTGTGCATCCAGAAGTCGGCCCATGGAAATCAGAATGCGGTCCCTAGTTTGCAAGAAAAAAAAATCATCATTTTATTAAAAGTTTACTCACGTTCTTTACCTGATTTAGCAAATGAACTGAAGTGCAAATCACCTATAATCCTCAAAACCCTACATTACAAGTAAAATACAAATGCATAAACTGCAGTTTTATTGAAAATATTGCAGTGAAACTAGGCGGAGTAAGTCAAATGAAAATAAAGCCCAAACTCCACAAAGTCCTCTATTTTTATATATGCTTCCATGTTCAAGTAAAGTATATTGATGCGAATGTGATCATACACAACAGAATATCCAATGACTAATTTCTGATAGGCATATGATAGGAGATGCAGAGAAAGATTAACATAATTAATCATGCACGTTATAAATGCATAAGGTTGAACATTGACGAGACTATGATAATCAAAGTTCCATCATCCTGTAATATCCATCAACCTTAGAAATGAAGATCGTCAAACAGGGTAACTTCAATTCATAATCAGAGTTCATAGTTGCATCTGTCAAATTTAACACTAACATGGGCATTAATGTTAGTAATTAAGAAGAAATCATTCAGTGACATCAACGACATGAAAACCCATTAGGCTCTGTCATCATAAAATTTTGAAATAGGATAGATTATTGGAAGATCAAAAGACATAAATACTGTTACATTGGTTGGCTCAATAATAAATACCTCCTCAGATGGCCAATCATCCATAAGCTCATTAACTTCTCCACTCCTAGGTGACCATATTAAACCTTCTATCATACCAGAAAATTTATCAATTTTATCTCCCAGTACAGCTAATTCTCTCCACCCTCTCTGCCCACACATCATCTCGTCCATTCTGCATCGATGATATTACAGCAGTAAAAAAAAATAACACAGATATATAGTACACAAGCATATCCATGCACAAAAAAAAGTAAGTAATAACTAAACAATGACCTGTCAAAAAATATATATATATCCATGCACATCCTTCCACAAATTATTCCAACTTTTATTCAATTCTATAATAATATAGAACCATGCCGGAATCAATTATTCGGTAATTATGAACTATGGTAGCACCAGTTGAAAATTACCTTGGTAATTACAAATTATATTTTTCCTTACAGCCCTCCTGTAATTTTAAATTGTGTTCTTTTTTCTAATAACAGAAACAGTACATGGATCTATGAGCATTTACTTACTTTAAGACATTAAAATGTATCAGAATGCAGCCATTAGATCCAAAACCATGTTAAGAGTGACCTGTCACATTGGAGCATACAAATTCAAGTGGCTCTAATGTCCGGTTGGGAATCCACAAACAGCTTGACATTCCCAGTTATTAAAATATAAAATTTACATGGAAGATAACATCCCAACCACCTCCTGCTATGGCTAAAATACATTTTTACAGACAGAAAACGCAAATAAAACAAGTGTAACTAAAAAACATAGAGAACCTCATGAAAGCATTCTGCAAAGAAGTGCCTATATCTCCAGCGATATACGCTTCATGCCTGAGTACCTGCTGGTGAAGATGCTTGGCACAAAACTTAGCCACAGCCTTGCCTGCAAATTAAGTGGACCTTAAGAAATGGTGGATTTTGTAAAAGTGCAAAAAAAAGGTTCATGAAAATTGTGCTAAAATTTTACAGTAGTTACATAAACATGCGATCACTAGTTAATATAGATCACAAAAGACATGTGATAAAGCAAGCTCCAAAAAAAATATATGCTCAAAAACTAAAGTCTAATTCAAATCCTAACTTCTATAAAAAAAATCACGATCAAGTCCTTTCAACTACTCAACAATTTGCTTATCTGCAGCATTCCTTTTGATAAAATCGATGATAGCATTTTGCAAGCCCTTAGGATCCTCATTTCTATGATCAAATCAAGTCCTTAATCTGTCATTTTTACTATTAGAACCTAAAAGCCCACTGGCTTACACAATGAAATCCTAGCTCCCTAAAAATGCAGTAAGGGGGAGAAGAGTATTTGGCATGACTAGTTGATGGGAATTTTCCTAATAGAATGGATTATGGGAGTGTGTGACTTGAACTAGTGATAAAGCCGTGTAAATATGTGCCTCATACTAGAAAGTCTTAAAAGAAGAAGAAGAAGAAGAAGCAAACATAAAATAACTGTCGCCCAGATAATAGAGACACCTACCATTGAACTTAAGTACTGCCGTAGATTTAACACCATATCCATCATGACTGATTCACTAACTCTACGCTGATTAGAGACCAAAACCTAAATCCTTCTTTTCCAAAGCCCTAATCCACCACATAAGGATCAACAACCAGGTTCCTCATATGAACCAAAGCAACACAGGCTGCTTCAAACAGTAGCCTCACTACTTACAATCTCTACTGCAGCATAGATCTCCTCAGCATTAAGGATAACAATATGCAAAGGACCAATGCATCATATATCTTCTTTTATTTATGGTACCCCTTTTTTAATTCAACATGAATAGGGAGGCTTAAAACAAAAGACCACTCAGATTTGGAGGGAAAAAAACAAAAGGAGACTAACAAACTCAAAAGCTGACCTCCATGACCATCATAAACACCAAAGAACGACGTGGCAGTGGAACTGTCAAAATCTAGATAAGCTTGATGCTGCACAAAAGCTCACATAAGTTAAAATTGCAACAGAAGGCTTAATATATGATGTCATAATCCCAACCTAAGTAAACAACGACTTTATTTCTTTTTCCTCTAGCATGGCAAAAAGGTTATAACATCAAAATGATATCCCAATTCCTTAAGATTGTCAATGTAATCCTAACAAAAACTACTTGGAGTCCAATACTAAGAAAAAAGCTCTGTAAATCCTAACAACAGCTTTCTCCTTTGCTACACACACATATATATATATATGTATATATATGCATGTATGTGTATGTGTATATGATGTGGCCCATGGACCCTATCTCCAGCGAAAATTTGCGTTTAGATCACATACAAAACAAAAAAGCCTAGGTACTTACGGCATCTTCCATGGTTGCACGCCACCCCTGCATTGAAGATAAACCATATCGGAGCCTCTCATTTTCACCATCTTCTGATGCCTTCTCAGTTTTAGGGGAGCTGAGATATACACCCATTATGTTCTCGAACCGAGTCAAAAACTGTGAATAATTTAATCATCAGACAAGACTATTGTTAATGAAAATCCACAAAACATACTTGCTATATGCATTTATTAGCTTTTATACCTATATACATAATTACATATGCACACGCATAGACAACAGCGATGAAGTCGCAGATATGCAGAGGCAATAAACTCCTAACTTATGTTCTTTTATGCGCAGGAGAATGTCAACTATAAACAAGTAATGCCATAAATAATGCAAAGGTGATCTTCCAAACGAACACCAAACCGGAAAAATGAACAGTACAATCCCTCATTATTCACTAGAAAAATATCTGCAAAAGAGGCTAAATCAACAAACCACGGAGATCAAACTAAATGAACAAATTCCAAACCAGATAATCGTTATTATCATCAATAGTTGCATAAACCAAAGGCCGCACTACCCTAAAGACCCGAAATTCCAATCCATAAATTCCCATCGCGATCAATAACTAAACAAAGGCACCAAAAGATGCCCAAACCCGACGTCTGTTGATGAAATTTGAGCCCACACGAATCTACAAAGAAACTCAATCGAGTGTTCTCTCGGCAACCAAACAGGACAGAACAATTGAAACAAATCGAATGATCGATGGAGATTTACTTAAGCAAGCATTAGCGATTGACAAAGAGAAGAAGAAGAAATGCGAGTACACAAATTCATACTCACTCGCCACTCTGAGAGTCCGTACACTGACACAGATCCCCGATTCTGAATATCCTTAAAATAAAAAAAAATAAAAAAAACTTAAATGATTGATCGCCTATTCGCCTCTGACGGTGCAAAATGCAATACACAGTAGTTTCGACTTCTTTAATCTGTGGGCGCTCACGTGAGATGCATGTGCTCAATTCTATGGGGTTTTTTTTTTTTTTTTTTGAATTTTGAAGAACTTTTATTTTAAATTATTCTCATTTTATGGTTGGAAGTTGGACATATTAAGATATAAATAAATGGAATTAATTAAGAAAAATCATTAGAAAATCAATTTAAGTAAATATGTTTTTTTATAAATAAGTAAGAAGATAATTTAATTGGAGGTAATTATAATATCCAAAAATAAGTGAGGCCAAACTATTATTTCAGATTATTTTAGCGAATTTTTCAAGAAATCAAGACTTCAATGTTGGAGAATGTGATAAGAGGGTGGTGATTCTACATTACATTACAAGCATAAACTTTTAAACAAACTTTATTTTCTTAAAAAATAAAATTATCTTCTTTTTTTTTTTTTTGAAGGGGATCAAGAGACATGATTGTATTAGTAAGAAATCAATACATAGTGTCACATATAGTTGTAATTTTCTCTACCCAATGGGTAGATGAAACTCATCAAGACAATAACCATCAATAAAATGAAACAAACTAAAACCTATCGATACCAACGGACATCGAAGGTACTACACCGAGTAGAACACCTGACTCTGAAAAAAATGAAAACAAAATATACAACAAATAGAGGACTCTTGTCTTCACATTGAGATAGGGTATGTGTTTGGTAGTGTGTTGTAACTGTGTTCAGTTGCAACACACCTCACAGCATCACAGTTTTTTGTGACACGCCAAACAGCTTTTGCGTTCTAACTCACTTCACAGCACCACAGCTTTTTACCTCACAGCACTTCACCACACCTCACCACACTCTCAAACACTTACAATATATGTTGACTTGTCCTACGTAATCAAATTAGGTCAATTATTGTATTTTAGATTAATGTACAAGGTAAACCTTGAGTGATTTTATATTAATATTATTAGTTATCTAATATAAGTGTAATTTTGATACATCAAACGCACCTCACAGCACCGCACCACAGTTTTAAAAGTTATGCGCCAAACAGCTTTTTGCGTTTCAACTCACCTCACAGCACCACAATTTTATAACTCACAGCACCACATCACACCTCACAGCACCTCACAGCATTCCCAAACAAGCCCAGGATTGAAAGCAACAAACTTTGCATCTGCATAACCAGATCTATCAGTTTGAAGCCGCATCCAAGCCAGACCTATCAATTTGAGGCAACATCAAAGCAAATCTAGAAATATAAGTAGATCTGAGGGTAGATCGCAAAATATTGACCATCGTCATCTTCATCATCTTTATTGTCGCATTGATGTCGTCAATCGATAAATCCGAGGGTAGAAAACTATCTATTTTAGATGTGGCTTACTCATTGCATTTACTAAATATAATCATCAATAATACGGTAAAGAAAACAAGGATTGATTTTATGTAGTAACTAGTAAATGAAACACAAAGTCTGATTATGGGAAACAAAAATATGATAAGGTTACTAACTCAATAATCGGTGAATTGGGACTATAAAATTGGGCTATGCATAACGATGGTACATGTAGATGGGTTTATAAACCATCATGGGCCCAAATATGAACTAGTTATATTGGGCCGTGGATCTAAAATTGCATGGTAGCTAATCCAGTCCAGCTCCATCGCATGAGCCCATTCTTGATAGTGACGTGATCAACTCCCATTTCCCACGAGTCCACGCTCCAATTAGGTATTGGCATGGTGGAATGAATGAGATTTGATTTTCATGAAGGGGGCCAAACCAAAAAAGGGTAGTTCAAAAAACTAATTATATGGGATTTATCACTTTAGAAAGAGTAAGACAATAGTTTAAAAAGAAGAAGAAGAAGAAGATTTGTTATCTATCATCGGGTAGTAGTCCAATTGACAAGAGTAGTTTTTCTTATATGGGTTGTAGATTCAAGATTTATGAAATGTAAGATTTGCTTATATTTTGTCTATACGAATTAAAGGAATTTTGTGCTTCACAAACACCTGTGGAGAATGACTCATTGTCAACTAATACCTTGCGGGATTGTGGTGATGGATTCATCTTTTGGGTAGTAACTATGACTCAAATCAAATATTAGTCACGTGGAGTAAAAGTTAAAGTCTAATTAGACAGAATTGAATTTTTTAATTAGTCCCAAGTATAGAGCAAATTAAAGAAAAGACCTACTGAATTTTTAATTTAGATTCCCATATTGTAAAAAAATTATGCTCAAATGGTTAAAAAAGAAAATATGTGACAATTATTACTTATCCTATATAAAATTTTTGGTTTTTAATGTTATTTTTCATACTTTTAAAGGTATAATTAATATATAATCTAAAAAATTAATGCTACCCCCTTTTAACTTTGCTTACCCTGATATGAAACCTTTTGTCAATTCTTGGCTACTAATAATTATGACCCCCTCATATTACGTCCCAGCTTTGCCTTTATTCATAGGTCTAACAACTAAACTTTAATCCTAAGTCATTAAACCATGAAAAAACCTAGTCAATTGTTTAAAGATGAACGTGTTCTTATAAAGAAAGAAGAATCCTTAAATCTTTCCCGACGTGGGATCTTAACATGATCCTCCATGCTATCATTTCCATTAAAAAGAAACTAACTTGTTATCTCCTTTAAAAAAAGAAAAAGAAGTAGTTATTTTATGGGGGGGGTTGGCGGTCAAATTGGGCAGCATTTCACAACGAGGCGTCAGGTAAACGGTCAACTTCATCCGGCGGGGAGTAGGTGACGGACATGACCCAATCCTTGGCTTTTTTTTCCTTTCAAATGAGACCCATATAAATACTCTGCATCGCCCAATCGTTCTGGTTCTCATCGCCCCACTCGTTCTGCGGTTTACTTACTTGGCTCTCATAAATCTCTCATTCCCGGAAAACATTACGATCGAATCATATCATTAAAAAACCACTTTCCTTCATCGTCTCCAAGTCTACTCTCCGTTTGCCATTCGTCACTTGTGCTCTCTTCCCTCACAGGTACACTTGTTCTCTCATGACAATCTCTTTTCTTTTGGTATACAATCATATTAGGTAGGAATTGCACTTGGGTGTTTGATGAAACATTCAAAGCGTATCGGAAAATTATTTATCTTGGCAGATTAACTACAAATTGCCAAAGGTTTTTTTTTGGGACCCCATTTGTGTAAATGGCTCCATTAATGGCTAAGAATTAGTTCAAAATGGTTTGCTAGTGACATGATTGTTGGGTTTTCAATTTGTTTGTTTCTTTCCTTCAAAGGCAAATTTATGCCCCCAATAGGAAAGTTCAGAAATTGGTCCTGCTCCTTGTGACCCATTAAAGAATTTTATACCAATTTTTCTGGGTCGTAGTAAAGTTTGTTCCTTTATTAATCTTGCAGTCCAATAACCGGCGGCGAACGTTGGAGGGTTGAGAATGATCATCAACGTTAAGGAGTCGAACATGGTGCGACCGGCGGAGGAGACGCCGCAGAAGGGGCTGTGGAACGCCAACGTGGACCTGGTGGTGCCCAGATTCCATACTCCGAGTGTCTATTTTTACAGACCGACTAGAGCCTCCAACTTCTTCGATCCTCGAGTGCTCAAGGAGGCTCTGAGCAAGGCTCTTGTGCCGTTCTATCCAATGGCGGGAAGGCTAAGGCGCGATGAGGATGGTCGTATTGAGATCAATTGCAATGCTGAAGGTGTCCAATTGAATGTGGCTGAAACCAACTCTGTCATTGATGATTTTGGTGATTTTGCGCCCACTATGGAGCTCAAGCAGCTCATTCCAACTGTCGATTATTCTGGCGATATAGGGGCTTTTCCTCTCTTGGTGTTGCAGGTATGAATATATTCATTGTCTGTCTTATATATTTTTGGGCAATTTCAAATTATTGGTTGAAAATATTTGGATTGGAATATAATCTATATTGGATTGTTGTATTGGCATTAGTTATCTAGTGATTACATCAGTCATTATTCTATTATCAAATTTGCTATAGATGCAAGGAATCACAAGATTTTCAATCATTAATGTGAACTTCAAATGGTGTGCTTGAACCTAGACTGTTTGGGAACACTTAATTGGATTTCAATGTTGAGGAACCCTGAGATTCTTCATTCATTGATGTGACATTGAAATTTGAAATGGTGTGCTTGAACCCATGTGATTTCATTAATTTTTAATAGCATATGTGATTGTGGGTGATTTATTTTTGTTCAATAATATGGGAATAATAGAGTCCATGGCATGTTCAATCATAAATTGCATTTCTATATGCTGTCAATAAGTGAGGATGGCAACGATCGGCTGTGACCCTTATTTTAGTTATCTATACGGAAAAGTTCTTAGATTTTTAATATATGGAATCTGTTGGATTTCTTAGCCTTGAATGAATCAGTAACAATGGATTAGCCTGTTATCCCTAGAGGAACTTTTATCCGTTGAGTGACGACCTTTCCACTCAGCACCATCGGATCACTAAGGCTGACTTTCGTCCCTACTCGACGGGAGTTGTACGTTATCTACAAAGAAAATTGCAGATTTTTAACGTAAAGAAATTTTTGGTTTTCTTAAAGTGGTGGCCTTAAAGTAGGTAATGTTTTGGAGAATAAATAGATAGTGTTGTTTCAGCAATTATTGAAGGGAAGGAACTGAAAAATGAAATGTATTTTTGAGCAGGTGGTTCATTGAGTGCCACTATAATCATGGAACAACATAAGGGTTTGGGCAGTTGATCCATGAAAATGGTTATTTTTGGGGGTGAAGGGAATAGTTTGAGCTATTGAGTAGTGTGGTACTGTGGTTTAGTTTTGCTGTTGATCGTTTGCACTAATTTTGTGAATTTTGTCATGTGGCGAAAGGAAGACGATTTTTGGTAGCTTATTAAATTGTTGTTGTCTTAGGAAGATGAGAATTTTTTTCGCATATCTAGGCAGCATGCTTCTCTCTGCTCCTACTTGTCTTGTAAAATACT
The DNA here is from genome assembly GCF_013401445.1 of Tripterygium wilfordii. Classification (NCBI taxonomy): domain Eukaryota; kingdom Viridiplantae; phylum Streptophyta; class Magnoliopsida; order Celastrales; family Celastraceae; genus Tripterygium; species Tripterygium wilfordii. Next base: position 9,875,192 of record NC_052241.1, read on the forward strand.
TAACCCTAAGATTGATCTGACAACGATTCATATTGTATCCCATGTATGGCTCCTTTGCATTCAATAGTTTCCAATTTCATGTTATTTGCAATAAATGCTGAAATTACAATGGCAATAATATAGTATGATTGCGGTGTTAAATGTTTTGTGTGGCAGGGAGGAGTTTATCATGTCGCTTTTGGTATTGCTCCAGCTCTACACATTTCAGTCTAGAAAAGGTCTCCTCGTTTTTTTTATAAATGGCGTATAACCCCTGTAGTGGAGTTGTTTCCGTGGCTCCAGATGATCTCATCCATTTGGCTTAGTAAGCCCTGCTTCCGCTGTCCTGTTCCAATCTCATAGTGGTAATAGAATAGCTATTAAGTATAAAAAAAGTCTCCAGGGTGGCAGGGTGCTACCAGGACATGACCATGAGGTTAGAGGTTCCAACACCCCTCCCCCAAAGCTCGCCTACGAAAAAAAGGCATCGAAATCTATGCCATTTCTAACATGGCCAAAGTAACCCCCATAGTAGATCTCCTATAGTAGAACTGTTTCTGTAGTTGTAATCATATAAGGGTTCCAATGTATTATAATCAAAGATTTGTGTGTTTCATATGATTGATGTTTGTTGTACTTAGTTTTTTGTATTAGCATTAAACTCCACAGCCACTTATGTAAGCTTTTGGTTTTGATTCTTGTTAGGTTACGTACTTTAAGTGTGGGGGAGTCTCGCTTGGTGTTGGCATGCAACATCATGTGGCTGATGGATTTTCCGGTCTTCACTTTGTGAACACATGGTCAGATATGGCTCGTGGTCTGGAGCTCACAATTCCACCATTCATCGACCGCACCCTACTCCGAGCGCGGGACCCACCTCAGCCCCAATTCCCTCATATTGAGTACCAACCACCTCCATCCTTGAAAGCTCCTCTTCAAGCAACACCCCAGTCAGGTCCTGAAAGCACAGCTGTGGCCATTTTCAAGTTGACCCGCAACCAGCTTGTCACCCTCAAAGGCAAGAGCAAGGAAAATGGTAATACTATCAACTATAGCTCATATGAGATGTTGGCCAGTCATGTATGGAGGTCCGCGTGCAAGGCACGTGGCCTAGCTGACGATCAGGAGACTAAATTGTACATTGCAACCGATGGGCGGTCAAGATTGCAACCTCCTCTGCTTCCCGGTTACTTTGGCAATGTAATCTTTACTGCCACACCAATTGCTGTAGCCGGTGATCTTCAATCAAAACCAGCATGGTACGCAGCAAGCCAGATTCATGACTCGTTGGCCAGGATGGACAACGATTACTTAAGGTCAGCCCTTGATTACCTAGAGCTGCAACCTGACTTATCAAAGCTTGTACGCGGAGCTCATACTTTTAGGTGTCCGAATCTCGGTATAACTAGCTGGGTAAGGCTGCCAATCCATGATGCAGATTTTGGTTGGGGTCGGCCTATTTTTATGGAGCCTGGTGGGATTGCTTACGAGGGGTTGTCATTTATCTTACCAAGTCCGACCAACGATGGGAGCTTATCCGTGGCCATCTCTCTGCAAGCTGAACACATGAAACTGTTTGAGAAGTACATATCTGACATTTAAGAAGGTGAGCTTTTTGGGAAGCTCATCAATCCGCAAAGCGAAGCAGCAGCAGCAGGCTAGTTAGAGTAAATCAGAAATTTGTCTCTCTCTCTATTCTGGTTCACTCTAATCTCTTTACATTGTTGCTGTCTCCTCGTAGGTCATACCAACTGAAGTAAGCACACCCTTTCAACTTGTATCACCAATTTTATACCACAAAGTTTATTTTATTTTTTTGTCTGGGAGTTTATTTTATTTTGTCTCAGTTTACTTGTTTATTTAAATCTTCAGAACAATCTTACCTTCTTTTTCCTCGGATGCCTTGTTGTGTGAAGCCTATTCTCTTCAAAATGTCCAAAACATCATATAGCCTCAGCAATCTCCTTCATCTTGGTCAACACCATATGCTACGTATCTCTAACAAATTCAATCATAATTGGCTATAATATATAATTGCGTTACGTATTCCTAACAAATTCAATTATAATTAGCTATAACACGTAATTAGATAACGTAATAACAATTAATTATAACATGTAATTGCGTTACGTATCCCTAATAAATTCAATCATAATTAACTATAACATGTAACAAATTCAATCATAATGAACTATAACATATAAGTCACACGTAAATTATTAGAGATATATGTATAAGCCCAAATAGGCTCGCCATATAAGGGTCATCTTGCGGACAAAGATTATAAAGATTTATACTGGACTTGCGGGCCTACCTAAGGGTATAGGCCTCCAAAAAATGGCGTATGCCGCTATTTACAACGCACACACGGTATTCTTTAGTAAAAGGCGAAAGAATAGTTCGCTATGTGTGCATTGCACGGCTGCGTGCTTTGTTTTGAATTTCATTCCTACTTTTATTCAAAACCAACTAATCTGAGTTTCGGCTGTTTTCGATGTGGGACTTTAAAAGCCCAAAAACTAACATCCGTTTTGTGTAGGTAAACATATAACATTATATGAAACGTGAGCAGGTCAAACGTTTTCCTTTCACTAGAACAGCAGATCCAAATGGTGGCTTTCTAGATTTCTTCAACGCAGAACTGGAGAGGGCACCAAGAGCCACTGAAATCATTTTCCATACTTTTAATGAATGAATTGGAGAAAGAAGTTGTGGACGTTCTCAAGCCAAAGTTCCATCGTATCGATCTTCACCATCGTACCTCTCCACCTGCTGCTCAGTCAGATACCTGGAAGTAGCAATTTGAGGCTCAATTGAATTCAACTTATGGAAAGAAGAGCCTGAATGCCTTAAATGGCTTGACACCAAGGAACCCAACTCAGTTATCTATGTGAATTTTGGCAGCATCAAAGTTATAAGACCCACATCAATTCCTTTAGTTTGCTTGGGGACTTGCTAAATAGAAAGCAAAACATCTCGTGCCTTGTGGATAGTGAGACTCAGTTCTACCTCAAGAGTTCACAACAGATACTGAAGGTAGGGTTTGGCAGGTTGGTGTGCAAGGGAAAGTCCTTAAACACCCTTCAATAGGAGGGTTTTTTTGACACATAGTGGCTCGAACTCGATGTTCAAGAAAGATAAAACTGGGCAAAAGTATGTGCGGGGAGAACGAGGTCGGAACCCACAAATGAGAGTTAACTCCATAAAACAGGGCTGATTGGTTTGAGCATTTTGAGACATTTTATTTCGAGTTATTTCCTTAAAAACACGGAAAATCGCCAAAACATGATTGATTTACGTTGTTTTTCAAAATGCATTTTGAGTGTTTCAAGCCTATTCTCTTCAACATTCCAAAACATCAATTAGACATTTTGAGACCAAAGTTCAAAAAATATGAAATTGCAAACCAAACAACACTTTCAATTATTTTATACGAACCATTTGATTTGCTGTTGAAGATTATGTTCTTTCTTGCATTTCTAGCCTTGGAAAGCATGTAGTTTGGTTACTGGGTCTGCAGGATGTCATATTGAAGATGTATAGAAGAAACAGTACCTGGTAAAAGTATGCCATTAGATCATCTTTAACTTTGTGAACAATGTTGCTTTATGGGATTGGTGGTCATTTTAGGATCTATGGACGCTAGATCTAGGATCTGTAGCATCGGTTTGAGTGTACGAGGCCACAAGTCTCTTTGATGTCAAGTTTGGTGGTGTTGAACGAGGTATTATGTGACGAAAAGACTTAGTGCTCTGCATCCCACGTGTCCTACCTGTATCTGAAGTATTATTCCATGACATATATCAAGCACAAGCCAAACACAAGATTGTAATATGGTTCTTCACCCCTGCAGTATTGTCCTCCACGGACACATACAAAATACTATTGCATCGATGTCTTAGGGAAACCTTCCAAAAAAATGCATTAGAAAAACTCTCAATAGTACACCTACTCTTCAAAAAGAAAAGAAAAAAAAAAAACCCACCCCGTTAGCTTTTAGGAGTACAAACTGCTACTGATAAGTAGGGGTGCCAAAACTATATCCATTCTGGATGATCGATCCGGATTAAATTAAGTTTTGACATAAGTAATATGTCTGAAATTTGGGTTCAAATACAAATTTTTTTATCCAATTTAAAACAGGATCCGAAGGCAAACACATAAGTCTTGTCTGGTTTAATTGTCAAGACCCTCATCTGGTTTAATTGTCAAGACCCTCATCTGAATTACATTATCATCAGATTTATTTATTTTAACCAATCCAAATGTGATCAATTAAATACATCTAAAATCCAATCTGAATTAAAATTCATACAAATAAATATTTAATAAACACATAATGATTTTTGACTCGAATCAATTTTTTTCCCCCTAACCATAAAGGCAAACATTAACCCAATCAACCATAAGGGCCAACATGGCCCCAATCAAACATTTATATCAATAAGAGTCATCACCACAGCCAAATCCGAATCGAAGATTTGCACCCACAAAAAGCAAATCATGGCCCACCCCAAATTTATACTAGATTTGCAGGCCCACCCAGGGGTAGAGCCCTCCAAAAAATGGCGTATGCCGATATCTGCGACGCACACACGGTATTCTTTAGTAAAAGGCGAAAGAATAGTTCGCTATGTGTGCATCGCACAGCTGCGTGCTTTGCTCTCAAATTAATTCCTACTTTTATTCAAAACCAACTGGTCTGAGTTTTGGATTTTTTCGATGTGGGATTTAAGAACTTAAAAACGCACTTGCTTTCACTTTCCGAGTATCTATTTCACTGCTGTTTTTTCCTTGTATCAAACATGCTCTTTCGTTCTCAATCCCTCGTAGTATTTGTGTCTCTGTTCCTTCAATTATCATCTAATACAAATGCTTTCACATAACCTTTGTGAACACTGAATTCAACCTCAAACGCTTAGCCAAATCCAGATGCCCTGAAGCTAGCCCTTCAAGGAATATTGCCTGATTTTTGCTTTGAAACCATCCAACTTGGACTCTACCCAATATGTCCCCTCACTTGTTGATTCTACAGGGAATAGCTGCTTAATCCCATTTCGCAATCTTGTCTTGAAACTGAATGAGAATGCTACAACATCTTCTAATGTGCCTGCCTCCAGTTTCACCATTGCGGTCTTGGAAGAACTTGAAATTCCAAATGTTTTCTTCTGGAAAATATGATGCAAGCAAGCAGCTTAATGGGGTTTCCAAACAGTGGCTTTCTAGATTTCTTCAAAGTAGAACTTGAGAGGGCACCAAGAACCACTGAAAATCATTTTCCATACTTTTGATGAATGAATTGGAGAAATAAGTTGTACGTGGACGTTCTCAAGCCAAAGTTCCATGGTATCGATCTTCACCATCGCACCTCTCCATCTGCTGCTCAGACAGATAACTGAAAGTAGCAATTTTGATGAGCTCAATTGAATTCAACTCATGGAAAGAAGAGCCTGAATGCCTTAAAATGGCTTGACAGCAAGGAACCCAACTCAGTTATCAATGTCAACTTTGGCAGCATGACAGTTATAAGACCACAGCGCAAATACTCCATGAGTTTGCCTGGGGACTTGCTAACTGAGTTGGGTTCAAGAGTTCACAACAGATGGCAGGTTGGTGTCCACAAGAGAAAGTCCTTAAACACCCTTCAATGGGAGGGTTTTTGACACATAGTGGCTGGAACTCAATGCTTGAAGGCACAAGCAGTGGTGTGTGCGTCAATGCTTTGCTGGCCGTTCTTTTTAAGAGGGGCTATTTTTATTCCAATAAAAGCCTACTACTATTTATTCTTTTGGGTTTAGATTGGTTCCATTTTGTTGGGGCTTTAGACCAGTGGTATGGTTTCTCGGATATGCCTGAAATGGCCAATGCACGCCTGTAATGTGTTGTTTCCGAGAGTCGGTTTGCGAAAAATCTCCACTTTTCTGCTTACTTCCAAACTTTATTCGAAAAGGCATCCAACACCTCAACGCTTCTCCAGAACTCTCTAGCCTTTTCTCTACCTTTTTGCTTTCTCTCTGTTTCTGCAACTCTCTGGCCTCTTCTAATCTTGAATTTTCTCCCTAGCATGCCCAACTATATATATACACACACACATCTCTCACAGCCTCGAATTCAGAGAAAGCAAACAGAAAAAACCCAACAAACACATTAGCATACTTGAGCAACAAAACAGTTTTTCGAGCTCTGTCAATTCGTCGAACACTTTCTGTTCAATCAGATTCGTTTGGAGATGGCGAAGACTGAAGGCAAGGCTATTGGCATAGACCTTGGCACCACCTACAGCTGTGTGGGTGTGTGGCAAAACGACCGCGTAGAGATCATAGCCAATGATCAGGGCAACCGGACCACTCCCTCCTATGTGGCCTTCACTGATACCGAACGACTCATCGGCGATGCAGCGAAGAACCAGGTAGCAATGAATCCTCAAAACACTGTCTTCGATGCAAAGCGTTTGATCGGCCGGCGCTTCTCTGATCCTTCTGTTCAAAGCGACATGAAGCACTGGCCTTTCAAGGTGGTTCCTGGACCCGGTGACAAGCCGATGATTGTGGTCAAGTATAAAGGGGAAGAGAAACAATTTTCGGCGGAGGAGATTTCTTCTATGGTTCTGACCAAGATGAAGGAGATTGCGGAGGCTTTTCTGGGTCAGACCATAAACAATGCTGTGGTTACCGTGCCTGCCTATTTCAATGATTCACAAAGGCAGGCTACAAAGGATGCAGGGGTCATTGCTGGGCTTAATGTTATGAGAATCATCAACGAGCCTACTGCGGCTGCAATTGCGTATGGCTTGGACAAGAAGGCGTCGAGGTCCGGCGAACAGAATATTCTTATCTTTGATCTGGGTGGAGGCACTTTTGATGTTTCTTTGCTGACTATTGATGAAGGGATTTTTGAAGTGAAGGCCACTGCCGGAGATACCCATCTTGGAGGTGAGGATTTCGATAACAGGCTTGTTAATCATTTTGTTCAGGAATTCAAGAGAAAGCACAAGAAGGACATCGGCAGCAATGCCAGAGCTTTGAGGAGGTTGAGGACTGCTTGCGAGAGGGCGAAGAGGACGCTGTCTTCGACTTCTCAGACAACCATTGAAATCGATTCCCTTTTCGAAGGTATTGATTTCTATTCAACAATTACAAGAGCAAGATTTGAAGAACTCAATATGGATTTGTTTAGGAAGTGTGTGGACCCAGTAGAGAAGTGTCTTCGTGATTCGAAGATCGACAAGAGTCGGGTTCATGAGGTTGTTCTTGTTGGTGGGTCTACAAGAATCCCCAAAGTTCAACAGCTACTGCAGGATTTCTTTAATGGTAAGGAACTCTGCAAGAGCATTAACCCAGATGAGGCAGTTGCTTATGGAGCTGCTGTTCAAGCTGCAATTCTCAGCGGGGAAGGAAATGAAAAAGTTCAAGACTTGCTCCTCCTTGATGTCACACCTCTCAGTCTTGGTCTTGAGACTGCTGGTGGTGTGATGACAGTCTTGATTCCAAGGAACACCACCATCCCCACCAAAAAAGAACAGATCTTTTCTACATACTCAGATAACCAGCCTGGAGTGCTAATTCAGGTATATGAAGGTGAAAGAGCAAGAACTAAGGACAACAATCTTCTGGGTAAATTCGAGCTCACTGGAATTCCGCCAGCACCAAGAGGGGTACCGCAGATCAATGTATGCTTCGACATCGATGCAAACGGTATCCTGAATGTATCTGCAGAGGACAAGACCGCAGGAGTGAAGAACAAGATTACAATCACCAATGACAAAGGAAGGTTGAGCAAGGAAGAGATAGAGAAAATGGTTCAAGAGGCAGAGAAATACAAATCAGAGGATGAGGAAGTGAAAAAGAAGGTGGAGGCCAAGAATGGACTAGAAAACTATGCCTACAACATGAGGAACACCATCAAGGATGAGAAGATTGCAGGAAAATTGAACTCTGCAGACAAGCAGAAGATTGAAAAGGCAGTTGAAGAGACCATTGAGTGGCTGGATGGGAACCAACTGGCAGAGGTGGATGAATTTCAGGACAAGCTGAAGGAGTTGGAAGGTCTGTGCAATCCAATCATTTCAAAGATGTACCAAGGTGGTGCCGGGGATGTACCGATGGGGGGCGGCGGCGGCGCTGAGATGCCGAGTGGTGGATATGGGAATGCTGGGTCTGGTGGTTCTGGGGCTGGGCCTAAGATTGAGGAAGTTGATTGATGGGTTGCTTACTTGCATATGAATCATGATTTTCTGTTTCTGCTATGCTAATACGACTATATATATATATTTACTTCTGCTTTTATATGATAGATGCATATGGTTTTGGCAGAGGCAGGCATGTAAAGCCTCATATTAAGAAAAGTTTAGCACTGTAAATTGTTCTGATTATACAATATAATAAAAATGGAAGCTTTAGAGTTGTTTGCGTTTCAGCTCGGACAATTGATAAGACCACATTTAAAATGTGTGATTATTGTTAATCGGTTAATATTTTAAACACGTTCTTTCGGAGAGTTCTAAATATTAGGAGGTTTAACAGTATGTTTTGGCACAATATGGGGAACAAATGTGAGAATTTCAAGGTATTGTGAAGCAACTTGAAAATCTACACCGGATGACCGAACTAGATTACCTTTTTTTGAGTTATGACATCTGATACTGAACAATATTTCAGGGAACATATACAACTGTAATCCTCTCCTCCAATGTACTTTTTCTGTTTTTTTTTTAATGTTAAAAAAGCACATGATAAACATGAGAAAGCAAGAAACCGAGTTTAATGTCATGTTACAATGTGGGCATTTAAAACACTTTGAGCAACTATATTGTTGTCTCTTTTAATAGGGCATGAGAATAAAATGCCTCCAATGATGATAATTTGTTGTCCTAATTTTGTTGTGAACAACATGTGAAATGGAACATGGACGGCTTCTCTAACAAATGGACTCACTTGTACCACACTCACAATTATATTAAAAATCAATATATTGTTGGGTTCATAAAACCGATCAAGATAAAAATATATATTTTTTTCCAAATTTTACAAAAATATTTCGAACCCTAAAGTAAATCCTAAAAATTAGAACCTCATTTTAGAATCTCATGAGAGAATTCCTCATATATATATATATTAACATGGGAACCTTTGTGTGCATAGGAACCAGTAGAGGGTAACTGGTGGTTGCAGTGTGGAAACGCTATGGTAGGCAAGAAGGTGGACAACACACCACAACTGAAATGGGTAGTGGTCGTTCTCCTAGACAAGGTTTGGGCAACGTCGCTTACTTCAAACATGTTCAGTATCTTGATCAAGAGCAGAAACTCAAGGATGTTAGGAGTTTGCACACTGCAATTACTAAACCCACCTGCTATGATCTTCAAATTCACTATGGTGGCGAAATGAAGACGCACTTTTATTATGGGGGTCATGGAAGAAATCCTGATTGCCCATGATATAATAATTACATAACTTTTCCAAGATTCTGTAACTACTTGTTTTGCTGTAAATTGTTGGCTCACTTCATCCTCTCCACTAAGCAAATGTCCAGCTTGATAGAATAATAATTATAGTATTCTACTAATGATGTGGAAAATGACTTTAAGGATCGAAATTGTGTACCGTTATTTGTCATATTGTTTGACGAAGAAAATGTTGCAGTAATAATCTAATGCGGGGAGATCAATAAAGAAAGAACATTAACAATCAATCCAACGTTTGATGAAATAGTAACAATAGAATCCACCAGAAAATTGAGAGAAAACTCTCTAGGGTTTTGATATATTTGATAGAATGAAACGATAATGACCATTAGGGTCGGATACAACTCTAATATGATGAAAACACAGAAATGTAAAATTATAAAAATACCACTAAAAATAGAAAACAATGGCTTTCTAGATTTCTTCGAAGTAGAACTTGAGAGGGCACCAAGACCACCAGTGGCGGACCGACGTGGTAGGCACTGGGGGCATGTGCCCCAGTGAAAAAGCAAAATTTAATACTAATTATGCTATAATTAATTATATGTCAAATAAAATTTAGGCCCCCAATCAAAAAAATTGATGCCCCCAATCCATTAATTTTTACTAAATCCACTAACTAGTTTAGACCCAACCCAATCTCATAAATTATAGAAATTGTTTCATGTGACGCTACACATTCAACAAAAAAAGCTCAAGCACATGACCTTTTGAGATACTTGCGATCATTTGATTTTGTTTTCAATTTGTAACTAATGTTGACTATGTTAGGGATTACATATGAATTATCATTGGCTTTGCAAATAAAAGATGGAGACATGTTACAATGTATCTTCTTATTGCATTGAATTATTGTTGATGTGCTTTTGTATTTACAATCAATAATCGTAAATCGATTACATATAAAACCCAAAAAAAAAAATCCGTGGGGCAGCACCCCCGCAATATTTTTGTGCCCCCACTGACTCAAATTCCTGGGTCCGCCACTGAGAACCACTGAAATAATTTTCCATACTTTTGATGAATGAATTGGAGAAACAAGTTGTGGACGTTCCCAAGCCAAAGTTCCTGAAAGCATGTATGCAACTCTTCCTTTGTTTTGGTTGCAGGTTGTGTTTTGAGTTCTTCTACGACTTCCAATCTGGTTTGAGCCCTTGGTTATATGGGCCTTGGTTTTGAAGGTTCTTTTGTCTATTGGGCTCGTAACCAATTAGTTTAGTCGTAAGTAGAGTTTACTATACATTAGGCCTACATCTTATTACTTTACATTGTTTTAATATTGCTAGTCTGTCAAATCACAAACTTATTTATACAGGCTCCAAGAGCCGTTGTACATTCAAGTTTTGAAATGCTAATGAGAACTTCTTCTTCTCACTTTTCTCTCTGCTGTTCTTCTTCTCTATCTTGATCTCCTTCTTCTTCATACAAAATTTGTTCAGGATACTTTGCATACACAAAGTATAACAGTTCCATCGCATCTTCACCATCGCACCTCTCCACCTGCTGCTCAGTCAGACACCTGAAAGTAGCAATTTGAGGCTCAATTGAATTCAACTTATGGAAAGAAGAGCCTGAATGCCTTAAATGGCTTGACACCAAGGAACCCGACTCATTTATCTATGTGAATTTTGGCAGCATCACAGTTGTAAGACCACAGCGCAATTCCTTGAGTTTGCCTGGGGACTTGCTAACTGAGTTGGGTTCAAGAGTTCACAACAGATCGCAGGTTGGTGTCCACAAGAGAAAGTCCTTAAAACACCCTTCAGTAGGAGGGTTTTTGACACATAGTGGCTGGAACTCAATGCTTGAACGCATAAGCAGTGGTGTGTGTGCCAATGCTTTGCTGGCCATTCTTTTCAGATCAACCAGCAAACAGCTAGCATGTGTGCTTTGCTCTGACTGGGGGTATTGCAATGGAAATAAATAATGATGTGAAGAGAGATGAAGTGGAGAAGCTTGCGAGGGAACTAAACGAGGGAGAAATTGAAGGGAAAAGATGAGGAAAATATTATTCCATATAAGATGTTAATGATAATAATTAATTAATTATCCACATGTATATACTTAGACTAAAGAACCTAGCATTCAAAAGAATGTCAAAAAAATCATCTGATCCTTGTAGAAGACAATGCACATTTTGCAAAATACACCAGGGTACTTGTTAAGGGAAAGACGGAGTATTTTGGCACAGTATCTTGTAAAATGGATTGGGGTAGGTTGCTATTGAAAAAAATAGCAATTCTTTGCTTATTTTTTGATATCAATATTTTTTAAAAAAATTACAAAAATGATAAATGATAAATATTAATGATTTTAAATCTAATGTTATATTTTTTGTTGAATAAAAAAATTAAATTAATTAAAGAAAATAAGTGAGAAGGTTCTATACTGTTGGATGCAGAGTATGTACGTAACATATATATATATAGAGAGCTTCTCAGGTGAGGGATCCCGCACTTTATTTAAAGTGCGGGATCCATCTAACACCATTCACTCGCGGGTCCCACGCGGGTCCCATCACATGTGGGGGTCACACTTACACATAATGAATGGTGTTAGATGGATCCCTCATTTTAAATAAAGTGAGGGATCCCTCATTTGAGAATTTTCATATATATATATATATATATTTTATTTTTTTTTTAAGATCCAACATTAGGTAGGTAGCCTCATCTATCATCATAACCAGTTGGATCAGAGCACATCTAACTTATTGGAGAGAGCTAGCTCCCGAGCTAGCAGAATCGGACCAAGAATGTCGAATTTAGAGTCCACGAGCTAGCACCTGTAGACACATATGTTGGGACGACGATCGTCACGGAGCGCCACCACCACCACATTCTCGAGTGAGGTGTTTGACAATGAGGTCGTCCCTTCGTCTCTCAGTTCCATTGCTCCCATTCTCTGCATTGCCAAGGAAATCGAACACGGTCAAAATCTTACGTACTTTGAAGGAGTTGGAAGGTTTGTGCAATCCAATCATTTCAAAGATGTATCAAGGTGGTGCCAGGGATGTACCAATGGGGGCGGCGGCGTCGCGGAGATTCCGAGTGGTGGGTTTGGCAATGCTGGGTCTGCTGGTTCTGGGGCTGGCCCTAATATTGAGGAGGTTGATTGATGGGTTGCATATGAATCATGATTTTCTGTTTCTGCTATGCTAATACTACTATATATGTATATATTTCCTTCCGTTCCAATATAATAGATGTATGGTTTTGGCAGAGGCTTGTAAAGCCTCATATTAAGAAAAGTTTGGCACTGTAAATTGTTCTGATTATAGAAATATAATAGAATGGAAGCTTTAGAGTCGTTTGCATTTCTGCTCGGACAATTGATAAGACCACATTATGAATATTGTTAATCGGTTTTAGTTTCTTGATCTCAGATTAATACAGGTTCTTTTGAGAGTTCTAAATATTACCAGGTTTAACTGTATGTTTTTGGCACAATATGTGGAACAAATGTGAGAATTTTCAACGCATTGTAAAGCCACCTGAAAATCTACAGATGACCGAACTAAATTACCTTTTCTGAGTTGTGACATTTGACTCTCAACAATATTTCAGAGAATATTTTGAGAAACAAATTTAGCTACTGTAAATCCTCTCCTCCAATCTACTTTTCTGTTTGTTTTTTTTTTAAAAAAAATTGTGGATAATTTTAATTTCCCATAAAAAAACACGACAAAAGATGAGAAAACAAGAAACTGAGTTTATTATTGTGTTATAATGTGGGCGTTTAAAACACTTAGGAATTGCGAATACGAATGGTAGATTCTAAGAAATTACGGAGCTCCTAAATCCTTCCTAAATAGCTTACTTGTCAACCAATCAAAAATGAGTAAACGCAAAAGCAGCATCGGATATTAGAAGAATTATTGCAAGAGAAAATAAAATTTCTTATTAAGAGAAATATTTTGATGAACAAATGCCTCTATCCAACTAAATTTACATGTGAATAGAAATAATAATAATAATAATAATAGTCATAAACCAATAAAAATTAGCCAGCTTTCTTCTCCTTCAAAATTTCAGAGAAAGAAAAGTAATGTAAACGACAAGAAAAAGAATTTCAAATGTCTCTTTTCATCATATTCTCTATGCATCAAGTTCAAAGCGAAAAATGGGCGAAGAAAACGAATTCATTAAATCACCCAGAAAAATGTCGTCACCACCGTCGGTGTAGTTGCCGGAATCGTGACAATCAAAGTAGGTCTGAATGTCCTCAGGGAAGCAACGGCGTGGCTGGCCGGAATCCTGGGGTGTTGATGGGGAGTCAGGCGCCGATGTCTTCTCAAGCATTTCCTTGTATTTCGACGACTGCAATAGAAGGCCTAGCGCCGACGAGGCGGAGCCACCGCCGGTAGGTCTTGATGGAAGCTGTAGGGTTGTTTTGGGAGAATTCGGGTTTTGATGGAGGGGCAAGAGGTTAAAACCGATCCCATCGTCTTGAGGTTTTGAGGCCGGATTAACGTCTCCGTTAGTGGACTCTTGGTGGCCGTCGGTGTTAGGTTTAGTGGGGCGTAACCATTTAATGTAACGGCTCAGGTCAAAGTTTGTGACGGCGTTAGGTCCCCGGTACTCGATCGCTGCCATGTCATATGCCGTGGCCGCTTCTTCTTGGGTGGCTGTTACAAATGAAAACGATTAGGGGTAGTTTCGGAAACGAAAATGGAGGTGACAATAGTTTAATAATTTATTCTAGATTTGCTCCATTTTGGAAAACTATTTCTGTACATTCTACTTTAGTAACCAAGAAACTATTTTTTTAATGAGAAATTCATCCAAGACCCGGTTATATTCGACCTGTCTTATATGAGAAATCTTGGACATGTGAGTCCTTTTGTTCCACACATCAAGTAATTACAGGGTCTTTAGGATTCGGTCCATGGAGTGACTCTTAAAAAATTTACTGGACGTGAAAGTTAAACTTAACACCTCTTGTTTTTTTTGCAAGAATTAAGTTTGTCAACCAGTCAACTATCTTGGAGTTACCAAGCAACCATTTGAAATAGCATTTGAAGAACCATAAATGTAACATTTCAATAGTAAATATGCAAACATTTTAAACTAAAAATGTATGTTAAATCTCAAATTATTTATCAAACGGAGCCGTATTCAATAATCTTAGGTCCTATTCGAACCTAAGAGTGTAGTTTTGATCCACAGAAAGTGATTGTCCATTTTTCAAAAAGCAAAAGTGTTATTTACTCTCTTATATAATCACTTAGATTATGTAATCTATTGAAAGGCTTTCGACCCTACCCTCTCCCATGTCATGAATGCCGACATGTATGGTTTTTAAGTTATATTTGGGTGTAGGGTACGTGTGGAGTTCATATTTCACTATTCCCCACCTATTTATAAAAGGTTATAATCCTCAACAAGATATTATTGGTGTATTAAATGTAATAATTTTGATGAGTTTGAAATATTATAAATAGCTTGACTAGGCAGTTGAGGGTTGGTGATCAATATCCCAACTAACAAAGAAATGACCTCACATAATTTTGCAAATATTATATTATCTTTATCTTTTTTTTTTATTTGGTACATCAGATACACACTCATATAATTTAACACAAATACTACTCACAGAGTTTGAACCCTACCCACCAAATAAAGATACAGGAATGATAACCAACTAAGTTAGCACCAACGTGTAAAAATCTTGGATTCCACTTGATTATACTTTTGACGTCCAAATATGAGATCAACTAAAACTTTTTTAGTTAGAATTCATTACAATTCTCCTCAAAAATCTTATTAAATCATGGTTTAAAATGTTACTGAATATTTTGGGTGTTTATAATTTTAGAATATACTCTTAGATTTTAAAAAAATAAAAATAAATTTGAACCCTAAATCATAAATCCTAATATGTCATTTTCTAAAAAAATCATGGTAACATGATTTTTGGGGATTCTAGTCAATTCTAACTAAAAGAATTGTGAACAAAAATATATACACAATTTGGTGCAAAATTTAAGGATTGACACGTGGCTCAAATGGAGTTTAATTTCTTCATGTTCCAATAAAGTGCCATTTGTCATTTAAGGTTTACTATATGTTTGTGTGACTCACATGAGGAGAGACAGCAAATCAATCTAAACAAATGTTACGTGACGTGACCAAGTTCATTTTCTTCCTAGAACAAAAACATTCTTACACAAGAGATAGAGACATTGAGTTCTAAGGTTTATGTTTATTTATTTATTTATTTATTTATTATGATGTTGTTTATTATCTTAAGAGTTAGAAGACTAGCTAGTATATACATATAACATACATACATACCATATGTTCCAAGGTAGAGATACTTGTTCCCAAAAACTCTCCCAATGCGAGCTTCCCATCTCCCATTATGGTGATGCCTACACACATATTCACAATTTTTACACAACAATTAATCTTTTTTTTTGTTTAATTAGCAACAAAAAAAATATAATTATTAATGCATCTTCAATCATGTATATAACCAAAATGAGATACATGGTTTTCCATATTTTAACAAAAAAAAACTATTTTAGGTGATTCTTATTCTAACATCATTCCAATCACGTATTCATTTCAATATCACATCAATATTTGAATATTTTACGAGAGAATCGAGAGGATAGAAGTTGGACGAGAGGATAAAATAGGTTTTCTCACATTTTGTAGTATTCATTGGAAAAACTCTTACCTTGCTACGCCTCTATATTTTGAAACCCCTCGAGAAAATCCGCTGCTCTTTCTGCAAATTTTGTGCATAAACATAATTAATCATCACAATATTTGTTATTTCAAAAAAATAAAATAAAATCATAACATTTGTGTAATTTGTATTAATTTCACTATAAAATTTGATTAGTACCTCCTCAAAGATCCAATGTATTCTTCCTTGGACTGACCTTCCATCTCTTTGAGCTCGTCTTCATAGTTTGATGACTAGAATCACCAGGAAAAGAGAAGTCAAAAAGATTATTCTCCTAATATTCAGCTAAATAAACGGCTCAATCAATGCAAAATTAAGGGCAAAAAGAAAATTTACAGGAAAATTGAGGATAGTGTCCTGTCCCCAGTACTTCAATGCTGCCAAGTCATAAGAACGGGCAGCTGCTTCTTCATCATTATAGGCACCTAACGAAGAAGAACACCATGTAAGACCGTGTTTGGTTTGTACTGGTTTCCGTACTAAATCCTTTGAATATTTTGTCCCCAAGCAGAATAGAAAACATGATTGTTGAATACCGAGTTCAAAAATCGTATCTTGGTTATTTGTAATTGGATTGAATTATGCTGTTACCAAACATGGTCTTATTTTTTTGGAAAAAATGGAAGGATAGAGATTGTGTAACTTACCAAGATATACTGCATTACAGTCGGATTCCGCAATCAACATCGTTGGCAGAACAAAATCCCAGAAAGAAAATTTTAAAAAGATTAATCAAAATACTCTTTGATCTCAAACAAATATACCAGCAAGAGTAAGAAAAACAGAGCCCATTTGATAAAAATGGATCAAGATTAAACCTTGTCTTCCTTTCTTGCTCTGTGATTCATTCCAGCAATTCTTATCCCATAAATGAGCTTCATAACGACCGGTCCATCGATGCCTGAATCAAAATCAACTAGTTAAAGAAGAAACCCAGTTATGGTGAATTAATCATGACTCTGATTTTCCAAGTTCCAACCTTGTGACTCCTCTGTAAATGGAGCTGCGACGGGGAGGAGAGTCTCTGGGCACACTTTTCCGAGTCCTCTTCACCTTTGTTGTTGTTGGGTTTGTTGTGTTTTTCTGCGTGATCTTCCCCATTAATAGATTGAAGTGAGAAAAGAGAGAGAATGAATGAATTCAGTCCAATGAAGGGTGGTTTTAAAAGAAGAGAAGAAGAAGAAGAAGAACAGAGTGAGAGCCGGCCAGGGAGAGATTATGAGGATGGCTTCTAGTGGCGGCCGTCTTTCTCTTCTCTCTTGTCCTCACTTGTGTTCTTTCTTTCTGTTATGTGTATGTATAGGCATACATATTGTGAACAAGTAAAGTGGCATGATTAATAAGGGATAAAGATTTAGTACTAATTACTAATTAGGTAATCTTACAAATTTGGGATAATATTTTTCAATTCTTAATTTGTGCACTATTATCCTTTTCCTCCTCCTTTTACCCTTTTTATGAGGTGTTAAAAATGGATAATAAAAATATTCAAATACCAATATTAAAATGAGATTATGATAAGGTAAATCAACAAGAGGTGACAAAGTGGGGGTACTTTCTCACGATTGTTTCAGATCCCACCCCTTTCATAACCATTAATTTTAACACAGATCATTGGGTGTTAATACCTTAATATCCTCCCTTTTTTGACCATCCACACACTCAAACTATCACCAACTCCAAAATTACTCAAATAATATTTCATATTTGATGGAAAATCTTGTCACCTACCTCTTATAAAAGATCTCTAACTCCACCAATTGAAGCAAACCTTCATTGTTTATGTATACCAAAACAGAACAAAATGAAACAAGCATATATATATATATAAGATGACCAAAAATATACAAATAAGGAACAAAATATGATGTGTAGTTTGTTTAGAGCTCCAAATGATAGATCAAGCCTTATATGGCAAATAGTGAGTCCCCCTACTTTGTCACGTGTGTTGGGCAAATGAGAGATATGGATGACTGCCCAATTGCCATACAATTTCCAATAATTGATTAGGATTAATAAATAAATTAAGACACTAGCTATTTTGGTGTTACTTATGACTTTTTTCTTTTGGAAATTTTGATAAGGAATTGACTCTTTATCATCTTTTAGCTAGCTAGTTTTTTTTTATTTTATTTATTTTTATTGACATCACGAAACAATTAAACATGGATCCACCAATTAAGTGACGGATCTAGTGTTTTTTCTAAGGAATAAGGTATAATTGTGTCAATATCCTAAAAGAAAAAGGAAACACAGAGAATACTCTAAAAAAACATATTTATTTTATTCAAAAGTTACTCCATCTCATGGCTCACAATCGTATTCAAACAAAACGAGAAAATTCTAAAAATTGAAACACATGTCAAAAATGGAAAATTTGAGTTAGACCCACAAATCAATACTTATAGTAATCCGGAACACGGTAGAATCGACGGAACACGATTTGGACTTCTAAATTCAAAGATATGAGAGAAACAAAAAATTTCTAAAATGACAAAAACCCTAATTTGGAGGCCTAAATGACAGGGCTAGTGACATAACGCATGTTCAGTTTGAATCGATTTTTTGAATCAACCCTTCAAGTTTCACGCGATTCTCAATTTTAAGTCTTTGATTTCTACTAGACAACCTTGCTATTCGGATGGTCTAAAAAATCCATAAACTTTTCTGAAATATGTTCTATATCAATTTCACCGGTAGTGAAATCAATTACATCGCCTAATATACCATACCTCTAGTACTGGCCCCCCCATGTACTAGGCCTCGATGACTGAGATATCTGAATCTGCCACCACCATATATATTCAAAACTATATAAAGAAAACAGGCATAAGAAAAAAAGTATTTTCATTTTCTTATACAAGGATATTAATTAGTGTGTTGCATGGTCATTTAAAGGTTGCAACACTTGTGATTTAATTCCCAGCTTACTTTTTTAGGTTGTGCCATATTTTGCGGCTGATTGCCTCACTCAAATGCAAGCCATAGTACTTTCACAATTAATGGATCTAAATTGCTACCAACTAGAGATTCATAGTTTTCTATACCAAACACCAACCAACTGCTTTTTTCTTTTTCCTTCAACAAGAATTAAAAATTGGGAGGCATAATGTCAATTTAAGTAGCTTCTGCTTAGGTTGGAGTTGGATACCGCATTTGGTTGTGATGATGTCAAAAACAGTATTGACATAAGTGACGAATTAATTGATCAGACCAGCTTCTTCGAATGGCCGTTCGGCTGCAGCATGCACTTAGAAAACGCAAGATATGAGGGGTTTAAGGGCGTGCTCGGAGGAACCTCCCCGATTCTCAAATCAGTATGAGATTCCACTGTTAAGAAAAGTGCTCAGTACTTGAGCTTTCTCTCAACGTTTGAGGTCCTTTTTACATGAGCTGGAGAGCTCTAAGTGGGGTTGCTCATGATGTGGCATGTTCCTCACTATTTATCATGCAACTACATTGCTAGTCTATAGTTTTAGTGTGGTCATTATCAAAAATAATAAAAATCCCAACAGTTGACATCTGAGTTATCCCAATAGCTGGAGTGGATGCACATGATTCACGTGAATTTTCAGGCTTCAGATATCTCATATGATGCATATAAAATCATGTGCATACAACTCAGTAGTTGGGATAACTGAGATACCAATCCGTATCATAACAAGTTATTCTGATCTAAAAGTCTAGAGGATGCTTAAGCAGGCTCAAATGTCTGAGCTGGATCACCATTAGCAGGCCCATTTGAAGAAGTTGTGGGCTATTTTGCCCCATTAAGGTCCATGTAGGTGCTTCACTGCTTTGACATAAGCCCAGAAATCGAGATTTCAGAACGAAAGAGGATGTGAAGAGAGACGGTGGTGTTGAAAAAGTCAAAAGTTTATATCTCGATGACACGTACGCAACAATAGACATCAGCGCAGAAAAATACCCCCTATAGTTTCTCTAATCACGACAATGCCACTAAACAGCGTCCCAACTTGGGGAAAAACGAGGGTCCCGCCTTGTCTGACTTGGCAAATGGTGAGGCCCATGTTGGACCAACACCGAAGCCTTTAAAATCTGCCCCGAAGCGTCTTGAGCGCGAAAACGGCGAAGCTCCCCAAAATCTCTTTTTCTTCTTCTCCTCCCCAGAGTCTAGTAGCAGTGGTAAGACTCTTGCGAGTTCCGACTTTCTAATTCTGATTTCAGTATCCGATCATAGGTTAAATCGATTTTCCGGCAGCTCCTTCGTACGATTGTGCGTTTCGATTTATGTTGTTTTGGTTAATTTCTTGCGATTTAGTTTATTTAGTTTTCTTTAATTTTTTTTTTATCTTGTGGAGATATTGGAGATCTTTAAGCGTTGGATGTAAGATATATGTAAGAACTTTTGTTTAGACTGGGTTTTGATTGGTTGTTCTTTGAATCTTTTATGGGTTTTCTTGATTTAGAATGAGGGTTTGTGGTGTTTGATGGTGCCTGGTTTGTTTATTTGATCGATTTTTCTTTCTGTTATCGGAATTTTAAATTTCTGGTGAAGTTGTGGTGTCCTGGTAGCGTTTCACTGCGTTGATTCCTTCAGTTGTGTATTATTGAGTAATTCATGAGCACTGTGTGTCTGTGTTTTTTTCAAAATTTGTTTTCTAAAACCTGATGATCTTTTGAAAAACTATATCTGATTTTATTATTGATCGTCTTTACCTCAGTCCTGTTTTATTATTACCCAGTCAAAAGTAGAAATTCAGTTAAACTCTAGGCTTACCTACGGAACTTGGTGTATTCCTGCCTTTTCTTTCAAATCGGTTACAGCATTTAATAAATACATTGTTATGCTGTTTCGTCTTGTTATATCATGTTGTTTTATGCTTCTGAGTGATTACTATGTCTTACCCTCCCTCCAGAAGTGATCAAATGATGGAAGGAGATGAAACCAAGAATCAAGAAGATAAATTGCCCCATCCGTCTTCCCCAGTACGAAAACTTGAACAATTTGGAACCTTCAGCGTAAATAATGAAGTTCCTCATGGTACTGGAAGTCTCTTTGATGACAATGATGCTGGAGATATCAAAATGCATTTAAATAATGTGCCACCAATGCTTCCTGCTTCTCCTTCTGTTAACATGCTTGGAATGAGTCAATCTCATAATCAGGGCATTCCATTAACTGATGTCTCCCAATTCAATAGTTCACAGATGCCTTGGATCATCCGTGATTCCTTAGTTTCACCAGATTCAAAATTTCCATTTGCTCAAGCAAGCATGAATGAATTTGGTCAATATCCTATTCTTGAGGACTTACCGGTTGCTTCAAATTTGGAGAATTCTTTCGACCATGTTCATCATCTTGAGAAGCCTCCTACTGGCACAATGTCTATAGGTCCGAAAGATAAATTTGCTGGAGACATACAAATTGATAGTGTGGATGGAGAAGCAATTGGCAGTGAAATTCATGGGTCTCAGTTTGTAGGTAACATCAAGAGGCAAGGAGTAAAAACAGCTGTGTCACGTCCCCCACCTTGGGCTGGTGCAGTTCATTCTAAGAATCCTGAAAAGCTTGATGGGAGTTACCTGAAACTTGGAGTTGGAGGTCGTTTAGAGGCCAGATCTGAGTCCCATTTTTCCTGTGAGGATAATCCTCATAAATATATGAGTCCAGTTCTTCCTGAACAAAATGCTTCCCTTGCTCAAATAACCAAAAGAAGTTCTTTGAATCCTGGTTTCAACAAGACTGCTGGCTTTTCTAGTCTTCCCAATAGTGCTGATGTGCCTTCTAGTTTCCCGAACAATGCAGGTGTATATCCTAGCCTAGAACAGAATGTGAATGAGGTTTTGTGTGTAGCAGATAATGCAGGCACACTTCCTAGTCTACCGCAGAATATGGATGGTTGGACCTTGTCTAGTAATGATTTTGGAATGCCCTTTGATGAGGGCACAGGGTTTGGTTGGGATCCATCACTTACAAGTCATATGCTGCCAACTGATGTGCAATTTCAATATCCTATGCCAAGCAGTTATGCAAGATATGCAGTTGCAGATCATACTGAAGATTTTGGAGATCTGCCAGCTGCAGCTTTGACACCACATAGTGGGGTCGGCCACGATGGAAGGTCTACTGGAATTGGGTTGCCATCGTCTTCTTTGGTTATGAGAATTGCTTCTCAATTGGATTCTGGTCCGCTGCAGAATTGTAATGTGGGTACTTTTCACAACTTACCATCGGAGCCTCTTGTGGTTTCTCCTTCTGTTGCAGTTATGGGAAGCAATAACAAGCGGCGTAGGTCAGGTAAATCATGGATACTCTTGCCACTCCTTTTCCTTAATCTCCCAACCAATTTCTGCATCTATGTTTGGAGAACATCTAAAAGTATTGGCATCTGCCAAAGCATTGGCAAATATAGAAGCAAGTCGCTGTGTGGATTGAGATCAAGAGTATATGAATCAACTTTGAATTCACAAGCAGGTCCATGCCTTTATGGTGCATGTTCTTTTTTTGTCGAACTGGGATTGTCAAAAAGACTTTTAATTACCTGAATAAATCTGAATTCGCAACTAATTTATCTAACACTTGATACTGGATTCCGTCTGTTAGTCATTGATTGAGTGGTGTCAGATCATGGACAAACAGTCTAGTGTTCCTCTGCATATACTGTTAGAAGTGTACAGTGTAGGAGCATGTATTCTTTAAGAAGTCAGGAATTTAGTTGATTATTTTATTCCTCAAATGATCATAAAGGAGAATCAGAGATGATGTTCTTGTCCAGTATTTTTGGCCAATTGCTTCTTAGGAATGCTAGAGGTCTTGTTTAGTTGCATCCGTGCACATTTAATCGTGTGAACTTTTTCTAGGTAAGTCTGTTTCTGTTCATAACAGTAGAGCCGCTCAAGTTGCTGAAGATGGTTTTGTTTCCTAAGAAAACTGGAGCTCAACCATCTAGTACCAGCATCCTTATGCAGTCATATTTTGCACCTAGAACCTATCTGTTAATAGCAATCATTTTTTTTGTATGCTTATTATATTAGTTTCATTTTTGCATTCAGCTTTGACAATGACCGTCCATAGTAATTTTCTCAAAGTAGTATCAGACTTACAGTATTATGCTCTTTTGATTTGATAAAAGCCCCTTGTAAGTCATATCTAGGATTTAATGGAAGGTTGGTGTAGTCTAAGAAAAGATAGCCTTGTGTTAAACTCGTTTTGTCTGTTGTTCATATTTATGAGATTTATGTCTACAATAGCCAAATTGTTGAAAACTGATACTGCTTTAGTTGCCTCACATCATGAAGTTGATCTCCTTGCCTTTGTAATGGCTTTTCCAACTGCTTGCAGGGCATGTTAGACAACCTCAAGCCCTTGGTCTACTTCAGTCTGCCCTTAGAGTTACTAATACCTCTGGTAATTAATAGTTTCTTTACCAGTTTTGCATGCTAATGTTGTGTGTACATATTTGCATAATTGGTGGTGTTTGCTTTTCATTTTCAGGTCAAGAAATGCCAACAAATAATGGTAGTGGACCTGCTCATGATTCCAAGGTTCTTGTTCCACCATTGCTTAAGAGAAGCATATCCCAAAACCGTCTAGCAACTCCCCAGGTTCAGCATGGGCCGATCAGCTTCCCAAAGCCATCCTCTGATCCGTCTACTCCAGGTACAGTCAAAACTGTTCCACTTCCTTCACCATTAGCTCATACCAGGCCCTATCCTGGATTGGTAGCCCATCATGCTTGTCGTGCATCCATGCCTACTAGCCCTACTCAAAGTCCACATATAAAATGGTCAGGTATGTCTCCCAAGGTTCAGCATAGGGGGATCACCTTCCCTAAGGCTTCCGGTTATCCGACTACTCAAGATGCGGTCAATACCGTTCCACTTTATTCACCTTTAGCTCATACTGGGCCCTCTCCCACATCAGTAGGCCAGCCTGCTCCTCATGCATCCATGCCTAGCCCGACTCAAACTCCACATATGAAATGGCGAGGTATCTCTCCCCAGGTTCAGCATCGGGGGATCAGTTTCCCTAATCCTTCCAGTTATCCAACTACTCCAGATGTGGTCAAAACTGTTCCTCTTCCTTCACCTGCAGGTCATACTGATCCCTTTCCCGCATTTGTCGCCCAGCTTGCTCCTCATGCATCCATGACAGGCCCTACTCAATGTCCACATATAAACGGGCAAGATATCTCACCCCAGGTCCAGCAAAGGATGATCAGCTTCTCTAAGCTTTCCAGTCATCCATCTACTCCAGATGCGGTAAAACCTGTTCCACTTCCTTCACCGTCAATTCATACTGGGCATTCTCCTACATTTGTAGCCCAGCATGCTCCTCATGTATCCATGCCAGGCCCTATTCAAAGTCCACATATAAACAGGCAAGGAATCTGTCCCCAGGCTCTGCAAAGGATGATCAGCTTCTCTAAGCCTTCCAGTCACCCATCTGCTGCAGATGCAGTTAAAACTGTTCCACTTCCTTCACCTTTAGCTCAGACTGGGCCCTCTCCCTCGTTGGTAGCCCAGCCGGCTCCTCGCACATCCATGCGTAGCCCTCCTCAAATTCCACATATAAAATGGAAAGGTATTTCTCACAGCTTACAGAATCTAGTTGTGTTTGTGACATTGGTTACTATACAACGTTTTTATGTACCATGATTTCTGACTTTTTATTGGAAGCATTGTAATTTGAGTCTTGAGATAGGAGAGATACGTGATCGAGATTCTTGATGTAGGCAATGCTTTCATTTGAAGTATGTTTCATTGTTTCTAAAATTGATATAAGAGATATTCCATGATCTTTGTATTGCTATATTCCATGATCTTTGTATTGCTATATTCCATGATCTTTGTAGGCAATGGCGAGTTGTTGACTCACATGTGTAGGTCTTTTGCAGCTGAATGTTAGTTTTTGTTGATTGTGTTTTTCCCATAATTTGAGTCTTCTAAACAAGTTCCTATAGACTATCCTAGGTTTTTATTTACCTTGCTCACTGCATTCCCGTCCTCTGCTTGGCCTGCCTCTGGTGTTGATAGCATGGACATTGGCTTTAATGGCTTGCAATGACACTTCCTCTTAACCTATGATGAGCGAATGACACTAGAGGCAGGTTTACTGCAAATAATCCATTTAAACTGGATACGATGAAAGTGATGTTATGTTTTTGATCTTATGGATTATATGGATATGACAACATGTGGACTCTGAGAACTGATGGATAGAGTTTGCTTGCAGGTTTGTGTAACACTACTACTCCACCAAGTGGAAAGAACTGTCCACTATGTAAGCGAGATCTCTCATACACACCCGAGGGCCCTGTATTCCAGCCAACAAATCCACCGTTTGTTGCTTGTTTGCCATGCGGCCACATGTTTCACGATCACTGCTTGAATCTCATTACCCCGGCAGACATGGGGAAAGATCCTCCATGCATTCCTTGTGCCATTGGTGAGAGTTAGATATCCTGATGCTTATTCCTCTTCTGATCAGTTTTGGAATTCAATTGTTTCAGAGTGAATTCTGGTTAGTTTTTGCTTAATACATGTGCAAAGAATGAATGAAAATTCTAGACAACAGTGACAAAACTGAGTAGGCAACAATGAACATGATCAGTAGGGGGGGTACTTAGAGTGGTTTTGATTGTATGAAATACCAACGATTCATTCTGCTAAATGTAGGGTACATTCTTTTTGAAATGGAAGTTGATGATCCCAACATCTAATCTTCTGCAAATGCCAAATAGGGATTGTTTATGAAGATTAATATAAGTATTTTCCGACTACTCTTTTTTTTTTTTTTTTTTCAAAACACCAAACATGTTCTTCATATAGTTGAGTGGGCGTAAACTTCGACCTATAAAAACAGTCTGCACTAACCTGACTATAGGTAAGATTGAGTTGAAGCCCATGCGGGAGAAATGGGACTCTTAATATTGTCTCGAAAGTGGATAGGCCCATGGAACCAAGAAAATTACAGAGAAATACTCTCAACTGATTGATTTGAACTCCTGACCTTAGCATAATGGGCCTAAGATCGCCACTGTAGAAAGGATCATTGGATGGCCCATACACTTGTAAATGGGCCGGACAAGGTTGCTCATTACTCGGCCTAAATCGAAACATGATTGTAATCAAACTCTCAAATGAGGGAACACTAATTGTAAATGGTGATGATTTTCAAATCAACCCACTAAACCTTACACATGATTTGTTGGATCCTCCATGAATATATATAAAATTAAAAAGCTGGGAATTGAACATATATATATATATATATATATATATATATATATATAATAGCTATAGCTTGGAGACCATGGATGTTGTTTCATGGAGTAGTGGTAGCTCAAGTAGTAGTAGTTTTGGTGGTGGTGGAGGAGGAGGAGGAGAGACTACATGGCATGGAGAGATACCAAAATCTAGCTGTCCGCGTGGTGTATCCGGGATTGGTGATGAAGGTACTAAAGGAGTGCTCCGTCGTTCAAGGTTGCCGATAATTATCGGTCGCGAAGTAGGTACGATGTCCATGTCCGACAACAGTACTGCTGCTGTTGGATGTTTGGGGCTTAAGTACTGATCATGATCACTCCCATAAATTGCAATTACAGGAACCTCATAGGAGCCAGAAGAAGTAGTAGTAGTACTACTACTACCTGAGAGAGAGAACAGGCAACATAGACTTAATTAGCTTATTCAAGAATGTTAAAGTTCATATACATGAGTAAAGGTCTTTATGATGCACATATACATATATATGTGTATGTAAATATATATATATATACCTTTTGATAAAGGTCTTGCTTGAGTAGCAATGGAGCCAAGAAGTCCAAGAATTGCTGCAAATGCAGTGGTTAGAGTAAGATAACTCCTCATCGTTGTAGTCTTTTTGATATTATTTTCTCTTTAGTGTAGTACTCCTTATGAAGTTGAACATGCTTTATTTATAGGCAAGCTATATACATATATGTATGTATGTATATATGTAGATGTATATATTAATATATATGTTATTATTTAAGGACAAGACACCTACCTAAGTTAGGACTTAGGACTAATAAATTTATTTGTAGTAAGAGTTGTTGAAAGGGTCATCAATATGAATGCGTGTGTTTTGAATCTGTATGCAGACTTGCAGAGAGTATTATAATTATAATTATAATTAATTTAATTTATTGACTCCTTCTTCTTCATAAATTGATTCCCTTTTTTCACATCCACATTATAGGAGTCAGGAGTAATTAATTAATTTATTGTTTTATTCTTCATAAAGAAAATATGTTCATACTTGAATCAGTCATATATATATATATATATAGTTGGTGTGAAATTACAATATGGCATGTGATTGGTTGTTCTCAAAGAATCAGTTACCTAACAATGAGTAGTTACTTTACTAACTACTACTTAATTTATTTGTACTAAAAGTTTTTTAAAAGGGTGGCCAATTATTTCAAAAAAAAAAAAAGAAAGTGGCCAATGTGGGTGTGTTTTGAATCTATGGAGACAATATTATAATTAATTAATTTAAATATTAATTACACATGAATAACTCAACTAATGATGATGATACATGTTCCGTTAGCCCAATAAAAATTAATCACAAATAATTGGTCATTTTTAGAATAATGTAGTGGTGGAAATTGCGTTGAAATGACTTGCGGGTCTTGCATAGAAAATGTTTGCGACAAAGTATAACTTGGTGTATCCGCTTTTGTATAGACTAACGACATCTTAGAGGAAGCATTTTCAACTATGAAAATTATGACATAGCGATTGCGAAATTGAAAAGAAGCAAGCCGATGAAACAAAGAAAGCTCCTCAGAAGGGCCTTCTGTATGTTGATCTCAAAGTTTACACACATTAAGACAGACCTGTTTGATCAAAGTCTCAACGAGTTTATTATGCAATATTACCAAAATATGAGAATTCAGGAAAAAAAAATAGTAATCGTTTTATCAAATTTATGGATATGTTTTTTTTATTTTTTATCTTAATATTAACAAGTAATATATATAACCCAAAAAAAAATTTCGGACGTGCTGTCCTCGCATAGAGTTCCAACCATCCAATATCTGATGCTGGTTCCGCCACCATACTTGGCTGTGTTTGGTCTGCTAAAAAACTTAATTTCCTTGTGCCACTTCATATAATGGCGCAGCTACTTCTGGAGGCTCGAACTCCTCTAATTCTTCTAGGACATCAGTGCAGTAGCTGACCGCTTTCACCGCTGTTGGCTGTTGCTACATTCTGGTTGTTTGACATGGATGGTACTTCTTCAACTTTCACACAAAGATCATAACTTTTCATAGACACTGGGCCTAAAACAAAAGAAACAAGACACTGGGCCTTAAACATGTTATGGGCTGATGGCTCATGAACTTGGGCTTTCTTGGATCTTAGGCTTTTGCATCAAAAGCTGGTTGATCATAGATATGATATATGGACCCAATCAACTATATTCCATATTTTAACTCTATTTTTTGAAATGCCGTTGAGAAATATGTTTCACATTGAAATCGAATCATGGGCACACATATGTCTAACCTAACTGATTGCCAACTGAACCATCTCTTGTTGGTATATTTTAACTCTATTTAGTTAAACAACAATTTTTTTTTGAAATATCGTTGAAAAATATGTTTTCCATTGAAATCGAACCGTAGACACACATATACCTAACCCAGTCGATTGTCAACCAAGTCATCTCTCGTTGGTATTTGATAAGTTAATATTGGCTGAGCATTCCTAGGATTAATTAATTATGATTGGCAAATTTAAGGAACCGAATAATATTAGTTAATAGCACAATTTTTTTTTTTTTGATAAAGCAGTTAATAGCACAATTATCATGGGCAATCAGGATTTCTTCCAGGACCTCCATAATAAAAGTGGGCTTTCATTCCACCACCATAATGAATTCGAAGATCATAGCAGGTGGGTCGAGTAATCACACTGTGCAAACTCCTAACATCCTTGAGTTTCTGCTCTTGATCAAGATATTGAACATGTTTGAAGTAAGCAGCATAGCATTGCCCAAACCTTGTGTCGGGAAACGACCACTACCCATATACTTATGGATTCTATATACTTATGGATGCCTTAGCACCATAATACTTACGCCCTGACGCCCTATAAGCTATTGCATACTAAAGGGTTCAAAAGAAATTTACATTAGAAAAAAAAATTAAACGTAAGTAAAATAAGGGTAAAAAGTTTCTTACTTGGTATGTATTAAGTAATTACCTCTTTAAGATTTTGACCAGGGATTGTTTTTGTAGTATTTGGTAGAGGGAAGGTGAGATATTTCTTTTTCCCAAATGTTTGGACAGATCCTGCTCTTAATATATCACGTTATCTAGTTCTTCTGATGAGAATTGACTCTGCCGGGCATTCTCCATTCAACTGCCAAAGTTGTGTAATGGGATTTGCAGTGGCATTTCTCATATTAAAAGTTACATTGGGGTACAAAGCTGGCCTTTTTTTTTTTTTTAGTACAAGTACATATACAATATATGACACACCACCAGATCAAGCCTATGAAAGTACAAGTGTCAACAGGCCCCACGCAGGAGGCACAAACCAAGGCCACACAGGGGCAGACTAAGCCCACACACCTCCATATAAATATTCAGGAGGAGGTGAGACTAGAACCCATGATCTGAAGTTAGGGACATGCAAAACTGGTCTTTTCTATACCAATATCAAATAATGAATACTCATTACATCACCATCAAATAGATTTTTTTTTAAAAAAGAGAGTTAAAGTTGGGGGAAAAAAGAAGGTAGGTAGGAAAGTAAGGGGAATGGGTTACCTGGATTAAAGGCAGGTTGATCATAAATGTGGATGCAATCAATTATATCTTCATATGGGCTCTAATTCATTCACATATAAAGCTCAATAAGCAAAAAAAAATAGATGAAGGATTTTGTTTATACACACAAATGTACAAGAAAAAATGGGAGCGCTAGGTATCCTTGACAAATTCAACCATAATCAGTCATAACATGTAATTAGACAACGGAATAACCAAAGTCAATGTAATTAGACAATGTAATAACGAAAGGTAATGTAATTAGACAACGTAATAATGAAAAATTCAGTGTAATCAGATAACGAAGAATGTTATGATCGGTTCTGGAAGAAATTGTTATGGATATATAGAGTTTTCGAAAAAAAAAAGAAGAAGAAGAAGCATTTACCTTGATAGATTTAAGGGGAGATTTGTTCAAACGCTTCAATTGGTTATGCACATGAAGGCTCCAACGAGAAGAAGTGCATGCAACATATGCCATCGATAGAGAGATTAGTAAAAAACACTTTCTATGCTCCTTGGGTTATTGCATTTATCTCCGAGGCGTATCTAAGTCTTTAGGGCCCTGGGGCGAAATGAAAAATGGTAGGGCCAGTTGAGGTGTTATTAGATAGAGATTTTTTTACGAT
This sequence comes from Tripterygium wilfordii, assembly GCF_013401445.1. Lineage (NCBI taxonomy): Eukaryota > Viridiplantae > Streptophyta > Magnoliopsida > Celastrales > Celastraceae > Tripterygium > Tripterygium wilfordii. The sequence continues at coordinate 9,905,734 of NC_052241.1, forward strand.
TTTGGAGTGTCCTTAACTAACTCTAGGGTACAAATAGTCCCATCATAAAAGTTACTTATTTCATTCATATTGGGTTTGGGCTGTTAGGATGTTAGCAAATGGGCTCTTCATATTTCAAAAGTTATTTATTTTGGTCATGAGTCTAACAAGTGTATGATTTATGATTTATAAGTGTATACTATTTATTCAGTCAACTCGGTTATAATCGAACTACATTAGAGGTGGTTCGGTTGACAATCAATTGAGTTGGGCATATGTGTGTCCAAAGTTCAATTCTAATGAGAAACAAACTTCTCAATGGTATTTTTAAAAAAAAGAATACAAAACCGACTGTTATGCAAAAAAATCAATTGGGCCGCTGATGGCCAGTGGAGATGGGCTTTCATGGGCCTTAGGCTTTTTGCATTAAGGGTGATCAAAAGCTGGTTGATCATGAATATGGATTGCTGGAGGCTATCATGGACTCCATTTAGTTAACCCATTTACTAATTGTCATAGCTGCATATCCAAACAAAACTATACTTTTCAATCCAAGTGAAAAATAAGACAAAATTAAGCTTTGAAATTCCACCCTAAAGCCACCATACATGTTCTGTCAAAGCTGGAGATTTGATTCAAGGAGAGGATGAAGTGAGCCAACAAGTCACAGCAATGAAAACAAGCAAGTTAGACAAAATTAACCTTTGGAAATCCCACCACCCCCCTAAAACAACTGTATATATTCTGTCAAAGCTGAACATTTATTTCATGGAGAGGATGAAGTGAGCCAACAAGTTACAGCAAAACAACAAGTTACAGCATCTTGGAAAGTTTAGTAGTAAGTTATATCATGGGCAATCAGGATTTCTTCCAGGACCTCCATGATAGAAGTGGGTTTTCATTTCGCCACCATAACGAATTCGAAGATCATAGCAGGTGGGTCGAGTAATCACAGTGTGCAAACTCCTAGCATCCTTGAGTTTCTGCTCTTGATCAAGATATTGAATATGTTTGAAGTAAGCAGCATTGCCCAAACCTTCTATAGGAAAACGACCACTACCCATTTCAGTTGTGGTATGTTGTCCACCTTCCTGTCTATTCACAATCGATGTCGCACTTTCATTCAGATATGTAAATAAAGATGATGGCCAATATCCCAGCATCTTGTCTCCATACTGCAACCACCAGTTACCCACCATTGGGTCCTATATTATAAGGGTTCCCATGTTAAGAAAAATACATATGTATATATATGGCAAAAGAGTACTAAACATTGCATAGAAAGATTATTGGAGAGGGTTTTGTAAGTTTCTACCTGAAAAATATAAACTTTTAGATCATGTTGAACACCATTATGGACAGAAACTTGAGTAAGGGTTCCTCCCAAAACTATTTCTTTATTTTCTTGAATGAAGCCTTTGCACAATAGATTGTAGCAACCCGTTGACACATATCTATCGCTCTGTTGTATGTAAACTTCTATTAGAATAACAACTACAAATTCAATGAATCAGAAAACAAAGATCCAAAAAATGATGTGGTTGGTACAGATGAACATTATTAATCTTACAGTCCAATAAATGAATAGCCGAGTATTGTTATCTCCATATAACTGGTTGTATACCTGTTTATTCATACCATGCATGGATGAAAACAAAAAAGGTTAAAAATGATTTTTATTTTTTTCTTACTGAAAATAAATTAAAAATTGATGTTTCTAAGATCATATACAATAATACATGCCAACTGACTTCAATGACATCATGAGCATGTGTTGTAGATACCCAAATTTGAGATACGCTAAATTCGTTACGTTGTTCAACTCTAGGATTCCATATACTTAAGGATGCCTTAGCACCATAATACTTACGCCCTGATGCTCTGTAAGCTATTGCATACTAAAGGGTTCAAAAGAAATTTACATTAGAAAAAAAAAAAGAAGAAGAAAGAAGATTAAACGTAAGGAAAATAGGGGTAAAAAGTTTCTTACTTGGTATATATTAAGTAATTACCTCTTTAAGATTTTGACCAGGGATTGTTTTTGTAGTATTTGATAGAGGGAAGGTGAGATATTTCTTTTTTCCAAATGCTTGAATAGATCCTGCTCTTAATATATCACGTTTTCTAGTTCTTCTGATGAGAATTGTTTCTGCGAGGCATTCTCCATTCAACTGCCAAAGCTGTGTAATGGGTTTTACAGAGACATTTCTCATACCAAAAGTTATCTTGGGGTGCAAAGCTGGTCTTTTCTGTACCAATAAATAATGGATACTCATTATAATATCACCAACAAAGAGAATTTTTTTTTTTAAAAGAAAAAAAAGTGTTAAAGTTGGGGGAAAAAAAGAAACAGGTATCTAGGAAAGTGAGGAGAATGGATTACCTGGATTTTATTATTTTTCAATAAAGGATGATCAAAGGCAGGTCGATCATAAATGTGGATGCAATCAATTATATCTCCATCTGGACTCTAATTCATTCACGTATAAAGCTCAATAATAGGCAAAAAGATATGAGATGAAAGATTTTGTTTATACACACAAATGTCATGTGTGCACAATACAAATGTACAAAAGAAGAAGAGGAAGAAGAAGAAGAAGAATAATTTACCTTGATAGATTTAAGAGGAGATTTGTTCAAACGCTTCAGTTGGCTCTGCACATGAAGGCTCTGGCGACAACAAGTGCATGCAACATATGCCATCAATAGAGATATTTGTAAGAAGCACTTTTTATGCTCCATGGGTTATTGCAACTCTATTTTTCTGGCAATCTGTCAAAGTCATTTATAAACTGTAGTTTTACTTTTTTTTTGGAAAAAGGTTGGTATTCCTTGGGCATCCCTAGGAGTCCAAATGCCATAATAAGTGTTTTAAACTCCCACATTATAAACAACAATCAAGTAATCAACATTAAATTATGTTTTCTCTTAACATTTCATTTTCTTGTTTTCTCATTTTTTATCATTTTTTTATGGGAAATTAAAATAATTCATAAATTTAAAAACTTTGCAAACAAACAAAAAAAAAACATTGGAGGAGAGGACTTGTCGTTAATTTTGTTTCTGAGGAGATTCGCTAGAATATTATTGAGAATCAAATGTCGACATAAAAAGTAGTTTATTGTCATAGAACTACATATTGTGTACTCTAGGTTTCCAATTCATTATGGATATATCGGATTACGCTCGTGAATTTGCCCCATCACACAATAATACTGTCCACTCTGGGCTTCGGTTCACTATAAATACATTGGATTATACTCTCACGGCTTTGTCCTTATTATGCCTTGTTGGAGATTGGACCCCATCACACAACAATATTGTCCACTTTGAGATTGGTTTGGTTCACTATAAATACATCTCACGGCTTTGTCCTTATTATGCCTTGTTGGAGATTGGACCCCACCACACAACAATATTGTCCACTTTGAGATTGGTTTGGTTCACTATAAATACATCGGATTATACTCTCACGGCTTTGTCCTTATTATGCCTTGTTGGAGATTGGACCCCACCACACAATAATATTGTCCACTCTGGGGTTCGGTTCACTATAAATACATCGGATTATACTCCCACGGCTTTGTCCTTATTATGCCTTATTGGAGATTGGACCCCACCACATAACAATATTGTCCACTCCGAGGTTCGGCTCATTGTGGATACATCGGATTTGTTGTTATTATAGGGTCTTGTTGAAGATTGGGCCTCATCACACAATAATATTGTGTGCTTTGATGTTCTGGTTCACTGTAAATACATCGGATTACTCTCACGACTCTGTCTTTATTATGGGGCCCATCACATAGCAATATTGTGAGCTTTGAGGTTTCGATTTACTATGGATACATAGAATTATCCTCACGGTTTTGTTTTTATTATAGGGTCTTTCGTTTGTTAGGGTGGGCTTTGTACATATAAACTCATTGGTAAACTTGTGTGTTATCAATGTGGGACCTTTTATGTTCTTAACAACCTCAACAGACTTGGCGGCCATTGCAGGGGTAGAGAAGAGTATGATTTCAAGTAAACGGAGCCGAATGCTCCTCTCTCGATCATCGGACCCTTAACCCACTATGCTCCTTGGGTTTCCATGGTTTCTTGAAATCAACCACAACCACAATCACAATGGTCAATCTCAAGCTAAATCTTCAGTGATCAATCGATGAATTACTGAATGAATGAAAGAACCCTAAAGAGCAAACTTGTATTTTTGTTCTCGGTTACCAAAAATTTTTTTAGGGTTTATGACCTAAAGTTGGGCCCAATTGATTTGATAATTTTAATTACATTTGAATTTGCAGATTTTCTTGTGGGATTTTTTTAACTACATATTTAATATTTCATTCATAATTTTTTAATATTATTAATCATCTCATTTTTCTCACGTCAATGAAATTGCTTAACAAGTAATGTGGATTGGATGGCTAACACATTTTTGGATAAATATGATCGAAATGGAAATTAGGACTTAATGGTCAATAAGTCAATCATTAACAGTGTTCAATTAAGCTGAAAAGCGCATGGTTGACTCGAAAACGACTTGTGTTTCAAAACCAGTCAATTTGGACTACATCCATTGATGTTTGACCAAATTCCTTTGTCTAGACCTTCAAATCAATAATTTATTGTTACTTTAGTATTTTCTTTTATTTTTGGTACATGTGGTGATTTTTATTATTATGTTTCATTTCACGTTATTTTAGAATTTTTACTTTCACACTATTTAAGGTTGTAATTCCTTGAGGGTAATTTTTAATTTGGGTTCCATCTTAGTACCCGTGATTCGAATCAACAGCTTCCTTTTATCAAACTGTCATATGCATCAACAAGGCTAGTGGGAAAAAAGAATTTGAAACTAATAGTTTTTTTTTTGTTTAGGTAATATTACAAGTGTTTTTGAGCAGATCTTTCAAATACTTGTGCTCGGCTTGTGAAAGGAAGTCTAAGCTCGAGCTTAATTATCTTGTTACTCTCTCAATTGAAGAACGAAATAGATATATTTCAATAGTTGAAAGACGAAATTAAGAACAAAAAAAAGTTCAAGGACGAAAGTGAAACTCAGGGTATAGTTGAGGGATCAAATATTATATTTTACCAATAATAAATTAAATCTTTCATATGGAAAAAGGAATTGGCAATCAAGCAACTACAGTAAAAAAAATTTTTAAAAAAATAACGTCTACTTTGAAATTTTAAGGGTCATATAGGCTTACTTTGAACCCTTAACATACCACAAAGTTCTTTCTTTTACTCTTTTAAGCTCTAAAAATTGCAAAACTTGATCAACAATAATAATAAATAAAAAATAATCAAAGCTTTTTAAAGGCATGCAAAAACAGAACATGAAAACTAAAGACATTAATATATATATAACATAGAATGATTTAATAGTAGAAACTACTCCAATTAAGAAAATATTTTAATAGCCTAGAATGTATACAATTTGGCCATGAGAATCAACCAAATTTAACTCCTTCCAATCCCTTCCCCCACAAAGAACCAAGTCAAACCAATCAGAGTCACATATTGTGTATACTTGGCCATGGCAGTCCAGCAATACTACAACCTTCAATCCATAAAGCTCCCACTCAAACCCAGTCCACTTCCCCTTTTCCATTGTGAGTTCAAATTCATCAGCAAAACATTGTTGTTTGAGCTCCATGAATGTTTGCATTGTTAGCAAACTGTCTGATCCTGCTTGATGACTTCTCCCTGCAACTCTCTTGACTCTAAGTTTCTTGGCCAAATTTTCCAGTCCGCCATAGAAGTTGTAGCGAGACATGACAGTCTTGAGATCATAAACCTGAGCCCCAAAGTAGTACCACAATTGATCCACAAAAGAAACCAGGTCACAAGGCAACTCTTCTCCTGACAAAATTTTGATGAGATAGGCGAAGTCGTAACCGCCATGGAAAGTCAGCCATGTGAGAGGAACCTTGCTCAAAATCCCAAATCTCAAGAATAACCTTCCAAAGTAGCTTGAAGGAATACCCTTTTCCTTGTTCTTCTCAAAGTCGATTCCTTGATGTCTTAGAAGCTGAATCGAATCTGGGTCGTGAGGGTCTTCGTCGATATCGAAATCACAGAAATTGAACTGCCATATGTAGGAGAATGAAGAACCGAAGCTAGGCAGATTCCCATCGAAATCAGAGAGGGTGAGACCGAGCTGTATTATTTTCAGATCATCCACATTAGCTTTCATCAAATCGTAGTTGTATGGAGGATTATTATTCAGATTCTTGTCGCTGCTTCGCTTGTAGATCGTGCCAGGAAATTCGGTGTCGATTGTGACGACCGGATAGAAACCAATGATTTCCCGAATTTGCCAGAGCTCGAATTCCAAATTCTCTGCCCAAACCTCTTTCACAATCACTGGTTTAGGCTCAAGAGTTGAGATTGATTCCTTCGGAGTCGCTTCAGCCATGGAAGTTGCTTCAAGAATCGATATAGCCGCCATGGAAGATGAATTCCTTTTTCCTGTTCTTCCGAATAAGGAAATCCTATTGATATGTGAAGAAACAGAGCAACAGGAGTCTTTAACATTTGTGTGTTGGGCGAAGGGTTGGAGGTCTTGTGATTATATAAACTGGGAGAAGTCCATATGGATTTCGGATTTCATGTCCGAACTTATATAGGTTTTGTGATAGGGGAATTAGGAAATTTTCATTAGGGTGGCAAAATTCTATTCGATATGGATGATCGAATTTATATGATTCGGATTAAATCATGTTTGGACACATTCAAACACGAAATTTTTGTTAGATTTAAAACTGGATCCAAGTCTTAACATAAAAATGTTATCCGAACCTTAATGTGAATTAGATAATTGTCTTGTAGATTTAAACCAATTCAGATTTAATCAATTACGTATGCGGCCTGAAATCCAATATGTGTGTTGGGGTCTAAACAAGTAAATCTTTCCTAAACACAACATCCGAAACCGATTTTTTTTTTTACACCTCTAATTTTTATATAGAGTAGGTCCACCATGAAAAGCCCAGCGAAAGCGAGCCAAGCCCGACAATTGAAGAAAAGTTGTGTCGAGAAGACGCTCTATGAAAGCCCCAACAATGGCACTCAATTTCTCATCGGTTTCTCTGAAATCTTCGCGACCCCTCGCTCCTCTCACCAATCTTTCCACTTTCTCTATTCAACCGAACAATAATGACAGAAGCATCAATTACTGCCTTCAATCAATCATTACTAGCGCGAGCTTTAGAAGCATCAGTGGCTCCAGAGGATACCGACACATCTCGGTCCGAGCCATGTCTTCTTCGTCGTTTGGGTCACGGCTGGAAGATAGCGTGAATAAGACAATTGCTGAGAACCCAGTTGTTGTTTACTCCAAAACTTGGTGCTCGTGAGTTTTCTAGTCTCATTGATATAAACTGGCTGTTATTTCTGTCTCTCTCTCTATGTATATATACACGTATACGTTCTGAAACTTGTGTGTTTTGATTTTTGTATTGTAAGGTATTCTTCTGAGGTGAAATCGTTGTTCAAGAAACTTGCTGTTGAACCACTTGTTATAGAATTGGACGAACTGGGTACGTCTTCTTCCTCCCTCAATTCTATAGTTTTTTTTATATTATACTTGTAATTGTTAATGTTTGTCCCTGTGCATAACCTCTTGAAAGCCATTGCTTGCATAATCATGGGATTGTATCTCAATTTGGGATCCTTGTATTCACCAAGGACCAAACTTTTTTTTGGATTGCTTTCAACCTTTTTATCATTTTCTTTGGGAAAAAAGAAAAGAACTTTAACGGATCCAGTTTATTATGGAATCAAGGAATTCAATTGATGTGCTTGATTTTGACTGCTCTTAGGAACGATAATAGTTTCTTAAACTGAAATGTTATCCTATGGCCAATGAATATCTAGCATTGGCTGTGGTTTGATTAACTCAGCTAATTTAAAGCTCAGTCTCGAGCTTGCCAATCTACATAAATCCTTTTCTAAATGGGTTTTTGTCGTAGGCTATGTAAATAAATTTTCCTGTTTAAGTGTTAGTTTATGTTGTCATTTCCTGTACTTCACTTGGAACAAGCTGTGAGGATATTTCATTGGAGGATAAATTAGTTAAAAGGGAAGACCAAAAAGGTGGCGTTCCATATAACCTGGGTGATAAACTAGAGTTTATCTAAACAGATTAAACAGTAAAAAAAACAAGTGACTATATTGAGGGGTAGGAACTAGGAAGTAAAGCTTCAAGTGACTTTGACGAAGGTATAGAAAAACCAGAAATCACAAGCCAACTCAGGAATCAATTCATGAAATCTTTCCAAAATTTTTGCCCTCGTTGATTTTGAGACATGTTAAAGAGAATTTTCTCTTTCAGGTCCCCAGGGGCCCCAGTTACAGAAGGTACTTGAGAGGCTTACTGGACAACATACTGTTCCGAATGTTTTTATTGGTAAGTAGTGATTTTGGATTTTTCAATGGTTAACAAGTGGATTTTTCACATGCATAAAACATGGTTAACTCTTGTTCGTGTATTCTTCACGAGCCCAATAGTTTTCTCTTACACAGTGTTTTATGATTCTTGCATTGTGCATGAGTAAAGTATATTACATCCTGTTTAGCAGAAGAGCTTGGCAGCTAAGATAAGAAATAGAAAGTCATATGTAGATGAAATGGAGTGCTATAATGAATTGATTGTCGGTTGTGGAAGACGGTTTTTTTTTTTTTTAATCCTATAAGTCGATTTTTAACTATTATTAATAACAGGTGAGGGGACTTGAGATTCGAGTCCTAAAGGAGTAGGCTCCCGCTGAGCCAAAAACTCCTTATTGTTGTGGAAGAAGATTCAACTGTAGATTTGGTAGAAGCGAAATTAGACTTCGTATTACGTATTGTGCATCTTTTAAGATCATCTGTTTTGGTTACTGAATTCACCGAAGATTAACTTTACCTTGAATGGATTAAGTATTTCTTGAAAATATCTTGGATTATGTTGTTGAAGAAAGATTCTTTTTTTTCCCAGGAACAGGCAGTTATATCCTGTCAGATTCTTTTACAGGAACTAACTTTTATATCATGTTTGTGTTGGAAACTGGACTACTTGAAGTATTTTAGTTGAATGAAAAAAGTGAAAGGATTCTGTTGTTCTGTAATTGATTTTTATTTATTTTTATGTGTTATACTCCATCAACCTATCCTGTAGGGCACACCCTTTGTCTATTTCCTTTGATATTCAATCATTAGAAATGCTCAAATTCTTTTCTTTTCCATGACCAGGGGGCAAACACATTGGCGGTTGTACAGGTATAATTCGTTTCAGGTTTCCCATTTTTACTGCTCCTCACTAGATCATAATTTTTTTGTTATTATACTATGTTGTCGTTTGCAACTATAACTATATTAACCCATATCCTATAGATATATATTGCTTATTCTGGAGAGGCAACTCTTCTGCTGCTTTCTTCTTATTCTATGGATATTTTGTCGGCAGTCTATGCCCAGTACCTGCTAAGACCCAAGAAATGTGTTTGTGTTTTGCGCCCAGCTGTTTTTTTCTTTTCTATGTCTTGGTTACTCATCAGATAAGTTTAATGTGAAGTTTCTCTTTGATGTTACATTCCGAAACTTCATTAAAAAATTTTGAATTGGATTTTTTTTCTATACCACAAATAATGAACTTACCCTAAACATGTTAATTTTTTGAAGTCTTAGTAAACGAAAGATACCGCTCATGTTGATTCTGATAGTAAAATTTGCACAAAGTCTGCAATATGCAAATGGTAGGAACAAACTGATCAAAGATATTTTTGATGCAGATACTGTGAAGCTGCATCGAAAAGGAGAACTTGAGTCTTTGATATCTGAAGCTAATGCCAAGAAGAGTAGCTAATCTTTTTGGATGCGGCCTCTTGTAAGGGTCTCGTTCTCTTGCTGATGTTGATTTCTTGAGAACATAATATTGAAAACCAGCATAATTTGATTTATGGTCATTAAATGCAATCTAAATTTCTTTGTGCCTATTCAATAACAATGTACATTACAACTTAGACAATTTAATGTTATGGTCTCACTTGTGAACAATAAAGAGTTGCTTAGATGTAGTTGCAACTACTATAGGATGTCCTTTCTTCCTGGCTCCTTTGAATTCTAGCTTTCTGTTTGTTTTGGGATAAAGGCCTGATATCTGTAACGGCTGGGAAACAAAATATTTGCTACAAATGGGGAAGGCTCATATAAGGGCATGGGATGTGGAATACAGGCAGGGGAGGAGAAATCATTGTTAAATTTTGAAAACATATGTTCTGTAATTATTGTTAACGAGGTTCACCATTAGACCAAACCTGTTTTTTATAGGGAATCTTGTGTTAGGAGTTCTAGTTTCATTAGGAATTGAATTATGCAGTAAAGAAATATACTCCAGCAGATGTCTACCCCATCAATCTTCTCTACTTTTTATCTTTTTCTTTCTTCTATTTTTTGGTTGTTTGTTATTTTTTGGTTGTTTGTGTGGAAAGGGTAGTTGTAGTAGAGTTTACCAAATTAACACCCGCTAAATATTTATATATCACAATAATACTTCTTCCAAAAAATTTATCAATCTAGCACTTCACGACATTGTCATTGGTGTTTTGTTTTCACAATCACGTCATTGATAGTGACGTAGTGGCGTGATTCTAGATCTTCAAAATCGAGTCCAAAAAAAGCGTTGAAGCGATCCTCCTCTATCATCCATACTCTCATGTTCTCACTCGCTAGCTCCCTCACTGTCACGCACACGCTCTTCTCATCCACCTCATCATCTCAAAAACTCAACTCACAATCCTTGCACACACAAACCTTCACTCAGAATTTAATTTTTTGAGCTGAGCACTGGCAGTGGTGTGATTGTGAAAACAAAACACTAATCACGCCATTGTCAATGGTTTAAAGTGCTAGATTGGTAAAATTTATTGAAAAAGTATTATTGTGGTATAGAAAGATTTGGCGGGTGTTAATTTGGTAAAAAAGAAACTCGTTGGAGTAAGCCTCATCCGGTGGCACTGAGAAAGTTGTCATGATTGATAGAAGCTTTGCAAGTAAAACCCTTCAACTCCAATTGTCAAGTCTCTATTACTAGGTCTAAGCTCTGTTTTCTTACATAGGTTTTAGTTATGTAGAGGTTGGTGAGGTAGGCTCCTTATATGATAAGACCGGATTTGGGTCAAAAGTAAGCATCTTATTCCCATGTACGTTTGCAGTGATGTCAATAGCTATTGTTGTTGCTCTCATTGTACTTGCATATAGCTAGAAGATCAAATTGGACCCCCCCTTGCATTAGAAACCAAAATCTCTATGTTTTGACTCGACCAAATAGCTACCACATTTATAGAGTATAGAACCATGGAGCAATAACTTGGTTATATCTCTGAGTTTAGGTTGGATGCATGCCGCTAAGGTAGGGAGTCCGAATCAGTTGAGAGTTATTTCAATGGGATTTTTCTGGTCTCGTGAGCTTTCGGTCCACTTCCTAGGAGGGGTTAGGAGCCCAATTTTTATCCTCATGGGTTTCAGTCCAGTCTTTCCTATCACTAACGTAGTGTGGGGTGTTATTGCATTTGAGGTTTTATCCTCGTGGGCATGTTGGATTGGGTGTTTCCTCAGTTGCGTAAAAAAAACGTATAGACTATGTAAATATCATTCAATATTCAACTTTTTTTTTCTTATCCTAGATGAGAACTACTTGAGGTGACACCAAAGATGGTGCAATAGTATATTCACTGTATACAGATTGGTTTATCATTCAAAATACATGGAATCTCTCCAGTTTATGCCACCTGTTTCTTCATTTTCTGGCTTATCTACCCAAGCAAAGTAGTTATCTGCTAGTTATCTCATATTCAACCATGTTTTACCTCCCCTTTTCAACTTTTCTGGACAGAGTAAGAGAGTTTAGGGCTGTATCCATGTGCAACCCACCTGAAACTTGTTATGTTAGCCTAATGCATTACATTATTATTTAGTCAAAATGGAGAATATTAATAATTTTAGAAGGAATAATGGTTTGTAATTGTATAACCCATCCTGAAAGTTTGGCGACATGACAAGTTGATAGAAAAGAGATAAATAGGGTGGTGGGTGTGGTGGTGGAGCTGGGTTTGGTTCTCTTTGATTGGTCCTACCCATCTGATGATAATTCATGTATATGAGCAAGTTGTATTTCTTAGAAACTCATGAGCCAGTGGGCCTTAATCTGCATTCAAAACAAGGGTCAGTGTGCATATGTTTATCTTTGGTAACTGAGCCACCACACATCCTAGCACGCTGAGTGAACGTAAATCTCGGAATAGTCAACATAATGCTGGTGACAAATAAGACTAAGCCGAAACCTATGTAGAAAAAGGCTCATAAGTAAGACAAACCCATAGAATTAGGATTTCACAAAGAAATATTCCAACTGGTTTGTTCGAACTTCCGATCTCGACCATCATGTATATAGCTTAAATCCGAAGAGATAATCTAACTAGGTTGTCGTTAAGTGGTTGAGAGTCCATGTTGAGAATTTAGTTTCAAATATGCTTTAAAAATGGTGAATCTGGAATATAGAAAAGAGGAGTGAAAAGATAACAACAGTTTGTCATTAAAACTAGATCACTGTGCATGGTACAAACAAAGGAAAACGAAAGAACTGTATGACGCTTAAAGAATAAAAGAAGATAAAAGCCTCATCATCCTCAGTTTTCTAAAAAAAATGTGCCCAAAAACAAGCCAAAACTTTGGGCCTTCGGAGAGGGCTCTGTCTCTGTGCCGCTGCTCTATATTCTGTTACCTTTTCTCTTTGTATATAGTTTTTTTTTTTTTTTTTTTGTTTTTCTACTGTATTTGTTATTCTGTTGTTTATACACCATAGAGAGTCTGTCAACTTGATTGATGAACTTAGAACTGTGAAATGCAACGGCGATGACAAGCGGTGGTTCGCTGCTTCTTCTGCTTAGTTTCTTCCTTCCAGACCTTGCCGATATCTTGTGCAATTCTCATAGCATCGAAGGATGCACCAGAGAGCCCTCTCCTTGTGAACCCAACTGCAAATAAACCAGTATTGCCTTTCCACCCATTTGGGAATGTGGCTTTTGGGAATCCATTCTTGGAAAAGAAATCATTTTCCTGAAACATTATAATACCTAGACAATATCAGACCCATTTGTCCATTTATTACCAAACATAACAAACTGTAAAACAAATGGTGCTAAAGTTGGAACATAGTCTCACCTGGAGCCAAGAAGGGACATTGCTGCGATACCCAGTAGCCAAAACGACTGAATCGATATCGAGCTTCTTGCCATTTTCGAGCTCAACTTGGCCTTTTGAGAACCTTTTGATTCCAGGAACCACTTTGATGTCACCGGATCTGATTTTCTCCAATGCACCAACATCCAAAACTGGGGTTTTCCCATATGTGTTCTTGAGCTGCATAGGACCCATTGATGGCCTTTTCAGACCGAATTTCTCGATGTTTCCAAGCACCAACCATGCCAAGAATAACAAAAGCTTGTCAACAAGCCAGAGAGGTAGCCATGCCATCATCAAAACAGCCAATTCGAATGTCGATTTCCCGAAGATTTCTCTTGGCAGGACATGAGCCTGTTAAAAACAGAGGAAATCACATTAGAACTCCAATCTTTTATTCCTATTACATTGATTTGATGAATATCATGTATTTGTGATCACTTACCGAGCTGCGAACTACTATTGTTGGAGCAGCATTGTGATTGCAGAGATCAAGAGACAATTCCATGCCGGAATTGCCACAACCCACAACAAGTACTTTCTTTCCCTTGAATTTCTCTCCAGACTTGTAGTCACAAGCATGAATAACTTCCCCACCAAACTCTGCGAGTCCTTCAATGTCAGGGGTCACACACTCTGCATTCTCCCCTGTAGCCACCACCAGCCACCCGCAAATATACTCGATTTCAGTCCTTGAAGACCCACTAGCGGAAACAGTCTTCACTCTCCACAAACCACTGGTCTCATCATACCTTGCTGATTGCACACACTCATTGAATTTTGGGCTGATCTCGAATTGCCTTGCGTAGGACTCAAGGTATTCGATGAACTGCCTCTTAGAAGGATACTCAGGGAAGTCTTCAGGGAATGGGAGTTTAGGGAGCTGGCAGAACTGCTTTGGCAAATGAAGCTTAAGCCTGTCATAGGTGCGTTTCTGCCACAATGAAGCTATACAGTCTGCTTTTTCAAGAACAACAAAGGGAACTCCTTGTTCTTTGAGACAAGCAGCTGTGGCTAACCCAGATGGCCCAGCACCAACTATGACCGGACCATTAACCCAAATGCATCTACGATTGTAGAAATCTTGATCATGATCAACTAAGCGAAAGAAATTCTCCATTTTGAGATAATAGTGATGAGGGTTTAGGTGTTTTTGCTCAAAAGGGTATGCTAGTAAGCACTTTAGGAGGATCAAAGAGAGGTTTTTTTGTTGTTGTTGATGATGTTGTTGTTAATGTTCTGCAGTTCTGGTTTGGAGTTGTGGGGAGGGGGTGGAGGGGGCTTAAATAGGGGAGTTGGTCAAGACTCAAGAGAGGTGCAAAGTGATAGAGTGGGAAGTTAATGCTCTTTGAAATCATAACCTTTGATTATATTTTTTTACTTATATTATTTTATTATTATGTATTAATACTATTGCTTTATGAATGTACAAGGATTAGCACATTTTTTGGGGGAATTTGTTTATTATCATCTAGGGATTTTCCAGATATGAAGGGCCTTTTAGTAAATTTGGATTTAATGAGGTGTTGGTGTTTACACAACAATAATTTTTTTTGTGTATGATGCGACTCGCAGTCACTACCTTTCGGGTGGTGCACTAAGTAAATCCATCGAGCCTACATACTAACCCACAAACTACGCATGTTAGGCAAATTTATGGAAAATCCATGTGTGAACTCATGATTCCAGGGAGAATTGAACCCTAATGTGGGAGTATGATTACCATACACCTTATGAAAACATGATTTTTGATACCCTAAAAAGCTTTAACTTGTAGGAAGGTCTTGTAGCAAAAACAACGGGTCATTGGATAATATAGTGAACTTGACCACGATAACTTTTAGCACAAGCGGATGTTGTGAATTTCAAGTTTCATGGGTATTTTCATTTATCGCAATTTGCGAGATGGACCCTTACTCAATCCAGTGTGTACGAATGTCATTGAGCCTCGACCCAGGTCTCAACTGTTCCATGAGGATTGCAAGATCTTTTATGTGATCCGAGATTTATCAATTAGTTGTTCGATGTACAGTGGAGTGGATTGTACATTACCCAAAAAAAGATTCTTCTAGCAAACCCTAATTCAGTAATATAGGGGTCTAGTTTTTACTTTTTACTGAGAATAGTGAGGCAGAGAGGGAATAGAAGGAGAATAAGGGAGCAATGATGTGACACGTCATCCTCATCTGATTCTAGTGGCCCACTAAGAGTTTCCGGAAGCCCATAGAGAGAAAGTCTTGAGACTGACAGCTGACTAGGATGTGCCCACGTGGAGGGGTGAAGTGAAGTGGCTAATTGGGGTCCTAAAAAAAACTGTCACAATCTTGACCCCACACAAAGGGCTCCGGGCGTTGGGATTGGGAGTTTCGTAGTTGTAAGGCTGTTAAATAGGGCCCACAAAGCCCATTCCGCCAACCAGCTTTGTGGGACCCACTTTTGGTGATAGAATATTTGTCTTCCTTCCTACCAATCAAAAAAATCTAGTCCCAATCCCTTCCCTCACTAAAACCTAATAGTTTTTCATTATTTTACTTTAATTAATTACTTACTTGGGCTTGGGTGTATCATTTAACCAGTAGGGTGCATCAATGTCTTCACATTGATTCTCTGTGATTTATTAAGCAATCTTTTGTTATTTATTATGCGATCTAAATATCCAACAAATTATACGGAGTCAAAATAAAGTTATCTCGAGATATTTATCATTTTTGTCCCTTGCTAAACCTTTTCTTTTGGTAACTAAGAACTAATAACTGAGAACGAATCATTGAGTTTGTCCTTTGAACATTCGATATGAGTCTAAACTCGAGTCGTTAGATCTGTCACGTACAGAGGTTTCCCATCTGACGTTAGAGTAAGTTGGGTCAAAACTCAACGCGGATAAAAAGATATTACTCCCAATGAAAATCGAATTCAAAACCTTTCGAGTTCATATAATTTAACCCTATAGATATTCACTATTAGGGTATCACGCAAAAGCTTCTTTAAATAAACAAAAGTACAACATGTGGAAAGTTCTTTCTAGACCTTTTTTGTCATACCCAATGAGGTTATTACACTTTGACGTCTAGAGAGTATATATATATATATGTATGTATGTATGAAACATCTATACCAAAATGGGTTAAAAACAAATTTTTAAAAAAAAAAGGCATCTCGGGTAGTAGCTAGTAATGAATGTACATTATCGTTAGTGGATTCAACAAATTAAAGCCTTGATTTTCGTTCCTTAATTTACATGTGATAAACTTCAATACGTGGATGGCCTATAAACGTCCATGCTTTTCACACTAATCTCTTCATGATTGAGAATCAAAAGTAGGCTTATAGTTCTTAGTACTAATTAAGTTAAAGTAGTATATATATATACTAGTCTACCTTCGGGTTAGGCTTTGCATTTTGTGTTATTATATAAAGAAACTTGTGTGCAAGTAAAAAAGGTAATATGTATATATGTGTGTGTATCAATATATATATATATATATAATGAGTGAAGCACGAAGAGAGTGAGTTGGAAAATCATGGGTGTACCCCACAGCCACTCATTCACTCACTCACAACTACTCCAAAATGAGTAAACTCGATCTCTAGCTATCGGAGAGGGGTGCATGTGCATGAAGCCTTGAATTCCCCGTAGAGTTCTCTTCTTTTCATGAAAAGATTTCAGGCATTTCTACTGCAAACAAGAAAGAAAAACAAAAAGCACCAAATGCGAGCTACAAAAGGGATAATAAGAGAGAGATACGGCTATACATATATGCACAAACAATGATACAAATATACAATGAGAACCCATGCATACATTATGTGATATAGCCACCAACCAGGCTTGCAAATATAATGGTATTAATGCTCCACAGCTAGCCAGGTTGGTAAGGCATTGGTGTTTTGTGTTTGTGGGTGTGTAAGCTTTCTACTTTAAGGACGAGATGGAATATTTTTTTTTTTTAACCGAAACAACTCAGTAGGTGTGTTCTTTGAACAACCCACTGCCCTTAATTGGGTCAGATTAGACACGCGCAAATTTGCCCGATGGGTTAAGTAGTTTGGTTGAGGCACAGCACAAACATTTAGAATCGAACTCCTGACCTTGAACTAGATTATTAATTTACGTATATATTCGAAAAGATAACTAGCTAGACTATCGCCAAGTGATTGTTTTTATTCTTTTTGTTTAGTTAATTACTTAATTCATTTTAATTTTGTATTATTTAGTAGCAAGATCCTAGTACTTTCGTTTCGGTTACACACTTTTGGAGTCGGCGCTACTTCTCTTGCAAGGAAGCTAGTGTGTTTTCGCAGTGTGGATGTAGCTTTTAGTGGGGTATAATCAATGGTTATATATACATATATATTAGTATGCAAAAGCTTATAAAAAGCTTAATTGAGAAAATCTATATTAGTTTGGTCAATCGCACGCGTAAAGCAAAGTTGAAGAAAAGCGAAATCATCAACTATATCGAGCTAGCTATGCAACTATATATATAAAAATTTGCTGTTGCCAACCTTTACTAAGCAGAAAGTTAAGACTCGTATATATAATATATCGAGGTGTGAACTATATATATATTAATTATTGTTGTAGAATAATAATCCGCGTTCTCCTTTTGGTCTTGGTTTGCTAATTATTTTAATCATCAACCTCTCTTTGTGAACAAGGAAGGAGATGAGAAACTATCAGAGCTAATTACTTAAGATATATGGTATTATATATATCACAACATTATTATTTAGAAGAAAGTTATGGGCTTTCACATTTGAAGCCGATTTATTTATTTATTTACTTTTTCATTTATGTCAAATCAAATGAGATATTGTATTTTTTTTCTCCAAATTCGGTGCTTAATTATCATAGTAAAACAAATCTATTATAGCACTAGTACGTACGTAGTGTATTGTACTAGTACTCCACAGTTTGGCGTCTTAATTAATTGTCTATATCTGAACTTTCCTCCCAGTCAACCTAAAGAGAAAGACTTATATTTTCACTAGTTATGGAGGTTTTTTCCAATATAACACTGTTAGAACTAATATTTCTCAATATAACATTGAGATGAAATTTTTTCCCAATATAACACTACACGTCATTCAGAATGGCGTGTTCTTTATAATTTTTTTACGATCACGCCATCATTGATGAATTTTTTTCCCAATATAACACTACACGTCATTCAGAATGGCGTGATCGATTTTGCATTAGTCTCAATGGATTTTGCATTAGTCTCAATGGAGTGACTAATGGAATTTTTGGTTCACCCCATCACAGATGGCGTGAAACATGATTTCGATATTATACATAGGCGTGATTAGTAAATTTTGTTCATTCATGCCAATTGGAGTGGCGTGAATGAACAAAATTAAAAAAAAATTTAAAACCAATTTGCCATAAATTTAACTCAACAATCCATATCCGGCAAAATACATAAAATAGTCATCCTTTAATCCAACATAAACAAACCATCATCAGGGACACAGTAAAAATAAACACATAAATTGTCATATGATTCAAGCAAAGACAAATATCATATAGTCTTGTGTGCCTACTCCATGCGGTGGAAGTAGTTGATGGACTAACCTCATCATGAGTCAACTAGGATGAATGATAGTAAAATCTGCTGCACGGGGAAAGTGACCACATCGATGTGATGGACCTACAGGATATCTACCACCGTGCTAGGGCGTAGCTTCAATATCAGGGCCTATAATCTCTTCAAATCGATGTCCCTCACCAGCCTCATCTAGAATTTCACAGTAATTTCCCAACCAATTATTTGTAATGGCAGTAGTAGAGTCATTAAATGCATCACATAATGCAGCATAAGAATAAACTAAATATTATTTAGTTTATACATATCTATTTATGTATATATATATGTGTATACACATATGTGTGTGTATATAAGGTCATGCAAACTTAGTTGGCGTGACTATTTAAAATCCAATAGTCATGCCAACCTAGTTGGCTTGATTGATATTTTGACACTATTCATGCCACCGTTTCAGGTCTAAGAAGATATAGCAACGCCCCAAGAAGAAGAAATTCATGTGAACATTTGGCTCAAAGCGGACAATATTGATTTGTAGTATTTAGAGTCTCTAGACTGAATTTTCTAACATAAATATTTAAATGTGGGATTGATTAGGTTCTATTATTTATTACCAAGGGCCCCATATAAGCTTTCAAGTGGGTCCATATATATATGTGTGTGTATATATATGTATGTATATTGTATTTGAGGAAACCTTTATGCCTTCCACATATTTACACAAAATAATCTACATGTGATACCTATTCATTGCACCCACAACATCAAAAATTCTAATGTACCCTAATTAATTAAAATTTTAAATATTCTTCAATAATTTGAAAATCCACTTCTTCTTCTTTTTTGTGTCTGGATTTGAAAATCCACTTACATAGTCTATAAGCCACCCAATGATTAGACAGCTTGGACAGAGCTGGGTTTACATGTATAATTATTTATAAATGCATCACCGTCCCTTATAATTAATCTAACGGTTAGGATTTAATGGATCCTAGCAGTAAAGGATTTACACTCACAAATAAAAATTAGTACATGATAGTATCACATGCCACCAAGACAAAAACATACATATATTCAAAATAACTTTTTTAAGAAAGAAAATCTAGTCAAATCTAGATGGGCACATTAGAAACTTTTTCTAATATTTTTTACAGAATTTAGAACCTTTGAAAGATTATGAGGATCTATGAATGAAAAAACTCTTCATTGATTTATCTCATGTAATAAATTAAATGCATCACTATCATAAAAGAAAAAGAATGAGATTAATCAATTATGGGAGGAATATTTTAGGGTGGTTCTAAGTAATTTTTTTTAAAATAACTAATCAATCGATCGGTTCGGTCCGATTCAAGAGCATAAAAATCTCAGTAAATATTATGACTGTCAACTAATAATTTTTTCATGATTGGTTCCTCGTATGGGATTTTTGTCCAGGACAATTTTTATGATAACATGTTCTGTCAAAATGTGCTTGACATGCTAAACCTCAAAACTCAAACACTTTCCAGAGTTTGTCTGCCTCATCTTATTATTCTTAATAAATAATATCATAGCCGATTGAGATTTTTCCGTCGATCTTTAGTATTCTTAGTAAATAATATATATTAAAAATTATATATAGAGAGAGAGAATGGAAGGTACTAGTTTATCAAAATAAATATGAATTAGAAAATGAATTAATTAATAGATAGGTTAAATGACAATAATAGCCAAAAAAAACCCAAAAGGACACACAATTAATAAGAAGTATGAATTAATTATGTAAATTGAAATTATTGAGCATATAAGAATATGGGATGGATGACCTGATATTCCCTTCAATTAATTCATATAACAGTTTCCAATAATATAAATATAAGAATATGGTCGGTATTACCGTTTGAATATTCCATCGATGAGTGACCTCCCTAATACTCATCCAGTCCACATACCGCTTTAGGACCATTGCACCTGGCGCAACGTTAGCCCTGCATGTGGCACCTCATTCTATATATATATATAATATGAGAATGTGTGCGTATATATATATGTTCAGCTTTTAAGAGAGTTAGGCTTCTCTTAAACCTAGGTGCCGACCCCCCTAGCTCTATGGTTGTAGCAGCAGCAGCAAATGCGCACACACCCACACAGGTTTTAGTCTCCCAAGTTGGGAGCGAGGGAGAGAGAGAGGTGGGTTTTGATTATAAAATAGGGTTAAACATGTGGTGCTTCATAGTGAAATGTGGTTCAATCACGATTTAAATTTCTAGTTTATGCATTGTCACATGCATACATATATATATATATATTCACCACTCAAATCTGCCTACTATTCTCCCCATATGATGGTAGTATTTTGTTTCTAATTAACTAATGATTAGAAATCTTGATCTTAACACATCACCTAATATTTGACTGCATATATATATATATTAGAAAATCCTAACATATATTAGGGTTTTTCTTTTTATACGTATGGAATATATATATTAGGGTTTAATTTGTTAGGTACATATATATATCATATATGTTCTGATCATGATGACATGACCACACCTACCTATATATACTTGTTAGTAAATGATTAATTAAGAAGGAATTACTAATTGATAATATATAATCAATCAAAAGCAAGATTGTGTATTAAATGTTATTATCAATTACATACATATGTAATCTTTTTCTTTCAAGGAAATTATTTATTCTTCATATATATATAAAGTAATTAGTTTGACGTTTGTTCTTCGATTTTGTAATTCTTCTATTAGGGTTTGTAAATTCCTACCCTATGGGTTTACTATTCGCTTCGTACTTGATACTTTGATACTTTGATAGGAGTGTAAATGGTGGGTTAGATTAGAATCTCAAGGCCATTTTTTATTATTACGTGTTCAAAGTCCAAAAAAATGTCTACTTGGGGTTGGCGTTTTAGCCACAACAAGATTCATGCACAGAGCTTCAATGGGTAGCTTTTGGCCTTCCAAAGCCGATTAAAGTCACCAATATATATATATAATATTTATTTATTTATTGACATAACTTTTCCTTGAGAACCTCTAAAATCAGTGATACAAGAAATATTAGTTTAACACTAATAATTCATATTTATATAACGCGAATTCAGACATATGTTTGCACGTCTGACTAAACACAAAGATTGATGACCATGTCAGGACCTCATTCTCATCTAGGGCAGGTCAACACATTGTGTAAAGAGAATGTATAGGTAAACATCTATATATACATAGACACACACACACACATCTTGCCGTAAAAATGATGTAAACCGTCCAAATTAAATGTTTGAAGAGCCATGTGGAATTAAGTATTAACTACCCAAATTGGCAAGTCTTTTGGGCAGGTATTTTTTAATTCCAAATTAAGCTCAACTTAGTCTAGTAAGAATAAGTAACGTAAAACTTCAGCCACTTATGACTTAACTCATCTATAAGGTGACATTTTTTTAATTATGGTCTGAAAAACTCGAATTATTCGATCGAACAAAATTCTTAAAATGATTTTTTTTAGGTAACCGAAAATAACATCATACAAGCTAGCTTGTCCTTTGGACATCCGATGTAAGCTTAAACTCGGGTCGTCATATTCGTGCGCACATAAGTTTCTCACCTCATAACGACATGGTAAGTTGGGTCAAAGCATGACCACGAGGGTATTTCTCTCAGTGGGAATCGAACTCAAAACCTTCCGAGTCCATACGGTTCGGTCACAGAGTGACTAACCACTAAGCTATCACTCAAATTGTTGCTCTAATAATGATTCATTATTCAATTATTTTTATGTTGTTTTATGTTATTGTTGTTGATCAAATTGTCCAAATCTCCTCAAATACTTGTTTTAAACTTTTTATTTGGAAAAAGTTAAACAGATCTAGCTACCCTAGATAGCTGTTGTGGTGCTTGTGATCAAAATAAGTCATATAGGTTCAAATAATACTTCATTATTTCATGACCTTGAGAATTGCTATTCATTGTTGTTGTCATTAAACGATGAAATATCATATTTCAAGTTGCATATATCTATATCTATATATATATAACAATATAACATGGCCAAGTTCACTCTAATCTCTTTCTTGATTCGGGCGATTATATATATATATATATATCAGTCAAATCTTTTATTTAATTTCCCCAACAATATACCAACTAACTTTGCAACTATAATAACTACTTTGAAAGAAGATTACATGCTTAATACGACCTCATTAAGGGTAGGGTTTGACTAGCTAGGATACTCAAAATGTGGAAACACATGAGACCACATGGAAGAGCCGCTTAATATTACATGCAATTTAATTCCAATATGAATATAATTATATTATTAGAATTAATTAAATTAAATTAATGAGGGTTTATTGTTTGGTAATTAAGAAATTAATTAGTCAAATGCCTCTCTCTTACTCGAATTGGAATTCGATATGGCAAACTAACTACATGTGCAACTATTCTTCAATAATTTATGTTTTTGACCAGCTAATAATTAACCTAATTGATTCTTCAAATTGATAGACCAGCCAATTTGATTATGTTTATGGCTTTCACTCACTAGTGTTTATTGTTGCGATTGTGTGGTGATTTTGGACTACGTGCCCGTCGTCTTTTGTTTGGTAACCGAAAATGATATGATACAAATTCGTCTTTTCGATATTCAATATGTCCAAACTCAGGCCGTCAAGCTTGTGTGTACGAAAGTTTTTCACCTGAATACAAGGTAAGTTGGACGGGCCGAAGCACAATGCGTTGTCATAAAAATACTGCTCTCAGTGAGAATCGAATTCATGAACTTTTGAGATTTATGTTGAACATATTTAAGTTGTATATTTGGACCACCCACATCACTCAAATCTTTAACATATTACAATTATATATTCATGTTTTTATTTATTTATTTATGGGATATGATCGATTGTTGTACAGATTTATGCTGCCATATCTGATTTATGTTTTAATTCAATATTTATGTTTTGATTAATTAGTCTAAAACCAAAGGAGGATACTACTTATACCATAAAACTAAACAGATGAGAAAAATAAATACCTTTTATTGTTGTTTAATTATGATTAGTCTATTCAGTTACAATTAATCACACAAACAACAAAATTGTACAAAAATCCATATCATGCAAAAAAAAAAATTCGAAATACCTCTGAAAAATATGTTTCTCATTAGAATCGAATTTTATGCACACATATGTCTAATCCAATCGATTCTCAATCGAGTCACCCCTCTCGTTGATATATCATACAAAAATTGAATAAAACGGACTTTCTGAAATGATATATATATATTACATTATTTGTGATGTAGTTAAGACAATTTGCAATTAAAGTGGACTTGTAAAAGAGCAACGTCGCTATCAAACAAAACGACAATCCTTCAGTCTATTCTGGGACTCAATGGGTATATTTATATGCCCAAAAAGTTTGACAAAATGAGCTTACACAACAACTTCAAATAAAGTTAATTAAGGTATGTTTGTTTTATATAAATTTCTTGTTTTACTTTTTCGAAAAACATAAAAACAATCTTAAAATACATTTGGTTGTTCATTTTTAAAAATATGAAAAATATTAAATCACTTAAAAACAGCTTGTAAACAGAAGAACAAAAAAAAATTTCTAAAAAATAAAAAATAAAAGAAATAGATATGCATATTTAAAAAAAAATGATAGAAACCGAACCAATCGATTGGTCGGTTATTTAAAAAAAAAATACTTAGAAAACCGACCGAAATAACCGATCAACAAATTCATGTCAAAAAAATTGAGACCGATCGTTTATAGCTCTACAAACAGATAAAATAGAAAACAAATGAAACCGACCCTTAATGTTTGCCCTACATTATTCTTTCGGCATGCTCTACTTCTTTTTTTTTAAGCCCATAATAATTCTCTAAATTGACTGATCATGATTTTAAACTATAAAGTCAGTGTCTGCCGACATAGTCCAATTGGTTGGAAATGAATATTGTCAATTGGAAAACCCAATTTCAATTCAATTTATCCTCTTATTTGATAATAAATCAAAACCCTGACCACTCTTTTGACCATCATTCTAACTTGGAAAAATTAAAAATCATGGTCCTGCAATAGCTCATTTGTTCACAAATCCAACAACATAATCTAGAATTATTTGAGGTGTCGCGTGAGGGAAGTGAATGAGACTAGCTTGGACTTGATTTCCTTCACATCAACGAGGGTATTCTTGTCGAGAACCCACGCTTTGGTTCCGACATTTCTAATCTCATGTGGGGTGCTATGTAGGCTGTAGTCCGCATCAAGCACCCCCAATCAAAGCTCACGTTCCATATAGGAGGGGAAGTCTTTCAACCCTTCGGACTACCCAACTGTTGGACTTGTGAACAAATGAGCTATTGCAGGACCATGATTTTTAATATTTTTCCAAGTTGGATGGTCAAAGAGTTGTTGGTTTTGATTATTTGAGATGCCACGTGGGGGGAAGTGAATGAGACTAGCTTGGACTTGATATCCTTCACATCAACAAGGGCATCCTTGTTGAGAACTCACGCTTCGGTTCCGACATTTCGAATCTCATGTGGGGTGTTATGTAGGTTGTAGTCCGCATCAAGCCCCCCCAACCGAAATCCACGTTCCATATAGGAGGGGAGATCTTTCAACTCACTGAACTATGCAGATGTTGGACTTGTGAACAAATGAGCTATTGCAGGACCATGATTTTAATATTTTTCCAAGCTAGATGGTCAAAGAGTAGTTGCTTTTGATTATTTGAGATGCCACATGGGGGGGAGTGAATGAGACTAGCTTGGACTTGATTTCCTTCACATCAACATGGACATTCTTGTCGAGAAGCCACTCTTCAGTTCCGACATTTCGAATGTCATGTGGGGTGCTATGTAGGTTATATTCCGGGCCGAACACCCCCAATTCACGTTCCATATAGGAGGAAAGGTCTTTCGACCCATCGAACTACCCAACTGTTGGACTTGTGAACAAATGAGCTATTGCAGGACCATGATTTTATTTTTCCAAGCTAGATGGTCAAAGAGTGGTTGCTTTTGATTATTTGAGATGCCACGTGGGGGGAAGTGAATGAGACTAGCTTGGACATGATTTCCTTCACATCAACGAGGACATTCTTGCCGAGAACCCACGCTTCAGTTCCGACATTTCGAATGTCTTGTGGGGTGCTATGTAGGTTATATTCTGGGTCGAACACCCCCAATTCACGTTCCATATAGGAGGAGAGGTCTTTCGACCCATCGGACTACCCAACTGTTGGACTTGTGAACAAATGAGCTATTGTAGGACCATGATTTTAATTTCTTTCAAGTTAGATGGGCAAAGAGTAGTTGGTTTTGATTATTTGAGATGCCACGTGGGGGGGAGTGAAATGAGACTAGCTTGGACTTGGTTTCCTTCTTATCAACAAGGCCCAGCCTAAACCCTAATCTCAAAAATGGGCCCAACTTTGCCAGATACATAGTTGTACGGCCCATGTGGGCAACAGTGGATTGATGGGGACCCAAAGGCTAAAAGATTGCAGAATGTTGAGACTGGAGACAACTCAATCAGCTGCAACTCTTAAAGCCTAATCTTTCTTTCATGCAAAATGAAGATATACAACGGCTCTCTTATGAGAACAGCCATTGGATCTATTCAACAGCTAAGATTTAAAATTTTTAATAAACAAGATGAGCTCTTGACTGGGAATGTCGGGATAGGGTAGAGAATCGGGTTGGACTCTTGTATACACAAGGGTGTAAAATAAAGGCCATTTTTTCACTATTGATTTAAGTGAAATGATGAGTGGAACCCCTCACAACTTTGATTCCCACATATCAATGGTGAAAATTTGTCCTTATTATACACCTTTATATGAGAAAACTTGTATATATACACGGTGTTGGGCCCCACAAATCAGTGTCAAAAAAAGCAACTCTTTTAACTTATAAGTTACGGGCGTGCGCACTTGCGCATGTATATACATAGTCAAGCCATGGACCATTGTACCGCTGTAATGGGATTTGGGGATTTGAACAAGGAAAAATGGTCCAGTAGGAGAAATTGGAATCAATTCACAGCCTTTAGAAATTCGAATGGTCCCTTATGACTTGAAACTTGTGGTGAAGCTCCTTTGCTTTGGTCGGTCCATGAGAATTATTTCTCTAAAGATTTGAGCTTTCCATTTCAAGATCAAAACTTTGATCTCTCTCAAGTATGGTCCTCCTCACTACTCCTCGTCCGAACTTACAAAGATGTGACGATTCAAGTATCCGGGATTTACATAGATCGAATACGAGGGGTTTATTGTTGTAAAAAAACACAGATACATTGCACCCACATATGTAAATGAAGTTAGATCACAACAAAATACCCAATTATAGAAAAAAAAATTTCATTACTATGGATAATTCACATCTATATCATTTCTTTATACAATGAAAAAAAGGCAGAGAGGAATGCCTCAACCACCATATTACAAATCAAACACAATGCAAGTCCACTGAACGCCACAACACAGCAGGACCCTATTATGGCCCAAGAACAAAACACAAACAAAATTTCCAAAGAAATAAGGAGCTTATATCCCTGCCCCTTTTAGCTACAATGAATTTTACAACCTTCCATGTATATAAAATAAATTAATGAAATTATATAGCAACAGGGGCATGGGACTAAAAGAAAAGGGAATCTATAAGTAATAGAACAAAAGGGGGAATTGATATACACTGAGTGCAGAAAGTCGAGCAGCCTATCTCCATAAAATATGAGAAGAGCATACTTGAGCTCTCTGGAACTCACTAATGCAAAAATTGGAAGGCGGGATTCTCGAAAAGTTCCTCTGCTGGTTTGACATCCAAGAAATCCTTCTCATGTAGCGTATTAGAAAGGTCATCAATGGTGAAGGGAATACTACATTGAAAAGGTATCGGTATGAGCCTACGGACATTTACTCACATAGTAATATTTAAAACGATGGAAGTTTGTACGGTCCATTGCCGTTTGAAAAGTATAAATCATAATCATATATGCTCGTCTATTAGATATTTCGTAGTACCACTAAAGCATAGATAAAAGGTCCAGATAACAAATATGGAAAAACTCACCCAGAATTGTCATCCAACAAAAAGCAATTGCTGGTTGCGTTGTTGGAGTCCTCCGTCATAAGGATCCTCATGCTGGACATTACCTGTAGCAAGAACGTCACAAAAATAGCTGGGAGTTCATATACGCTCACATGAATATGTCTTCACAACTACAAATCAGAAATGTTTTGCCGTAAAGAGACTTACATCTGGGGATACACTTCGAGTGTTATAGTTGTCATCCCAGTATACTGTACATATTCTGTACAGCTGCTGAACACTCAGAATCTGAAATAAAAAGAGCATTATATGAGACAGCAAATAGAGAGAGTACATCTCGGCTTGTGTTTCTTTGGGTTTCTGTACGAGTAGAATGTAAATTTTCCTTTTTTGAGTGAGAGAGAGACTTACAGGGCATAGGTCGTTAGTGATTTCATCATAGGAAATTCTGTACTTCTGGTGGATTACCTGTAACATAATGAACAACAAAATCTCAAGACCCAATAAAGTTACGAAGAGTCGGGGAAAATAACATGTATTCAGGCGCCAAAAAGAATATAGAATATTACCATTGAAGAATATAACGCCACTTATTACACTACATTTGGTTAGTAACTTAACACACAGAAAAAAGAATTGAGCATGTTCATTTTGCACGATTAATCAACTGCCAGCAAAATACCATTAGGAAAAGAGTAAGCTTGACATCACAATAATTTATGTCACAAAATGTTAAAACATTATCATAAAATTTTGAATTACTTCGAAAAGTTACAGCAGGAATTCCATTTGAAAAAAAAAAAAAAAAAAGAGAACAGTTACAATGGGAGTTCTTAGAGGGGTTAGCTCAACGTTAAACCAGATGACATACCAAGAATCCAACAGACTGTCTTATGTGCTTAAGTTCATCCCAAGACGAGCCTGCATACTGCAATTCAAGGTACCCAAAGGTATGAGACACAAGAAAGTACACAGCTAAAGATTTTATGTTGAGAAGCATAAATAATCAGGGCAAAAATTGCGTATTAAATTAGTTCATGAAGGTAACTGTCATAAGTCTTGACAAAAAACATTACCTCCTCCTTAGCTTGGCAGCACCATTGCTCTAACTCTGCTAACCCAGATTTCACATATTCCCCGTTGCTAAATGTACAACACTCACGACGCAAAAGAAGACTGGAAATTCCACAAATCACATTATTATTAAAATTTTCAGTATAAAACAACAATTTGTGAAACAACCAATTTACCTATTGAATAGTTGTACATTAATGTAGGAAAAGGTTTGAGTATAAATCTTCTGGATAAGAATTGAAGGCACCTGAAACCCCAACAATTGTAAGAATTTATGTAAAAGAAAATTACACAAACTACAGCATGGTTTAAATCTTTTGAACCAAAGAAAATGAGAAATGAGAAATAAGGTCCCTTACAAAATTTCCTTTCAATGTACAGAGGAGGGTGTTAAGGCTATCAATGATGTTCTGCCAGTTATTCGATGGGGAATCTTTGCCAAAGGACCGTCCAGATCTTAGGACACTGCCTTTAGATGTTCTTGGTGCCTATGTTTTAGCGTTAAATTTAACAAGACAAGACTTAGTTAGAGGTTTAAGTTGGAAAGCAGAATAGCTGACTGCATGTAACAAACCACTTCCAATGAGCTGAACAGAATTGCTCTCTCAAGTTCAATATACCTGTATGCACAAGGAAATCAAAGATCCCAATTCTTTCTTCAAGTTGTCTCGAATAATTCCATAAATTTTCTCCACGTATGCTGCAAGCTGCTGCTTGAAAAGCAAAGCCGGGTATTTTGCCTCCACTTGGCGTACTACTGCAAGAGCAGCAGCCGCTGCTAAGTTTGAAGATGAAGGTGAAGATCGGAAACCCTAGAATTAACAAAGAATAATAGGATTAGATGTCAAAATAATTTGCTCAACAACTTAAAAAAGAAATAGAAGAGACAGAAAATTCAATACCATGGTCATCCTCCCAAAAAGGGATGTAGCAGGTGGTGGTTTTCGGTGTGTGCTTGGACCTGCAGTCTTAAGACTTCGTTGGAGCAAAAACAATAACGCTGATGTATTGGATAACCAATACGCCATATGGTCATTGCTATCTTCATTCTGCATCAAGAGAAAAGTCATCACATACAATCTCGATCAAACTGAGATGAAAACGTGGCTTAGAAAAGCTACTTAAAGCACGAGTAGAAATGGTTTACTGAAGGCAAACAGGCAAGAGGTACATATAGAAGCACTACAAGACATTCAGATGGTATTCAACAATAAATAAAGCTAAGAACACAAAAATACATGTATGCAGAAGTTAACATGGGACCAAACACACACCCACCCCCCACCCCCATTGCTAGAACTTATGACATCTCATACCGTGTGGTAAGCCACAACGAATTCAAAGTCAGTAAAAAAAGAAAAGAAAAGCACAACCTACTAATGATGTGAAAAGTAGACTATCAAAGGTAGTCATGACCTGATTACAGAAGCCAAATAAAAGTACAGAAAATTTGCTGCCTATTTTCCGACAGTTCTCATACAAATTAAGTATTAAAGAAGTGTATACAATTGACTCTTTCCCACAGCCAGTGGTCTAACTACCTCAACTGCAGAACCAATCATTTGAATAAGACGATCAAACACGCTAGTCCTCTCTGCTTCAAATGACTTCCAGTGGAGAAGGCATCTGTATATGGTAAAAGCTGCAATAGGCTTTCCCTGGCTGAACCCAATGTTCTTTGACACACAATTGATAAGGGCATCAATACTTTCCTGTAAAAGTATCGACACAAGATTGCATTTTACTAAACCCAGATCGGATATATAAAAGAAGGAAAGCAGAAAAAAGTAGATCCGATTTGTAAGAACATACATGTAGATGCTCAATATTGGATCTCATTAGCTTGCTATCAGAGCCTGAGACTGACTTCTTCATGGGTGTTGCACTTTGTGGCTCCTGCAGAAATAGCTTGTCAGTGACCAGAAGATAGAAAATAGAGCATATCATTAATTGATCAAAGGAAACAAAAATAAAATATTAAAGAATGGAGTAAATTACAGGAGTATTATTGTCTTCATTAAAAAGGTGACCATTCTCCATGCTCTGCAAAAAAGTAACATTTATGAGGGAGAAACAAAGAGGGTGAGGGCAGTATCTATAAAAACGTAGTACCGCATCTTCACCTTAGTCATTGGAGTTGAGGGATACTCGGCAATCTTTTTAACTGGTGTATTCAACAAAGTTTGTTGCCGAAGAATTTGCCTCTCAGATTCCATGTCAGAAACCTTTTCTTCCAACCTGGATAAAGATTAAAAGAGCAAAAATTTATCACGCTTGAGTAAAACAAAACATATTAATGGTAAGCAAATCATTCTTATTTCAATAATATTTCAAGTCCATCTTAAAAAACAACCTATGCATAGCAGTCTTCAACTGAACTATCTTGGATTCTGCCTCCAATGCTTGTTTCAACCTTTCTTCACTGATTTTGCTTGTCTCTTCAAATTTTTTCTCTGTTTCATCAATTTTCTTTTCCAACGAATTCACTAATGTCTGCAGTTTACCATGGGAGAAAGAACAATCTATAAGCAAAAGAGACTACCAGTATAGCTCTTAAGATGACATCCGCCAATTTCAAATGACAATATTCCCTGAGCAAAATTAGATACTTGACAATCAACCTCCTTACCTTGAGTTTCTCGTTTTCACTTGTAAGCTTGTCCACCAATTCATCATCAGCAACTCGAACTTCCTGTATAACAGGAGCTTTCTCAGCAGCTCTTTTGGCATCCTCACGTTCTTTCATGAGCATTGATTTAGTTTCTTTAAATTGGAGCTGCATCTCGTGCAAAGCAGACTGTAGTTTTGCATTTTCTTGGGTTTTAGCCTCCTCCAGATCAGCCTACAGACAAACAGGAACAGACACATCAGCGAAAATATAGATAGAGAAACTGACAAACTGCATGAAAGTTCACCAAACAAGAAATATAGCATGCATGTGGTTGAAGGTTTTCAGGAAACTGGGTGGCTATTTGCAGTTTTTCCGTCCATTTTTTGAAAATTTCTCCTCAATAAAGGCTGATTAGAGCATGTAATCATCGAAGTAACTTACAAAGGCACCAAACAGTCGTATATAATACCACCCAATTAAATTTCAAGGACAGCCTCCATAAACAAGAAATTCCAAGTTCAACTTTTTATTTGCACCTTTCCGAAACTCGCTTACATCAACCACACTTTCCAACCTTCTCATACAGTTGTATGACATGCCTTTTAACCTAACAGTTGAATAGCAAACACCTCCTGGCACTTCAGAAATTTATACTATACGTAGTCAAGAAAAAAAGTTCTGTCCTAACATTAATGGTATACCCTATTGGAAATAGTGATAATAGTTTCTGAAGTTAGGACTGTATTTGCATAGACATGCCAACATCAAAAAGCCCTACCAAAAAAAGTACTAACATCCCTCCAAAAAGTGAAAAAAAAATTAAATAAAGGCTAATGGTTCAGAGAGAACTTTTTGATTCTAAGTCCAGAAAAACACATCATCCACCAAAAAAGTTGGTTTATTAATTATTTACCCTCATGCGCTTCTCCAGCTGTAATCTCCATGTCAATTCTTCAACCTGCTTTTCCAATTTATTTTTGGCAGCTTGAAGAGCTCCTGTTTCCTTAGCAGCCTGAAAATTGAGATGGTCGGAGTGGAAAAGAGTCAAAAGACCCTCTTAATTTTGTAGGAAGCAACAAATGAAAATATTAACTGCTTAAAAGGACTACATGATTCCCAAAGACAATCAAAAACATTAAGTCAAATTTCAGAACATGTGTATAATATGAATCCTAGGGCTGCAAGAACTACAACACCCATGCAAGATCAACTTAATTATTAAAGTATATCTCCAGTGGATGTTAACCGAACATCCCACAAAACAGAAAAGAACATATAAAGAGAGAGCCATTCATTCAACTTGCCAACTGGTGAGGCTTACTGTCACAGAGAGAGTGCGGACAGAGAGAGAGAGAGAGGGAGCTCACCATCTTGAGTGTCCGCAACTCTTTACGAGCAACTCTTCCCCTCCATGCACATTGAGTTGTAATTGCTGATTTCTTCAACTTCAAATAATGCAACCTCGCTAAGTACTTGCAACATTGACTCTGCATCATGGCATCCAGTGTCATAAATTTATTGTGATTACATTCCATGATAAAGAAAATGTCTCAAATTAAAAAGGTGAGCAAACAGCAAGAGGTTGGAAGATATATAGATCCTAACAAAGGCTATAGATCCTAACAAAGGCTCCCCAGATACGGAGGTATGAGTGTTACATGCCATTTCAAAAAGGTTTCTGCATTACAAGGGTACAAAAGCAGACTACAAACAATTTCACCAATGCAGATATTTTACCTGAATCATAATAGCAGCTTTAGTCTGCCTTCTGAAACGTATTTCACTGCGAGCAGCCATTCCGCGCATACCTGTTTGAATTGAAACAGCAGAGGACCAACATTCTTTATATGCTTTCCTGGATAGATACATGCGCAGAGTCCTCTGAATCCTGAGACAGGCAACTTCCCTTCGCATGCCCTCATAAACTTTCCTCGCAAGTTGTCCTACAATAAGCATAGCAACACTCAAATTTGATGTAACCAATCCTTATGGCCACAGTAAATACAACTCATACAGTAACTTTGTTTGGTCTAGATGCACAAAGATGCCTATAACAGATAGATTACCTCGGCATAATGCTTGAATTTGTACTGCAGACATACGGAGTTTGATAAAACTTCTACTTGCTAAGTAAGACCGAACTTTCCTCTGAATAATCCTTGCTGATCTTCCTAGGACCTCACTTCTGCGGGCATCTACTTCTGCCATCTGACCAGCCCTGAGAAACACCTTTGTTTTGCCGATCTGTAAAAACAAATATGATCAGTAGTAAGATTAGCTACCTTAACCAGCAACAGAGGTAGGAGCTGAAAGAATGTCAGAATTCATGATAGTTATTAGACTGTCATTACCCGCTACTGATAAAATCTCCAGAAAAGTCTGTAGGTGCCAAATTTTGCCTCCCAAACCCCAAAGCCCAAGAAATAAACAAAAACAACAAATAAAGAATGATTCCATGAAACAAATCAATAGCATTTAGGCCTTTAGTAGAAGCAACCAAACCTAAGGTTTCTTAGGCAGTGAAAACAAACTAGATTGATAGATGAGCGTGTTGTTAAAGCTTATTAGGATTCTGATACTTTGTGGAAGTCGCAAGTTGCACTTGTTTGTTCTTTTTTTTCTTTATGAACTTTATCTTGAGTTCAGAGATATTGGGTTCCCTATGTTATGAAAATGATTTGCTTCTGTATATTTATTCTCAGAATATTATTTTGGGACCATGATGTGAACTGCCGCATGCTGTCGTCCTGTTATAACCATTGGAGACCTGTTATCACCATTGCCCCTTATTTGGTGACAGGTGAGCCTTGCATATCCCACGGCTGAGTCACCAGTATTATGTAGTTAATGTGTCCTAACCAGTATGGTTGGATTGGGGGTGTGGCAGTTATGGATGCTAATAGTACAAACCCACAAATAAAAACTACACAATTGCCACTGAGAAATTTCGTGACACAGGAATAATCAGCAGTTTCTAACGATCTCTAGTGAACAAGTAATCCCATGAAACCAGCAGTTTCCTAGGATTTCTAGTGACCGAGTAATCCCATGAAACCACAACCGCATTGTATCGTCAAACGCAGGAGATGATGAGGTGATGGGTGAGAGGATCCACCGTTGTAATATAAAAAGATGCATGGTAGCCCTACATTACTCGAGTAGTAGAATCACAATCATACCTTATTTTCTCATTTTACCTTCTTTCAAGCACATAGCTTACTTTTTTTATTAGAAAGAATGATTTGTTAATAAAAAGCACCAATATCACACAAAATAATGGTCAGCAGAAGCTCACTTATCGCATACTGTATTACTACAATAATTTTTCTTCCCAAATTATGACTATCACAAAGCTCATTCATTTATAAATATTATTCAAATTGAAAACACTGGAGATCAGAGAACGCTGAAGAAAGTCAGTATATATGCAGAACTTCCCAAAGAAACAGTTGAACTGCTTCAAGTCAGAATTTTTTTTTTCTTTAGAATTTTAAAAAAGAAATACTATCAGGCAGATGAAAATTTTAGTTTATGATTCTACAACATCCTTAAGCCACCGGGAAAAAAAAAAAAATATATATATATATATATACACACACACGGAGTATGTGAACTTAGTTTCTCACTTCCCTCTATGGTTGGACAAAAAAACAAATTTACTGTTTGCAAAACTGAATAAAAGAGAACTAACTCTCAACAAATTCATATTTCGAGAAGAAAGTTTGGTCACCAATAATTACCTGATAACCTTCAAGTCCAACTTTTTCCAGGAGCCTCTTACAAGCAGTGACCTCATCGGAACTAATTGAATATCATATGAGTCAGTACTTTTGACAGTTTCGCAGAAAACCTTATAATGAGCTAAAAAAGAATCAAATACCTCCCATCCAGAACTTCAGGTGCAAGGAGGCCAAACCGGTCTACAAATTCATCAAATGGCTTTCTGGTAGGAAATCCAGCACAACTGATCCTAATGGCCTCCATGACTCCCTAAATAGAAACAGAAGATGCAAAGAATGTTAATCATAGGAATTTCTCGAAACACCAAACAGTATTTGGCAGCAATGTAAGGACATCAGGCATCTCACCCCACATCGTAGTTGCTGTAGAACATTTTTGTTCTCAAATATTGCTGGCTTCAAAAGATTATTGGGCTTTACGCAACGAATGTAATGCGGCTCAGTAGCATTGAGAGTTTCAAGCAATGCTTGCAGTTGTTGCTGTATAAATTACAGTACAGGACACTATAAGCAAAAGGAGCAGATAGAGAGACGGTAGATTGGCTAACATGAACATAAACAGTCAACCTTAAATCGAGAACCTATTGAAGAGAATTTTGATGATTTAGAGGATTCCTCAGCCAAAGGCGGAAACAAACCCGCCACAAATGAGCATTTGGAAGCACCCAAGAGTGCTTGATGTTCAGCAACAACATAGTCCTTGTTCTTGTCTAGGAAAAGTTCAGTTTGATAAGTGACCTGAAAACATCACATTTTCTACGAATTATTGAAAAAAATTAAAAAGATTTTCACTTTTTGCTTCTTTAAAGATTTCACTGCAACAGAGAATGCATTATAAAACAGAGAAGAATACTCACATCACCAGCATAATGGCAAATTGTGAAGTCACTACGAGCTAATTTTGGTTTGCTGAAGCGCTTATGGTTTTTAAGTGTCTGGTATAGTTTTTGAGCAAAGGTCTCATGTGTCGATCTCGGAAACATACTACAAAACCGCATGCGCCAGAAATCATAACACCAAAAATGTCAAATCAACTTATAATAATAATAATAACTGAAACTTTTTCAAATCGTAGATAAACATTTCGAATAAATTTGAATAAAACATAGATCAGCAGTACTGTTCCCATACTAGGGCTTACCAGGCTTCATCAAGAAGAGCAATTATGCCTCCAGGTTTCTGAAAACATAAACAGAACAGACACGTAAATCAACAAGAGGCACATAAAATAATTTTAAACACCAGAAAATAAATGGCGAAGCTGGCATCACTAATTCTTCTACACAATGTCAAGGGATTGTATCACAGATTCAGTAAGTTGATAAATGTATGAAGACAAAATATAAACAACTATATTCCAACACTCATCATCGCCTTTATCCCAATAAATTGGGGCTGGCTACATGAATCAAAAATGAATTTGAATCCAAGCAATGGTTTCTTCTTCACCATTCATTGCAAAAATTGTTGGAAGGCGGGAAAGAAAAAGGTGTTCATGCCAAGAATAAATTCTTATACGTTCCATGATTGCCAATATTTGAACCTAAAACCTCACTCAAAATAAGATGTTGGCCATTTAAACAAAGTTCAAAAACCTGCAACACATTATTTTCTTTTCAAGAAACTTGTTCTTAAGTTTTTTGGAATGCAAACAAGTAACATAATACGTCTACGTGCCAGCTAGAAATAACCAAACACACCACATAACAACATAACCCTGATAGAGTCCCACATCGGTTAGGAGAGGGGATGAAGTGCTGTATATAGGTGAGAGGTATTCCCTCTCCTTAGTAACCAAGCTTTTCCCATAGAAGGGCTTGGCCACAACCCCCTTGGGCCTTGGACTGCATGGTATGGGCCAGGCCCAATGGCCTGTGGTTGGGTTGGGGCTTGGTTATTGAGTGATGGTCCCCTTATTCTATCATTGGTATCAGAGGCCTCGTTCTTGCCCTGTGGGGAGCTCTGGTATCCATGGGCCTTGTGCCCCTGGCCCTTGGGGCCGCGTCTGCGGAGTGGCCGGCCTTGGTGTTCTGTTATATGGGGGCCGAAAGGATAGGGATAGGGAAGGGTCCCGAGTCCTGAGTCTGAGTACCCTGCCATGGCAGGCCAAGGTGCTCGACCAACGTGGACGTTGGTCTTGAAGGGGTGGGTATTGATAGAGTCCCACATCGGTTAGGAGAGGGGATGAAGTGCTGTATATAGGTGAGAGGTATTCCCTCTCCTTAGTAACCAAGCTTTTCCCATAGAAGGGCTTGGCCACAACCCCCTTGGGCCTTGGACTGCATGGTATGGGCCAGGCCCAATGGCCTGTGGTTGGGTTGGGGCTTGGTTATTGAGTGATGGTCCCCTTATTCTATCAAACCCTCTACAATATCTTTATTGGGTTAGAAGCCGTTTTCTTCATAAGATTACTTTCCATCATCATCAACGCCTCAATCCCATACAATTAAGGGGTCGGTTACATTAATGCATTAGAGAAATTAGTTAGAATCCACCACATGGACTCTCATTCGACATTCATTCCAATCTGAAGCTTTATTCTTCAGTAATTCTGAAAAGGCCCATGTTCTTTTTACTTTTCCATCAGGAAAGCCTTGTGATCGCATATAATATATTATTCTTATAAACAAATTTCCTTGCTAGAGTTGTTTATTTTTTGGTGGCGAGACTCTATCCACTTCCAATCTAGGAGAAATTCCTTGAAGCAATCAATAAGACTCTTAAAATAATTCCGCCTCCCTGACTCCCAAATGAAAGAAAATGTTGACATGTCAATTCAAATGGTGTTCGTAAGAAAGTAGTAATTCTCATGGTATTAGATACTTCAGCTCGAAGTTAACATTGTTATACTGATTAAAGTGGTTTTTAGTATGATACATGGAGGAAAATCAAAGTACAGGAAATAATCATCAAAAGCGACAAAGATTCAGCTTGTTTGATCTATATCACATGTAAAACATGTTAAAACTGGTTGAGCAAATAAAGAAAATCAGAGGCAAAGCTGCATGTGAAGGTAGAGACCCCAAACCTTTTCAATCATATCTAAAATGTCTTGATTATCGACAAACTCAATGTAGCTCCAATCAATTTCTTCTTTGGTATATTCTTCTTGCTCCATTTTGAAAACATGCTGTCCAACCAGATATCATGCATCAGGAGATATGCAATAAATTAGATTAAGGAAGCGTCAAGCATGCTTAAGATATGGCAATGCCTTTCCTTAGCCAACCTGATTGAAATGTTGCTGAAGTTTCTCATTTGTCAAATTGATGCAGAATTGCTCAAAGCTGCAAGATCATCAAGAAACTAAGAATCAGAGGAAAAAATTAAAAGTCCAAGTGCCAAATAATAATTCGATTTTTACAATTGATTCAGAGTATGAACTCATGTGTCATGAATTTGCAGAGAGTTGAGCAAGGTTTAGCTGGTTTGAGAAGTTTGAGTTCTGTTATGCTCCAAATTGTCATACAAAAGGGCGAGACCAACTAACTAATACCCGAAACCCTCATTATAGTCTGCTACCACAGCCAACAGTCCTCCTGCGTCTATCCCCCTTCCTCCTTTTCCAATAAATATTAAGCTAGGGCAAGGACACCTTAAGTGCTGACAGGAGAATTTCAATCATATAGAGACTAACACTATAACTACAAGATAATAACATTGTGGCCATTTTGCATACTTTTTCTTTCTCAACAAGTCCATGTAACTAGGGCTGTGAATCCATTTCTCTACATGTTAAATTCTTATTCCCTCATATAATCATGACATCACAAGGCAAGCATCAAAACGCTTTTAAAACCTTGAGATGATCAATAATGAAAACAAAAGGCATACCGGCTAAGCACCTGTTTGTCTTGAAACTCTCAAAGCCATAAATATCCAGCACGCCTATTAACGACTTTGAATCAGGGTCTTGGCCAATGGAACTATTAATCTTATTCACAAGCCTGCAGAAACCAGACGGCAAATCGCAAAGCAATGTTATTAATCGAAGTACAACCATTCCAATCTAATAAAGAGCCAGTCACAAGGTCTAACAAATCTTTAGATAAAGTGCGGGGAGGCTTACCAATCAAACAAACTGGAATACACAATTTTAGCCAATGCATCTCTGCTGAGAGCTGCAGAATCCGGATCCAGCATCTTTGTAATTGTTTCATCACGAGTCACAATCACACGTTTGCAGAGAGAGTCCTCCAGTGCCTTTGGATCACACCTAGATAGAATTTACAACTTATTAACATTTTTCTTTGCTTGAGAGAAAATACAAAAGGATATTTTGGGAAAGTGTCTATCAGTGCAAGTACAGGTCATTGACATTGTTCATTTACATTAATAGCTCAGCAGCTGTTCTCAAATGGAACCAAGATTTTTCATCTTCAGGAATGGATGAGTCAATTTCCTTCCCTTTCGCAAAATCAATATTACCAAGATGAAGGATTGCAGCGACGACTCGAAATATGGCATCCTGATAGGAGGAAATA
Organism: Tripterygium wilfordii; assembly: GCF_013401445.1. NCBI lineage: Eukaryota > Viridiplantae > Streptophyta > Magnoliopsida > Celastrales > Celastraceae > Tripterygium > Tripterygium wilfordii. Next base: position 9,945,468 of record NC_052241.1, read on the forward strand.
AAAGGAACATGAAATTTTAAATGGAACATGTTGAGCTCATTTCCACTTTAGAAAACTCTTTATAGGTATACCTGTTCGTCAGAATTTATTCCAACAACATCCATTGCCCTCCTTGTTGCAATGTATTCCTTGGAATCGTCAACCCCATCTAACTCATAGCAATTTGATTGATTCAAATAGTGAAATGTTCTAGGGTTTCCCAACTTGTACCTCTGAACATCCTGACGATAAAAATGAAAGAAAGAAATTCTTCAAATGTAATGAAACAATCGGTTGAAAGTCGTATGCAATCATCAGTGTCGGAAGGGCAATTGGCAAATGACAAATAATGCCAAAATCATTATCACACTGACCGTTATTCACTTATAATAACAGAAATAGCTCTGAAGCAGAATGAGTTCAGCCAAGCTGGTAAAAACAACAATGCTATTATGCTATTTCAGGTACCTTTCTGCGAAGTTTTCTTATCTAATCTAACATGCATTTTGCAAGTCCCCAAAAAAACCTATTACGTGCACATCTCTTGCACCACTTTTTTTTTTAAGTCAGAACTATAAATTTCTGTGAAAACTGTGATACTATTAAGTGAAGAAACGCATACACAAAATAACCAAAAAAAAAATTAAAGAAGCATGGTGCTAAACATTATTCAGCATCTAAGGTCTGCCTTATTATGTAGGGTAAGTTACATCTTTTCCACAATAATTAATATTCAGCAAATCCTTTTTAGGCTAGTCCATTGCTGTCATGAATAACTATCTTGACTTGAGCATATATAGATGCAGAAAAAGGGAACAGGCTGACATAAATAGTATTAGCCTAGTTTTCATGAACTGATGACATTCATTGAAACAATCTAAGGTTTTGATGAAATGATGGCAATCGATGAAACAATCAAGGATTTATTACCTCAACCGGTGCAGCACAAAGCATGTAGAAACAATGATAATTTCTCTCTGGATCAGAGACCTGACAAACACGCGACCTTTCTAACAAGTAAGTCCGGATAGCAGCGCCAGAAATTCTCCCCCTCTGGTCAAATTGAATTTCCACGAATTTACCAAAACGACTGCATAAAATACAAACAAACAAAAGGTACGTTAATATTATCGCAAATATATGCAAGGAAAAAGTCCTTATCAACAAATCTTCCCACCTCGAGTTGTTGTTTCTCACAGTCTTTGCATTACCAAAGGCTTCTAAAACAGGATTGGACTGCAGAACAGAGCAAAGACAAAAGAGCACATATGACAAGGATCACTTCCCATCAGATCTTCAGCATTTAGAAATCTGATTTGGTTCTAGCTTAATTCAGAATATATGTTACCTCCAATACTTTCTGCTCGACGGTCCTTCCCTCAGCAGCAGCTCTTCCTCCCATATAAGCAAGATAGCGCATGAGTAATTTTGTGCTTTCCGTTTTACCAGCGCCACTTTCACCACTGACCAAAATTGACTGACTTACACCTTCATTGATCATCAGTCTGTATCCATGACCCGGTTTGCAAACATATAAAAATCAAATAAGCTACAGGCTAGAATGAAACGCAGGACCAAGCAACAACATACCTGTATGCGGCATCTGCAACAGCAAACGGATGAGGACTCAGCTCACCAAAATCTGCCCCTTTGTATTGTGCCATCATATGACTATCATAAAGATGAGGCAGCTTTATAAAAGGGTTCACCGCTATCAATATATTCCCGGTGTAAGTCTGGCATTAAGTGTATCAATGTCATAATATTAAAAAGTTGAAAATGAAACACAACAAAGAGAATGTAGCCAACGTTGACAAAAATGTAAAACAACCATGCTTCAGGACACACTGACTCCCCAAAAATCCAAAACAAAATAAAAGTTTACTTACATAGATCTCATTTAAATCATATCTTGCTCTTAGATTCTGCAGGACTCCGGGTTCATGCAAATAAGCCAGTCTCGTCATATCATCCACTCCACAAGGTGGAGCTTCAGGATCTTTTGGATAGACATGAGAAGCCTTAACAACAATCTGCAAATTCCAAACATATCTCTATTTAACTAGATTTTAAAAAAGGCAAAGAACTTTTTACTGATTAAAATCAATGCAAACGGAAAGGAAAGAACTTGAATATAACTTGATAAATAACGTCAACCAATAATATATGACAAGAAGAAGTAGTAGAAAGCCGGTAAATGATGACTCGAAATGGATGAGCACAGAGATCTCATAACGTTCTTATAACGCCCTTACCATCTTTCCTGAAGTGCAGAGGACCTTAATCTCTTCACCTTTGACTTCCACAACTTCACCATCGATCCAAGCTACATCAGGATCCTCAATCCAAACAAGCGATCCGACAACTAGACTGGTAGCAGCAGCCTGAAAAACCAGGAGTACCAACCTCTCATCATTCCAACTGCATCATTTCTCATTAATTATATCCAGGCATGTGTATTAAGTTGTATAGCAAAAAATGACAATGGGTGACATAGAAACGATGAATTTTTTTGTCTCAATAAACCTGTAAAGAGTACTTCAATAACATAAAAGGGGGCTTAGTACCATGAATCAACATCAAAAATCATTTGTCACCAATAAGACAAAACACGAAAATTCTAAATGTCTGAATCCAACTAGGGATCTAAAATGTTCAAACCAAATATCTGAAAAAATGGATATTGTTAAGCTGGTTAGAATAAGGAGTTGTGCTTCCAAAAGACTATAGCACAACCAAAACATGGCCAAAATCGTATTACATGCCAGTTAAGTTTTAACCATGATTAGAAGACCGAAGCAGAATGTTATATGATACGAGTAGAGCTGATACTATCTGGCAAGTTATTGCACAATTCCACAAAAATAGACAATGAAAACAAATCTGAGGATCCAATGGAATGTGCAACTTTAAATCTTCTTTGCAGTTATTAAATACTAGGACTAGCACTTTAAGTCCAAAACTATCGATCCTAATTGTCTATAAAAGGCACATTGCTAAACATAGTATATCAAGAACTCGAAATTATACTAACAGTTGATTCACAATCTATAAGATGAAACTGAAGGAAACACCAGCATGACCCAAGGGCATTGAGATCAAACCAAGATATGAAGGAACAGATAACGAAAGCAACAACAACTAGCAGCAGCCATCAACTTACACCATAGATCAGTTCACAAAGAAACACCACCACCCAAAACCTAATGAACAAAACTCTATAACAAAAATTCCACTCAATTAACAAAACCCAAACATGAAATGAGCAGAAAGAAAACCATTAACACAAAAAGAAAATTCCCATAAATACCATTTTTACTGAGATTTATCGGATCAGACAACTGGGTTCCTCCGAGATCTAATTCCAGAGCCTTCAACAACGATCATTCAATCCTTTTTCAACTTATCCTCCTTTCCTGACTAAACCTTTAATCGATTTCTCCACAATAAAAGAATAAACAATACTAATCAAACAATCTTGACAAAAAAAGACGAGAAGCTTAAACCCTTCAACGAGCTCAAATATCCGGAGAAGAGAATAAGCCCCTCTTTCTTCTTCTTCTTCTGTGCTGCTGTGAAAGCTGAAAGCAGACCCCTTGGGATATCTCTCTGTGTTCTTCTCTGTTTCCACCTTAATTGAATTTTGGTCTAAAGAAAGTATTGTTAAGGTCGTAATTAAGGTTTTATTAAACCAAAACGTTTATTAAACTTGTGTTAATACCAAAAGTACCCTCGTGTTTTGCTTGTAATTTCCGACTTTCAGTTGCCAGCTCACCACGCGGTCCCAAAAAAAAGGAGTCCGGATCTTGCAAAAATCAAAAATTCTAGGCGCTAATATATAGCATTTACCTTTCTAATTACTTTATATGCCATAATTAAATATCAAAAACTCATCTACATAAATTAATAATTATTAAATTTCTATTAAGGTGTTTACAAAAAAAATAAAATTAATTCGAAATAAAAAAATCCTTTTGATGCTTGGACTCTCACATAAAATTATTATTTTGGCTATTCAAAAGTGGGAGAGTTTTTTTTGAATAATGAATTGAAATTCAAAATCATTTCAGTTTTGAGTTTAGGGATCATTCATTGTCGTAATTAGTAAAAAAGAGAACATCATCGAGTTATTGCTAAATGAATTTGATCGTTCGCTATTTGTTATAATTAAATTACTATTTCATTCAATTGTGGAATGAATAGAGTTTTACTTTTATCTTATTAATAATAACAAACGTTGGAAAATGAACTAGAGACTCGAACTACAACCTTGAGGTTAGAGAAATGAGTCAACTCTTATATATAATAACATTTAGCAAAACTAAGTCATTTAAAACCCTAATTATGAAAATCGATACGTAGAGTAGAAGTTCTACTAAACCTCTTTTTTAAATAATATCGTCATGGATGCATATGATGATGATTCATTTTGAATTTTTGTTTGTTTTGGAAAAAATAATATTCCCTAAAAAAACAAAGTTTTACCTAAAAAAAAAATGAAATTTAACCCTAAATAACCCTACTATTAAAGGAAAAGATAAGTTTTACCCACCAATTCATAATGTGAAAGTTTTTCAATGAATATCCAATTAATGTTTTTTTTTTTTTTTGTAGAGAATCATATCCTTAAGGACCTTAACCATATAAAGCTAACAAATGTGATTGGTTTAGCTTAAAAATACTCACCAACCGACCTTTAATTAAAATTTATCAATGCATCAATTATCACCAAACATCGATCAAGAAAGTGATGGACATAGATGGACGTAACTTGGTGTATGTCTTGTCTTATTGGTGTAAACAATGGTTCAAAAATCACAATCAATTAGGCTTGTTTTGTTCGTTACATTAAAAACATTAACCATAAAGTATAAACAACCCAAAAACATGTCTAAAAACTAACTGACATTCCAATGGCGGTCATTTTTTATTATTATTTTTTGAAACGTGGAGGGAGATTAGAACACAGGTCATCAAGATGACGCACACCGTCCTTACCACTCCAATTAGTGACTTGAATGTTTAGTGGCGGTTTGTTGATGAATGGTACTTGGAGGATAATTATTTATAGGAAATTATTATATTTCAAAATTATTTTTGTCCTTAATTATTTTATTTGGGATATAGAGTCGGAATTTCACTTTTTTTTATGGCAAAAAGGCATTTCACATTTGTGATTGGGAAAAACAAATAGAGCCCCAGAGAGTATATAGGTAGGTGTGTTTTGATTGAGGGATTTGGAGAAAATGGAAGAGAAAGGAAATGAAGTTTGGTTTTAATTCTCTTGTTTGGATAGTTTATAAAAATTAAGAAGAGTGATTTGAAGGGAATTAAAGGAAAAATTTCATTAAATTTTTGTCAAAATTATTTCTCCCAAAATGAAGTCATTTGGAAGGGATGGATGACTAATTAAGTTATTTATATGTCAAAACTTATTTCACCCCTCGTAACATGACACTTAACATAAAAATAAGGATAAATTAGTAAATTAAATTTATTTTATTTTATTTCTTTTTTTTAATCTATCCAAACATGGGAGGGGGAAAAGTGTTATTCCATCCATTATCTTCCCTTCTCTCCCATTCTTTTCCCTTCCCTTCCTACAAATCTCTCAATTCAAACAATAGTCTAAAAAAATTCACCAAGAAAATTCATAATTCCAACGTGTTACGAATAGTCGAATAGATGACACACTTGCTTTTAGCTCATAAACATTGTACAGATTTGTACGTCTTTGGATATTTGATATGAGTCTAAACTTGTGCCGTCAAACGTGCTGGCACATAAATTTCATGTTTCCCATCTGAGCCCAGTTTGTCTTTAGACAATCAATATGGGCCAAACCCGTGAGACCCACGCGCAGATAAATTTCATACTTCCCACATGGTGATAGGATAAATTAGGTTTGCTAGTCCAAATAAATATTGGAGTTAGCATGCATTAAGGTTTCCTAATTATATAATTAAAACTTGCCAAAAAAGAAAAACTAAGTTTCCTAACTAAAAAAAAGTAGAGCAATTATGCACAAATTTTTTTTAAAATAATGCTCGAGATCCTAAAAAAGTGACCCCAAAAGATATCCATTTAATGTGAAGTATTGGATGTGAAGTGGGCATTATATGTATGTTTTTAATCAATCACTGTTTTAATGTCACATAAATTTGGGGGAATTTTAGGGTAATATTTTGGAGTATCTAGCATTGTCCTTTTTATAATTACTAATTTGATTTATGTGGGCGGGTCAATCAAGTAACGAAGAGCGTGGATATCTTATTGGGCCAAGAGGACAGAATAGCCCAACAAGCAAAAAAGGCTAAATTATTTTGTCCAATTTCAATCCTGAATTTTCTATGGGTTTGGCCCTACAGAGCAAGCCCTGCCGGAGAACTCGTTTGGGCTAAGATGTATTGTATTTGTAGGGTCAAACGGACCCAATGGACGGGCCTAAAATTGTTTTCCCAAGTGGGCCAGTGTCTCATCACAAACTTAACTGTTGGAAAATGCGAGCGTGCTGTTTGTTAGAGCATCCACAATGGGATGATTTTGAAGTACTTGATATGATACTTTCTTGATAAGTTAAGTGCTAGATGTTCACAATGGATATAATGGAGTGTATTTTAAGTACTTGAAATGTTACTTTTTTGATAAGTATAGCGCTACATGCACACAATGGGTGAAAAATGACGCTTGAAAATTTAGTTGTGGAAAAATGATACTTGATAGTTGGAGTATGTATATAGTTGATGAATAGTGAAGAGATAGATGATAAAAAGGAAGAAAGAGGTGATGAAAATGAAGAGAGAGATGATAAAAATGAAGAAAGAGAAGATGAAAAGGAAGAGAGAGATATGAAAAGGAAGAAAGAGATGATAAAAAGGAAGAGAGAGAAAATAGAAAAAGTGAGTATGGAGTGTTGGAATGTATGAAGTGTTGATGAATAGTGTATATTGTGAGATTTAATCAACCAATTAAATTGTGCCACGTAGGATAAAGGAGGAGAGAGAGAATAATTATGAAGTGCTTGATATTTCAAGCATCATTGTGGATGCTCTTAACCTCTCAACTATATAGCCTTTCTGCCTTTCTTGATACTTTCTTCAATTTCCTCAACTTCTACAATGTGCCTAGCTGAATGACCTATGTCAAAATAATGGATTCTTGGCCCATATTTTCTTGGGCCTGCGGACAGTCCAATTTGAACGAAGCATTCAGATGTTGGTCAAGAATTGATTCATAGCAAGCATTCAGAGCATTACTGTTGATACATAAAATAATAATGCGCATCGTAGATTAAACAGGTTGTGAGGAGAAGTTGCCTCAAAACCAGCCCAGTAAGTTGCCTGGTGGTATCAAAGAGAGATTAGAAACTGTTGAGATATAAACCCTACACAATAATAAGTTGCTCCATTGGTGGATGATACAGGTAGCTCAAAGAAATTATCAAAACTCTCCCAGTTTTGGTGAATTTTCAGCCACAACACAGAAAAAGTTATTTATGTTACATATGCCAAACATCCTTAAAACCCCCTTATTTTTTTTTTACATGGGGCAATGTTAACCACAAAACAGAACACAATCCAGTAAAAATTGCAAATTAGACTTGAATCCTGCAAAAATTGCAAATTAGACTTGCAACTCCGTTCATTGGGCTACCGAACAATGTGGGGCTTGGCTCAAAGGAAATGAAGAAAGAGACAATCTGCACAAGATCAAACAAATTCACTTCAATATTCCTGTATACATAAATTGTCTACATCTAAAAGAACCATGGGTGTACCACAATGTACAAAAAAGGAACAATTACAAAAACGTATACGACGGACAACTAAATGCATTCAAATAGTCATGCAGGCCAATATGATTTGTTTACCAAAATACAAAACTAGGCAGGGCAAAGCCGATTCCAATCTTTCAAATGCCCTAATGTTGCTCTCGATCTGTACCGCCAACAAATTGTCAAGGAATGTTCACAAACTGCATGTCCAATATCTCTGCCTCCCCGCAAAAACCTGGAGATTCAATTTCCTGCCTAGCTAAAGCACTCATAACCAAAGATACAACTATAGCACAAAGTGCAATGTCCCAAATCCTTCTTGCAGTGGAGAGATAGGCTCTGAGTTGATTCTTCCTTGCCTTTGAACAGAAAGCATCTGTTTACATCATCTTCCATTTTTTTTTTCTTTTTGAATGTACCAGGGAGGTTTCCCAAACAAAAAAGGCCCCTTGAATAGGATATATTGTTTCCAAAGCAAATAGACATTTGCTTAAGGTCCAGATTGTTTGTGTAGCTTTATTGAATGCCAAGGCAAATGGGCCAGGGCCAGGGCCAAGGCCAAGGAGAATGTATGGAAGAAAATTTTAGACAGTCATTGCTTCGTTTCAAGCACAGAGACCACCGATCTAGAATCCAGCAGCTATCATTTGTGTTTCTATTAGTAATTCCATTTTGAACTACTTGTAATCTCTTCAAAATATCAATAAAAAACTAGAAAAAGCCATTGAAATGCCACTTCTCCTTGCCCTAGATTGTTCGAAGTTCCTGTGTCAGTCAGTCATGTGACACTTTCCAAGAGAATCGCTCAACAAACCTTTCTCGCCTTTCATGCAAAAGAATGTTGCAATGCTTTTAACTTTAAAGAGACAGTCTTCGCAATTTTTGTAAAGTAGCCGATCATCCAATTTGCTGTTCAAATGGAAGCTGTAGACTATTTCACAGAAGGTGCATTAAGAAGGAAAAAAAAGGATTCCATAGAAGCTGGTACAGATTAACCACCTACTTCAAAGCATCTATACTGGAACCAATGCTCCAATTAACAACTCCATGACTCATACACAAGTGTCCTCCACAGTGGCTTGCTCATCCCAGCCACATACTTTCATTAGGTAGTTTTGGCCAAACAAGTTTAAAAAAAAAAGAATACCTACATAATTCATACCCCATACACAAATAAGTACCACCTGCCATATGGTGCACAGGGCATACATGTCCAAGAGGAAATGTCAACCAGCGTAAATTGGTAGCATAGGTATAAACAGGAACCAGCCCTCATGTTAATGTCATGAGTTCTCTCATCCTACCCACTTCATCCCACTCTAATGTAACAGCAAACATAAGTGCATCACAGCCCGTAAAGGCACAACTTAATAAACAGCCAATCATAAGTGCAGTTTTGGTGCATAACGTAACTAGAAGTAAATCTTCCTTTCTTGTTAACTTTTACAGAAGTTTTGACATTTCTTCAATCGCAATTCTTTCTATTTTAAAATTCCTATGAAGTTAAAGAAAGAATTTCACAGTGCGTAAACAGAGGGAACAAAAGTGATGGGATCCTTCATTATACAATAGCCGGTAATTCTAGAGAGACAATAAGAAACATTTAATTCAGTTACATATTAAAAGAACTACAAGGAGATGAAAATACATAAGGGAAAAGGGATGACAACTTCCTAAAGCATGAGGGAAAAAGGGGAAAAAAATCAAAGAATCACGCACATGCAAGCTAAGAAACAATAATTAGGCTGCATGAAAAGCTCACAAATAAGAATGCAAAAAATTACTAAATGGAAGTAAACCGAAAGATGCATATAATTAACACTAGTAAATGATCAGACATAAACATAAAAGAACAGATTAAAAGGCAACAAATATAAATACAGTAGTGAAAATAAAACTTACTCATCACCATTCTGTATTTTCTTGTTTGCTTTTTTCTTGTTCTTTCGCCGCTTTTTTGCATGACTTGGACCATCTCCTAGAGTCTGGGCTGAAAATGGAGGCACAATGGTTATTGGGAGAGGGTTGGGTTCAAAAGGTGGCTCTGGTTTTCGCTTCATAGTTTCATAGTGGGGCTGATTAGCCTCCAAACTTGCCCCAGGAATTACAAATGCTTCAACTTCTCTGTCTTGGGTAACCGGCATCCCATAATCAGGTCCTGTACTTCCTCCATGAAGCGTAGAGTTGTGATGAGTCTGGAAGTTCTTGCCTTTATGAAAGGCAGCATATAGTTTGTCTTTCGACTTTATGATTTCATACAGAATTGTTCCCGTCCTATTATCACCTGATTAGACAATTACTCAGCCACACCATAAGTACATGCATTGCATACATAAATCACAAATAAATGCTTATTAATGAGTTTACAAGAAGGATACCCAACAAAGAGAGAATAACGGCACGTGCTGCCAATTGCTCTGCTTCTTTCTTGTTTTTCCCAGTATTGCCAGTATAAGATACACCATTGAAAACCAGAGAAGAGACAAAAGAAGGAAGCGATCCATGTGGCTGAACAGTGTTGTAAGCAGGCATGTCCAAATTCATTTTGACAGCATATTCATTGAGGATGGATTTGCAAAACGTTGTATCCTGAATATACAGCCATGATACATGAAAAGCCAAACATAAATTTCACTAAAATGGCAAAGAACAGGTAAGAGTAAAAAGAATAATGAGTTACACTGATAAGCAAAACTATACGTATGATAAACAGTTTATCTAAGGATTAGCACCAATACAATCACTACCACTAACATCCAAACTTATATCAAAATTTCTGCAATTTAGAAATGCCTATATTGCAACCAGGATTGTACATGACAAAAATGAAAGATCTAAAGTGTTATTTGTGCTCTTGCTTCAAATATTTTTATACTGCAAAAGGAATGGAGATTTGAACTCTTGCCACTAGAGCGGGTGTTGAGAAGTTTGAGCACTTTAACTTTCAATATTTAACTCAAATTGCAATAAAAATAAAAATTCCAATGCAAAAAAAATCCCAATATCCATAATAAATGCCACTGCTTGATTATTAAGACAATGTTCAGCATCAAAGTTCATGCACTTGTGTATTTTATGCGGTTGCCTGAGAAAGGTCAACTGCCATAGATAACAAGAGCCACCAGTCACCGGAGTTTAGGGTTAAATGTTTATGTGGTTTGCCTAGAAAGAGAACAGGTAAGAAATTTAGAGATCATTCTGGAAAGATTTAAATACATGCATTCCGGTAAGGAAAGAGAAATTTAAATGCATCTAATGACTTTCCTTCTTAATTGAATAGAGCTTTTATGATTGCTGGAAAAAAAGGGGAAACAATAAGTTCATCCACATAAATATGAACAGAATCAAATGCTTAAAATCTTCCAAGTAAATCACTACAAGACAAACAACGAAAATGTTAACACTTCTCAATATCGAAATTCATGTTCGCTCAATAAAACAAACCTCACAAATTATAGGAGGGCCCTCAAACTTTATTTTTTCTGGTATAAATTCTAGGGCAAGCCTAGCAGCATCCTGTTCAGCCGCTTTTCGATGTGAAAAAGTATTTGAGGAAGAATATGTTGCTCCATCAACCAGCACAGTCGACCAAAATTTTGGTTCATGTTGTGATCCTAGATTAACAGTTTGATAGATTGGCAATGGAAGACATGCACGCTGGGTGTACTCTTGCAAACGATTCTTGTGCTTTATTTGTTGTGGATTACCTAAACCAGGAAGAAATTAATATTTCAAATGACAAAAGATGCTAGAAGCATGTCATAAAATGCACATGGATTCCTTTCCTAGTAGCCAAATAATAACCAAGTACCTAACATTCTACCAAAATCAACTCTAAGAACAATATTACCATTATATTTCATTTGTATGTTGCCTCAGTCTAACATTCGGAAAAATAATCCAAAGCACACAGTTTTACTAACCAAAGCACACAGTAATAACGATGATGATGAAACCTGATTCTATAAATTAGGCACAAGCAATGTCGGGGCAAAAACGACAGCTGAGTAGACAAAAACCATTGCACGCAAGAAGCTCCAAAAAGAACTCTCTTTTTCACTTTTTTATTGGGGGAAAATCAGAAGTGTAAATGGAGGGCTTACTGGCGGGAGATGAGGAATCCGGAGCAGCAACAGGAGCAAGAGAAAGAGCCAAAGCAGGAGCTTGATGTCCAGGTTCAGCAGTGAGAGCTGGAGCTTGATGTCCAGGTTCAGCTACAGGTTCAGGAGTGCGAGCTGGAGCTTGATGTCCAGGTTCAGATTGAACAGGGTCAGGAGTGCGAGCTGGAGCTTGATGTCCAGGTTCAGATTGAATAGGGTCAGGAGTGGGAGCTGGAGCTGGAGCTGGAGCAGGAAGCTCGGGCTGAGGCATATTTAAATTCAGATCCTCCACCATGAAGGGTACGGAAACCTGACTGGAATCCGCCATGAGCAAAGTCCTAGGTGTGCTCTTGTGGAATACTGCCCTAGCTGAGCTCCTTGACGCCGCAGCTGTTGCGGCTTGATTGGTAGGAAATGGAGATTCTAGCCGTGGGCCCATACCACTTCCTAGGTTGTTTTTCTTTTTTTTTTTGCCCTTTTTTTCAAAACTGTTTTTGTTTTTGAAAATTTGTTTTTGCATGTTTTAGAAATTATTCAGTAAAACTGAAAATCATTTTTGGTTTTCCAAAAATCAAAAAACCAAAACTAATATTTGGTGTTTTCTAAAATTTCTTATACTTTCCTCTTTCTCCATGCAAAATCCTCTATGAAATGAATTTTATTTTCATCATTATTTCCTAAAATTATTTTCAAAATCTAAACTTAAAATCAATTTTTAAAAAAAGAAAAACAAAAGCATTTCCAAACACACCCAAGTATTTGGGTACCTTTTATTTTGACTAAGAATATTATGGCTTCGGGTTTGTGCATTTAGAGGTGGCAAAAAATCGGTGTTTACTAAATATTATCTACATGGTCGACCTTAACCTGGATTGGATTTATGAGATAGTTAATTGATTAAACCTGAATTGATTTAAATTCAAACAAATAAACTGGACAATAATCTAATTCGGATTAGAGGTTAGACAAGTAAACCACACAAGATTTATGTGTTTATCTAGATATGGTTTTAACTAAACAAAAATTATGTTTGGACCCATATTTTAAATAGATAACTTATATCCAAACTTGATTTAACCTAGATCAGACAAATTATCATCCGGATCAGATAGAGTTTTGTCGCCCTCACATGTACATTGTGTCATTCAGGATAATTCCATGTAAATATTGTTCGTCCACAAATAAAAATAAAAATGATACAAACCCTGACACACTTGCAATTTCATTATCTACAACCATAATACTCTTCTGTTCCCAATAGCCGAAATAGTGAGATTTTTTGCAGAAGATAACCAACAATTTTATATAATAATTATTTTTTTTCTTTCAAATAAACTTCAATTACTTATTGAAATATTCAAAATACAATATATCTTAGGGAGGGACCTCATCCTCCATTATTTTATATTTTATGGAGGCAAAAAGGTGATGAAATGTATAATATGAAGCTTCGTTGATATTTTATTAAACACAAATTTGGCTTGGATTTGTCGCTATTTCAAATCCAAATCAACATCTAAGAGAGAGAGTCTCTCCTTCCAAATTTCCTGCGTAGCGGAGAATTAGGGTTTCACTTTTGCATCTGTTCCTCTACTAGTTGCCATCTCCGATTCTCCATTGCTCTTATGTTACTTAATTACGTACATACAATATGACTGGGCGTTCCTCGCCGCGTGATCGGAGCTCGCGTCAATCGTCGCCATCTAATAATCCGCACCATAGGTCAGAGATCTCTTATTTCTCTTTTGATCTTGGTATCGGTTTGTCTTTGCTGTATTTTGAATCCTTGATGCAGTATTGGGCGGGTGAATTGCGGAAATTTGACTGTTTTTTGTTGTTTTCTCCCTTGATTAACGATCATTGGGCATGGCTGAACTGAGTACTTGCTTTATTTTTACCCGTGGTTGCGTCTTTGTTTGATGAGGGCTAGATTTTTGGATTTGCTTGATGTAAAATTGGCTCAATTGTTAACTGGTAGATTCTGTTGTTGATATAATACTTCCTATCGATTAGAATTTCTGATTCCATGATGGTTCTGGACTCTTCAGTGTTGGAAATGTATTGTCTTTATTAGCTCGGAGAGAGATTTCACCCAGAACTAAGGATGCACCAAAAAAGTGCTGGGGAGAAGCTTCTAAAAAGAGTAGTAATTCATCTTCACTGCGTAAATCTGCTCCTATAGATCCAAATCGTGGACTTATCTCATGGTACTCACTCTTTTATGTAAAATTATTTAGATTTTGTTTTCATTAACAGTAAAAGTAGTGTGTAGTGGGACTTTCGAAAATGAGCATTACTGTTTTTTTATATTATGATGAGTAATCTTTCACTTTATTCCCCTGCTGCAGGATTGAGGCAGAGTCCCTGCGCCATTTGTCTGCGAAGTACTGTCCTTTGGTGCCTTCTCCTAAGTCCACCATTGCAGCTGCATTTAACCCAGATGGGAGAACGCTTGCTTCTACACAGTAAGTTGACACATCTGTATGTTTTCTTTATCATGCCTCAATTTGTAGTTGGAATTAACATTGTGTGTTGATACCTGCAGCGGTGACCACACTGTGAAGGTAATAGATTGCCAAACTGGAAATTGTTTAAAGGTTTTGAGTGGTCATCGAAGGACACCTTGGGTGGTAAGTTAGAACTCTGCTCATGTGCAACAAGTGCTGCAGTCTGCTTGCCTTTTTTTTTAATGCTGACCAATGACTTACGAATGGATAATATGTATAGAATATTATAAAATATCATTATTAGTACTTATGCTTTTATGGAGACATTGGAGAGAAATAAATTAAACAACTTAATATGTGTACTGGAAAATCCAGAAGGTTAAAAACAGGCACAAAAATTATTTACAAATATCTACGATTCTACATACATCTACACATACATATATACACACAAACACACACACACACACACACACACACACACATGCATATTCATTTTGCTTAAAAGCAAGGGTGAACTTGCCCTAATGGTAATTTTTTTTCACTATTTAGGATCATATATTCAAACCACACAAACAGCCTCTCCATGATGTGGGGTGTTTCACATTCTTCTTAAGAACAAATCTTGAACCTTGACATAGCGATAAAGTTGCTTATTTTTCACCTTGGCGTATCATGATTCATGAACCTTGCTGTAACTCCTCTAACTGGAGCTGGATGAAGGTGCTCTTGGGCTGTTCCTTAAGTTAAGGTGGGTCTGTTTAAAAAATAAAAACAGGCTGATCTAGGTGTTTTAAGGTCAGAACACTGGGGGTGTCCATTCTATTCAGCCCTTCTTATATATATTGAAGAACAGGATGGAAGTGAAGTGAAGTGAGTATAGCATAGATTTACACGATGACCTGGGAGGCTGGGACACAGGTGGAGAGCATTCGATAAAGCTCCCTAGGGTTCAAGACATTTTAGGCAGGCTTTGAAATTTAGTATTTAGTTAAGTAGGAAACTATGTTAGAGTCTGTGGTCCAGTTTAGGGTTGAAATGGGTTAATTATGGCATCTTCTGGATGGGAAGTGAGCATCCATTTTTTTATGCAAAATTTTTGGAATGGACAACTAATAGTTGGGTTCTCTGTGATAAGGTTTGATGAAGTTATACTGGATAGCACAAGGTGTGAGTTGAAAAATGGCAAGAAATGAGGTGCTGGATTTATTTACGATAACCTATGAACAGTAACCTTGGTGTAGGTTCTTGTACTGTGGTTCTATGTATGTTCTAAGTTTGCCCAGGCTGGTTTTCCTTTATGGGTTTTGCTTCATGGTTTGAATTTAATAAAATAAATAGCAACTGCATTTGAAGGTTGTGTGTTTGTGTTGGTAAGACTGGAAATGGGGAGAAAACTTTATAGGAGGAACATTAGGAGTGAATTCTCAAGGTATAAGAACTTTTAGCTTAACTTTGTTTGGTTTAAGATATGAATGAAGGGTAATTTCTAATCTGTCAGGTTGGAGGTTAAACAAGCGTTGGGATTGTTAAAATTTACCGGGATTTTTTTAAAAAAAATTTCAGGCATGTTTGCGAGAAATTGTTATATTACAAATTTACAACTGACCAGGTTTATGTTTGTTTATTTTATAAGTGTACGGGAAGGTTGTATTAGTGGGTAAAGAAAAGGGGAAAATAATTGTTTTGACCCCTTTTACCATAGCTCTTAGGTTGGCGTATATCTTCAGTTTGAGGGTGACTTATCCTGGACGAACACTTAACCTGCACAGTCAAAAAGGACAGTGGTAAAACATTAGAAGAGGAATGTTTCGCCTTTTGCTCCGAAACATGTTATTTGGCAAGCTGCACATCACTTGTTTTCATCTGTCCTATTTTTCCATTTACAGGTTAGGTTTCACCCCTTGCATCCAGAAATTCTTGTGAGTGGGAGCTTGGATTATGAAGTCCGCTTATGGAATGCAAACACATCAGAGTGTATCGGATCTCATGATTTCTGTAATTTCAACTCTGATTCATAGTTGGTTAATCCTTGCTGATTTCATGTTCTAGTTTAAAAAAAATAAAGGCACTTTGTTTTTTTACCCAATAAAGTCATTAAAGACAGGTTAATCGGAATTCTCCATGTTGAAATTAATACGGGGTTCTTCATAAATTTTGATTTTAACCGTCAGAACACAACATGTTTCTTTGAATATATAAAATGTTAGAAACAAAATAAGTGCAAAGGTGGGAGCTTGCTTGCCAGAAAAGGTTGAGATTAAAAATACTAATGCAAAATAGTCATCATCACTGGAAGGAAATATAAATTAGAGTCCTGTAAAAAAGGAGGGAATGCTAAGAGAGATTGAGATATAGATGTTAAAATTAATGTAGCAGATAGATGGATTCAGTTGTGATGATAGATAATTGTGAATTTTTTTTCAATCAAAAGATCTGATGAAGTTTTTGGTTTCATATGAAGTCTCGCTATGTATTTAAAGACAATTTAGATAGTGATTTGATATTGGTAAATTTGTCTTCCCTGTCAGACCGTCCTATTGCGTCCCTTGCTTTCCATCCTAAAGGGGAACTCCTTGCAGTTGCATCAGGTCACAAGGTGTTAAATCTTGTGTTCGAATTTCTTATATACATCTCTCATTTTTCTCTTATCTGGATATGTCTAAGCTTGCGAGTTGTGGTGCTGGTTATCTGATAACTTTAACTTTTAAAATCCTGTATCAGTTATACATGTGGTACTACAACGAAACAGATGAAGTGGCTTCCTCACCATCCGTTGTACTGAGGACAAAGCGTTCACTTCGGGCTGTACATTTCCATCCGAATGCTGCTCCATTTCTCTTGACTGCAGAGGTTAATTACGTGAAGCGCATTCAATTGATTTTTTATCTGAAACAATTTTATAGATTTCATTCTTGAACTGATATGCAGGTCAATGATCTTGACTCTTCAGATATCTCAATGACAAGAGCAACTTCTGCTGGTTATGTGAGATATCCTCCACCTGCTGTCTACGTAGCGAATGTCGATTCAAATGACCGTAATAGTTTGGGTGCTGAAAAATCGGCAACTTTACCTTCATTAATTGTGCGTTCCACTTCTGCTGAACATTCAAGAATAGATTTGCAGCAGGCTAATACACATGCTGGTTCAAGAAGCATGGAAGTGGAATCTTCTGCTTCATTAAGGAGACCAGCAGATTCAGGAGTAACAGAGCAGAATAATAGGGAAGCATCTCCAATGGAGACATTTCCTGCAATCCCTAGTGGCTTGTTTCCTGGGACTTCTGATGCTGCAGTAGATGCCATGGAGACTGATGAGGTGCAGCCTGTATGGGGAAGTGAGCAGAGCTCTGCTACTCTCGGTGACACTAATCATGCACCGACTGGACCAATCAGGCATATATCCAGCCGTCCAGAATTCGGTGAATCTGGGCAACTTCATCAGTTTTTACCCTTTAGAGACCCTACTTGTTGGGAGCTACCTTTTTTGCAAGGATTGTTAATGGGTCAAAGTCAAGCCAGTGTTCCCTCGAGTCTTCCCTTTAATGGTAGCAGTCGTGATGTGGAGGCTCCAGTGGCTTCTACAGCAATACCCAGCAGTCCCAGGCCATCTGGAAGATCTGACCGGCGGCATCGTATTTCACTTTCCCGCCCCTCTGTATCTGAATCTGGGGAAATTACTACCCCTGTTAACGCACAACATGATGGGACTAATAATCAACCCATTATTAGTAGAATCCAGTCTGAACTTGCCACATCCCTGGCTGCTGCAGCAGCGGCAGAGTTGCCTTGCACTGTAAAGCTAAGAGTATGGCAGCATTACGTAGAAGATTCTTGTGCCTTGTTAACAGTGGAGAAGTGCTGCTTAACCATTCCCCATGCTGTCCTTTGTAGGTAAGTATGATGTTACTGTCATGCTATAACTTATCACTTGCATCGAGAAATGTTGTCATGTGTCATGCACCTGATGCTCTGGTATAGCTTTGGAGCATATGCATTTTATGGCATCAACTTTTCATGAACATGTGATATAAGTAAAATGGGTTCTTATATTTTCTTGATCTTTGATCTAAGACACATACAGCTCTAGTTAGTCAGTTAGTCAAATCTTATTAACATGGCCTTCTATAACTGCATCCCAGTTTGTTTGTTGCCACGCATTTAATTGGCATCATGCAAATAATGTTGCAGTGAAATGGGTGCACACTTTTCGCCTTGTGGGAGATTTTTAGCTGCCTGTGTTGCTTGCATGCTTCCTCACGTGGAAACTGATCCTGGACTACAAACATTTTTTCATCAAGATTCTGGTGCTGCAACATCCCCAACCCGTCACCCAATCTCAGCACACCATGTCATGTACGAGCTTCGGATATATTCCCTAGAGGAAGCAACGTAATATTTCTTCCTATTTTCCTATGTGCTCAATTCCCTTTCACTTTTCAATCTAGCAAATAATTTGTTAACTGTGCAACAATATGTTTCTTTATACAGCTTTGGTTCAGTGCTTATTTCACGAGCAATCAGAGCTGCTCATTGTTTGACTTCAATCCAGGTCAGTTGCTCATGTGGGTGGATGGCTGTGTCAGTGTTAATTATTCTTGCTGACTTGTTCTGTTTTGTTCTCACCAGTCACCAAAATTGACATTTGTCTTAAATTTAAACTCGTATTTTGACGTCTGGTTTCTGTCACTTCTTTTGCGTGATAAATTCAAATCTTCTGGTCACTCCATCTGCAGATCATTTTTTTAATCTCTGGAAGGACGAAAAAAACTATGAACTTCAGATATATGGGGAGTCATATTCCTAAAAATACTTGGTTGCCCTTGTCCTCCTCTTGTCCCACCTTTTTCTTTGGTTGAAAATCGAGGATTTCCTTCTTTATAAGGAGGGTTCGTGCATAGGCCATTGGGGGTAACCATGTATCTGTTTTCAAGTTTTAATTGAGATGGACTTGTTTTAGAGGCTGGACTCAGGGAGATGACTTACCATTTCTCTTACTTGTTCGAAAATATTCTTGATCCAGTGTAGAATTTTTGCATACTGCATATAAGCCTGTCCCTCAGTTCTTATTCCCTCTCCCCCCACCCACCCAAAACTAACAATTGTTGTGTAAAAATGGTACAAATTTGTTGATTTGAACTTCATTTGAGAAAGTGAAAGGAAAAGGGACAAGTTATCTTACTGCAGGTTTTGAACATTGGCCTTTTCTATTTGACATGCAGTTCTCACCCACCTCTGAGCATATATTACTTGCCTATGGTCGACGTCATGGATCTCTTCTTAAAAGCATTGTGATTGATGGGGAAACGACGTCTCCTATATACACCGTTCTGGAGGTAAAAAAAATTCGTATAATGTCCAGTTTTCCACAGTTCATTCTGAATCATACTTGTGAAAGTTATGCTGGCTCCATTGGCCAAATTTTGATGATGAGGGGTAGTTGTTGGATTTGTTCTCTAGCTTTTTTATTAAATGGAGAATTCTGTTAGATTTTTTGTTAAGATATCTACCAATGAGAGAAAACATGAGTTTTGTGCAATATTTTGATTGTACTTGTACTATTTATGAGGAATAGAAAACTTTTACTAAATTTCTCTAGTCCTTGATGATGTATTCCTCTCCCATAAGGGTTTAGTATGGTTGAGCCTTGAGGTAACTGCTATGATGGATAAGGGAAAAGATCTATATTAATGGAATTTGTGAAGGGCAAAGCATCTGCTCGTAGACCTTGTTCATGATAAAAACGGAGGTATCAAAAAAAAGTTTTTTATCGAGATGGTTTTCTGATATGTTTAGTGGAGACTGTAAACTCCATCAATGAGGTTGTCATATTGAAGCTGAAAATTTTGGTGAAGGGTAGATGTGCTTGGATCAAGGGTAAAATAAAGATATAGCATATGACATCTGTTAAAGATGTATATGCTTTAGTTTCGCTCTTATCTATTTTATGGTAACGTGGCATTGTTTGTCTAAATTTGAGATCCATTGAGTTATTATCCGAAGTTATTTTTGGTTAAGGAGTTACTTGAACATTATTAAATTGGTTTGTTATATCACCAAGATTAATAGTTTTGTAGAGTATATTGTTGTTGATAGTTTTAGAGCTGTATCTCTATCCATTATTGAGTAGCATTAAGTTTGAGATAAGCAAGGTATCTGAAGAATAGGATTTCTTGTAGTTGAATACTTGAATTTGACATTCGTGTGTTTGTAAGTGTGCTTCGCAAATAATTGATTATTCTTCCTTTTCCATTCAGATTTACAGAGTTTCCGACATGGAACTTGTAAGGGTGCTTCCTAGTGCAGAAGATGAGGTGAATGTTGCTTGCTTTCATCCTTTTGCCGGAAGAGGCCTTGCATATGGAACCAAGGTGTGGATCTGATATTCTCTGTTTGTTTTTCCATTTCATCACTCTACATTCTTAAACTGAAACCAATCTCGATCTAAAACGCAGGAAGGAAAGTTGAGGCTCCTCCAATATGATGGAGCTCCTGGTGCAAATGGCACTGAACCAAGTTACTTTCCTGAGGAAAATGTGGCTGAGGTAGAACAGTCTGCGAGGTTGCTGTATTTTTCTTTATTTTATTTTTGGATGATATATCTATGTCAAACTTGTGAAAGTTTTGGTTCTTTAGTCGCAGTCATTGCCCTTAAGAAGAGAACTCTTAAACATAATCGAAAGCATAGCTTGTTGCACATACTCAAACCCTTGTGCCCTGACATAGCTGATAATTTATCGTTTTACTTTGCGAAGATTGAATTTGGAGACAATGTTTGCATTTTTATTCTTGTCTGGGTACAGCTGTATAAATTTTATTTTCGGAGCACATGAAATTCAATGACTTTATTGGAAAAAATTGGTAAGTCTCTTTCCAGTGAATTGATTTACTTTCGGGAAGAAAAAAACCGGGAAAAAAAGAGAGAAAGAAAGTAGGAATGGATGAATTTTTTTGCTAAGATTGTACTTTAAGTTAAGTTTTGTAGCCTTATGTCTCATAGGCAACAAGTTTAATGCAAGATTTGTTTCCATAATATATGAGACTTTTGTCTTGTTAAATTAGTAGGTTTATCGAAAGTAATGAAATGGTAGAACCTCAGTTTTGCCCTTGACTTTCCCACATAATGCTATATTAGAACATAACTATAAAAAAAATGATCATAATAATTTATTAATTTAGTGCTTTTTTCAGAAGTAGGATTAATTTACATCTCATTCTGATCAAATACTCACCCCTGCTTATTAAACACTCACCACCATTCTTCCCATTACTGGAGATGTTCCAGAATATGATAATTGGGAAAGTGTCACCTAAGATTTCTTCATTACAGTGCATGGAAGAGAAAGGGTGAAGCTTTGGCATAGCAAGGTCGATTTGCTGTAAGCTGGGGGACATGGGTCCAAATCCTGGTGCAGCCTAACAACGTTTTGGTGATAAGGTTGCGTAGATAAGAAGGAGCTTGTGCCTAATGGTAGCCAAGTCCATATATTTGCACAAGGTGCAAGATCCGATCTCCTTTTCCTTCCAAAAAATTAAGAATATAGTCATAACACGTTAAAAAAAGGCTGCCTATATCTTCCCTTCCCTCACCCCACCTCCACTATAGGAGCCTTATGTGTGGAAGTTGTTCACATTATATGAAAGGTAAAACCTCTTTACAGTCATGATTAGCTCCTTGCCATGGTCAGGGCAAATGAAGTAACTCTATATGGTAATTGTTTTGGATTCCTAGTTTGAAGGACCGATCACAGTCCTTGCGTCCCACTCGCACTAGGTAATTAGCAGGCCCAGAGGTCGCGGGGATGGCCCCAAGGAAATAAGCAAATGAGTAAGAATTTGCATCCGTGACTTTTGTAGTACCGGTTGCTTAGCTGTAATTGGTTTGTGTTGTCCTTGATTGAAGTATATTTTTTTTAGCTGAATTGGAATACTTGTGCGAGCCCACTTTTGAGACTTTGTAAACTCTGTTGAACATTTTTTCCGCTCTCAAGTGCATTAATGCTCGACTGCAGATCACAATTTGTAATTAATGTCCATCCCCACGTGATTACAGGTGCCAACGTATGCTTTAGAAGGCTAGATATCGGGGATTGCAATTAACTTGTTTGATCTGTACCAGCGCCCTACATGGTATGCATTTATAACCTCTTATGTCTTAAATGTTATTTTCTGTTAGTTTGATCATTTGATGATTTTCTTTTTTGCTATTTCCTGTTTCTTTTGTAGTTTCATGTTAGGCCTTTAATTAATTTCTACTGTCAATCTATTTGGTGTGGCTATGGGAAGATATTAAGTATTTATTCTTTTTCTACTGTCAATCTATTTGGTATGGCTATGGGAAGATATTGAATATTTATTCTTTCGACAGGGCATTGTTACTTGTATCTTGAAAAAAAAAATCTGAAATAGCCAACTTGGAAAAGAAGTCGATAGGACGCTGGAGTTCTCGCTTGTTTTTTTTTTCATCCACCAGGAAATCCTGATCTGTTCAAGCTCGTGTGCTAATGTACATTATTATGCACCAGAAGTGTACTAACATTGTGTTTTCTTGTCCATTTCCTTTTTCTCCTCCTTTCTTTTCTGATAATTTTCCTTCTCCTTTATTAGATTGTTGTTCTGTTGTCTCAAATTATTGTACTTCCTAGGAGGAGCCTCTGTAGCAGGTGGGGGGCGCTCAGAAGCCACATGTTAACAGACTATGAATACATGTAACTATGGAAAAGAAAATAGATGAATTTTATATTAAAAAAAAAACCTTAATTCTGGAACAGTACCAGCTTGTCCCAATCCCCCTCCCCTGTTTTGCTGTTATAATGCCTCATTAGGTTTGTGTTGGAGAGTTGAAAATCAAGGTTATATACTTGTATTTCTTTCTTGATGAAGCACAGAGGGGCAACTCAGACTGAGGAAACTTCTGTTACCTTTTGCTAGTTGGAGAATGAGAAGAAAATTGAGATTTTTAAAGTTCTTCTTTGGTTTGTTATAGATGTCTTGTATGTGTTCATGGCATTGCTCCCAACCCTTCCACCCACCGCAGGGATTTATGGTTTAGGGTTCTAATGAAATTGTGACCCAACTTGTGTTGTTCATGGATGTAGGTGCTTCCTCTGTTTAATCCTTGGATGTTTGGATCACCTTAAGTTTTTCTAGTACATTGATGAGTTGCATGATGTTGGTGTTCTCAACATAGAGAATCTTACTTGGGTTGCATGATGTTGATGTTGTCAACGAGGAATATTCATTTTCACCAAACTTATCTACTCCTATCATGGATACCATTGAGAAAAGTTTAGTATCACTGTTTGATGGACGGTTTGTAATTCCTTGTCTTCTTTGACTTAGTGAAAACGTATTTTAAAGTCCCCGTAAAGCCTTGGAAGTCTTGTGAAAGATCGAACTTTTTTTTTTAAGTATCGCAGAGAAATATGTTTGTGGTTGGAGTCAAACATTAGATATACATACATCTAACATAATTGACTGACAACCGAGTTATTTCTCGTTGTCCATTATCAGTGATAGATTGAACTCGGGGAAATGGAGACAAGCTTATAATGATAGTTAAATTTGGGTAAGGAAGTATGTTGATGTTCTCATTGAGGAGCCCAATTTACCCAAAAAGATTCAATCCTTGTCTTTTAATGAGGAGCCCAAATTTCTATGAAGGTGATAATACTGGGAGTATAAAAGGAAACAAAAAAAATTCAAAATGAGAGGGCTGGGTTTGTCTTTACAGAAAGTACATATCTGTCTGTGTAATAAAACAAAACAAAGCCGGTGTCCAAATCATTCCCTACAAAGCAAAGGCAAGGCATATTCTTTTCATCAAGAGAGCAACAAACAAAGGAGAAGAAAATATCCCATTTGACCAGTCAACGGGAACAATAAAAATCATAATATTTAAAAAAAAAAAAAAAACTTTTTGACAAATTTCTTCCCCTTTCTCTGACTCAGAAAGATAAACCCAAAAAAAAAGAAGCAATCAATCAGTATGTAAATTAAATGGTTAGAAGAAGGAAATTAACAATTGAATTGATGATCAGTAGTGATGAATTCAAGAAGAAGAAGAAGAAGAAGACTCAAACTTGTAGTGCTTATCAATGGCTACAGAGACATCCCAAGTACAACTGAGTCCTCTTGGTATTACAACAAGATCTCCTGCTCCAAACTCCACATATTCTGATTCAGACCCTTTTGGGTATGCCTTCACTTTCCCTTTCAACAAATAACATGTCTCTTCTGCATCAAATTTTAGTTGGTATTTCCCTGGAGAGCAACCCCATCTGCATATACATACATACATATATATCCCATAAAGAAAATTGAATTAGATACATAAACCCAGACGTACAAAAAACAATCAAGAGAGATAGAGGGAGGGGAGATATATATATATACTTAGGCCAGCACTTGATGTTCAACTCTGAAAGCCGTGCGTCTGAAGGGTTCCTTTCGACTGTGATTCTCAAGCTTTCAGCCATGAAAGAATAATAAAGCTAGAGAGAGAGAGATAGAGAGAGAGGAGCTAGGGTGAAGACTCAAGAGGGAACGTGGAAACAAAAAGAGGGTATAAGGTATCTCTAGCCATGTGTGGAGTCAATGGTCTTAGCTAGGTACAGTCAACACGGATCGATGTACCATTATTATGCATTGACTTGTCATATCATGTCATATCTTAATCACCCATATAAAATTTCTAACCATATACATGCCCTTTGATTCTCTCCCTAAATTGTAAATTCTTACCCTAAATTCTAAATTCTTTCGTATTTCGATTCACTTTGTTATTTAAGTTTGTCAAAACGACACAATCCAAATTTATTTTTTTGGCATTCGATATAAATCTAAACGCAAGTCATCAACTTCACACACATATAACTTTTTCATCCGACGACGAAATAAGTTATGTCAAAATTTAACGTATGCTCGCACGAATATTTCATTTGTCACACTCTCTTTAGGCACCTCGCATCTTTTATTTTTTCTCAGGCATCTCGATCTACAACTAATAACGTGAGATTTGAAAGAATCAACCCTTATCTTAATGGTTTATAGAGAATTTTCCCTCTTTAGAAGTTATGAGTTTGATTCTTACCGAACTAATACATAAATTTTCAATTGCTTATCTAACGTGGGTGATTTGAGAGTTATTGCTCAATATTAATATTGCACACCCTTTTTCTTCCCAATGTAATTACATGCATTTAACACAAACATACTCCTCTACCATACCGATTATCATATTCTTGTTTGGTTGACAAGTTGTAAATGGTTACATGAAACGTTGACCATTGTCTAATGTCACATCACAAAAATACATAATAATTCATCAATCATTGAATCTAACTCTTTTTTAGCTTATTTAGAATATTAGTGTACGAAGTAACGAGTGTTAATTCTTGATTGGCAAAGAAACTCACTAATAAAATAGTCTTGTGTTTTTTTCTTTGAAAACTACAACTATATTTGAATACTCCCAACTTTTTTTTATCCGAGAGATATATCATACAAGTTTATCTTTTGAATAATCGATATGAATTTAAACTCAGCTCATCAAGCTCACGCGTACAAAAAATTCTCGTATGACGACATAACAAATTGAGCCAAAGCTCAGGGCGTAGCCACAATAGTATTGCTCCAATGGATGTGTATATCTATAAATTTTAAATACAATTTGGGCACTTTCTTTTACCTTATTGTTATCATGCAATACGACGTCGTATATAGCACATGTTGTCTACACAGGTATAGGCTTTTAAAGCCCGTGAAAAACCCATTGGACTATAAAACGGGCCGTCGACTGGCGGTGTGATCTCTTAAGCCCACAGCAAAACAAACCATCTCGTTTCGTTTCTGTCCGCTCAAAATCTACCATTTCCAATTCGTCTCTCTCGCCGACTTCCAGTCCTTCCTACCTTACTGGATCTTGTTGTGCAATTCCATTCATGGCTACTCAAGGTCAGGTCATCACCTGCAAAGGTACGTCTCCCTGTCTATTCTCAATCTTCGTGTTTATATGGATATGATTTATGTGTTGGAAGAGAGAGTTTGTGTGCAAAGCCCTAATTAATGAATGTCGATCCACTTGGGTGCAAATGAAAATTTGAAGCTGCGGTTGCGTGGGAGCCGAACAAGCCACTGGTGATTGAGGACGTGCAGGTGGCTCCACCACAGGCTGGGGAGGTCCGCGTTAAGATTTTGTTTACTGCTCTTTGCCACACTGATGCTTACACTTGGAGTGGCAAGGTATACACTCATCCTTTTCTCCGTGAATACGGTAGATCTATATGTATAGAGTATAGTGTGATTCTCATGGTTTATGTTCTTCGCCCACTTAGTAATATGGAATTGACACTGTTGTCAATTGGTGTTCATCAACTGTTCCCTCCTTTGGTTATGTATGTGATGTCATGGACACACCCATCATGGTCTATGTAGCAGTTCTATTGAAATGGTGTCTCCAACATGATTTGTGGGGAAATTTTGAGGGTGGTGGAATATCATGGAAATAAACATTGCATCCTTATCAACATTTTTGGCATTAGATGTAGTCAGCTTGATTGATTCCCAGCATAAATTTTGGTTTCATTTATACTAAAAATATAATGTGCTTTTGTTTCTGTGAACTTTGTGGGGCTTATCCCACACTACTTTTTTAGGCTCTGTGAATTCTCCTATCTGCTCAATTCACCTCTTGTTTTCCAAATTGAAGTCATTTATATTGAGAAGATGCCCTACAATGAGGGTTAAACCAAGATTACGCAGCAGACATGCTGCTTATAATCTATGTTAGTTTCGTACCTATTACTCATGGAAACTAGTCCTTTTGGAAAACAAGGAGGATAAGATGACTCGGGGGGGGGTTGCATTTTCACTGGTTGAGTATGGTATCAAATTGATGCATCGTAACTGCGTCAAGCCTAGGGGGAGTCAATGGACCGACACGGGCCCACACAAGCGCAGGCTCTCAAGGCCCAACCACAAACCCAAGCCTAACTAAGCACTGGAAAACCGGCTTACCAATGTTAGGTTTGCCCAAGCTTATAAGCTGGACCCTGGAGTCATCCACAATCGATGTGGGATTCTTCTTCCCGCATCAATCCCTCCCACTTAGAACAAGCGCGTCCACGCGCACAACCCAGCATGACCACAGGCACCGTGCCATGGTCACACAGACCCTCACGTGAATCGGGCTCCGATACCACTTTGATGCAGCATAACTGCGTCAAGCCCAAGGGGAGTCAATGGACCGACATGGGCCCACACAAGCGCGGGCTCTCAAGGCCCAACCACAAACCCAAGCCTAACTAAGCACGGGAAAACCGGCTTACCAATGTTAGGTTTGCCCAAGCTTATAAGCTGGACCCTGGAGTAATCCACAACCGATGTGGGATTCTTCCGGCATCACAAATGATGCCATTTGGAATGGATTCGGTGCTTTGTTTGAGTGTTATTGGAGTGAGCATCTTTTTGAGGTTTCATAATATTGTCTCATTCAAGTTTTTCTGTTCAATAGTTGTTCCTGGCTGATATAAGGACAACTTTATGGTCTTGCAGGACCCGGAGGGCCTCTTCCCGTGCATTCTTGGCCATGAGGCTGCTGGGTGGGTGTAGATTTTATACTGGATATTTGTATCTCAGATATTGCCGTGGTTTTTGGTGTTCTTCTCTCTTTGATTCTGAGATGGAAGATTTGATTGAATATTTCGGTGCAGCATTGTGGAGAGTGTTGGCGAAGGTGTAACTGAGGTTCAGCCCGGTGATCATGTCATCCCGTGTTACCAGGCAGAGTGCCGAGAATGCAAGTTTTGCAAATCGGGGAAGACAAATCTTTGTGGAAAAGTTCGAGCAGCAACTGGAGTTGGTGTTATGATGAATGATCGAAAGAGCCGTTTCTCCGTAAATGGAAAGCCAATTTATCATTTCATGGGAACCTCAACTTTTAGCCAGTATACAGTTGTACATGATGTTAGTGTTGCAAAGATTGATCCTCAAGCTCCTTTAGACAAAGTATGCCTTCTGGGTTGCGGTGTTCCTACTGGTAAGACCTTGCTTCACATTAGTGCATTATGGTTCTTTGGAATCTCTCTCTCTCTTGCTCTCTATTCCCTGTTTCTGGGGATATGTGTAATCTTTAAGCCATCTCTCATCTAGTAACCCTGATGTTATGTGATAAAGATCTTCATCTATCTCTTAGGTCTTGGAGCGGTATGGAACACAGCGAAAGTAGAATCAGGCTCTATTGTTGCTGTTTTTGGCCTTGGTACTGTTGGCCTTGCTGTAAGTTTTGAATATTTATGTTTGATTCCTATTTCTGAGGCTTTATAATCAGACCTAGTAATGAACCTGTTTTGGCTGCCTAACCTCTTTGTTTAATTAATTATAATTTGATAGGTGGCTGAGGGTGCAAAGGCTGCTGGTGCTTCGAGAATTATTGGCATTGATATTGACAGTAAAAAGTTTGATACAGGTGCATCTTTATTATCTTGTTTCCCTTTTCTCTTGCATGTGTTATGTGGTGTTGCAGTTCGTGCTTTTGCTTCCCCCCCTCCTTTCTGGGTATTCTTGTAATTTCTTGCCCTGGTAATGAGGTTGTTTTTTGACTATTTGTTCTCTGTCCTTCAATTGAGTAAATGCATTCTAGTGCGTATGCTAGATGATGACACCATGCTTAGTATTTGGAAGTGCTTTGCACATCCTGTGTTTGTCATAGTTACTGCCATAAATTTAAGACCATTCATTAAACTGGCTTGACTAAAAGTTATTGTGTTAAAGAAAAAAATTTATATATCTCTGTAATTTTTTGGCTCTCAATGATAACTTGTTTTTACTGTCCTCCAACTCTCGGTCAATCTCACTTAAGATTCATTCCACATTTCCACCTCTTTTGTATGGGTTATCCTAGATTCATTATCAAGTTCCCTACCATGAGATATCAAGTTTCCTCTTCTTTTTTTTCCTCACTTGAGTTTCCTTGGTGAAGCTAGCTAAACACCCTATGAGGTGTATCTGGAAACTTTCTGTTTAGACATTTTTTTTTTTGAAATCTATGTATATTTTTGTATTCCAGTTCTTAAATTCCTATGGTTAAAGGGTGCTGAAAATTCTAGCAGGAAACACCTTGCAACCACTTGGGCTTGTGGATGGTAGAAATAAGGGTCTAGTACAGCGTACTAAAAAATACAGGGTAAAAATATTTGTTGTTGTGCTTATATTGGCTCATTAGTATATAATAAAAATGATTGTTGTCAACTTGCAGCAAAGAATTTTGGAGTTACTGAATTTGTGAATCCAAAGGACCATGACAAGCCAATCCAACAGGTTATTGTTGATCTTACGGATGGTGGTGTTGACTATAGTTTTGAGTGTATTGGAAATGTCTCTGTGATGAGGGCTGCTTTGGAGTGTTGCCACAAGGTGAGAGGTGCCTTTTTTTTTGTGTGGAATTGGCAGTAGAAACAGTACTGATGTGGTTTATATACTTCAGGGCTGGGGAACCTCGGTTATTGTGGGTGTTGCTGCATCAGGTCAGGAGATATCCACTCGTCCCTTCCAGTTGGTGACTGGCCGTGTTTGGAAAGGAACAGCTTTTGGTGGTTTCAAGAGCCGTTCACAAGTTCCTTGGCTGGTAGATAAGTACATGAAGAAGGTAAAATATCATCAGCACATCATCAACATGTGTTTAATTACAGTTCCTTGGCAATTCCAATAGGTCTCATAACAAACTCTTCTGTGATTCCAGGAAATTAAGGTTGATGAGTACATAACCCACAACCTGACTCTCTTGGATATCAACAAGGCATTTGATTTGATGCACGAAGGGGGTTGCCTCAGGTGTGTGCTTAAGACACAAGACTAGACCGGATGATCTACAGGGCTCTGCATATGTTTCTTTCAAGCCAAACTTATTAATTTGTTTTGTCTTGTCCTTAAAATGGAAAGAGAGATCCTGATGCATTGTCTATATATGAGGAAATGGGCTGTGTGATCAAAACTCCTTTTGAAAAGTCTCTTATGTCTGATTTTGAAGTCCTCTTATTGTGAGTTGTGCAACCAACGTGTGAATACAATAATACCTTTTGCATATTAACTCGTTTTGAGTAATGTGTTGTGCCTCTATGTAATCTCTGGTTGGATGTGATATGAATGTCAAGGAATAAGGTGGTTCGTGAGCGATCTCCAGTGAATATTCATCAGATTCAGAACCACCCGACAAGGTTATACTGTGAGCATCATCTTCATCTTCAGGCATGGAATAATTACTCTAGCAGGACTCAATTCTGAAATATTGGAGTCCCTTTCCTCCATAAGGTAAATTCGGACGTAGGCAGTAAGGAAAGATTACTCTGTTATTGCTGCAATAGGTAGAGATGAGGAAGGTGGTGTGGTGTTTGCTTGTTCGGAGCTATTCAATTAAATTTAACCAGTGTTTTAAAGAACTGGTTATACTGGCCGGACGAATTGGTTGAACCAGAAACCAAGGGTTCACCGATCCGATTCAATTAAATACCATTAATGTACCAGGTTGGTCAAATACTGGTTCATTCAGTAGTATACCGGTCGACATACTGATTGACCGGTATAATTACCTCAAATTAGAATTATTTATGTTAAATTATTATTAATTGTGTCAATAAGTAGTTAACTCTAATTATTTAAATTATTAATTGTTAATGTACCATAGTATTCGTATCACTTCTTATTAATTATATTGATTTATTAATTATTATTAACAACTTAAGTAGTTACTATATAAAACACTAAAAATAATGATGTAACAAATATTAAAAAAACTAAAAGTAAATTAATTAAACCGATGAATCGGTCAAACCGGTTGAACCATTTGTTGGTGGTCTCACTGTATGATTCAAAATCCGGCAGCAACTCCAATGACAAATACAATATCAAGCATTCCAAAATCATTCTCTCTCTTCTCCTCTCTCCTACGTGGCATAATTTAATTGGATGTGTGGGTCTCACAATATACGCTATTCATCAACACTTCATACTTTCTAACACTTCAGACTCATTTTCTCTATCATCTCTCTATTACTTTTCATCACCTCTATCTTCTTTTTTAACACTTGAAAAATAGGTTTCAAGTGTCCCATTAGATATGCTCTAAGACATTTAATTTAACCTACTGTTGGAGTGGGTTGGTTGTTATGGACTCTTCAAAGTTCCAACAAATTTGGGGGAGTTCGTTTTTTGACTATATATATATATATATATATATATATATATTAGTTGAGAGAGAGAGAGTAGTGTATTCCAGTGATTCTTCTAAAGAATCCCAACTTAATTCATATTTCTTACTGAGGAGATTCCTGGCCAATCAAGGATTATCCGGACCCTATCAGATTCTTTTCCCTTACAAGTATACCTTCACCCTCCTCTGTTTTATATTCCTCTGCAACACAAAAACAGAGCACTCGCTCTCTCTCTCTGAAATGGCGTCGTTATCGTGTTCCGCCTCCGATCTTGTAACCCTTCTAGGTGGCGTCCCTAATGCTACGGATGCTGCTGATTACATCTGCGGCCGATTCGAAGCCATTTCGAACAAATTTATTGAGACGGGTTATGCCGTGGACAACACGTACCTGCTCTTCTCAGCGTACCTTGTCTTTGCAATGCAGCTTGGATTCGCCATGCTTTGCGCAGGCTCTGTTCGAGCGAAGAACACAATGAACATCATGCTCACCAACGTCATTGACGCGGCAGCCGGTGGTCTTTTCTACTACATTTTCGGATTCGCCATTGCTTTTGGGACACCGTCGAATGGGTTCATCGGGAAACACTTTTTTGGTTTGACTGAATTCCCTACAGAGTCTTTTGAATACAGTTTTTTCTTGTTTCAATGGGCTTTTGCGATTGCGGCTGCTGGGATCACCAGTGGTTCAATTGCAGAGCGGACTCAATTTATTGCATATTTGATTTATTCATCTTTCTTGACTGGTTTGGTTTATCCAATTGTGTCTCATTGGTTCTGGTCTACTGATGGGTGGGCTAGCCCTGCTAGATCAGAGAATCTATTGTTTGGTTCTGGGGTTATTGATTTTGCTGGTTCTGGTGTTGTTCACTTAGTTGGTGCCATTGCTGGGCTATGGGGTGCATACATTGAAGGGCCTCGAATAGGCCGGTTTGATCACGCAGGCCAATCCGTCGCTCTGCGTGGACATAGTGGTACATTGGTTGTTCTTGGTACTTTCTTATTGTGGTTTGGTTGGTACGGATTCAATCCTGGTTCATTTGTCACTATTTTGAAGGCTTATGGTGAAAGTGGTTCCTTTTACGGGCAATGGAGTGCAGTCGGTCGAACGGCGGTGACCACCACATTGGCCGGATGCACTGCTGCATTGACAACTCTGTTTGGGAAGAGGTTGCTGTCCGGACATTGGAATGTGACTGATGTTTGCAATGGTTTACTTGGTGGGTTTGCAGCTATCACAGGTGGGTGTTCTGTTGTTGATCCCTGGGCAGCTGTTCTATGTGGGTTTGTGGCCTCTTGGGTTCTCATTGGCTGCAACAAACTGGCCGAGAAGCTGCATTACGACGATCCGCTGGAGGCGGCGCAGCTTCATGGTGGTTGTGGCTCATGGGGGATTATATTCACAGCACTGTTTGCAAAGAAAGAGTATGTGAATGAGGTGTATCCAGGGTTACCTGGAAGGCCATATGGATTGGTAATGGGAGGAGGAGCAAGGTTATTAGCAGCTCATGCTGTCCAGATTTTGGTAGTTGTGGGATGGGTGAGTGTGACAATGGGGACATTGTTTTTCATTCTGCATAAGCTGAAACTTCTGAGGATCACAGCAGAAGAGGAGATGGCAGGGATGGACTTGACTAGTCATGGTGGTATTGCTTATGTTTATACAGATGAATATCAAGATGATGCAGCTAAGAGGGGAATTTGTTGAGGAAAGTGAAAGCTTGGCTGCATTTGGGTTTTGGGGTTTAGGGTTTACTAGGAGCATTATTTACATTCAAATTAGTTTCTACAGTTGGTTCTGTTTCTAAGTAATGAGATAAGCATGAGTTAATAAGTCCACTCAGTACTATACTTCTGGAAAATGTATAAAACCTTGAACTGGTTGCTCTTCTACAAACTCTATGATTCGTACTGGAAACTATATATCTATGTGGAAGCTGCAGTGACAGAACAAGTAAATAACTCATATCATAAATTATTCAGTTTTATTGTAGATCAACTCCTACATGTTCATACTCATTTACTTCCTTTCTTAAAGCACAAGCACAAAGCAGAAACTATTACAAAAAATTGAAATGCATCATGTCTTACAGCCTAGAACTCATAAGGATCAGTAGCAAACACCGTTTGTCCGTCTTCTCAAATTCAAGGTAGAGGATTCACTGCTTTGATTCAACGGCAAGCTTTTTTTGTTAATAACTCTTGATTTTTTCCCCCATCTCTAACATGTGCTTGGTCCAATTATCACAACGGTGGAGTCCATTTTCCAGCTCTGAAGTCTTTGTAGAAGCTTGATCTTTTAGAAACGACGTAAAAGACTGCGTGTATTGCAGCCGAAAGTGAGGAAACAAGGAGATCAATTAAGTATAATGGACATATCTTAGCATCAAGAAATGTGTATGCATTGTCTGTGAATGCAGATGTATGTTTGATAACTGCATAAAATACACAAAAGAAAAAGGGGGAAATAAGTGAAGACCTGGGATTCCTGTGATAATGAAGTTAGGTTCCTTCAGAATATCATAAAGCATTCTCTTCTCATTCACTTTGATCCATTTAGAAGATCCCTGGCCTGAGAACACCAAAGACAGCAATCTAAGTAATAAGGTGGTAGGGTGTAGAGTAGCTGAGGATTTTGCCAAAATAATGAAGACTAACGTTTGATAACAAAAACATATAGAACAAAATGGTAATGTAAGTCAATTGGAAGTGTGCTAAAAATAATCTATAATGCAGAGTTTTTAGTAGCTGCGCTAATTATGAGGCAGAAGAAAGAGAAGAAAAGAAGATGATATTCGGTATTTCTTTTTGAATAGATGCCGAAAAATGACTCTCCAATTATAGTATGGATGAAGCACTTCCTGCCTCCACATTAGAGTACAGTCAACAAGGGAAAAAGCAACTCAACAGAGGCTGGTCTGATGAAAAATTAGAAAAAAAAGAAAAAGAGATACTACCAGCAGTTTCAGTTTCATCCTTCTCTCCATCGCCAATGCCTTCTGCTTGAGCACCGGTAGTTCCTTCTAGGAGATATTGGAGAACTTTTGCTTTTGATAAAAGAACTCCAGAAACAGCCTGAAGAATTTATTAAATAAGAATCAGGACTCGAAAGAAACATGAAAAGAATGTCAAAATTGCTTCTAATAGAAATGTAAAGTTTCTAGAAGAAGAGATTAGATGCAGACACGAAGTTTAAACCAATGATTTCATAAATTCTGAAGAGGACGGCAGCATAGTCTCATGCACAGTATGCCAAGACAACCAGCAGGGAATTAACGAGATTCAACCACAGCATAAACGGCTCATGTCACTTTTTCACGAGCAGGAACTAGTTAACTTTCTCCTGGCCATCCAATTTAATTAGGGAGCCAGTCAACAGAAACTACATTAGTAGTGAAAGGGTTGCGATATTAAGATCTACTGCTACCCTTCCAGAACTATTAACTTTGCAAGAATCTAAGATGCAAAATAATAACAAAAAAACACAAGTTTGACATCTGCCAATAATGCGCTAAAGGTATTTGTAAAGATCTTTCAACAAATAATAAGTCTTACTGAAGAAGAAGCATGTGCTTTCAATACAGTGTGTCCATACAATAAAAGACAGAACAATGAAGCAATGAAAGCAAGCATGATGAAAAATTAGATACAAATAAATACCTCATAGTACAGTTCAATAACTTCCCGAGTGTAATTGTTTTCTTTATCCCATGGCAACGGTGGACTGCCTTCAGAAAACATGTTTGCAAGTTAAGGAGATCTCAGAATTCAGAGAGTTCACATATGTATGTGAGCTAATAGCATTGTGTCTCAGATTTAGCTTTAAGGAATAACTAAAACACACAATAAAAGAAGAGGATATCATGTCAAGATGAGCTGAAAACATGTCAGTCTCACAGAAGTCCTCGATGAAGTCACTGGACATGACCTCTGGGTACAGAAGAAGAACCGGCCAGTGAAGTATTTTATCTTTGTCCAGTAATGGCTTCCTTAGTCCAACAAGTTCTCGGAACGTTGCCATCCCCATTTTCAAGCCCCGGTCTTCAATTGCAGAGTGCAGGTTCTGTAAAGTTCCAACACCAAAATGGTCATCAATCTTCAGGGTCATGGTAAATAAAAAAATATATATATTTTAACGGATCCCAATTATCATACCTTAGCTTCTGCAATGGCCCTGTTAACTTCAGCCTCACGTTGTTCCTCTTCAAGCTTTCTCGAATCAATTTGCCTTAATAGCTTCTTCAGCTCAAAATTATCTGGATCACGCTCAAGCCCCTTCTCGCAATATGATTTTGCTTCCGTTAACAAATCCAAGGCCAAAGCTGCTTTAGTAGCTCGGTACAGTGCCTAAATAATCCACAAACGGGCAACACTTACAAATATTGAAGAAACAAACAAGAAACTAAGAATGAAAATGCATCACAACCTTGACGTTAGTCGAGCAAAGCTTAATAGCCTCCTCGGCATCGGTGAGAGCACGCCTGTAATTCCCCAGCAGCAAATTCACGTGGGCTCTGTTCGCATAAAGTAGCGAGTTTTCGGCTTCAGAGAGAACTTTCTGATGAATTGCTCTGGTGTAACAATCGACAGCATCCGAATAATGCTTCTTACCCATCTTGACATACTCGTTTCCCTTCTCCTGCAAAGCAAACAACCGCAAAGAACGCTAAGAGCCAAAACGTAAACTTCTGCACAGCACATGTTCGAAGAAATTCTTCTGAGAAGGAGAAACCTTGAGTTCGAGAGCTGTAGACTCTTTAAGAGCGGTAATAGCTTCAAGGTCCGCAATCTCGCTTTCGGTTTTGGGCTCCGTCCCCGGTTCCATCAAGAGCGCCATTAGTAGCAGAGATGGGCGCGAGAGAGAAGACGGAGAGGACGTTAATTTAGAAGTCGTGTAGAAGAAACTAGAGAAAAAAGGCGCTATAATGATGTAGTTAGAACTAATTAATTAGTGATTAGTAATTACCCCTTAAGTTTTTTAATTATTATTTTTGGTTATTATGATCTAAGAGTGTTAGAATTTAGTATTTAGGGTTTTGAGTTAGGGTTAGGGTTAAAGGAGGTTTAGAGTTCAAAATTTGGATTTTAGGGTTTAAGATTTCGGGGTTTAGGGTTTAAACTTTTTTTTTCCTTTCTAAAATCAAATATATTCAAAAGATTATGGTCATCAAAATACTCAATAACACAGAAAAATAAAAATAAATAATTTGGTAGTTGATTACATGTAAAATAATTACATTCCTTATCCCAAAAACTAGATACCCAAATCACACAATTAGACCTAAATGTGATGGATGTGAGGTGCTCTAATTCCTAACTCCAATTTTTATTCCAATTGTCTTCCAAAAATCATCTTAAATCGTGTTTTTAAATGACATTATAGTTTAGAAATTAGAAATCAGTGGTTACCGTTTAAAATTTAGGGTTTAATTTTTAGTGTTTAGTGTTTAGGGTTTAAAATTTAGTATTTAAATTTTTTTCTCAAAATCTTTTATATTCTAACATTATGAACACTAAAATACTCAATTGCACATTTTGATTCATGATTTAATATAGTTTTGGGAAGAATTGGAGCCCCCTATCCCTAAATCTTATCCGAAAATTCAAAATGGTGGAAAATGATATATATATATATATATATATATGTATGTATGTATGTATGTATGTATGTATGTATGTATGTATGCATTCAATTAATGCAACTATGAAAGAAAGCCAATCACATTGGACAAGTCAGCATATTATTCATAGTATGAGATGGTAATAATTAATATAAATGAAACACACTCCATTCCCTACTCTGAGTGTGTGTGACAGAAACTTATGACGCAAGTTAGAGTATATATATCTACATTACATACCCTAGTAAATCACTCACTTACTCACTCAGTCTCCTAATTTTTGTGCTGTGTTCGCTGTAAAAGAAGCTCCGTGCGTGCGTTCGAGAATTCGTGATTCAATTCCTAATTCTTGCGTTCTTCATCAATCAAGTAATTTGAGGTTGGTTTTCTTTTTCCCTTTCATGAAATTTCTTCCCTTTTTAGTTTCAATATTTCTTTCTGCAGTATGTGATTTGATTTGGAAACTTTTGCAATGGATTCTTAGCCATAGGGTTTGTTTCAGATGAACAAGTTCTTTATTGATGATTATGTGTTTTCCATTTATAAATTTGGAGAATTTTAGATGAACAAGTTCTTTTTCTTCTTTGATGAATCTAACCCTAATTGTTAATTACAATAAGCCAAATCAACGATTCTTTGACGTGTTCTTGGCCTAAAATAATGAACTTGGTTAATGACATGTTATGCTTAATCTTGATGTTCTAATTATTGCAGCAAGAAGATGACAAGAAAGAATGCTTGCCTTCTACCTTGTCCAACTGACAGAGGAGGAGAAGCATATATGTATTCTAAGATTGAACTTCAATGGAGCTACGACAACTTTTTTGATGGAATCGACAGCGGAATCGAAGGACAAAATCACCATGCGGACGACTTTGAAGGAATTGGACCGGACTGTCCTCCGATGGACGAAGCTTACTTCAATTCCGAATCTAACTTCAGCTGGATTATGGATAGCAACTTGTTCGACGAGATCGATAATTGCGCACCTGCGGATTCAAAAGCAACCAAAGTAGACAACCAGAGTAAGGGAATTCAGTACGGGAAAGGGAAATCACAAAGCCTCATTGTGCCTAATTGTGCACCTGTGGATTCAAAAGCAACCATATTAGACAACAAAAATAAGGGAAGCCGGTGCGGGAAAGGGAAACCACAAAGCTTCATTGTTCGTAATTGTGCACCTGTGGATTCAAAAGCAACCAAAGCAGACAACAAAAATAAGGTAATTCAATGCGGGAAAGGGAAACCACAAAGCCTCATTGAGTTGAAATTGGAGTCCACCAAAAGGAAACTCCAACAAGACTATGAACGATGTAAAAGGCAGAGAAGAATACAAGTAATTGATGTAGTTGATTTGCCAAAGGCGGCAGACCAAAAACCTCGCAGCAAGTCAGTTTGGTGTTCTCCCAAAAGGATATGCAAGTCTTCAACGGTGAAACAAAGGTTGTCCCAAAAGCTTAAGAGAATGGGAAAGAAAGTGTGCTAACCTGTGAAGATAATAGTATTGAAGATTGTAGTGTAATGTATGATGTTGGGATTTAGTATGGAGCTTGTTTTGCGCACGGTGATCGGACTTGATTGTCACCGTAAAGCCTCATCTTGTATTCTTTCTCTGAAATAGTGGAAACTCTCTGCAACTCCGAGGACGTAGGCACAATTGGCCGAACCTCGTAAATCTTTGTGTCTTGTTTTCGATTGCTTTATTTTTTCGCTTATTCTCTATTGTTGATTTCGTTCCCAACATCTGATGTATTGGATGTTGGTCAGTAGACTCAGTACAAAGAAGTAAGTAGTATTGAAATCAATAGAATTGTATCTCCATGTACATTGATTCATTCAAATGAAGATAAATAAAAGTCTAAAGAGTAACTGAATTGTGTTGTTTCTTTCTGTAAGTCATTGCCACAAGGTGAGAGGTGCCTTTTTTGTCAGCAAAATTTGTGTGTAATTGGCAGTAGAAACAGTACTGATGTGCTTGATATATTGTATGTTCTGCTGCCTTGACAACTCTATTTGGGAAGAGGTTGCTGTCTGGTCATTGGAGTGTGACTGATGTTTCAATGGTTTGCTTGGTGGGTTTGCAGCTATCACATGTGGTTGTGCTGTTGTTAAAACCTAATTTTAAGGGCTAAACAGCAAAATTTTGTCAAAATAGCTTGGAGCTAGTTGCATAACTACTTGTCTTTACGACCAAGCCGAATCGAGTTACCTCGCCAAATTTCATGTAAGCTGAATCGAGTTACTTCGCCAAATTTCATGTAATTCCGAGCTCGTGACTTTTCATCGTACACCTTCCCTGAAACTGATCCCTTTTATATGTGGTTTCTTTAAGTCAATGTCTGTTCTTTCATTGCAGTTGTTTGTACACACAAGTACGAATTTCAGTATAGCTTAAGTACTAAAGTTGTAACATAGTGTTTGCTCTTCAAAATATAACCCCCTGTTAAGGTATACTCTTTAACAGGAATGATGGAAAATTTCTGCCCAAGCAGCATAGTCATAGTAAACCATGTAAAAAGACACTAAATCCATTTTCCTTTTATTGACATCCCACATTTTTGTTTCTGCTGGTGGCAAACAAACAAGCAAGTTATTCTTGCCATGCCCGCGATAACAAGGAAAACCACCAGACATTCAATAATCCTCAGCCTATGATAACAAATTTGGATAGGCAATTAAAATTACATCTAAGTTATGTATCTGGACACAGAGAAGGCATGGGTGCGGAACTGCTACCAATAGGCATGATAACGATCCGGCAACAATACAGCAACACCATAACGCCTGACAAACAAAGTTTGATCTTTAGGGATCGGTAGAACAGTCATCCGGCCTCTGTACAGCATTGAACCTATGGAGATTCTGTACAATTCAGCTCGAGAAATAAGTACAGCAACCAAACCCCCTTTAATAAAAAAAAGAGCTTTGAACCAACCTACTGAAGAGGATTCCCTCACTTCTGTAATATAAGCTAACTTTGCTTCTTGATAAGAAGCACAGGCAGTGATTGTGGACTACACACGTGTAAGCCCATTCCAAGAAGTTTCAAAATCAAATAAGAGCATGCCTGCATCAACACCAGTAAGTTCAGCGGAAAAAACATCATCAGAAGGTACATGGCTTTCTGGAACCACTGGAGCAGACTGGTTTTCAGAAAACAAGCTCTCATAATAATGGTAATCATAATTGAGTCCGGCACTTCTGGTTAAACAGGAATCAAATTGATCAACATGTAGTGCCCCATCAGTCTGCCCCGCATTATCAAGTTGGATGTTTCCAACTGAAGGTTGCAGATTGCTTTCACTTGCGCTGTTTACCCATTCAAATCCCAGATTAGAGGTGCCTGGATTAGTGGGGTTTTGACTTTGATTCCCAAGTATATTTTGGCCTTCATTTGGTTGGGAGGTAGTTTGACAATATACTTGGGGATAGGAGAGCACCGTGTCTACAGAAACATTCCCCATGTTGGGCTGTGGGGAGCTACAACATGCATATGATCCCAAACTCATATTCGGATAACTGTTCTGCCACTCACAGGGATTTTTCTCATTTGATGCAGCCATTTGAGGAGTTCTTGTATATGGTGATGCATGACCAGAATTAATATTGTTTGATGGACCACGAACAGATCGTTGAGGAGTTCTTGTATATGGTGATGCCTGACCAGAATTAATATTGTTTGATGGACCACGAACAGATCGTTGAGGAGTTCTTGTATATGGTGATGAATGACCAGAATTAATATTGTTCGATGGACCCCGAACAGATCGACAATTGGTCATAGGGCCCCCAACAACGCCTGGCCTTTTAAACATTGTATTCGAAGAGGCAGGATGGGTGCCTAAGTTGCCAATACTAGAACCTCTGCTCCTCTGGATGGCACTATTAGATACACCAAGAACCTGCTTTGTCGCTGGTAGAGGATGGTAAGCGTTTCTGCTGCAAACATTTCCAGGCTGTTGACTTCTACCCTGACTAATAATGTTTGGGACGCTAAACTCGTCTGTAGAGCAGGGACGAAATGTAGTCCTTCTGGAGATATCATCTCGTGCTAGAGATCGACCACGCTCAACTTGGGGCAGTGAAGCAGGGAGAGGAGCATCATGAAGTTCTGGAACAGGTGGCACAAGATCTTTCTTCAGCTTATAACTTTTACGCTCAGCTTTCCAGAACTCTTGTTTATCAGTGGCATGACAATGCCTGATACCGGAGACCCCATTACCCCAGTGAGCACATGGTGCAGGTGAGTCGCAAACAAAACAGTGGCACTGCACATCAGCATAAATACAATATCTGATCGGCAGGCTCTCAATAATTGGATTATAACCAGAAACTGCTATAAAGGCCAAAGTTTAGAATGGCGACTTACCCGGTCACAGTAACTTTCATGAGGGGTGGAACTGAAAGGAAATTTAGCACAGAGATATCGTGCATGGGGGTAGTCCCTGCACGCAATCTGTAAACATTAACAAAGAATTGCAGCAGAAATTTAGTTAGAACATTGTGGTTGCCAAGTAAAGTTTTAATTAACAAATACAAAATCAAATAAACAAACACTAATAGAATCAATGTGCATAACTAGAGCTCACATCTATGCCTGTAAATATCCATTCTCAGGCATATTTTGCATTTTATGCAATCAAATCAAAGGCTGAAATACCTAGAATAACATAGCAAATCTAAAGACACAAAAAAAGAGGAGTAAACCTAATGAGATTTATATTCCTTTGAAAATAAATTTCAGTAGGAATCTTCACTATAAGCAGCATAGTCCCA
This sequence comes from Tripterygium wilfordii, assembly GCF_013401445.1. NCBI lineage: Eukaryota > Viridiplantae > Streptophyta > Magnoliopsida > Celastrales > Celastraceae > Tripterygium > Tripterygium wilfordii. The sequence continues at coordinate 9,987,373 of NC_052241.1, forward strand.
CTGACAGCCCACTAGATGGTAATTGATTCTGATGGTCTGGATCTTACCAGGACCACTGACGTCCTTAAATTTTTCTACAAATATTTGCACCCACTTTATGCATCATAATGTTTTTGAAGCATGCAGAACCTGTGCTGGCAAGCCAAAGACTCATTTCTTTTAAGAGAACATTTTTTTTTTGCCATCTGTGGCAAGATATAAACCTGCGTTCGTCTGCCACAGACAAAACCAGTTATCCCCATAGGCATTACCTATCAGTAATCAACTTTGTCAACACACTTCTTTCAAAGAATAAAGAGACATACGTCTACAAGGATAGATCCTTTCAGATTGCCATTCAAGCTGACAGAAGCTTGTTAAAAAAATAGGGAGCATGAAGCACCACACTTTTTTCACAGTTCAAGGGATTTAATTCCTCACATATTGCTACTCAAGCTGACAAAAGATTGTAAAACAAATTAAAAGCTGCCCAACTTGGTCATCAAGTGTTACAATTGTAATGGTGCAGGCAATCTAACTCTAATAATACAAGTAAGCTAAAGTATCACATCTGATGTAATGTAACACATCTAACCACTAACAGATTGGGGATTTAGCAAAAATCAAATCAACTTTGAACTTGCTAATAAGACAGTAAAAACAAACAATTTGGTAGATAATGAGTGACAGATTAAACCATACATGGCCGATATTCGATGGAAATGGGTGGTTTTTCAGCCTTTCAGCAGAACAAGCACATGAGAAAAAACCCACTAATGAATGAAAGTGCACACAGTAGCTGTCTCATGAAGAGAGTCACAAATTGCAAGCCTACCGTTTGAGAGCTAAAAAACCGGTTTTTGAGAAATTTGCAGAGAACTGACGGATAGGACATGAGTTAAGTAGGTACTTGTGAGTGGCACTTCAGTGCAGATCGAACAGCTAGGTGGTGGACTTAGCAAGACATACACCAATAGTTGCTGGAATTACTAAACTCAAGCACACGTTGCAATTAAAGGCTACCATAGTCTGTGGTTGATTTGTATATTTGATTGCTGGATGACCAGAGACTATTAGACGTAGATTTATATGAAAAGCTAACTTCTTATGAAGATGCCACCGATTTGAAGGCATCATTGTAATTTTAGCACAAGTGAAATGAATGGCTACTCTAACACATAGAGAAAGTGCAAACAACAAGTCTATAACATATCCTTCACAAAGTTCACATATCTAAGAATATATACAATTAACCCTACATTGCATATAGAACAGATATCACAAATACTTTTAATTCTGCAACTATCAATGATAAAGCTTTGTATTGTTCTCCATCATAAACGAGGCGTCACCCCCTTGTGGCCCTAAAAGTCGTTCCCTTTTTAACTTCTCACAAAAGATGTTAATTCTGCAAAAATAAAATAAAAGATGCTAATAATTTGAGTCAATTACTATCACAAGTAGCATGCCAAGAGGGAAATTCGTCTAGATTCTAATATTAAATGTCGAAATATTCTGACACTTCAAAATCTAAACCAATAACTTTGTCACTTAATCACCTATTTACAGCTCTAAACTATAACAAAGAAACCTGAAATGATAGGTAAAACCTTGAAACTCGCACACATACAAGGAAAGAAAAAAAATAATTTAGATTAACAAGAACCTAAAACAGAAACAAGATCCAAGGGGAATCACATGGCGGACCATGTTTCCGTAATGAACTAATGACTGTCCAGAAAAAAAGACAACTGACCAAACAAAGAAAACCCCAAGATCGATAAACATCAACAATACATAAAATTTACACTCAATAACAGTGCCTACTATTCTTCCAAAACGCGGTAGTAAATTCCAAAAAACTGACACATTGTTAATGATTCTGTACATACCTGGCCCTTCTGTCCAACAACTATCACTTCATCAGAATCGCCATCGCACTGGTTGACATCTTCACCGGCACGCGAAACCTTATCTGGGTCGCCGTCCAAAACGATGCAGTCGTCGTCATCCTCGATGTTGGCGGCTTTGAGGGTTTGGGACTTCGAGTTGTACTCGCCCAGTACGACAACCTCATCGGAGTCGTCCGTTTTCTTATTCACGGTTTCAAGAATCTCCTCCAGCCAGAGGTAATCTTCCGGGTTGCATTTAACATCCTCCACTACAGTTTCCTCATCCGAGCTGATATCAAAAACTTGCGAAGCAGACCCCATCATCCAAAGCAACTGAAATCAGAATCAGACCAAAAACTGGGTTTCCCGATCGAAATTCCACCCTTTTCATTCGCAAGATAGATTCTCCCTTCAAAATTCCATTATCAATTTGCGATAAATAAAGCGATAGATAGACGAGACAAGATGAAACAATTGTTCTATGAAACAGATAATGATAAAAGTTTCCTAACCAGATAAAGATTTTCCCCCAAACATTTCTGATTTGGGGAGAAATCTAGGAAGTGGACAGATTATGGAGTTATTGAAGTGCAAGGACTCTGACAATAAATTACAACTCGCAAAAATTTAGGGGTTTTATTGAAAAATGACCCATGCTAATAAACATTTTTCAAATATAACCCTTCTTTTTAAAACACTTAAATCTGACCCTTTCAGTTATGGAAAAGACAGAGATACCCTTTCACGTCTTTTTATGCATTTCCCTCTCACTTGCAACCCTAAAAATGTTTTCCCTCCTAAAACTACTTCCCTCTCTCTGTGAAACCTCTCTCTCTCCTTCAAACCTAGTAAAACCGCCTCATCTATACCTCTTTCCTTCAAACTTTGTCACAGATCTAGTGAAATCCATATGCCCAAACACAAATCTTCAAGGTTGAAGTGTCGCGACGTCAAATCTCCGTTAGTTGTCATAGCGATGTTGCCCACAATGCCAACAAGCCTAAAGTCAGCAATGCAAGCTCCATCTTCGTTCCCGTTGAACACAGAAGTGCTCACCGTCGTCGATAAGTGTCCTGCCCCTCGTACAAAATATTTCGTTGATAAATGTCTGTTTTTTTTCGTTGAGAACTATATTTGTTTTCGTTGATGTAAGACAAATTTTTCGTTAGAAACTTCGTATGTTTTCGTTTAACTCAGACAATTTTTTCGTTGATAATATCACGATTTAAATGAAGGGTTTTTCTCAACCAAAGACTTTAACCATGACTAGATGCATAGCACAAAACATTGTTCGACCAGTCAAAATGAATGAGATGGTTATTACTTAAGTTTTGTTAAATGCTTAAATGGAATATTGAGGGATGTTTGAAACTTACCTATTACAAAGTTGATGGATCATCTGCAGCCTTTATTACAACGAAGGTTTCATGAGAGACGATCAATCATTGTTGAAATGAAAGGCGAACTGATTAACTATTATGATAAAGTTTCAGAAGAAAGAAGGGATAGGTATATAACGTAATTTATTTTTTGTTGATAACGTTGAGAATTTTAGTTGATGATCTATTTATTTTGTTGGGAATTTTGTTATTTTGGTTGACAAACTTTTTTGTTGATAATTATCATTTTCGTTTACTACTTAAGTTTTTTCGTTTATAGTTAGTTTAATAATATTTTCGTCGACAAATGATTTAGCTTACGTTATAATTTTGTTTACTACTATAATTTTATCGTTGATAATTAAAGTTTTAATTAAATTGACAGGGTTAGAGTCATGACTGTGGATCTATTTAATAAGTATCCATGGGGTATTTTGTCCTACAAGAAAACAATTCAGTCCCTGAACAATTGTGTTGTTGGTAGATCTGAGAAATTTAAGGAGAAGAAAAATGATTATAAGTGGCACAATCTCTTGAGTTTTCCTTGGATTTTTTAATTGTTGGCTTATGAGGTTAGTCCCAGTATTGCTGAACATTTTCCCAACGATCTTGATGTTAAAATGCTGCCCATAGTGTTGAAGTGATCATCAACAAAGGCACCAAAATCCAAGACAATCAATGATTTATTGGAAGATGAGAAGGTAAATATATTTTTTCTCGTTGATGGTGAAAATGTTTACGTTGTTAATGAGAATGTTTACGTTGACAATATAGATGTTTACGTTGCTAATGTAAATTTTTACGTTGACAATATATTATATTTTAGTTGATAAGTGTATTATTAGGTTGATAATGATTTACAATATAGTTTATTAATTTATATGATTTTTTTCATCTTCAGGTACATGTCATTGAAATAGTTCCCACACATTCAGAGCGTGACCAGAATTATATTACTAATATAGATGAGAATGTTGAATTCATAGTGAACATGGCAAAGAAATTTAAGTAATCCAAGAATAAACAGCCCGAAGTTGAACCTGATGTTACTTTAGCTAAAAAGTTGGATGATACAATTGATATTTTCGTAAGGCTCAATTCAATTGAGCAGAAAATTTTGGCCCTCAAATCGACTCAGAATACGTACAAAAAGGAAGAGAAGAAGAGTGTAGAGGAGATTGTTGAAAAAGAAGAAGAAAAAAAGAAAATGAGGATGAAAAGAATGAAGTGATTATTTATATTGATGATCAGAAAATGATATTGTATTTAACTGTATTTAATTTATATAACTCTAATTATTTAATTTCTATGTATGATATATTATATTTATCAACGAAAACAATTATAGTAATAAACGTTACAAACAATAGTTATCAACGAAAAATTTGGGACCCTAAGAAATAACTATCAACGAAAACAGTTACAATAATAAACCTTACATATAATAGTTATAAATGAAAAATTAGTGACCCTAACAAATAACTATCAATGAAAGCAATTACAGTAATCAACGTTACAAATAATAGATATCAACGAAAAATTAGTGACCCTCACAAATAACTATCAACGAAAACAGATACAATAATAAACCTTACATACAATAGTTATCAATGAAAAATTAGTGACCTTAACAAATAACTATCAACGTAAACAATTACAGTAATCAACGTTACAAATAATAGTTATCAACCATAATTCTCATGGTCATGACGTGTTAGGGTGTAAAACAATGGGCTCACTACAAGTTTGATGGTTGTGACAATCTTGTTTGCAATGACTGCATTTTTTTTTGATATTTGCTCACCGGAATATGATATTCAACGTTTCCTTGGTCTCCCACTTTTCTCCTGGTTGCTGGTGGTAGCAGAACTCTCACTTCCTCAATCAACACATTAGTGTCTGTGTTCAAAATAGGGTTGATTGGTTCTGCTTATGTTAGTAGAAACATATCAGTACGGTAATAAGGCAACCACAAGGAAATTGTTGGTAATTTCCTAACTTTACATGCTGCAAATGCGTGGACGCAAGTTATCTGATCAAGATCAAAAACTCTGCAGGAGCAAGTCTTACTGGCCAAATCCACTTGTCCTCCAACATCACTGTCTTTCACAAGAAAAATATTTATACTAATAGGCTCCACAGTCATGACTCTAGCCCTGCCAATTTAACAAAAACTTTAATTATGAACGATAAAATTATAATAATAAACAAAATTATAACGTAAACTAAATTATTTGTCGATGAAAATACTATTAAATTAACTATAAACGAAAAAACTTAAGTAGTAAACGAAAATAATAATTATCAACAAAAAAGTTTGTCAACCAAAATAACAAAATTCCCAACAAAATAAATAGATCATCAACTAAAATTCTCAACGTTATCAACAAAAAATAAATTACGTTATATACATATCCCTTCTTTCTTCTGAAACTTTATCATAATAGTTAATCAGTTCGCCTTTCATTTCAACAATGATTGATCGTCTCTCATGAAACCTTCGTTGTAATAAAGGCTGCAGATGATCCATCAACTTTGTAATAGGTAAGTTTCGAACATCCTTCAATATTCCATTTAAGCATTTAACAAAACTTAAGTAATAACCATCCCATTCATTTTAACTGGTCGAACAATGTTTTGTGCTATGCATCTAGCCATGGTTAAAGTCTTTGGTTGAGAAAAACCCTTCATTTAAATCGTGATATTATCAACGAAAAAATTGTCTAAGTTAAACGAAAACAAACGAAGTTTCCAACGAAAAATTTGTCTTACATCAACGAAAACAAATATAGTTCTCAACGAAAAAAAACAGGCATTTATCAACGAAATATTTTGTACGAAGGGCGGGACACTTATCGACGACGGTGAGCACTTCTGTGTTCAACGGGAACGAAGACGGAGCTTGCATTGCTGACTTTAGGATTGTTGGCATTGTGGGCAACATCGCTATGACAACTAACGGAGATTTGACGTCGCGACACTTCAACCTTGAAGATTTGAGTTTGAGCATATGGATTTCACTAGATCTGTGACAAAGTTTGAAGGAAAGAGGTATAGATGGGGCGGTTTTACTGGGTTTGAAGGAGAGAGAGAGGTTTCATAGAGAGAGGGAAGTAGTTTTAGGAGGGAAAACATTTTTAGGGTTGCAAGTGAGAGGGAAATGCATAAAAAGACGTGAAAGGGTATCTCTGTCTTTTCCTTAACTGAAAGGGTCAGATTTAAGTGTTTTAAAAAAAAGTGTTATATTTGGAAAATGTTTATTAGCAAGGGTCATTTTTCAATAAAACCCAAAATTTAGTCACTCGCCAAAATTTACTATGCATACCCGACTTTCCTTGACTTATATAGGAAAGTGTCTTTTTTTAGTGTTGGGCTCCTAACCCCACACACATAACTCATTCCAAGAAGAAAATAGAGTGAGTTCTCAATGATCGGAGTTGAATACACAGCCATGAGTTTTGGGCGTTTCTTCAGATGTGGTTTTTTCGTCGATGATTCGGGCTTGTCAACGAGGGGAGGTTCCAAAATTGGACCTTGACCGACGCGAATATCTTCTCCGGAGAGCTTAGATGGGGCGAAGGGGCCGATTAGGAGGGAGAGCGAGACCCACAAGACTAGGGATTTGAAAGGCTCGGATTGGACGAAGAAGAGCGAGAGGAGCAGAAGAAGACTAGATATAGTAACAGCGAAGAAGATCAATGGCTTCTTGTTCAGAGATTGGTGGTGAATTTTATGGGTCACTACGTGATGGAGAAGGAGATGTGCCTGATTGGAAGAGGGACCTGGGTTGCAATCAGAACGGTCCGGCCCATGGAGGCCCGTGATAGTGCTTCGCCGATGGCCCAGCAACTAGGCCCAAAAGAATAAAAGAAAGGAAAAAACCCGTTGAAAAAGAATAACATTTCGTCAAATAAAATTGTAAAATATTATAAAGACCTTTAAGCTTTCAGCCTTTCAGTTTTAGGAGATCTGTCGCGTGAAGAATGGTGGGGCCCACATTTTTTTTTCAACAATTCCATAAATGCAAGCGTTACATTGGGACACGTTGAACTTCAAAGATACTTTGCAGTACCTCCACGTTTGTCTTTTCAAATCGATCATACAAGTTTATTCTTTCAACATTTTATATAAATTTAAACGTGGACCGATTGATAGACGACCTACGTATATAAAAGTTTTTTACCTGATAATAAAGTAAATTAGATCTGTGTATATAAAAAATTTCTCACTTGATCATAAAGTAAATTAGATCACTACGTTCTCAATTTCGATATTTGCACAACCTGGCATGCGCTAACTTCCCCTACATCGCTCTCTCGTATATCGATGAGGTTTTGCGTTTCTTTTTGATTTTTTCCCCTTTTTTTTAAAATTTTTTTTGGTTCTGGTTAACTTTTTCATCTTCTTCACGCATTTATTGTGTTTCAATTCACATTATCATCGTCAAGTTCGGTTACGTATGTAGATACTTTTCGTATTCTGAAGGAGATATGGAAACAATGGGTATTAATGTTCTTGATTTGAAAATTTACTCTCTGCATTATTGTTTTGTATTGAAATACTCTACAAATTCTGATTTTATTTGCTTCTGCAGAAAGTGGGCGTTTGGGTATCCTCATTTGCATCAGAACGCCCAAATTGTGTCAAAACATTGAGTCTTGTTTTCTTCGATTATCTGTGTACATTATTTGAGCAGAGCTGATTGAATGAGGAAGTCAATTAAGTTTTAATAATGCACAGGAGGAATAGCAGTTGAATGGAGCTTTTTATGTTGGTTTGTAAAACTGGAGTTATGGCTGCCTGCTTTTGTAAAAATTAGTGTGGATGGTATGATGAATTGGAGCTTAGGCTTTAGTGGAGGCTGTGATTTTCATTTTCTGAAATGGGGATCACAAAGGATGAGGTAAGAGCCTAAAAATGGATTCAAAAGAGGATGGGGAGGGACATGAGGACCGGCCAACATCACCGTATGGGGTGCTGCATCATTTGTCCGAGGAGGCAGTTGAAGTGGCTGGTGAAGCAGTGCACAGTGTGCACTTAGGTAACCCTAACTCCCAGTCAGGGCCAGGACACAGGCGAAGTCAAAGCGAAGTTACGCCTGTGGTGCACAGACGTACCAGCAGTTTTCAGAGGTTGAAGAGTCAGGTACAGAAGGCATGGCGATGGGGTGCCAATTCAAGGGAGCGTGATTACAACCCAAACTTCAACCCTGAGGTCTTGGGTAACCAAAAACGCCAGTGGTATCAGCTTCACTCCAAAACTCTGGTACTTTGTTCTTAATACTTTTGTGTTTGGTCATGGTATGAATGAACATACAAATGAATGTTCTGCAATTTTGCTTGACTATAAAGTAACATTGCAGTACAATATTTTTAAGCTTAAGTTCCCCATTGTATATAGGGAACTGGCTTAAGATTCTCTGTAGAATTATGTTTTTTTTTTTAAAAAAAAAAGACAGTTTATAGTTATACTATTTCAATACTGGAGATATATTGAGTTTAGACGATTCCTTTTGTATAAGGAGCTATGTTTTTTTTTTGGAGAATGCTCAATGAGTTGTCACCAAGCGATCGTAATTTGGTTTTGGATGATGAGGGTGGATGGCCTTATATTTTAGTGTAGCTAAGTTGCTGCACAGCACCCTTTACTATTATTTGCAAAATAATCCCTTACATGCATCTTGTTAACTGGGAAAATATTTATTGCCTAAAGGAATAAGGAAAAGGAGAAATAATATATTAGAATGCTACCTTTTGAAGGCACTGTCCATATACAGATTAGCGAGGTTTGTTGCATGAGTTTAAGAAATCATAATACGGTGTTGATCTCCTCAGGTGGAACACAAGAAAAATGGTATCTGATTCTCCTGTATAACGTTTCTCAAATTTTTCGTGGTATTCCTGTCTTAAAGCAGAACCATGTTGAATTCTTTTTTTTTTTTCTTTCAATTCAATTTGATATTATTGGTTGGGGGCCTTGGGGCATATATGTGTGAAGTTATACCCACATACTTATTTCTAAATTTGTCTTGTATTTTCCTGTGCATTGACAAACTTGTGATATCTAATACATTGACACTTTTACTTTGAAACTCAAACAATGCTGCTTGTTATATTTGTATTTTTCACATGCAATTTTATGATTTAGTTATTTAGTGCTTTAGCTATGGTCATTTTTGTTTCATAAAGATTTATCTGCCTTGTCAAATGATGATACGACGATGTGTTGTAGGAACATGTACAGTATAAGGACCCCACATCACTTTTTGAGCACTTCATCATTGTGGGTCTTCATCCAGATGCAAATCTTGAAGTTGTGGAGAACGCATTTGCAAAAAGGAAAAAATGGGAGTTGGATATGAAAAAATCTGGATTAATAGAAATGCTAGATTATCGAGGTCCTTCTTTTCCAACATTGGAGCCTCAGGTTGAATGCATCAGTAAATTAGTTTTTTTTTGCCCTGGATCTCTCATCATATCTTCAATAACCTATGAGCTAAACTTTTGTTGTTATGTTTCCTATAAGTTTGTATGGCGTAAACATGTTCATGATTTCCTCTGCATTCCTTTAATCTTTAAATGATTGTATTTTGTATAATGGCATATACAATACTGTATTTTTTTTGCTTCCAAATGAGAATTTTTTTTATGTTTTACTATGGAGAAAAATTTTTCTGTTTGAAATTTATTCATGTTGATTTGAACAGTCATTTTTGCTCTAGTAGACACCCTACTTGTTGGCTAGCCTTTTCAGTTGCATTCCTTTGGAGAAGTGTTTTTTAATTTTGATAATTTTAATTTGTGTTCCTTACAAGTATTTTCTCGTCCTTTCTCATATAGGCTGGGAATAGTAGGAGTCACTTATTTATTTAAATTTTCCATGATGTACAGACACTTTTTAAATATCCTCCTGGGAAGAGATTAGCAATGCGCCTGAAGGATCTGTCTGCCTTCTGTTTCCCTGGAGGTGTTAAGGTTTGCCCCTGGTTATGTTATCATAATTTCTTTAGTCACCAGGATTGGATCCAATTATACTTCTATTGCCCACTCTGTGTATATATCTTTCTTTTTAATTTTTCTGATTATGTTTCTTTGTTCTTCTTATCCGCTTTGACAAATTTGTAACTGACTGTATATGGTTTAGTTTAGTTTCAAGTTTCAACTAATTTGCAGTTTGGCTTTCAGTAAAATGATTTCCAACCATGCGTTGCCAATATGTATTACTTGGTATCCATATGAGCTTATCTTTTTATCCGATGGTGTCTGATATCACACTTGAAGAAGCACTTTCATTTTATACATACAGAAGCATTTCAATTCCCCTCAAATTTCTTTTGAAAGGAACATTCTTTAATCACAAATATATGAATTTGTATTTTCCGATCTATAATTTTTGTGTCTTTTTATTTGCTGTTGTTGTTAATGAACTCTGATCAGTAACACATTGTTTCACTAATGGACTATCCTCCTAAAGGCACGGTTGCTGGAGAGGACTCCGTCACTAAGTGATCTCAACGAACTAGTTTATGGACAGGTATGCCAAAAAAGTCTCATTTTGCATCAAGTGAAGTATCAAAGTGTTTTTAGTTTTATTCTAAAGCTTTTAGTGTTGGTCACAAAGTGTGATTTGCTCTGATATCTTAGTCATAAGAGATATCTGTGATAGATATTGATCTGTTGCAGCCCTTTCTGTTTCTATTTTGTTTCCCCATCTTTTGAAGTGGTAGGAAATTCAACTAGAATCAAGGTACAAACAGAAGCTAGAAGGAGGCTAAACTATAATAGCCCCATGACAGTTCTTACATTAGAAAGAGGAGCAAAATTTAACATAGCCCATTTTTTAATACAAACATTAACAAAAGAGCTTGGGGTTGAAGATTCTGTTTTTCCTTTAGTTGAAATCCGCTCCATGATAGATATTGGCATCTTTTCCTTGGAATGCAAGAAGATATTATATCAAGCAGCAGCAAGTTGCAACCCAGAAAGTAATTGCAACAAATTTTCTTTTTGAAAGACGTTAGTGCAATAGCCATGAAGCCAAAGTTATTTCTTTCCTTCCAGACCAATCAACGGATGGTTGTAGGAACAACTTGAATTGCAGTTCAAGGGCTAGGTTGTTCATGACACACTTTGGACCTATTAGCTTCCAACTATTTCCTAAGCTTGCTCTTAAAAAATGGTCTCAAAAACTACTTCCTGAACTTTCCAAGTCCAGATGCTGTGAACAACAAGATGGTTACTGATTCTTGATTCTTCTACTGATTTGCAAAGAGAGCATCCATCAAAAAGGGAAAGCCTCTTGTCTGTCGAAATTTCATTTCCCCCAAATGGCTTCTTAGGTTAAAAGGGCATCTTTTGATGGACTTTTAGTCTTCCTAATGCAATATCAGGGAAATCTACGACTGGTTTGGATTATCTCTCTTTTTTTTCCTCAACAATTATGTTTAAAGGAGGACAGTACTGCTGAAATCTGTCTCAAGCCTCCTTAACCCTATCGTCCATGCTACTATCAGAGTTATTTTCATGAAGTAGCTTCTAGAAATTGAGAAAGGAACTGAGCTCCTAATCTTGAGCATCTCTATTTAAGTTTATGCTCCTGGGAAAGTGAGAACTCAAACTCTTGATCTCCCAAAAAAAAAAAAGAAATTGCAAAAATATCAATAGTATCAAGTTATGCTCACCTGGGTTCAAAGCTCGGGTTGATAATTTCGGTAATCTTGAGCCTCTATTGAATTTTATGCTTTTGGGAAAACCAGACTACCACTCTTGTGCTCCCAATTAAAAAAAGTATGATGTCTCCATCTAGAATTGGTGCAAGTTGACATACTTATCTTCTATTTAATTCAATAATGAGCAATAAAGCAATAGATTGTTGTTACATGCACAATTTCTAAATTTTCTGTATTGTCCACGGGAGCATTTAGGGAGAGATGATCTGTCATTTGTATTTTCACTTAAGGTATATCTGTTTCTTCATCTCATTTGTGAGCTACCTACTGTTTTAAAATTGCTACCTTGGTGGACTTTGGGTTTTTTTTTTCTCTCCAAGCAACATGACATTAACTCAATAAATTTAGGAAAATAGGAAATCAAATTGTGATGCATTGTACTCCTGTGTTTTTTGTCAACCTTGCTATATGTTCTCTGTCTGCATACTTTTTTATTGTTTTTTCCCCTAACATTGTAATTATTATTGTAGTGTCTTTTTTTTTGGCTAAGCATTTGCTTTTGAATTATTGATCACAAAATGGAAAAGAAAATTGTAAGTGTTTTTTCCTTTGAAATACTTTTTTCGTGGATTGTTTTTTCTTTATTATTGTTTGCGAAATTGAAAAGTGCAATTTTTTTTTTGCTTTATTTCAATTATATTAAGTTTTTAATTTTCATCAGGGTTTAGTTACAAAATAGCATGCTGTTGATTATGCGGAGCTAAGTCAACTAGTTTCTTCTACTGTCAGCTGGTTTGAAAGCAAGTTACAGAGTGATAAAAGTCTTGGAGATATTAATATATGTGGTTGTGAATACATATAGAATTATGGAGAGGAAACATGGCGTACATCAAAGTTTTTCCTCTAGTTTGAGTTTGTTTGTGTCATTTTTTTTCAATCTCTTTATAGAGTTCTACTACGCTTAAAAGCCACTAGTCGGATGCTGATGAGAGTTTTTATGCACCCTTGTTCAGGCGGTGGACAATGCTACACTTTATGGGGTTTGCTTACATGTCACAGAAATGGTTCAGAAGCCTCCTGGCATCTTAGCTACCTCATCACCCCTTTCTCAATCATCAGGAAGGTGCTGCCGTTATTTAGTTTCTGCGCCTCGCTGCTACTGTGTGCTAACCAGGGTTCCTTTCTTTGAGTTGCATTACGAGATGTTGAACAGGTATATTCATTTGCTTTAGAAAGGAAGCTTTATCTGTGATTTAACTTACTATGTTTCCTACTTGGGATGCAGTATCATTGCACAGGAGCGTTTAAATAGGATAACACAGTTTGTCACGGAAATGTCTCTCACCAGTTATGTCCCTTCAGCAGCCAAACTTCATTGTCAAATGAATGGGTATGTTGAGTCTCCTCGTACGGACTGCAGTGCTGATTTGATGGCTTCTGCAATACCTGTTGACAGTGCAGTGGCTCTTGCAGCTGCTGCCACTGGAATCATATCAGATGATGAAATCCAATCCTCTTCATTAAAGATGTCGGACCCACCATCTCCTGAAAGTGTCACTGCCAGTGAATCTTCAGATCTTCGTCAAGCAAGGGAAGTAGACAAAGATGGAAGGAGGAACTCACAGTATTTTGATGAATGTGCCTCTGAGGTGTCGGAAACTCGTTTTGATGCTCTAGAAAGAATGTACAGCAGTGGGGAAGTTGGCCAGGTTTCTCCAGTGATAGGTTCCTTTTGGTGCTTTAGGAGCCGCACAATGGAGGGTGTTGGGAGTTCTGAGTGCCTTTTCAGGTGGTAGATCAGTAACTATAATAGGTTTATTTGTATAATTAACTTCTGTATAGGAATGAAATCACTATTAGTTCTGTATAGGAATGAAATCACTATTACTTTATACACTGGCCTTGTTTAGAAAATTTATCATGTTACATCAGTCAGTCGTTGAGAAATCTCTGCAATTCCAGTTATGATATATAATCATTCTTCAGGTCATTTTGGTGAACTTGCATTGTCTGAGTTAACTTGGTACTAAAGATCTTCATCATCTAATTCACATTTACTCTGGCATAATTTTGGTAACTACGGTGTTGTCTTTGGCAGTCCAGTCAGAAGCATGGCATCAGAAGACGAGGATGACATACTTTTCTTGAACTCTGAAAAGGATTTTGGTGATGAATTAATAATGGAATGGGCAAGGGTTCGTTCACCATTGTTTCTCCGGTTTATATCTTTATATTACTTTCCCTCCCTCTTCTTAATTAATTTTAGAGTTTTGTGTCACCTTGATAGGAAAACAAAAACGATCTACTACAGATAGTCTGCAGCTATCACGCTCTGCCTATTCCTGCCAGAGGAAGTGAAATAGTGTTTCGGCCTCTCGAACATTTACAGGCAGTTGAATATAGACGACCTTCAGTTGAAGCCTTTGGCATTCCTGGAAAATATCTAGATTCAATAGAAGCCGCTGAGGTATTTATTTGGTTCCTGAGTTCTTACTATCCACGCTACTTTGTAAGCTTACAAACTTGATATTACTAATCCTGGTAAAAGGTCAATGCAAAGTTGGCTGCTGCCGAGGAAGCACTTGCTTTGTCAATTTGGACAACCGCAACTATGTGCCGAGTTCTGTCACTTGAAAGTGTAATGTCCTTACTATTAAGCTATATCAGAGCAGAAGTTCAACTCAGTGTTTTATTTTTCCTAGTGCTGCTTAAGGGCTTCAAATTGTTTTAGTTTAGTCGGCTATGATTTTCTCATTTCAACTGTAGTTGTCTGGGTCATGCTTGATATTGCCCATGTTTACTGTGATTAAATTTGTTGAATTTGTAGTTTTTGGGGGCTCTTGTGAGTTTATTGAAAACGATAGCGAGAGTCTAGAAAAATAAACAAAACTTTGAGAGCCATGTTGGTTTTTGGAAATAGTGTCGCGTGTAATGCTCCACCTCCACCATGACAAAGATTTAATATAATGAAGATGTGAAATCTAAAAAGAAAATTTTCAACCATGTTCAAAGGAAGCAGATATTAACTCCAAGACTTATATAAATAGATGTACTTTATGTCACAGATAATTAATGACTCGAAATTACAGCTCCAACATAATCTCATTAAATGATACATAGTATGACTTCGTGTTTTACGTGTATTTTTCAACCACTTTTTTCTTTTTAGCCTTTTGCTTCCTAATATGTGTGCACTAATTTCATAAATTTTTCCGCACAGTGATGAAATTGATGCTATACAATTTGTTCATGAGTTGGGACTTGGATGTTTGATATCTAGTGTTTCTTTCAGGTTTTGCACTACTGGCTGGGGTGTTACTAGAAAAACAAGTTGTAGTGGTCTGCCCTAACCTGGTTAGTGAATATTTTGTTATTAGAACTAACGTCAACCCAAGGATCAGTTTTTTTTTTCTTTTTTTTTCATACAACTAACTATTTCTCGCTCATATTTTTTATTTATTGCCGTTGAGCATTTGAATGTTATGAAACTATTGTTTTGGGTTAGCCCTAAGCTTTGACTGGAATTCCACCAATGCAGGGTTTCCTATCAGCTACAGTCTTATCTGTTGTTTCCATGATTCGTCCTTTTCAATGGCAGAGTATATTGCTTCCAGTAAGTTCCAGAGCATTTAGCCATCACTAAAATCTGTTTTTAATTCTAGATAACAATGAATGAAGTAATAGATTATAGATATAGCCAGCGGTAAAGATGTTAGTTTATATCTTATTCTTGATCAATTTATAGTGAAATATTTTTGAAGACCCACCTCCCCTATCTCTGCCTACTCTCTCAGAGATAGCAATCGGATTCCCAGCCAAATTGTGAAGGAGTAGGGCAAGGGGCTGTTATTTTGGTTAAACAACTCTCATGCGCAAGGCTCCATTGGTATGTGAGGTAGGGGAAAGGCAAGTTGTACGCACCGTTACCTCTGCTTTGTGGATAGGTTGTTTCTGGGATTTGAAACTATGACCTTCTAGGTTGTGTAGTAGCAACTTTGCTACTAAATTTCCTAATGTTGAATCAAGAACCCAAAATTTAGGAAGGGTGTAATATGTTATGCCGGAGTTTTAAGGGGAAAAATCCTTTAAATCTTGTGTTCTCTTTATGATAATATACCATGGTCCATTGTGGTAACTTCAGTTTGTTGATTGATTTCAGTCATTTTCTCAGTTAAATGGAGTTTGGTTATTCATTATGTTGCTAACAAAGAATTGTTAAAAGGTTTTTGTTTGGTGAATTTATTGCTTATTTTATTTATGACATCTTTTATATTTAAGATTCTTGAGTACTCTTTGGTCCCGTTTACATAATTTCCTTGTTTCATTTTGCAGATTCTACCTGGAAGGATGCTTGACTTTCTAGATGCACCAGTTCCCTTTATAGTGAGTTTCATATAGTATGTTATTCTTTCATTTTTGCTAAGATGAAAAACAGTCATGTGATGGGCACCTTTTAGTTAAAAAATTCTATTGCCTACACTATTCTTGAAGTATCTCCACAATCAGGCATTGTAAGCTTGTTAGGTGAAGTTCGCAGTTATCTCATATTTCTTAATATTATTTGAAATATCTAGAAAATACCCCATGCAGGAGATGTCAAATTGTCTGCGTGCATGAGTGTGTTATAGTTTATAATTCATGAACATGGAGTTTATGAATATAGTAACAATAGACTTACATCCAACCCATTACTTTGTTCTTTTTTGTCTTTTGGTCTCACAAATATTCGTTTATTTAGTATCACTCATAGTGTGATGATGTGGATGATAAGAAGAATGAAACTGAATTTCAAAAGATTTTAATCACATTGCATCGACCTTCCTCTTCTTGTAATAATGTATGATACTTATTATGAACTACAATTTTGCTGTCTCAATTGTTTTCTTGACATCTCCTGTGGTCGTCATTCACCATACAAATTGGAAACTATGAGCTATGCTAGGGAACTGGTTTTTTGTTCAACTAAACCTTGAGTCCAGAACCAAAAACAAAATTCAATGTCTTCTCATTAAAAACAAAGTTTTCAAATATAGGCCTCACGACATCTGGAAATATTGTTTAACGAACTATATAATATTGCACAATTCCTATATATATATCACAGACTTTTTTCAGCAATTAAGTTTTGTGATTGTTTTTGGTTTATTGGTGGTGAAGTTCTGTTTCATTTTCTCATGTCATGTTTTGCTTTAATTTATCCAAAATATTTTGAACTGTTCATCCTGATGAAATGGGGGACTTGTAGGGTTTGTGATGTAAAGTTACATTCGTGAACCTAAGCAGAAACTAGATATATTGTAGCCCATCTAGGAAGAGTGTCATATTTAGTAGCGATCTCATCACATACATAAGCTGGGATCAAAGCAATCTTGTTGCCAGAACCCCACCATATATGTTTCTAGAAATCATCTTCTTTCCTCCCCTTCATTATCTTATGTAGACTTTTATTTCTATGATTTTGCAGGTTGGTATTAACATAAACCTGCTGATTTGAAGATTAAAACATCTAATCTTGTTCTTGTTAATGTGCTGAAAGACCAGGTTCGTTCTTTGGGTTTTACTGACCACATTGGAATGTGTCCAACATTCAGTTCCATAATCATCATGTGGTAAAACAATCCAAAATCCTTCCCTATGCTATCCCCGTGAAGTTCTTTTTAGTTAAAACTTTTACATCTGGAAAATTTTCCCACTTTATGTTCTAATATTCTGTGTTTACTTTAATGGAAAAAAAAACTCTTAATTGGATTAGTGATGTTTTTGCACCCTTGAAATTATTTAGCTCATACTGAGTGACATATTTCATAATATGCATTTGGATGCCATTGATGGAAGTTTTGAATCTCCTTGTTACTCAACTGCTCGGGAATTTAGTGAACTTGACTTGATCTGTTGAGTTACTGAATCTTTCTGAACTTAGAATTTGTTGTATTCATTGATGTTTCCTCACAAATCTCAGGTGAAAATGTGTCATTTGCCCACACTCCCTCGACATAGAGAGCTTGTTGCTGAACTTGGGTCAATTCACGCCAGGCTCTCATTTGAAAATTCTTCTGCTAAAAGGCATCCGGTATATAGGTGTAGTGAAGGGCAGGTGTGTATCAATTCCCACATACAAGAAGGCAATGAATTGAACTAGGTGCCATTAAGAAGATGAACTCTTCTAAAATTTTTAGTAACTGCCTAGACTGTAGGAATTTCCACTGGTAATGAATTTGAAGTTGACTAATGTTATGTTGTGCAAGGCCTACCGCATCATGAGATTTAACTTGTCTCGGTAACTTTAGCTTTAATAATTCTTCCTGGGGAGCGATCAGACTGTCTGGGTGTTCCTATCTTGGAGTCTTCTTCTTTCAAGTACCACCTTTCTTCAACTTCTTTGTTCTTTTCTTCACTAAAGTAAAAAAGAAAGAAAATTTTGTTATTCATCAAAATTTAAGAATCTAAGATCTGAATATGATGCATCCCTTGGTCCCTTTTCTTTGTTTCTCCTGTTGTACTTGCTTTTTTTTGGCACCTTCTCAGTTCTTCCATAAATGTCTTCTTATTCAACAATGATACAAGGGCCATTTGATGGCATTCATGAAGCGTTCTGGAAGAAATCCTGTTTTTCTTAACTGCTATATGCTTTGTATAACTTCTTGGCATTAAACCAGTAAGAAGTCAACTGTCACATCTCCGCAGTAATATATTCCTGCAAAATTAACCCCCTTTGTATACCTTCTTGGCATTAAACCAGTAGAATAATATATTCCTGCAAAATCCGTTCTATCAGATTCTTGCATCAAGCAAAAATGCAGAGATGCAAATGGCAGTCTACTGGGTATTGGCTCTACTGCTTAGGACAGTGATCTGCAGAATTTGTCAAATCACAAAACTTTTGGAGCCTTTTATTTTAAGGAGTGCAACAATTGTGAAAGTAATGGTTACAAGTGTCTTACACCAATTAATTTTATATATCTGTTGTATTGCTTGTAACAATGGACCATCATCCCTATATTTCAATGGGATATGGCATCTGATGTTTGGGTTCTATTAGCCCCAAGTTCTTGTATATGTGTGAGTTTAATAAAAGCTTAGTTTAACAAAGCAGTCTATATAACATCCCCTTTATAGTTACCTTTATGATTGCATATTTAACCCTGTGCGCGAATGCAAGTCTGACGATCAGAGTTTTAGAAAAAACACAAAGGGGAGTGTCTTTGAAGGAATCTTTACCAATACCAAGTCATACAGATTTGCAGTCATACCATATCTAATAAGCCCAAAATCCATTTTGGGTATTGGGCTGGACCACTTTGACAATTTCTATTAACAGGCCAGGCCCAAACTTCATGTTTATTTGTTCGGCCTGCTCATCCTGATATTTAGCAGTATCGGGCCCATGCAGATGATCCATTACCTGTTAGCCCAACTAGGTCATTTTGCCTCATTCAGTGATGATATGTATATGATATTTTATCTGTTAGCCCAACAAAAAATTAAGCAGTCCTCGTTGTTTTTTTATAATTAAGATGGACACGACATAAGTTTGCTCTTTAGACATCCGATATGACTTAAACTTAGATCACGCATAGAAACTCAACACGTGGCCACAAAAAGTTTCTTTGATCTTAGTTTCATTTTACTTAAGTTCACTTCATTCAAAATTTTCCCTTATTTGAACAAATTTTTTTAGAAAGAAAACAGAGCAGAAGAATCATATTAATACAAACAATAGTTCAGATCTTCTCTGCATCTCTGATAGGGTAAACTTTCTTAACAGGAAGACAAGGAGGAAAACCAGCTTACCAATATATCAGATAAGATCAGGGTAGGCGAAAATCTGGATGGGGTGGACGGAGTGGAGCTGGAGGTCTTAGGTAATTAGGTTAGGTGGACTGAGATGGCTATTGGCCTTACAGGGGTAAATTAGAGGCAGCAACAGCCTGTTTGGTTGACAAATAAGAATGCAATGGTCATTAGATTACTTAGCCACCAAAGACACATAACTCTATTGATCAACTCTTAAGGAAAAGGAATAGACCAGTTTTGATGAGCTTGGAACTAAATAGCAGAGAATGGCATATCTTACCAGTTATAATATAAAATGGAACATAAACAAAAAGGAGTGAAATATGCAGTAAAGCTATTGAGTTCACTGCACATAATAATATTCTAACAGTCATGGAGAAGAAGAAAATAGCTCTTACTCATCTACCATTGCAGTGATTCACAATGGGTAAATCAAGTTTTCATAGAAACTATTCCCATATAGCAAAACAATTATCGACACCCATCCGACATCAAAAGCTATAATTAACAACCAAATAGATAAACAAACTTGAATCCACAAAACTTTGATTAATATCATTCATACTAGAAACAATAATTACATTTGGAAGCCACATGTGACAAACAAACAAGAATCCTTCACTCACTGGTGAATAACTCCCATAATAGTGAACTTTCTGCATTTGTCATTCTAATGTAAACAATTAATTGCAGCTGGGAGTCTACCATCTATGCCTCAACAAGATTACTTTCTCATATATACAATAGTATATACCATCAGCACATTTACAGAACCATCAATAATATGAATGAAGTGGCAATACCTTTGCTCCAGAACTTGTGATTTCATTCTTAGTGACAACAGGACAGCCTCCAATCGAACCCGATGAACGCCAACAATTAGAAGAAGAAACATAACTTCTCTTCTTCTTCCTCAGCCTCCACATCATCATGATCGTCTTCATCTTCACAACCACTCACAAAGGGATGCTGCAATAGCATCTCTGCCGTAAAACGGAACCTTGGTTTCCTCACAAAACATGCTTTCAGGAAACTCCTTGCATCATTAGATATTCCTCTTGGAATGTTTGGCAAAACCCAATATTCAGCAATCTTAATAAGCAATTCCTCACTGGTCCAATTTGGATCGGAACCCCATGGAGGATTTCCTGTAAGCATCTCCAGTACAACACACCCTAAAGCCCAGATATCAGAAGGAGCTTCTTGAAAACCGTCAACAATTACTTCAGGAGACATGTACATTGGCGTGCCTCTCAAGTTAGGATCAGATTTCCTTCTCTTTGACAACCCAAAATCAGCAATTTTTGCAACATAAGTACCGGAATTTCTAGACGGCACAAGAAGAACATTATCAGGCTTTATATCACAATGCACATACCCGGAATCATGGATGTGCAAAAGCCCTAAAAGAAGGTGCTTTGCGTAACGCCTTACTTCCCGCTCCGGCAAACCGTTTGATTTCTCGATGAGACTGGCGAGGGAACCACCGGAGGCGTACTCCATGAACACATTGAAGACCGTTTAACCGCCCTTGGTAGTCGTTTCCTTCCCAAAACAACGAATGATGTACGGTGAGCGCTGGAGATTAATTAGGGTTTCAGTTTCCTTGTGCAGCGAATCGGAATTGGAAACCTCAGCGGACTTGACGGCGAACAGGGGAGGAAGAAACGAAGAGGAATTGTTGGAACGGGCGAGAAAGACAGAGCCACAACCACCTCTGCCGATGAGCGAACCCCTCTCCCACTCTAAACCACCACCGTGAATTGCTTTCATTGAATCCAACAATTAGGTTTCAGACTAGCTAAACATCAATCAATCAATTTCCCAAACAAAACAAACGATAGAAATCAATTCAACTTTCCAAACCAAAACAAGGAAAGAAATTGGGTTTCAGGGGAGTTCAGCGCTACAACGGTCACGGAAATAGGCTTGGAAAACAAGTAAACCCAACTCGAATAGGATTAGGGCTTTCAGGATCGTCGCAACGGTCACTTGCTGCTGCGTTTTGAAAATTGAAACCAAAGATGATAGTTTTTTAATTAAATTAATTATTTACAATAAGTTTATATTTGTAGTTTATATATTTTACATGTGCTTTTATTATTATTATTATAAGTTCATGTACGTCTTTTTGTTATCTATGCCAATTGAATTTGATTTATTTTTGAAAGTTAAAGACCAAACTAAAAAAATGTTAGATTAGATGGTTTTGAAATTTGTAGTGCACCTGTAAAAAAATGAAAATTTTGAAATACTTTTAATTTACTTCTTTAACTATATGTTATTAGTTCGTTAAACAAAAAATATTTAGTGGTCTTGGCATGCCATCATATGTAGATGTGATGTATCATGACCAATAGCATTGTGAGTCGTGACATTCATAGGATTTTGATGTCAAATCACGAATGGTTGAAAATGATTTGACATCACAACCCATGAAATGTCACAATATTATTGGTTTTGGTACACCACGTCAGCATGTGGCATGACTTACCCATCAATTGCGATATTCAATTGGTGAGCTTTAAAAACATCTAATTAATTTGTATTTTCAGAAAAAAAAAAAAACTAACTTATACACATCAAATCTCATAATAATAATAGCCTTAATTAGATGTAATTATTTTTTTTTTCTCCGCTTAATTAAACATTAGAGCAATGCTGCGGACCCCAATGTGACATGTGGGATAGTGATTATAAACACAAATATAAAGCCCCTTAACATTCAACATTTTAATAGATTGATGGTAAATTTGGGGTCATAAAACATTTTCATGTACATTATATTTATTTAAAAATTACTTTGGTTAGGTCAGTTTATGAAATGAAGTCCTAACATATATTATTATACGTCATCAAAGTACAATAATGAATTAGAATCATTACATATTTTATTATCTTAGATTTGTTTCAATGTTGTTGTCACATATATATATAAAGAAATAATTAATTAGTAGTTCAAAAATATATTAGATTTGTTTCAATGTCCTTGTCACATATATAAAGAAATTAGCAGTTCAAGAAAAAAACAAATTAAATGTATAAAAAGGCAAAAAAAAAAAATTCATGATAACACCAATAAATTGGTTCAAACCCAACCCATAAGAGTACTCCAAAACAAGCAGAAGTGTAAATTAAGGCATAAAAACATATATATAAAATATTAACATTATATATTGTTTTAGTGTCATCTAACTCCAATGATGAATTAGAGGCGTTTACATATTTAATTATCTTAGATTTGTTACATTGTCGTTGTCACAAATATAAAGAAATTAGTAGTTCAAGGGGAAAAAAAATCAAAGGTTTAAAAAAGGCCAAATTTCTTAGTAAAGTGGAACTCACTCAATTGCCCGTTGGACAACTGACTGGTAAATCTCGGGCCACATTAAGAACCCCACATCACCCAAGGATCAGTTGAGATTTGGGTCGAGGCCCAGTGCGAGAAGATAACGCAAGATATTATTTATAAGAAATTTATATTTGTAATTAGATATTTTATATGTGCTTTTTATTATTATTATTATAAATTCATGTACCTCTTTTTATTCATCTATGCCCATTGAATGCTTGATTTATTTTTGAATGTTAAAAATAATTTAAAAAATGTTAGATTAAATAGTTTTGAAGTACACTCACTAAAAAAAAGAAGATAGTTTTGAAATATTTTTAATAGTATTGAGAGTTCGTAAAATTTTATAGGAGATTGATGCCAAATCATGAGTGGTTGAAGATGACTTGAAATTTGAATTATAAACTAATAACTACCTTCATCCTCAAACACCTATGATTTGGTATCACAACCCATGAAATATCACAACGTTATTGGTTCTGATGCACTACATCAACATGTGACATGACATATCAGGAACACTGAATATTTTCTCGATAGTTAAACCTGTCATATATTTTATTATCTTAGAGTTGTTTCAATGTTGTTGTCACGTATATAAAGAAATTAGTAGTTCAACAAAAAATTTAATGTATTAAAAAAAAGGAATGGAACCAATATATATTGGTTTCAATCATAACCCTTAAGACGACACCACAACACACACACAAGAGACTAAGAAAGGTAGCTAGCTAGAGAAGAAAACAGCAATGGGTTCTAAAATTACTGGTCCTCCACTTGAGCTTCCAGTCATAGACTTGTCAAAGGGAGCTACACTAACACCAGGCTCTCCTGAGTGGGAATTGGCGAAGGCTCAAGTGAGAGATGCACTCAAGGAGTTTGGTTGCTTTAAGGCTTTGTACAATAAAGTTCCACTAGAGCTTCGAAACTCCTTCTTTGGTGCACTTGAAGAGCTTTTTAAACTTCCTAACGAAATTAAGCAGCGGAATGTCTCAAAAACTGTCATGCATGGTTATATGGGGTCCAAACCCAAGCTGCCACTATATGAGAGCTTGGGCTTTGATGATCCAGAGGTTTTCCAAGAGGTCGAAAACTCAATTAACATGTTATGGCCTCAAGGAAAACCTACTATCAGGTTCGTCTTATTTTTATTATTGTACGTTATTATTATTAGTGAGGACTCAAGACTTATCCTGATTCTGTTAAAGTCTCAAATCGTTTGGTGAAAGCCAAGTAATGAGGTCTATAAACATGACCCAACATAATAAGTTAATTACAATTGAAGTGCTTTTTAGAAGGATAAAATCATACGGGTATTGCAACCCAAAGTCTGGACAATACAATATTAGTGGTTTGGGCCAAAACCTTCATTCACCTCCTTCTTCTATTTCTCCTTCATTTTTTCAAATTATACATGGATAGGAGCACAAACTCGATCCTAAAGACCTCCACCCGTTTGGGTCACCTAGTTATTGGGCATTTCAGATGTCTTTATGGATACATGAGGGGTATTACAAGGACTCTAACCCATATCGTCCACTTGTTTGGTTTCGGATAACTGAGCCCACAAGTGCATGAAGTGTTAAAATTTTCACATCGTTTGGTGAAGGCCAAGCAATATGGTTTATAAACATTACCCAATATAATAACGTACACCTGAGGCACCACTTAGAAAGTCACACGAGACTTGGGCCTAAAGTGTGGACAATACTTCAAGTTATTTGAGCAAAAATCTTTCTTTGACCTTCTTCTACAATTCTCCCTCATTTTCTTCAAATTATAACATATTCAATCTTAACTGTACTTATATTAACTTGAGACTAGGTTTGTATATGAATGAATGATTGTTGTAGGCCTGGACAAATGGTCATCTACATATTCCACTTCATCGGATAATGATGAGAGGAAATGAGACAAGGTACTCTACGGGGTTGTTTTCGGTCCCGAAAGCAGGTTACACGGTGAGAGCTCCGGCGGAATTGGTTGACGAAGAACACCCTTTGCTCTTTAAACCTTTTCATCACCATGAATACCTTGAGACTTACAGTCAGGGAATACTCGGACGGCTTGATGGTTATAGCCATCTTCAAGCTTATTGTGGCATCTAATTAACCAGAGAAAAAAAATCAGGTGGTTACTAAATGTGTCTATCAACTATATTCTACTCAATTATTGATAGGTTAAATATTTGTGGTTGAGTAGAATTGGGTTGGTTGTATTGTCTAGTTTAATGTTTTGTATTTGCATATGGACTTGTAACCAATGTGTTTTTGCCTTCACAATAAGTGTTAAAGAATTTGCGTGTTTTGTATCGTAGTTTTTAAAATTGTATTGTGTAAGCTAAAGGTTTAAGGTTTTTAATGTTCAACCGATAAGATGAAGGTTGAACTGTTGGTTTTTAATGTATAATAAATAAATATATAGTTAGATATATGATATATGACTATATAATTCATTAGTATATAATACATATTATATACTACCAATATATAACTATACATAACTCAAAAATGATATACTGGAATAATGAATTTTATGTAGTCTGTTATAGCTTTGTGGGATAGAGTCTGTTATGTAAATTTTATCTAAAGTTGATTATCTCCTTAATTAATTAAACAAATAAGGTTGGGATCTGCAGTCATGATCACGTCTTTTTTGAAAACAATTTGATTTTTAAGATTTTCTATAGCAGCAAGGATGTGTCCACAATTGTAATTCACCGATATTTTATGGACAAAAATGACATTTTCACGCTTTAACAAAACTTGCTGGTTTTTAAGGTTTAAACGGTTCACTGTTTTATGGTATTTTCACTATTTAGATAATTTGATTGTTTAAATGGTATTTTTGATGTATCATATCATAGAACCTCACGGTTCGTGTTTCAACCGATTAAACCGCCGGTACGATGCGAGTTTAAAACCTATGAATGATAAAACTATGGGAAAAATGTTTGTCGGTAAAAATACTTGGAAAATATAAATTATTTGGATTTTTTTTTGTTTTTAAGAATGATAAAATTATCTTGCTTTCTATAAAATGAGCTAGGCTGTTGTGTTTCCTATTTTCCTTAAATAAATAGGTAAGTCGAATTAGGATTTGTTACTACTGATTTTTTTTTAACCCAACCCGCCATATAAGTTTGACTTGTTGGACATTCGATATAGATCCTACGCTAGCGTTATGTATCCTTAACAAATTCAGTCATAATATGTAATTAAACAACGTAATAATAAAAGTTAATGTAATTAGACAACGTAGTAATGAAATTCAACGTAATTAGATAAGACGAAAATATTAGGGATATAAGTCGTTTTCGTAGATCCTATTAGTACTAGGCAGCCTCTATTATAGCCACATAGCACACCAGCAAGGGTAACTCAATAATAAACAATATCACTCAACAACTGCACTTAACACACTTGAACAAGTTCCAAAATCCACAAATACGAAAATAGATACAATATAGAACGGCCACTGAATATTTTCTCAGTAGTTAAACCCGTCACGTTCAATAGAACGGCCTATTCTCAAGAGGAGTTAGGGAACAAGGCAATCCTCTTGAAATGTATAGATTTTTTTTTTTTTTGTTTAACAACATTCTAGAATCATCCATTATTGGGACTTCTTTATTCATGGTAAAGTACGAGTGAAAATTTTGACACCCAAGCCACTAGTTTGAATGATAAGGATGATGTGCATCACCCTGGTGACTAGGGTTCGAATCCCTTCTCAACTCCCCATATCACCTATACCACATAAGTTGTGATATTCAATCATTGAGTTTTAAAAATATCTAATTAATTTGTATTTTCAAAAAGCCTAACTTGTAGCCTTATACAAATCATAATCTCATAATAATAATAGCATCAGTTAGAGCTAAATTATACCTATTATAACAAGAAGTAGTTCATTTTAGGTCATTTTCTAAAATGAAGTCCCAATATTACATATAAATGTGTGTGTGTGTATGTATGTATATTGTTCATTATCTTATAGTTGTTTCTAAGTATGCCTTCTAATTGAGCTCATTTAAATTTCCTAGGAAAAATTGGTTTACATCATGAGTTACATGAGTTTTTGCAGAGGGAATGGCTGCATATGTGGAATGTAGGGCTGATTCTTATTCTTCTGCCCTTGTAAATTGGAAAGATGTATATGAACAAATAAAGCACATTCGAATATCTCGAATCACTCCACAAAGACATAAGTTTGGAATGGTGGTGTGATGGGGCATGCCTGATTTTTTTGGATAACGTGGAACTCATTCAGTTGTTCACTGGACAATTGACTGATAAATTTTGGGTCACATGAAAAATCGTGCAACTCTCATGGACCAGTTAAGACCTAGGTTGAGGCCCAGTGTAGGAGATAACGCAGGGTGACATTAACACACGTTAGGCTGAGCAAAGGACTCATATCGCAAATTGTGATAATGAAAGCATCATGAGACTTAAATTCACAACTTCTTACTTGTGCTAAGAGTTACTGCGATCAAATTCAACATTTCAGCTAACGACTCGTTGTTTGGGGCATTGCTTGATGGTAAAGCATGACAAATACTCATGAGGAACAAATGTTGAACGAAAACTAGTGCTTTTATTGTCATGAATATACAGGTTGTTAAGTGCACATGTTGCAAAAGACATGCAATTTTACTTTAACTTTCTGCAAGTTGGTAAAATCTTTATTGATTGAAATTGATTTGTGTTGCTGAATACAGATAGCATGTCCTTTGGGCATGTCCTCCTAAGTGCCAACTTTATGAGTAGATAATGTTTTCTTTTTCTGACATGTCTTGGAAGGGATGAGAATAAGATTCTGATATTTTTATGAAGAAAGT
Organism: Tripterygium wilfordii; assembly: GCF_013401445.1. NCBI lineage: Eukaryota > Viridiplantae > Streptophyta > Magnoliopsida > Celastrales > Celastraceae > Tripterygium > Tripterygium wilfordii. The sequence goes on from NC_052241.1 coordinate 10,015,280, forward strand.
GAGGAATGTTTGTGGTGATCTGTTAGATTCAGCTTTAATTTTGGTCCTTTTCTTTTTGTTGAAGTTCACCCAAATCTCACATTGGAAAATGAAGAAAGTTGTGAAGGGTTTATAAGTGTTGAAATGGACCTAAACTCTTAAGTCATAGCTTTTGAGTAATAGGCTTCCATCCATTGATAATAACCCAATTTTAGACTCATGTAATGTATTGTGGGTTTACCCTCGGTTCATATTTTGAACGTGGCATCGAAGCCCAATTCTTAGCATACCTATGCTATGAAAGTAAAGAGGTCCGACAAAGGCCAGTTTGAAGAAAAAAGGACCAAAGGAATACAGATTTGGTGTAAGCCCAAAGGAGGCTACACATATTTGGATTTAAGAGTTTTATGAGGAGGCCCAATATTTGGGCACTTTGGTACGAGGGGGAGTGTTGAAGAACCCAAACGAAATGTCCCACATTGGAAAAAAAATGAAGGAGATGAGTAGTTTATAATAAAAGTAATTGGGCTTAATTGGATCTAGACTCATAAACTTAAGCTTTTGAGTTGGATAATAATATCAGCACCACTTGGATTTTGTAAGGATGCTTGTTGCAACAACTTTGTCCCTAAATTCTGCTTTTTACAATTTTTTTTTTCCCTGGAGACTAGGAATTTGGGAAGTGTGAAGGATATGTTGCTTCTCATGGCACCAAATTTAAGCCTTTAGGAATGCTACTGGAATTATCCTTTACTTATATGCTATGTAGATATCTCCTTGTTGCTGTGGTTGCTTCTTATTTGCCAAATATGTTATCATATAGGATGGAATTTACAGAATATCTATCTTTCCTGTTCTGTTTTGTTTGTTTAAACTTCTTGTTGAAGTAGTGAATAATTCAACAAGAATCTGATCCTCCTTTGAGTTTGATTTATGAACTGATTCCAAGCATTTTAGTAATATCTCCAAAGCTTAATGTTTTATGAAGCATCAAAATAAATCTTGGAACTCCGGGTCCAAACACAAAAATTTTATTCGGTTTAAAACAAAGTCCGGGTCCAAACATATGAATTTTGTCTAGTTTACTTGTCCGGACTTAACCCAAGTTAGGTTATCGTACGGTTTATTTGTCCGGATTTAAACCAACTTAAGTTTGGCCAATTAAATACGTTCAAAATCTAATTTGTAAACAAATACTATTGTCCAACCCAGAATCAGTTTTTTTTTTTATCATTCCTACTTGTCACTATGAAATCTTATGAGATGACCTCAGGAGAACAAAGGCATGAAGCCCAACTAAGACTTGTTTTTGGGTTATTGATTAATTAATCACTTTCTAGCAGCATTGAGGGTTTCTTGCAGAATATTCTGATCATTGGAATCAGTATAAAAAAAAAAATAGTATGCTTTTATTATTCCTTCTTTCATAGTACATGCTCATTAGCATATTCTTGGTTTAAATCTTTGGTTGTTTCTCTATGAAAAGGCATTTTAATAACAAAGATATAGATGAATCTGTGTGTGTATATGTATATGTATATATATATGAATGTCATTATGTGATGCAGATTGTATAGAAGACAACACAAGGTAGACGGAGATTGTGACACTTCCCTCTCTAGGTCTAGTAAATATTATCGGTTTTGAGCCGATCCATACTAGTGTACATGGATTTGTTTTTCTAGGCCTTTTGATCCAAAAAACACATTCATTAAGTCATGAGATTTGACCTATTATATTATACACTTCACCTCTTCCCCTATGCAATATAGAATTTAGAACACTTATATAGTCTGTTCGTCACTCGATAACTCACACAGCATCATCAAACTTGACACTGCAGACATTTGTAGTCCGACGCACTTGAACTTAGTACTACATAGATGGTACACAAACACGTAATAGGCAAGAAGAGTCACTCTATTCAAGCACTATTAACTCTGGATGTAAACATAGTAAAAGTGAATTAAAATGAACACCAACAAAAAGTGATAATCTACCATATATTATAATAAACTCAACGCAAGTGGATGTAGAGTTGCTCAACTTAATACACACTTTAGTGCACAAATCCTATTTGAGAAGCAAAGTAATACTGTATATGACAATTCACATCATATTGGTTTTGAAAACCAATTTCTCATAGGGAAGAAAAATTCACCAAAAGCATGCGCCCACCAATCTTGCTCTTAAGGTCAAATGCTACAATCTTCTCCCATCTATTGTGTGTATGTACACATATATATATTTATATATGAATTTTCATATGCGCACCCATTTTACGTATTTGAAATTCAATGGCTATAATAAACTACTACAAAAATGGGGTCACATATGTTGTGAGACCCGTCATATTTATAATTGAAAAAATAAATGCGTAAAATTTTTGGGGATAGTTGGTAAAGCATGTCAAAATTTATCTACAGCTATATAACATTCCCTTGACTTGACCACCCACCTATTTTGACAATCATGGAAAGTTTAGAACCCCCAAAAGTCCAAAATTATGAAGAAAAAAAAAATAAAGCAAGAGAATGTATATGTCAAGAACTTTATAGTAAAACCCAAATAATTTGTAGGGGACCCCATTAATTGTTGTGTCAGCCTTGTATTTGTGTAGTCCCTGAATGGGACTGGTGTTGTATTCCAACCCAACATCAACAAAGCTATAATTGAAATTAGAATTCAAAGTCATGCGTCAATTAATTATGCATTGAATTAACACAATCAATTCCATAATGGTAGGTAAATGTTTGTTTAATCATGGGATAGTTTAGCTCCATAAATTGATAGAATTAAGACAAATATTCTCTCGTCACGTGTTGAGTTTTGACCTAATTTATTCTGTTGTCAGGTGGAGAATTTCTATATGTGCAAGCGTAAAAACCAAATTTAAACTCATATCGAATGTTTAAAGGGCAAACTTGTATAATGTGTCTTTTGAGTTAAAAGAAAAATGATAGAAAACCTCAAACGATGGAGATTTTTTTGTAAAATATAAAATAATTATGTCTTTTTTAGTCTTCATGGAGGTCCTTATAATTGTACTTTAATTGCTAAATTTGTAAAAAAAAATAAAAAAATCTTATGCCATTTTCTTCCTCTTAGTTATAGCATTTGAATTTCTTAACTCTCACTCATTACAAACAATTTTTTTTTATATAAATGAACCAAACAACAAAAAAATTAAATAAATGATGAACAAACATAAGCACGTCATATCCTCATCAGCAACCACAAATGTGCCACCTTTTCCCGAGAAACAAACAGAGAGTTTGGTCATCTTTTCTCTCTGTGTGCCTCACAAAACGTGATAAGTGGGGTAGCTGATCCAATCCAACATTTTAAAAAAACAAACGCAACACACTTGGGTGCGCCCATGTTTTGACGGTGAGAACACAACCGTACATTCTCTTCCTGGACCCCTGACCCCATAATTAGGAACCCTAAAACTATGTTCGATACGAAAGATCGAATTTAACTAACCTGTATTAAATAAAATTTAGATATAAATTATATATATCCGAAATTTGGATATGGTTCCATATACAAACTATTGGATCATATATTTTATAATTAATGTATAACTATTTAAGAGAATTATTTGAATATTTAGTGATCTAGACTCGATTCAAGCTTTAATATCTTGACATATATGAATTTGAACCCGTATTCGGCTCAAACCCAACTTTTTTATAACCATCCTTGTGAAGTTAACAATGAGTCGTTAGTTGAAATGGTGAACTTGATCGCGGTAATTTTTAATGCAAGCGGAAGGTTGTGAGTTTAAATCTCGTGAGTGTTTTGATTATCATAATTTGCGAGATGAACCATTCACTCGACTCAACGTGTGTAAATGTCACCATGTGTTAGGTCTTTCATAGGGTCGTTGGGTCTTTCATGTGATTCGAAATTTATCAATCAATTATCCGATTCACATCCGGATGGATTTCACGTTAAAAAAAAACCTCGTGAAGTTACTTTGTGCCGACTAAAAGATTTTTTTTTAAAAAAAAAGGACAAAAGAGAAAAGTGAAGGTCGGTGTGGCCCATGAAGCAGAGAGCACTTCACGGTTGAGGTTGTCTGAGAGAGTTCATGCTTTGTCCCACAAAGAAGAGACGTGTATGAGATGAGCACTAACAAGGAAGAAACAAAAATTTACTAACATTTGGTGAAAAATCATTGTTATTTGATGGATAATGGCATTAAAGTCATCATATTTGCTTTGAATTCCTCCACCAAATGCCAACTTGAAGTTTAACAACATACTAATTAAGTTAGGCCAACTTTAGCAACATAATTAAGTGTTATCTTCAACTATTACCTTTTTAATAATCGAGAAAGCGATATCATACAAATTTACAGTCCATGCGTATAGAAGACGCGACAATTTCCCACTTGAAAATAGGGTAAATTGAGCCAAAGCCTAATGCATGACTATAAAAATATATTGCATCTAATGAGAATCGAACTCAAAATCTTCTGAGTACATACGATTTGATCTGAGAGACATTCTTAGTAATTCTTGAAACGGGGGAGGGGATTACTCAGAATGTTTCTCGAATCAAATCGTATGTACATTCCCAGTAATTCTAAAGAAACCCATGTTGAGATTATGTGCTAGCATAATCTAACATTTGCTTATGTAAAGCACATGTGAGTAATATTCTAATAAGCTCACAGCTCTCACATACATGTGAATAATATTCTAATGATCACCATATAATATTCTCCTTTTTATTCTTTTTATTATCTCTGCTGAAAAAGGTTCTCTCTCTTGTGCATCATCTATTCATCTTAATACCTGTCTATATATATAATACTGATACTGTAATTATAGTACTCAATAAACAAGAAAAAGAAGGTTTTGTTTTGTTTTGGGTTAGTGAATGTGTGTACAAGACAGCTTTTTGAAAATCAGAGTGTTCGTTCTCTCTTCCTGGGTGCTTCTGATTTTGATAGGCATTCTCCTAATGCTTGTTCTCTCCGCAGCTCCGCTTGTGGGTTTGTTGTTGATTCAATAAAGGAGAGAGCTTGCTATTCAGCTCGGCAATTCTACAGTGTACGTCGAATGATTTTCAAGGAAGAAGGCTCAGGTCAGTGTTGTGTTTTTTCTTGGTGTTTTCTCTTATGGGTTTTCCGTTTTTGATTTTCATATTTTGCGTTCACTCTGTCTCCTTCTGTCGTGCGGAGACAAGCGGACGATTGTCTTTCTCTTTCTCTCTTGGAGTTCCGTGAATTGATAAAAATCTGTTTGTATTCATGTGCAATGTGTCTGCAGGTTCTATCTCCAGATAGGCCTTCGTTGCTGTCGCACACCACCTAGATGGTGAAATGCCCTTCTTTGCAAAGCTTAATCTCTATACTTGCTTAACTCCATTCCGACTCTCTCAATCGTGTATTTTCCTTCACGAGCTCATTGTATCTGATCATGGGTATTTCTCTTTTGTTCAATAAAATCTCTGTTGCTTCAACGAGCACAACCAACATTCAATCGGCACAATCCCTCCTCAAGGCAATTCAGGGCCTGCCTGTATTGGAATTATCATCAATTTGCATAAATTTGACGCTTTTTCTTGTTTCTCTCTTTGTCATTTCTGCAAGACGGTTGTTTTTGTGTGTTGGTCGAATTAGAACCCTCAAGGAAGATCCTGTTGTGAACTTGAGCCCAGTACGCCGCAGCATTAGTGTTGATGGTGAAATTCGTGAAGTTAAAATTGGAACAGATTTCAAATTGTTGGTCTTTTGTTGTTTCTACGTGTTGTTTGTGCAATTCTTGGTGTTAGGATTTGATGGAGTTGGTTTGATTAGAGAGGCTGATGATGGGAAAGTTGTGGACTGGTCAGTTATCTGCTTGCCTGCTGCACAGGGTTTAGCTTGGTTTGTGTTGAGCTTTTCTGCTCTTCACTGTAAGTTCAAGTTGTCCGAGAAATTCCCATTTTTGTTAAGGGTATGGTGGTTTGTGTCATTTGTGATTTGTTTGTCTACTTTGTATGTTGATGGGAGAGGACTTTTCATAGAAGGCTCAAAACATTTGTGTTCTCACGCTGTGGCCAATTTCGCCACAACCCCAGCTCTCGCTTTCCTCTGTTTCATTGCTGTTAGGCGTACCACTGGCATACAAGTTTGCAGGAACTCTGACCTTCAAGAGCCATTGCTCCTTGAAGAAGAGGCAGGGTGTCTTAGGGTCTCTCCCTATAGTGGTGCTGGGCTCTTTAGCTTGGCCACACTTTCATGGTTGAATCCATTGCTCTCAATTGGTGCAAAGAAACCTCTCGAGCTCAAGGACATTCCTCTTCTTGCACCAAAAGATCGATCCAAGACCAATTACAAGATTTTGAAGTCAAATTGGGAGAGATTGAAAGCAGAGAATGCTTCAAAGCAGCCTTCTTTAGCTTCGGCCATTCTGAAATCATTCTGGAAAGAGGCAGCTTGTAATGCCATTTTTGCCGGGTTGAATACCCTTGTTTCATATGTGGGACCATACATGATCAGTTACTTTGTTGATTATCTTGGAGGGAAGGAGACCTTCCCTCACGAGGGATACATTCTTGCTGGAATATTCTTCTCAGCTAAGCTTGTGGAGACCTTAACAACCAGGCAATGGTATCTAGGGGTTGACATTTTGGGTATGCATGTGAGGTCTGCACTTACAGCAATGGTCTACAGGAAGGGACTTAGGCTCTCAAGCCAGGCCAGACAGAGTCACACCAGTGGAGAGATTGTTAACTATATGGCAGTAGATGTGCAGAGAGTAGGGGACTATTCTTGGTATCTCCATGACATTTGGGTACTGCCTCTTCAAATTGTTCTTGCCCTTGCTATTTTGTATATGAATGTCGGAATTGCTTCTGTTGCTACATTGATCGCCACTATCATCTCCATTTTTGTCACTGTCCCTGTGGCAAAAATACAAGAAAATTATCAAGACAAGCTGATGGCTGCGAAGGATGAAAGGATGAGGAAAACGTCTGAATGCTTGAGGAACATGAGAATTCTCAAGTTGCAAGCTTGGGAAGATAGATATAGACTGAAATTGGAGGAGATACGGGATGTGGAGTTTAAGTGGCTTAGGAAAGCCCTTTATTCACAAGCATTTATTACATTTATTTTCTGGAGCTCCCCCATATTTGTTTCAGCTGCCACTTTTGCCACGTCTATATTATTGGGTGGTCAGCTAACAGCAGGAGGTGTTCTTTCTGCTTTGGCCACTTTTAGGATTCTCCAAGAACCACTCAGGAATTTCCCTGACCTGGTGTCAATGATGGCTCAGACAAAAGTTTCTCTTGATCGAATTTCTGGATTCCTGCGGGAGGAAGAATTACAGGAAGATGCGACAATTGTTCTGCCACGGGGTATGACAAACTTAGCCATAGAAATCAAAGATGGTGAATTTTGCTGGGACCTTTCTTCCCCGAGGCCCACATTGTCAGGAATACAAATGAGAGTGGAGCAGGGGATGCGTGTAGCTGTTTGTGGCGTGGTTGGCTCTGGAAAATCAAGTTTTCTGTCTTGCATTCTTGGAGAGATCCCTAAAATTTGTGGTGAAGTAAGTCACTCTTAACTTTCTTAAGCTTGTTCTTTTCTCTCTCTTTTTTTAAATTTCATTTAATATCTTCTTTTTCTTTTTTTTTTCCCCTTTTGATGCACTTTGAGAAGGTTTGAAAATTACTAAATGTTTCATGTTGAATATCTTCTTAGGTTAGGGTTTGCAGCACTGCTGCATATGTCTCCCAATCAGCATGGATACAGTCAGGAAATATTCAAGAAAATATTCTTTTTGGCAGTCCAATGGATAAAGCAAAGTACAAAAATGTTATCCATGCATGCTCCCTGAAAAAGGATTTGGGACTTTTTGCACATGGCGATCAGACCATTATTGGTGATAGGGGTATAAATTTGAGTGGTGGCCAGAAGCAACGGGTGCAACTTGCAAGGGCACTTTATCAAGATGCAGACATTTATTTGCTGGATGATCCATTCAGTGCTGTTGATGCTCACACAGGCTCAGAGTTGTTCAAGGTACAGTTTCACGGTGTTTGACAAATTTTCTGTTCAAGTGAATGGAATTTTACTGAACAAGTAACATGGAATTACAGGAATACATATTGACAGCACTAGCGAGTAAGACTGTAATTTTTGTCACGCATCAAGTTGAATTTCTACCTGTGGCCGATCTTATACTGGTATGAGTTCTTATTTGATGAATGCAGACATGTAGTAATATTGGTATTTGCCCCTTATGTTGCATTGGGGTTTCTGTTTGTTTAGTTGATGGAACATATGACTGTATTGTATTGCTTTTTGTCCCTAACTGTACCAGGATCATTTTTAGTTTCACCTTCTTTTCTTTAAAAAAAAAAGAGCTTGTACTGCAGAGCTGCACCTTGTGTAAACTTTGTAGTTTGGTTTAAAATATAATATCGAAACATAACTGTTCCACAGGACTGTAGCATATGGACTTTTGTGCCAACTTGAGTATTTGTGGAACAATACTTATTTTGTATGTCCTTTTGATCAATTTGATAAACCTGAATTTGCAGTCAGTTTAGCGTATAGTAGTATTATGCATGCATCTGATGCTGGAAAGTTTTATTAAATGAAATTCTTCTGACACTCATCTTCTGACTGTGCAGGTTCTTAAAGAAGGTCGCATCATACAGGCTGGGAAGTATGATGAACTACTTCAAGCAGGAACTGATTTTAACACTTTGGTTGCTGCTCACCATGAAGCAGTTGAAGCTATGGATATTCCAAATCAGTCACCTGGTTCAGATGAAAGTACGTCACTAGATGGCTCTGTTATAAAATGTGATGCAGCTGGAAATAATATTGACAGCTTGGCTAAGGAAGTGCGAGTGAGTGCATCAGTTTCAGATCAGAAAGCCATTAAGGAGAAAAAGAAAGCAAAGCGCTCAAAGAAAAAACAATTTGTTCAGGAAGAGGAAAGAGTGAGAGGAAGAGTCAGCATGAAGGTTTATTTGTCATACATGGCTGCAGCATATAAAGGGTTGTTGATTCCCCTTATAATCCTTGCACAAGGATTATTTCAGCTTCTTCAAATAGCGAGTAGTTGGTGGATGGCTTGGGCTAATCCCCAGACAGCAGGAGACCAACCTAAAGTCAGTCCTATGGTCCTTCTTGTTGTTTATATGGCCCTCGCATTTGGAAGCTCCTGGTTTATATTTGTGAGAGCCTTACTGGTGGCCACATTTGGTCTAGCAGCTGCCCAGAAATTGTTCCTGAAGATGCTTAGAAGTGTGTTTCGAGCACCAATGTCTTTCTTTGACACTACACCTGCTGGACGGATCTTGAATCGTGTAAGTTTTTCATTTTACCCTAATATTTTATGCTGTCGAAATATTATTTCCGTATACTTGACCATATTTATTTTCTCTCTTTTTCAAATGCTCTTCCCTTTCGTATTATACGATTTTGGATTATTTAATGTGATGTTTTGGATCATTTGTGGCCTTTCAGGTGTCTATTGATCAAACGATGGTGGATCTTGATATTCCTTTTAGACTTGGTGGCTTTGCTTCAACAACCATACAGCTTCTTGGAATTGTTGGTGTAATGACACAAGTAACATGGCAAGTGTTACTTCTTGTTCTTCCAATGACTGTGGCTTGCTTGTGGATGCAGGTGATTTTTTTTTATCCTCGAGTCTCAGATTTCAAACTCTGTTGCTTTTCACAAAGATGACTCAAAACAATACTTGAACTTAATTTAAACTTTAGCATCAGCATCAGTGTCCTTTTTGTTTTGCGCCTTTTGGCTAAATAGTGTCGAAGGGCATATCACCTAAATGTCAGTGTTTCAATGCAGAAATACTATATGGCTTCATCAAGGGAACTGGTTCGCATTGTGAGCATCCAGAAATCTCCAGTTATTAATCTCTTTGGTGAGTCCATTGCTGGAGCAGCCACAATAAGAGGCTTTGGCCAAGAAAAAAGGTTCATGAAGCAGAACCTGTATCTTCTTGATTGTTTTGCTCGCCCTTTCTTCTGCAGTCTTGCAGCTATTGAATGGCTTTGCCTACGCATGGAATTGCTTTCGACTTTTGTATTTGCTTTTTGCATGATTCTTCTGGTGAGCTTTCCACATGGAAGTATCGATCCAAGTAAGCATACTAAGTATTTCTGCGCACTTTTACAAGGAGTTTGTTTGTATTTGCAAGCTGATGACTTTTTGAAGTTTGATTTTACACAATGCTTCATCGATGAAAGTTGAGATGTGGTTCTGAGAAGATAATTAAATATCATTTTCTATTGGTAATTTTTTGTTGTTGTTCGTAACAATTTGCATGTTCTGGGCAGGCATGGCAGGCCTTGCTGTAACATATGGACTTAATTTAAATGCTCGTCTGTCACGGTGGATACTAAGCTTTTGTAAGCTTGAAAATAAGATTATTTCCATTGAAAGGATTTACCAGTACAGCCAAATTCCCAGTGAAGCCCCTCCAACTATTGATGATTCTCGCCCTCCATCCTCATGGCCAGAGAATGGAACAATTGATATAATTGATTTGAAGGTATGTGGTTTTGCTTTGACTATTAATGTGGAAAAACCTTGTGCTTAACTTCTTCAGGCGCTTGGAGATGCTCTTGTTTTTCTTTGATAAAACCTCATATCATATGCATTAGAAGATAGTACCTAATTTCGAATGCCTTAAAAAAAAAACCTAGTTTTCAAATTTTCATACATTTCATGACCTTAATTAGTTCAAACGTATTTCTGATTTCGTTTAAATTATTTTTAACTCTTTGATTTTTCCACCTTCTTCTTCCAATCCTACACTTCAATTTATTTTTCTACTTCTTTATCTTGATAGTGTTCGGTGAATAGGTGATGGAGATTAACTTTCTACTATGAGTTTTATTTTTCTTATAAAACCTGGAGTATTTTGGTAGATGAGTACTGAGCTTGGGACAACAAAAAACTATCCTTGCCTTGGAAGTTGTGATTGCTAAGTCCATTGTCTTGAAAACTCTTCTACACATTCAGGTTGCAGAGTCTAATATTACTATTGGGTAAAGTTTTCCTCTGGTTATCGTTGGAATTTTCATAAAGAAATTAATTTACATTTTTGGGAGTTCATATATAAAATGTTTGTTTTCAAAAACTTTTATTGGATCTGCTGCTAATTTAACGAGGGAGATTTGTATTGCAGCAACCCTATATAAAACAAGTACAGATATCTAGCCTTTTAGAAGACACCCTTTGCTTAGATTTGTTTGATCCTGGAAAATGGAACTTGTCCCAGCGAGGGAGCTGGCAATTGATAAAAGAATTTGCTGTCCGTGTTTTTTTTTTCTTTTTTTGCTTGCTGTTTTTTTTTGGGATGGTCCTGATCACAGCAATTGTTTTACAATAAATCTCATTCCTCTTGTAACATGCTGGCTAATGGATATATGGTTCCATTTAATTTGGGTGGCACCCCATTGATCTCCTACTCTAATAAATCTTTAGTGCATAAAAAAAAAGCGGTTGTTTCAGAAATTGTTATGCTTATTTTTTCCCGGCTTTAATGAAGGTTCGTTACAATGAAAATCTACCTCTGGTTCTTCATGGTGTCTCCTGTTCATTTCCTGGTGGAAAGAAGATTGGAATTGTTGGGCGAACTGGAAGTGGTAAATCTACATTGATCCAGGCATTGTTCCGATTGATTGAACCATCTAGTGGGAGGATCATCATAGACAGCATAGATATTTCAGCAATTGGCCTTCATGACCTTCGTAGCCGTCTGGGTATCATACCTCAGGATCCTACCTTATTTGAGGGGACCATTAGGGGCAATCTTGATCCCCTTGAAGAACATTCAGATCAGGAAATATGGCAGGTTTGTTTCATACTCCATTATCGTCTTCTTTTTGGTAATTAACTTGGTAGGTAAAAAAACCTTAATTTTTTTGAATATATCAAGAAAGTATTAAAATGTGTTTTATTGTGAAGAATATTGATCCCCACTCATGAACCAAAAAAAATGATAATATAAGAACACTCTTGAGAACTGTTATTCGTAATGTGACTCGAATTAAATCCAACGCATGGCTGCCCTTCTTAAATTTGCCAAAGCAACACCAAAATAGATGTTTTCTAGTTGATTAGGGTGGATTTCCTCCAGATGGAATGAAAATTCTTATTGAACTAAAACGCTCCCTGAAACTTTTCTTGGTTAAATGATCCTGGCAATGCAATGCAGTGCATTCAACATAACTACTGGATTTTGATTTGTTGTAGGCACTGGACAAGTCACAACTTGGAGATATAGTCTGTGAGAAAGAGCAAAAGCTTGATACACCGGGTATGTAGAAAATTAATGTTGATAATATTCCTTTCCGCCGACCTGGAAGAAGGAAATTTACAAAATTCTGTTGTGTATGAATGATTTCAGTTGTATTTTCCACGTGTCATTTGCAGTGCTAGAAAATGGAGAGAATTGGAGTGTGGGGCAACGACAGCTTGTTGCTCTTGGCCGTGCTTTGCTTAAACAGGCTAGAATACTTATGCTTGATGAGGCAACGGCATCAGTTGATACAGCCACAGATAATCTCATTCAGAAGATAATTCGAACAGAATTTAAGAATTGCACAGTGTGCACCATTGCACATCGTATCCCTACTGTCATAGACAGTGATCTGGTTCTGGTTCTCAGTGATGGTACGTACAGTTTTTTTTTCTCTTTTTCTTTTTATGAAGAACAATTGTCAGCAGATAATTAAGAAATATGACTAGAGAGAATATATTAAGTGCATTTCGGGTTATTATTCTTTTTCGAGCTTTCTCCATTGAGAAGGATAATCCATGATATTGGGTTGGGTTGGGTTGGGTTGGTTTGTTTTTTTTTCCTGGATCCTGCCTATTTTGTTGAAAATTAGTGTAAAAATAAACAATAATAACTTGGAGCAAGTCAAGTTAAGGAATCATAAACCGATTTTTAGTCTTCTACAGCCACAGGTGTAAGTTTTTAGTGTAGCACGAGCACCTGGTAAAATTTTCTCTCTTCATAACTGTTCAGAACTGGTATGATTTTGGTACATTCCGCATTCTTACAAGGTTCTTGCAATTACTTGGCCTTGGCATACTTATTGAGTCCTCTCTTCTCCTTTTTCTCTATTTCCAGGCCGCGTTGCAGAATTTGATACTCCAGCGCGATTGTTAGATGATAAATCATCCCTCTTTCTAAAGTTGGTGACAGAGTATTCGTCAAGGTCAAGTGGCATCCCAGAATTTTGAAAAGGTACTGGCATGCCCAAAAACCTTGAAGTCCAAGGCACATGAAGGGCAGATGGGTATTTGAAAAGTGAAGTGGCTAATGCTGCTCCACAGGCTGCTGTTGCATTCGGCAAATGGAAGGGTAAGGGAGGAAGGTGGTAGTTAAAAGAAATTCCCAGAGGAGGGAACTAATTTCTATTTCAGGGAAATTACCAGTCAATTGAATTCATCCCCTTAAACTGTTTATGGGAATTTATGCATGGTTGGTATGCTCTGTGACAGAAAATGAGGCGGGAGGTTAGAGTTTGGGAATAATCACATGAAAGGAAAAAATCGAGCGGCTTATACTTGTTCAATGATGTGAAACAAAATGGGTTTAGATCTTAACAGGCTGTTGTTAATTTAGTTAGGAAATTTGTAGAGCTGGACTACTCATTGTGAATTCCTTCCACTTCTTTTAGTTGTGAGAATACAGCTTAAACTTATGCCACAAGTTGTCGTTGCGACAAAGAGATCTGAAACCTTACTGGGTTGTTTTTCTTTGTCTTGATTGTGAATTTAGGATGCAATGGTGGTGGCACCCTTGGAACACCAGTAAGTCAGTAACTGGTTTCATTCCATGCAAGTCTCAGCAGTGTTGGGATTTACTTTATGAAAGTAAATTTTATCATTGTTTGAATTGGTTTGAGTACTGTGAACCATGAAGGATCCTTCCTTTTGTTTTGCAAACTTGTAATTCATTACTAAAGAAGGTTCCTACTCAAAATATTATCTACATTATATAGATTATGGATGTAGCATCTGCCATGTAATGTAATGTAGGGAAGATACTTGGTAAGAGTGTTCGCGGTCGGTTTCAATTGCTTTTTGACATTGAGTGCGAAACAGACATGGTCGGTTTTTATTGAAAAGCTCGAACAGGACAAAAAATGAAATTCAAAAAAGACATCAAATGCAATAAAAATTCAGATTAAGAAATCAAGAAACAAGTACTACTACTAGGGAAGAGAAATCAAGTATAAGAGGCTTTTAACCTAATTCAGGTCAGAGTATATACATATATATTAAAAACATAAAGGACAAAGCAGAATAACAAAGGGAAGGAATTCAGGTCAGAGTATATATATATATATATTAAAAACATAAAGGACAAAGCAGAATAACAGAGGGAAGGTCTCCACTCTCCAGATCCCTCATTACAGATCAATTCCATTGAAAAACCAGCAATTCTTTAGGATTTGTTGCACTAACAAAACCATCACTTGCTCATTAACTGCAAAATACTAACTACTGCTATTTTAGGAGGCGTCGGCCACTGCCCATAACCGCAAAATACTAACTACTTCTGCTATTTTAGGAGGCGGCGGCCACGGCCCATACCTTTTCTTCTGTACACAGCGTATTGCAAGCTCAGTGACGTTCACTCCACGACTAGCATCAAAACCCGGGTCTCTCTTCAGGCTCTTATGCACGAGCGAAGTTTTACACCAAAACCTCTTCCTTAGTTGGCTGTACTTCTCTAGTGCCCATTGCTGAACTGTACGACCTCTATCCTTCCCTTGCATTGTGGCTTGCCAAGCGGCGATCGAGCTGTCCCTGTCCCAGACCCTCTTGCTTATGAGCATAAGGAGTACCACACCAAACGCAAATACATCTGTCCACTCTGTGTAGATACCTATGAAATAGAGTCCCAAGAGAACAAAAGGCATTAATTAAGCACCCAGAAAATTAGCCGAAGGAAACCTCCAGAACCCGATCCAAGCTCTTGGCATGTAAGAGCCACATAAAGGCCTTCTCTTACATGAGATGTCAGGGGGGTATAACCACAAATCCCTCCCACCAGCATAGCAAAGTCAAATAGAACAGGATTGGAATCCTAAAAAGAAAGAGAAGAATAATTAGCCATTCACCACTGATTAAGACGAGAATAATAAAGCATATAAAAGATCGATGTTGTACAACTAAATCCAACCTGATCAAGCATTACATGAGCAGCATCTATATTGCAAACAAAGTACTTGGGTTCATGGGAATGTAAAAACTCAATCACAGATGCAAATTTAAGAGCGACATTCAACCTCGTTTGCCAAGTAAAAGAATCTGCAGATAAAGCAGGACTTGTAAGTAAAATAAGAGGGAGATTGTGTAACAATCCAATTCAATGGAAATCAAAGTAAGTAGCATTGCATCACCCCGTTTCATGAGCTTGTGCACTGTGTCCACAGAATTAAGATCATAGACAACACCGATATGATCATCATCATCACAGCAATACCCAATCAGCTTCACCAAATAAGGATGATCCCTATGCGGCTCAAGAAAATAACTTCTTGCTGGAATGACGGCAAATTAGACAAATAAACTAGATAGGATATATATATATATATATATATATATATATATATATATATATATATATATATATATATATCAATACAAACAACGGGACGGGAAGTTATGTTAAGAAGCATACCTGCAATCTCACAACATTTTCACGCCCGATAGTAGTGTAGACATCTTGAGGAACCCAAATTTTCACCGTCACCTCTTGACCCTGCAGAGTTCTTCCACGGTAAACTTTGCAAAATTGGGTCCAGTCAATAAAATCCTTCTCGCTGAAGTTATTGGTGAACATCTTCAAGTCATTCCACTTGAATTTTTCTGGAGTTCTGCGTCCATTATCTGATTATTCCATCCCCAATTCGGGAATAATAGATGTAACAAAAAGAAAACCCTAATTATCCATTACCCAATTCCACCGGTACACTTTGCAAGAGTGTGTAAGGTATACGAAATTTTCCTTACCCAAGTTATTGGTGAACTTCATGAAGCGCTCCCAGTCGGGTACCTCTGGAGGCGATGTGAAAAGTGCATCAAACCCTAACAGATGTAATCAAAAAGAAAAAACCCTCATTATACATCAATTGACTACACTGGTACGATTGGAAAAATTGGGCAACGTCAATAGAGTTTTCCTTACGCAAGTTAGTGGTGAACATCTCCAATTCCTTCGAATCGAGTTCCTCCGGAGATCCTTCATTAACCGACTCCATCGATCCTTCATCAACCGATTCGATCAATCCTTCATTAACCGATTCCATCGCTACTAATTAGGTAAGGATAGATGTAACAAAAGTAAAATCAATCAGCAGCCCTAATTCTCTCTTAATCGAAAAGAAAGTGTGTTTTCCTGGTTGTAATCAATCTCTTCGCGCCCTTTCTTTTTACGACATCGTTTCATTGGTGTATTTTGAACTTATAAAACGGCATCGTTTAGCCTTTTGCCCTTCTGGTCATTGTCTTGTCAACTTAGTTTATTTTATTATTTCCTTTAAGATCAAGATGACCGTTGGTCATCTTTCTATTTGAACTTGTTCAGTTACCATTGCTTGGGGGGACTCTTCTGATGAACTAGAACTAGTAAGATTTTTCTCTTCTCTCTTGCGATCTCTCTTGGATGTAGCCTTTTTAACTTGCCTAGTTGAAAAGGTTGCAGCCAGCCACAACAGCTCACTTCTTTCATATTTTGTAGATTTTCTTGGATAATCTCTAGTTATAAAATTATCTCTTCCAACATAGACCGGTAGTCGGGATTCTTGTAGCAACATTCTCGAAGAAGCCTAAACCAAGCAAATCAAGCATTGTTATGACTTTCATGCAACGTACATGAATGGTTTTATAAGGAAGTCATAAACACGAAATAATCTTATTTCATTGCCACTACCTACATACAATCATCATCATCTTGAGTCTTTATCTAAAAGTTTGAGGTCAACTAAATGAGTTTATGGTAAATCAACGAGAATTAACTATGGATTCATTCCACCATTCATTTTTATCTAAGATCATACTTTCATCAACTCATATTAAAATTATAAATCACATAGCAAGCAAATCTAAAAGCCCATTTCATTTTTTTCGTTCTTTTATATCCTCTTTTACCATATAAGATATGATTGATTACACACCTTTTGCTGCTTAGTGATACCATTCTAGGACTGCTTCTTTGAACTACAAACAACGGGACGGGAAGTTATGTTAAGAAGCATACCTACAATCTCACAACATTTTCACGTCCGACAGTAGTGTAGACATCTTGAGGAACCCAAATTTTCACCGTCACCTCTTGACCCTGTAGAGTTCTTCCACGATAAACTTTACAAAATTGGGTCTAGTCAATAAAACTCCTCTCGCTGAAGTTATTGGTGAACATCTTCAAGTCATTCCACTTGAATTTTTCTGGAGTTCTGCCTCCATTATCTGATTATTCCATCCCCAATTCGGGAATGACAGATGCAACAAAAAGAAAACCCTAATTATCCATTACCCAATTCCACCGGTACACTTTGCAAGAGTGTGTGAGGTATACGAAATTTTCCTTACACAAGTTATTGGTGAACTTCACGAAGCGCTCCCAGTCGGGTACCTCTGGAGGTGATGTGAAAAGTGCATCAAACCCTAACAGATGTAATAAAAGAGAAAAAAAACCTCATTATACATCAATCGACTACACTGGTATGATTGGAAAAATTGGGCAACGTCAATAGAGTTTTCCTTATGTAAGTTAGTGGTGAACATCTCCAATTCCTTCGAATCGAGTTCCTCCGGAGATCCTTCATTAACCGACTCCATCGATCCTTCATCAACCGATTCGATCAATCCTTCATTAACCGATTCCATCGCTACTAATTAGGTAAGGATAGATGTAACAAAAGGAAAATCAATCAGCAGCCCTAATTCTCTCTTAATCGAAAAGAAAGTGTGTTTTCCTGGTTGTAATCAATCTCTTCGCGCCCTTTCTTTTTACGACATCGTTTCATTGGTGTATTTTGAACTTATAAAACGGCATCGTTTAGCCTTTTGCCCTTCTGGTCATTGTCTTGTCAACTTAGTTTATTTTATTATTTCCTTTAAGATCAAGATGACCGTTGGTCATATTTCTATTTGAACTTGTTCAGTTACCGTTGCTTGGGGGGACTTGCTTCTGATGAACTAGAACTAGTAAGATTTTTCTCTTCTCTCTTGCGATCTCTCTTGGATGTAGCCTTTTTAACTTGCCTAGTTGAAAAGGTTGCAGCCAGCCACAACAGCTCACTTCTTTCATATTTTGTAGATTTTCTTGGATAATCTCTAGTTATAAAATTATCTCTTCCAACATAGACCGGTAGTCGGGATTCTTGTGGCAACATTCTCGAAGAAGCCTAAACCAAGCAAATCAAGCATTGTTATGACTTTCATGCAACGTACATGAATGGTTTTATAAGGAAGTCATAAACACGAAATAATCTTATTTCATTGCCACTACCTACATACAATCATCATCATCTTGAGTCTTCATCTCAAAAGTTTGAGGTCAACTAAATGAGTTTATGGTAAATCAATGAGAATTAACTATGGATTCATTCCACCATTCATTTCTATCTAAGATCATACTTTCATCAACTCATATTAAAATTATAAATCACATAGCAAGCAAATCTAAAAGCCCATTTCATTTTTTTCGTTCTTTTATATCCTCTTTTACCATATAAGATATGATTGATTACACACCTTTTGCTGCTTAGTGATACCATTCTAGGACTGCTTCTTTGAACTACAAACAACGGGACGGGAAGTTATGTTAAGAAGCATACCTACAATCTCACAACATTTTCACGTCCGACAGTAGTGTAGACATCTTGAGGAACCCAAATTTTCACCGTCACCTCTTGACCCTGTAGAGTTCTTCCACGATAAACTTTACAAAATTGGGTCTAGTCAATAAAACTCCTCTCGCTGAAGTTATTGGTGAACATCTTCAAGTCATTCCACTTGAATTTTTCTGGAGTTCTGCCTCCATTATCTGATTATTCCATCCCCAATTCGGGAATGACAGATGCAACAAAAAGAAAACCCTAATTATCCATTACCCAATTCCACTGGTACACTTTGCAAGAGTGTGTGAGGTATACGAAATTTTCCTTACACAAGTTATTGGTGAACTTCACGAAGCGTTCCCAGTCGGGTACCTCTGGAGGTGATGTGAAAAGTGCATCAAACCCTAACAGATGTAATAAAAGAGAAAAAAAACCTCATTATACATCAATCAACTACACTGGTATGATTGGAAAAATTGGGCAACGTCAATAGAGTTTTCCTTACGTAAGTTAGTGGTGAACATCTCCAATTCCTTCGAATCGAGTTCCTCCGGAGATCCTTCATTAACCGACTCCATCGATCCTTCATCAACCGATTCGATCAATCCTTCATTAACCGATTCCATCGCTACTAATTAGGTAAGGATAGATGTAACAAAAGGAAAATCAATCAGCAGCCCTAATTCTCTCTTAATCAAAAAGAAAGTGTGTTTTCCTGGTTGTAATCAATCTCTTCACGCCCTTTCTTTTTACGACATCGTTTCATTGGTGTATTTTGAACTTATAAAACGGCATCGTTTAGCCTTTTACCCTTCTGGTCATTGTCTTGTCAACTTAGTTTATTTTATTATTTCCTTTAAGATCAAGATGACCGTTGGTCATATTTCTATTTGAACTTGTTCAGTTACCGTTGCTTGGGGGGACTTGCTTCTGATGAACTAGAACTAGTAAGATTTTTCTCTTCTCTCTTGCGATCTCTCTTGGATGTAGCCTTTTTAACTTGCCTAGTTGAAAAGGTTGCAGCCAGCCACAACAACTCACTTCTTTCATATTTTGTAGATTTTCTTGGATAATCTCTAGTTATGAAATTATCTCTTCCAACATAGACCGGTAGTCGGGATTCTTGTAGCAACATTCTCGAAGAAGCATAAACCAAGCAAATCAAGCATTGTTATGACTTTCATGCAACGTACATGAATGGTTTTATAAGGAAGTCATAAACACGAAATAATCTTATTTCATTGCCACTACCTACATACAATCATCATCATCTTGAGTCTTTATCTCAAAAGTTTGAGGTCAACTAAATGAGTTTATGGTAAATCAACGAGAATTAACTATGGATTCATTCCACCATTCATTTCTATCTAAGATCATACTTTCATCAACTCATATTAAAATTATAAATCACATAGCAAGCAAATCTAAAAGCCCATTTCATTTTTTTCGTTCTTTTATATCCTCTTTTACCATATAAGATATGATTGATTACACACCTTTTGCTGCTTAGTGATACCATTCTAGGACTGCTTCTTTGAACTACAAACAACGGGACGGGAAGTTATGTTAAGAAGCATACCTACAATCTCACAACATTTTCACGTCCGACAGTAGTGTAGACATCTTGAGGAACCCAAATTTGCACCATCACCTCTTGACCCTGTAGAGTTCTTCCACGATAAACTTTACAAAATTGGGTCTAGTCAATAAAACTCCTCTCGCTGAAGTTATTGGTGAACATCTTCAAGTCATTCCACTTGAATTTTTCTGGAGTTCTGCCTCCATTATCTGATTATTCCATCCCCAATTCGGGAATGACAGATGCAACAAAAAGAAAACCCTAATTATCCATTACCCAATTCCACCGGTACACTTTGCAAGAGTGTGTGAGGTATACGAAATTTTCCTTACCCAAGTTATTGGTGAACTTCACGAAGCGCTCCCAGTCGGGTACTTCTGGAGCTGATGTGAAAAGTGCATCAAACCCTAATAGATGTAATAAAAAGAAAAAAACCTCATTATATATCAATCGACTACACTGGTATGATTGGAAAAATTGGGCAACGTCAATAGAGTTTTCCTTACGCAAGTTAGTGGTGAACATCTCCAATTCCCGTCGAATCGAGTTCCTCCGGAGATCCTTCATTAACCGACTCCATCGATCCTTCATCAACCGATTCGATCAATCCTTCATTAATCGATTCCATCGCTACTAATTAGGTAAGGATAGATGTAACAAAAGGAAAATCAATCAGCAGCCCTAATTCTCTCTTAATCGAAAAGAAAGTGTGTTTTCCTGGTTGTAATCAATCTCTTCGCACCCTTTCTTTTTACGACATCGTTTCATTGGTGTATTTTGAACTTATAAAACGGCATCGTTTAGCCTTTTGCCCTTCTGGTCATTGTCTTGTCAACTTAGTTTATTTTATTATTTCCTTTAAGATCAAGATGACCGTTGGTCATATTTCTATTTGAACTTGTTGAGTTACCGTTGCTTGGGGGGACTTGCTTCTGATGAACTAGAACTAGTAAGATTTTTCTCTTCTCTCTTGCAATCTCTCTTGGATGTAGCCTTTTTAACTTGCCTAGTTGAAAAGGTTGCAGCCAGCCATAACAGCTCACTTCTTTCATATTTTGTAGATTTTCTTGGATAATCTCTAGTTATGAAATTATCTCTTCCAACATAGACCGGTAGTCGGGATTCTTGTAGCAACATTCTCGAAGAAGCCTAAACCAAGCAAATCAAGCATTGTTATGACTTTCATGCAACGTACATGAATGGTTTTATAAGGAAGTCATAAACACGAAATAATCTTATTTCATTGCCACTACCTACATACAATCATCATCATCTTGAGTCTTTATCTGAAAAGTTTGAGGTCAACTAAATGAGTTTATGGTAAATCAACGAGAATTAACTACGGATTCATTCCACCATTCATTTCTATCTAAGATCATACTTTCATCAACTCATATTGAAATTATAAATCACATAGCAAGCAAATCTAAAAGCCCATTTCATTTTTTTCGTTCTTTTATATCCTCTTTTACCATATAAGATATGATTGATTACACACCTTTTGCTGCTTAGTGATACCATTCTAGGACTGCTTCTTTGAACTACAAACAACGGGACGGGAAGTTATGTTAAGAAGCATACCTACAATCTCACAACATTTTCACGTCCGACAGTAGTGTAGACATCTTGAGGAACCCAAATTTTCACCGTCACCTCTTGACCCTGTAGAGTTCTTCCACGATAAACTTTGCAAAATTGGGTCTAGTCAATAAAACTCCTCTCGCTGAAGTTATTGGTGAACATCTTCAAGTCATTACACTTGAATTTTTCTGGAGTTCTGCCTCCATTATCTGATTATTCCATCCCCAATTCGAGAATGACAGATGCAACAAAAAGAAAACCCTAATTATCCATTACCCAATTCCACCGGTACACTTTGCAAGAGTGTGTGAGGTATACGAAATTTTCCTTACCCAAGTTATTGGTGAACTTCACGAAGCGCTCCCAGTCGGGTACCTCTGGAGGTGATGTGAAAAGTGCATCACACCCTAACAGATGTAATAAAAAATAAAAAAAACCTCATTATACATCAATCGACTACACTGGTACGATTGGAAAAATTGGGCAACGTCTATAGAGTTTTCCTTATGTAAGTTAGTGGTGAACATCTCCAATTCCTTCGAATCGAGTTCCTCTGGAGATCCTTCATTAACCGACTCCATCGATCCTTCATCAACCGATTCGATCAATCCTTCATTAACCGATTCCATCGCTACTAATTAGGTAAGGATAGATGTAACAAAAGGAAAATCAATCAGCAGCCCTAATTCTCTCTTAATCGAAAAGAAAGTGTGTTTTCCTAGTTGCAATCAATCTCTTCGCGCCATTTCTTTTTACGACATCGTTTCATTGGTGTATTTTGAACTTATAAAACGGCATCGTTTAGCCTTTTGCCCTTCTGGTCCTTATTTTATTTTATTATTTCTTTTCAGATCAAGATGATCGTTGGTCATCTTTATATTTGAACTTGTTCAGTCTTGGGGACTTTGCTTCTGATGAACTAGTAAGATTTTTCTCTTCTCCTCTTGCGATCTCTCTTGGATGCAGCATTTTTGATTTGCATAATTGAAAAAGTTGCAGCCAGCCACAACAGTTCACTTCTTTCATATTTTGTAGATTTCTTGGATAATCTCTAGTTATGAAATGATCTCTTCCAACGTAGGCCGATAGTCGGGATTCTTGTAGCAACATTCTCGAAGAAGCCTAAACCAAGCAAATCAAGCATTGTTATGACTTTCATGCAACGTACATGAATGGTTTTATAAGGAAGTAATAAACACAACATGATCTTATTTCATTGTCACTACCTACATACAATCATCATCATATCTCAAAAGTTTGAGGTCGACTAAATGAGTTTATGGTAAATCAACAAGAATTCGCTCTGTATTCATTCCACCGTTCATTTCTAGCTAAAGATGATACTTTCATCAACTCATATTAAAATTATAAATGACATAGCAAGCAAATCTAAAAGCCCATTTCATTTTTTTGTTCTTTTATATCCTCTTTTAGCATATAAGAAATGATTGATTACACACACCTTTTGTTGCTTAGTGATACCATTTTCTAGCACTGCTTCTTTGAACTACAAGTGAAATGTCATAGTCCTTATCGAAACAGAACAAAAGGATTTATGAGAAAAAAGGAGGAAAAGAAAATAACCAAATAATCTGACATCTTGTTTTCACTAGATAAAAAAACCACAAAAGAATCTGCGTGAAGACAATTAACAAATAAAATAAAAGAGAGAAAAGAAAATGATTGTTGGGTAATTATCCTTAGGATCATTTCTTCAAAAATATCAAAAAACTAAAAAAACATTGAACTTGAGATAACACAATCAACAGACACAAGATTTATGTGAAAAACTCCAAACCGCAGAAAAAAAAAAAACCATGGGTGTTGTCACAAGGATATCAAGTATGTTTTGCTATTGCTAATGTTGGAAAGGTGACTCGGTAATTGTCGCACCCGCTCCATGGCAAAAAAAAATTAGTAATGACATTTTATAACTATTTTTATAGCATTAATTTGCTAGTTTATTTTTCAAGTTGGAAGCGAATGATGACTCAACCATTGTGAGAGCCACATATGGTAATAGGTAATATTCCTCTCATTAGCATTATGGTTTAAATTTTGCTTTCAATTAGGGTCAGCTAAGGTATGACACTATGTAGGTTGCCACTCCATAACTTCACACACAATTAGGGTCGACTAAGGTATGACCAATCGTTAGGTCGGTTTTTGGTTTCGGTTTCAAGTACAAAAGGAACAACCACCATAATTAAAGCTCGAACAGAGCAAGAAATAAAATTCAAAAAAGGGCATGAAATGTTGCGGAGCCGCCTTGCCCAATGATATTCTCATTGACAAAATTTTTGGAATACATACTCAGTTGATTGTGGGTGAAGGTATGAAGTGGCAATCTGCACAATGTCATTCCTTAGTAACCCTAATTGAAGCAACATTTAAATCATAATTCTAATGAGAGGAAGTGAGCTTACCTATTAACATCAATAGGTCCTGCCATGGTCAAGTCTGGATGCAATTAGCTTGAAGATAACAAAAACTACATAAGACAATTAGGTTTCAGTACCAAAACAAATAGATAACAACAATTAACTTGAAGATAACAAAAACTACAATAGACACATATGTTTCAGTACTAAAACAAATAGATAACAAAATGGAGGTTTCAGTAAACCCCCATTGTAAATGAACTACGTTACTTCCCTTAATTAAAAATCATATCTCTTCATTGGGAGAGAAGAAAATGGCAAATGGGTATGTCAAACAAGGTCCTTCAGCTCAATACAATTTCACCAGACTAATTTAACACCCAGACTAATTAAACACCAATTGAACACACAAGAAAAGGCAATAAATGAAAAACTGTAAGTGTCTTAACACGAATTGAACACACAAGACAAGACAATATATGAAAAACCATAGTGTCCAATACTAATTGAACACACAAGACAAGACACTATCATTGGGTAAGGTGGCTCGACTACGATATATCAGGGACGCATGCCCATATATATAGTCAAAGTCTTGAGACTAGAAATTGCTGTAAAGCACATCAGACCATATATGATACGACAACGCAACATAGTGCAAATGAAATCATAAGACAACATTAGCGTTTCCAGCAAATGTGCTTTGTTTAACATCTCACATCCCTTTTCAAATATCTTATCAAATGTCTCTTGCACATTGTTTCTTATACAAAGGTCATCTATGTGTTTTTTGGCTTAGTTTTGTCTTAATATATGTTTGTACAAATATTACATATGTTTCTATAATCCCAACATATGGGAAGATTGTTGAATATATATTAATAATTCAACTTGTACATAGTAAATATGTTACGGGTTGAGAATGATAGCCTTGATCTACCATGCCGTCTCCTCATATAATATGCCTCATAGGATATGATTATAATATGCCTCCTAGGATATGATGAGTCTGAAAACAACACAAGAAACCTCTACCTAGTGTATGAGCTACTTGATAGACACTATTTCTATCAAAAGCTTACAAATGGTAAGCAATTCTTTTAACTATGAAAAATAAATCATTATTAACTCTTACAACTATATTTGAAAAACCTTGCAGATGTTGATACTATGAAATGATAAAATGTTCTCAAAGTCATAAAAGGAATGCATAGAAACTTTCGATAATACGTCGATTTGACTTCATAAGTAAAGATTTAAAGCAAAAAAATCTCATGATCACACAAGTAAAAATAACACACATTAATACACGTAAATTTTCACTTATGATGTTGATTTGTTAGTATTAGTAATTGGTTTTAAATTAATTTTATGAGGCTACCATCCAATCATAATTGACTTCGGATCCATAACCGCCCAAGGAAGTGAAAGAACATGGGTGGATGAGGGAGAACAAAATTGGAAAAGAGTACGTACCATCCGAAACAAGCAATATAACATATCAATCATGTAAATCAAAGTTCTTATTCCAAACTAGCTATTAGAGTCAATGTGTACAAAGGGTGGTATCGGAGCTCGGGTTTCTTTTCTCTATCAGACCCTAATCCTATTTTTCATGGAATCATCTCAGTCGATCGCTGCCGAATCTTTCCCTATGTCAGTTCCCACGGCTGACCTCAATCCACCACCACTTGCTTTCGCCCCTCCTCCTTTCTCACCTGCTTCTATACCCATCTCCTCACTTAACATGCCTTCGACCTCTCTTGGTCATGAACACCCAGCAACCTCCATGATTAGCACTCTTGGTTCTGTACCTCATTTCTTGCCTACATCACCTCTACCTCCATGATTAGCACTCTTGGTTATGTACCTCCTTTCTTGCCTACATCACCTCTTTATTCATACCCGTATGTCACTTCTTCTCTTTATTCTTTTCCAACTTCAAAGTTGCCCACCTTACCATCTCTTCAAGGCTTTTGGATGTGAATGTTTTCCTAATTTAAGTGTCACGGTCCCACACAAATTTTCTCCTCGGTCAATTCGTTGTATCTTTATTGGATATGCCTCCCATTACAAAGGGTATCGTTGTCTCGATCCAGTCACAAATCGTGTTTACATAAGTCGTCATGTTATTTTTCATGAACATAAATTTCCATATCATGAACTTACGACTTCTTTGACACCTCCTTCATCACACACATCCCCTATTTATCTTTCTCTACCTTCGGCCCATATCTCTCCTCCTTCAACATGGTCTTCTACCAATGTTGAATATTCAACTCCTATCCCCACTACCACCTTCCCACTGACCCTACATTCCACCTCCCCACCCTCCACTATATCACCCACTATACACTTATCCCCAAATATGCCTAGTACTTTCTCCCCCACTACACCTCACCCATCCACTCCCGTAACTTTAACTCACCCCACACTACCTGCTCCCGCCACCTCATCTCCACTCACACCTGCCACCACTACCTCGACAGCAGCGCCACCTTCTTCCCTTCCTATCACAATTTCCAATGTCCATAGCATGCAAACAAGAGCAAAATCTAGCATCACAAAACCTCGAAATTTTTTTTCTCTTGTTGCCACAGGTGATCCAGTAGAACCTACTTGTTATTCTCAAGCAGTTAAAAATCCAAAGTGGCAATCAGCCATGGCTGATGAATACAATGCACTCATATCCAATGCCACTTGGGATTTGGTTCCATTTACTATTGGTACTAACATTGTTGGTTGTACATGGATCTACAGGATCAAATACAATTCTAATGGTTCGATTGAGCGGTACAAAGCCAGATTGGTGGCTTAGGGTTTTCATCAAAGACCCGGTATTGATTATCATGAGACGTTCAGTCTTGTTGTTAAACCCACAACTATCTGCACAGTTTTATCTATTGCTATTGGGGCTAACTGGCCAATTCAGCAACTTGATGTCAAAAATACCTTTCTACATGGTCATTTACTTGAGGATGTCTTTATGAGACAGCCTCCAGGCTTTGTGGACCCAAAATTTCCTGATTATGTATGCAAGCTTCGGAAAGCTATTTATGGCCTCAAACAGGCACCTCGAGCATGGTTTCAGCGCTTCAGTAATTTTCTACTTGCTAATGGTTTTCACTCCAGCCAATCCGATACTTCCATGTTTGTGAATCACTCTTCCTCGGGTACTTTGGTCCTCTTATTATATGTGGATATTATCCTCACTGGCACTCATTCTTCCGCTCTACATGCTTTTATTGGCATATTGTCGAAACAATTTGCTATGAAGGACCTTGGTGATTTACATTACTTTCTTGGCATTCAGGCCAACAGGTCCGCACAGGGCCTGCATCTCAGTCAGGAGAAATATCTGACGGATTTATTGCATCGGTTTTCTTTGGCCACGGTTAATTCCATTAAGACACCAATGATTAGCAAGACCATGTTATCTCTGCTTGATGGTGACCTTCTATCAGAACCTACTCTTTATCGAAGTATGGTCGGTGCCTTACGATATCTCACAATCACTCGTCCTGACATCGCCTATGTCGTCAATGTTGTTTCTCAGTTCATGCATGCTCCTCGTACATCTCACCTACAGGCTGTCAAGCGAATTTATCGGTGTCTCAAGGGTACTCCCCGACATGGTCTCTTGATTCGTCCTTCCAAATTCTTCACACTTACAACATATACTGATACTGACTGGGCTGGTTGTCTTGATAGTCGTCGATCTACCTCGGGTTATGCTATTTTTCTGGGTCCTAATCTCATATCTTGGCGTGCTAAGAAGCAACCCACTGTGTCTCGCTCCTCTACTGAGAGTGAGTATCGGGCTGTTGCTGAAACAGTTTGGATACGCCAATTGCTTCGAGATCTCAAAATTTTCTTGTCTCATCCTGTCAAGGTACTTCGTGATAATGTCAGTGCTACTTACTTGACTGCCAATCCTGTCTTTCATGAGCGTACTAAACATATTGGGGTTGATTATCACTTTGTTCGGGAACGTGTCTTACTTAAAGATATTGTTGTTCGCTTTGTTCCTTCTCGGGAGCAACTGGCAGATGTCTTCACTAAAGGTCTTTCTGCTCCACAGTTTACTATGCTTCGAGACAATTTGTCCGTAGTGTCCTTACATCCAGCTTGAGGGGGCGTATTAGAGTCAATGTGTACAAAGGGTCTTTATGTAATCTTATATGGTATACACACTCATATATATACAATGACAGACACTCATTCGAGCAAGCCAAAACATAAAACTCTTCACTAGCCACTAACAGTGCATGATCTCATTAAATAAATACTTAGGATATGTTGCTATATAATATGTAGGTTGTCACTATAATTATATACCATGGAGTAGAAATAACAATATCAAGTATGTTTTGCTAGTGTGAATAATATTTGGGAGGGTGGTTTGACAATTGTGTATCGGGGCACATCCATCCACGACCAAAATTTGATTTTCACAAGGATATTAGTACGTTTTTTTAATGTTAATGTTATTGAGAAAGATGGCTAGACAATTGTCGCACCCGCTCCATGATAAAATTCTTAATCTTTGTAAGTAAAACAACAAGCTCAATGATATATCCACGTTGTGGTTCTAATGTTAATGCAAGTGTATATATGTCATTCCTGTAATTAGTTTTTGATCGGTACATCACAGTTTCCACTTTTTAGTTTGATTGAAGATTTTACCATAGATAATAAAAACGGAATATATAATGTGTGTGCAAATATTAATTTTAAAGGAATACAATTTTAATTTATGTACAACAAATCATTAATGGTATGTGATCGCTCCAATGATACCATTATTTAGTCATTGAAAATTGGGTAAAAATAAATATTAAATAACCAAACATATATTATATGCTATATATCTGTCACCTAATTAATATTGGAATATATAATAAGAGATAACCTTAAAAAAAAGAGTCAATTACAGAAATACATATACTAATACGATGCATGCATATGTATTTCTCTGTTTCGCTTTACTCCACACAAAAATACACGTGGCCTCATGTAACTTGACTCCTCTAACGTGGTTGCACTAATTTTCTATACAACCAGATCATCAAGACCCCGATTAAAATCCACTTTAAGGCGGCTAAACATGGATTTATGCCCAGGCGCATATGCTATGTTCTCTGCGTCTACATATAAAAATATAAACGTCAAAGTGACGTCGTTTATGTTTATGCTGTTAACATAATTTAAGGAGGCCATCATCGTCTTGAGCAGACGTGTCTAAACCATCCTTCGTACGTGGCGCAATCTTAAAGGCTACCAACAACGGAACAACCCAGCGCGTCTACATATAAAAACATTTTATATTATGAATAGGTGATGGAGAACTTTCTACTATGAGTTTTATTTTTCTTATAAAACCTGGAGTATTTTGGTAGATGAGTACTGAGCTTGGGACATCCAAAAAAACTATCCTTGCCTTGGAAGTTGTCATTGCTACGTCCATTGTCTTGAAAACTCTCCTACATTATCAGTTTGCAGAGTGTAATATTGCTATTGGGTCAAGTTTTCCTCTGGTTATCGTTGGAATTTTCATAAAGAAATTTACATTTTTGGGAGTTCATATATAAAATGTTTGTTTTCAAAAACTTTTATTGGATCTGCTGCTAACATAATGAGGGAGATTTGTATTGCAGCAACCCTATATAAAACAAGTACAGACATCTAGCTTTTTAGAAGACACCCTTTGCTTAGATTTGTTCTCATTTTTTCTTTAAGCTATATTTTGATCATGGAAAATGGAACGTGTCCCAGCGAGGGAGCTGGCAGTTTGGCATACCTTAGGAGAGAGGGGCGTGACAGTTTGGTATCAGAGCAGTAGGTTTAGATACTTACAGTGATTAGGTTATCTAAGTTATGTCGTTGGCTACACATCATGCGCTTCTCGGCTGACCGGGTGAGTTTTTATTTCTGTGTTTCTTGCTTTTAGATTTATGTATACGTGTGTTACATTTTGTAGATATGGTTGACACACGTAATACTCGGGTGCGAGGACATGGACTGGGTAGGGGACGACATGAGGCGGGTATGCCCGAGGTGGTTCCATTGGAGCGTGGGCGGGGACGGAGAGGTAGGGGTGCGAGACGTGGTAGGGGTGCGAGACGTGGTAGAGGTGTGAGACGTGGGAGGGGCGGGGGCAGGCGAGGAGCTTATGTAGCTCCAGTAGATGATATTGGGGAGGACCAGGAGGTACCATTGGCACAGCCAGCACCACAGGGGGTAGAGGCGGTAGTGACTACTTTACGACAGGAGGTCCGTGATATTACTGAGTTGGTGAGAGCACTTGGGCAGACTGTTACAGGACCTGTGACACAGATTACCGCTCCAGCCCCAGCTGCACCACAGGCTCTTGCTGAGGTTCCAGCACAGGTTTCGGTTTTGGGTGGGTTACAGGAGGGTGTAGGATAGATTGTGAAGGCACAGGTAGCTCCTTTGGCGATTGATACTTCAATCAAGGAGTTAGCCGAGTTACGAAAGACGAATCCTCCGGTTTACAAAGGAGTCATAGATCCAGTGGCAGCAAAGGAGTGGCTTCACCAGCTACGCAGGAAGATGACTTCCTTGCGGATTCCTGAGGAGAGGAAGGCTTTATTAGCTGTAGAGTTCTTAGAGGGGGATGCTTTTACATGGTGGGAGGTGATGACAGTTAGTCGAGGCAGGGAGGGTATGCCATGGGCAGAGTTTGAGACAGTTTTTCTGGCGCAGTATGTACCACAGACAGTGCGCGTAGCTAAAGCTAAGGAGTTCCTTGAGTTGATTCAGTCCCCGGACATGACAGTGACTCAGTATCAGGCTCGCTTTGAGGAGTTAGGGCGATACGGGGAGGAGTATATTTCCACAGAGGAAAATAAGATACTAAGATTTCGGAGAGGATTGTCTCCAAAGATTTCACCTCACTTGGCAGCTCAGACTATCACCACCTATCACGAGTGTATTGACAAGGCACTCGGAGTTGAGAGGACTTTAGTGGAGATTAAGGATTAGTGGGAGATTCATAAGAGGAAGCTTGAGAGTTCTACATCTACTACTGGTGAGAGTAGTCAGCGCAAATAGAGGACTGATACCCGTGCGCAGCAACAGAGTCAGGGGCAGAGTTATCGGGGACCTAGACAGGGACAGCAGGGTCCTAGACAGGGTCAGCAGGGGTAGATATAGGGTCAGCAGAGGCAGAGATTGGACCAGCAGGGTCAGGCTCCGAGACCGGATCAGCAGCCCCAGCATTGCTATGCATGTGGTCATGTGGGCCATATGCGTTGGGATTGTCCTATGGCAAACAACCCGTTTATGTTTCCAGTGCGGTTTGCCAGGACATACTCGGAGGGATTGCCCACAGGGTGGAGAACCTACTCTGGCAGCACCTCGAGGTCAGAGACCTCCAGCTCCAATTCTAGCTTCAGTTACAGCACTAGCACCAGCACCGATTCCAGCACCAAGAGGTCTTGCAGGTCGGGGTAGACCACTAGCTCAGCAGCAGCAATAGGTTCAGAGAGGTGGAGTGTATGCACTCGGCCCTGATGTAGTACCAGCAGAGCGAGATCATTTGGGAGGTAGGTTTCTCTTATTCAGTTCTTGGGTACGTGTTTTGTTTGATACTGGTGCTACGCATTCATTTATTTCTGCATCATTTGCTGAGGCATTGGGTTTAGGGATTACGGGAGTGGCGAGGAGATTTATAGTTGATTCACCCCTAGGATAAGGTACCGTGATTAGTGGTATCTGTAGGGACTGTGTATTTAGTTTTGCAAACCATGAGTTTAGAGCGGATTTGCTTGTGATGCCATTTACTGATTTTGATGTTATTCTCGGATTGGATTGGTTAACTGAGTATGAGGCGATTATAGAGTGTGCTGAGAGGAGGATTACACTAACCACACCTACTGGGAGGGTTAGATTTCGTGGGACGAGACTTCTTCCGTGTCCACATTTTCTAGATAATCCTCAGTACACCGATTGTATTGTAGCGGGTTTGATTACCTCAGAGTCTAGGGAGGAGTCTTTGACTCCTATACCTGTGGTGGAGTATTTTATGGATGTTTTTCCTGATGATTTACAGGGGTTGCCACCGCAGAGAGAGATTGATTTTGTGATTGAGTTGTATCCGGGTACAGATCCTATTTCTACACCACCGTACAGGATGGCACCAGCAGAGCTGAAGGAGTTCGACGCTCAGTTGACAGGTTTACAGAAGTTGGGTTTTATTAGACCGAGCACTTCACCTTGGAGAGCACCTGTTCTGTTTGTGAAAAAGAAGGATGGTACGATGTAGATGTGTGTGGACAATCGACAACTGAATTGAGTGATGGTGAAAAATAAATATCCATTGCCGAGGATTAATGATCTGTTTGATCAGTTGAGGGGTAGTCCTTATTACTCCAAGATTGATCTCAGATCGGGATACCATCAGTTGGGGATCCGGGAGGAGGATATTCCGAAGACAGCTTTCCGCACACGGTTTGGCCATTATGAGTACTTGGTTATGCCATTTGGGCTAACCAATGCACCTGCAGCGTTTATGGATTTGATGCACAGGGTGTTTAGGTCGTATCTGGATCAGTTTGTGATTGTGTTCATTGATGACATATTGATTTATTCAGCCACTGAGGAGGAGCACGCTAGACATTTGGAGATTGTGCTGCAGACGCTCAGGGAGCATAGATTGTATGCCAAGCTGAGTAAGTGTGAGTTTTGGGTGACTCAGGTGAAATTTTTAGGGCATGTGATATCCCAGGAGGGGATAGCAGTGGATCCAGCTAAGGTGGAGGCAGTGATAGCATGGAGGAGATCGAAGAATGTAGGAGAGATTCACAGTTTCTTGGGATTAGCAAGGTACTACAGGCGTTTTGTTGAGGGATTCTCACAGATTGCAGCGCTGATGACACGGTTGACCCAAAAGGATGTTCCGTTCGTATGGTCAGACGAGTGTGAGCAAGACGGGGTGGTTGAGTATGCTTCACGTCTACTGAAGCCGCATGAGAGGAATTATCTTTATTGAGAGAGATTCGAGGTATTCTCAAATCATAGGAGTCTCCGGTATTTGTTTACTTAGAGTGATCTAAACCAGAGACAGTGCAGATGGATGGAGTACTTGGAGGACTTTGATTTTACTTTACAGTATCATCCAGGCAAGGCCAATGTGGTGGCTGACGCCTTGAGTAGGAGATTGATTGTAGCTCGGTTGGCTATCCGTGAATTTGAGTTAGTGGATACGCTTAGTCAGTACCGACTGGACGTGGAGGGGCGTGGAGACTTATTGAGTTTAAGGAGTTTGATTGCTCGCTCGGCACTTGTACGGTAGGTGTTGGATGCATAGTTGGGGGATGCACTATTTGATGATATAGAGGATATGGAGGGATGGATCAGAGGCACCGATGGTGGAGTTAGATTCAGGGGCCGGTTAGTGGTCCCAGAGGATATCAAGTTACGGGAGGAGATACTACGGGAGGCACACCATTCACAGTTTGCGATGCATCCTGGTGCTACCCAGATGTATCGAGATTTACGGAGACAGTATTGGTGGTGTGGCATGAAGAAAGATGTTGCACAGACCGTGACTCGATGTCTTACCTGTCAGTAGGTAAAGGCAGAGCATCTACGACCCGCAGGATTGTTACAGCCGCTTCCATTACCTGAGTGGAAGTGGGAGCATCTTACTATGGATTTTGTGATAGGTTTACCTATGACTCCACGGAGGCATGATGCGGTTTGGGTTGTTGTTGATCGGTTGACAAAGACAGCTCATTTTATGCCTATTCGACAGACAGATTCAATAGAGTCATTGACCAGGTTGTATGTACGAGAGATAGTCCGACTGCATGGCGTACCATTGAGTATTGTGTCTGATCGGGATCCCAGATTTACTTCACGGTTTTGGGGCAATTTTCAGGATGTTCTGGGGAAGAAACTGAACTTTGGTACAGCCTTTCATCCTCAGACTGATGGGCAGAGTGAGCGTACCATTCAGATTCTGGAGGATATGCTTCGGACTTGTGTGGTAGATTTCCGAGGTGATTGGGAGACTCATATTCCTTTGGTGGAGTTTGTGTACAATAATAGCTACCAAAGCAGTATACAGATGGCACCATATGAGGCACCATATGAGGCATTATATGGGAGACCTTGTAGATCACCATTGTGTTGGTCAGAGGTCGGTGACAGACCATTATTGGGTCCAGAGATGGTGTAGTAGACTAATGAGGTGGTGACAGTGATTCGGCGACGACTTCTGACAGCTCAGTCACGTCAAAAGAGTTACGGGGATAGGAGACGTAGACCTTTAGAGTTTCAGGTGGGGGATCACGTGTTTCTAAGGGTTAGTCCGAAGCGAGGGGTACAGAGATTTGGGAGAGCGGGGAAGTTAGCTCCGAGGTTTATAGGACCATTTGAGATTTTGGAGAAAGTGGGGATAGTAGCTTATCGATTAGCTTTACCCCCACAGTTGTCAGGGGTACATGGTGTGTTTCATGTGTCTATGTTACGGAGATACCATAGGGACCCTTCTCATATATTAGATTGGTCTACTTTGGAGATTGGTGAGGACGCTACTTTTGAGACACATCCTATCAGGATTGAGGATAGACAGGAGAGGCAGTTACGATCGAAGACCAACCCTTAGTCAAGGTGATATGGCAGCACTATGGAGCTGAGGAGGCGACCTGGGAGTTGGAGTCTGACATGCGAGCTAGATTTCCGGAGTTATTCACTACCTAGGTACGATTTTAATTTCGGGGACGAAATTTTCTTAAGGGGGGAGGATGTAATATCCTGACTCGATTATGCACTGTTTATGAAATTTTGGCACGTTCATCGAGGTGGAGTGAATCTCGGTGATTGCAAATCGGGATTTGGGGAGAATAAAAATTAAATTACGGAAAAGTATGAAAATATTTTTCATACATAGAGGATTTTAAAAGAAAATTTTTGGTACAAGAATTACTTAAATCGGATTTAAATTAGATTTATTATGAATTTTTGAAGTTAATTGGAACAACTTAGTTAGGGGTGTTTTTGAAAGGTGGGTGTTTTTGAAAGAATATATAAAAGTGAGAAAAATTAAAATAATTAAAAAAATAATTTGCAAATATGCCCTCTCTCTCACACGTGTTTCTCTCTCCTATTTCTCTTTCTCTCTCCTAAACCAGTTCAACGGCTGTTTTGGCGATTTCGGCTACGGTGGTGGTCGTGGTTGGTACCAAAAGAAGCGTATTGACGAGACGAGTGTAACCCAACTTGAATCACGTCGAACGGAGCTCCGGTTTGGGAGAAATCTGAGATTGAAGTTCCGGCCACCGTAAACTTCCTTTGGTCGATCCGGCCGATTCCGGCGACGGTTTGACTTGTTTCAGGTACCTATGAGTTCATCTCATCGAGCTCTTCAATTTGATATAAGATTTGGTAGGTTTGGGTGGCCGGATCGCCAGCGGTGATGTTGAGTGGGTTTCAGTCGAGTTGACCGAGTCAGGCCGAGTTGACTCGATTGACTGTGTGTTGACCGGTTTAGCCCGGTCTAACCCGGTTTTGACCCATTTGATCTGGTTTGACCCGATTTTGATCATTTGACCCGGTTTGACCGTTGACCGTAGTTGACCGACCGTATTTTAACTGTATTTTTGTATATCATGTTTTTCGGTGTAGGCGGTGATCCCGGTTGAGATTCGGAGCGGGTTGACTTTCAGAGTCAGGGGTTTGACAGGGACGTGTGCGTGGTATTTGCATTCTGATTTCCAGGTCGGGGTTTCTGAGTATCTCGCATGTGATTCTAGAGTTCCGGTTTCACGGACTCTTATTATATTGTGGTTCTGTCGGTTTTTGGGGGTGGAAATTCGACCTGTTTGTATATTTTATACGTATTCTCTGTTGATTATCATTGTTGATATGTTTTTGGGAGTGGGGTGATTGGCGGTGGTTGATGTACACTGTGTGGCCCATATAGGAGCCCAATATATTGAATTATTATAGATTATACAATAAACTGGGTACGTACCTGTAGACCGTCTGAGGTTAGGTGCATCACAGGGGACGCTCTCTGGTGTAGGCTATGCTATCGAGATATTCGATCCTCATCCAGTTTCGGTGTGGACCTAGACTGGGAGACACCCTGCGGGGATTAGGGTGGGTCCAGGGGTGGATTATGGATTATCGGAGACTGGTGTTTGTGGTTACGGTGTTGTATGGCCTTATCGGCTGTCATGTTACTTGGTTGGATTACTGTTGGTTATATATTTACTGTATCTCATATTATGCATCATATTCCTGGATTTCTTATTTCTGGATATCGGTGTTCCCTTTCTATGCCCTACTGAGCTTCTTGGCTCACCCCTCTTCTTCTTTCCCTTTCAGGTGAGTTGGATTTAGGTGACAGTGGTCAGCGGCGGGACGCATGAGCTGGTGTGTAGCCTCGAGCTATTTCTTTAGCGAGTTTTAAGGATTTTGGGTATTGTATTTGTATATGTGTTACTTATTTACTCAGTTTGATCTCGAGTAGATATGTCTCCTTATTTCCGCTGTTGTATAGATACTCCGATGTTTTCGATAGGTGTATATATGTGGTATTCTGGAGAGACTATGGGTTCATGGGAATGTAAAAACTCAATCACAGATGCAAATTTAAGAGCGACATTCAACCTCGTTTGCCAAGTAAAAGAATCTGCAGATAAAGCAGGACTTGTAAGTAAAGTAAGAGGGAGATTGTGTAACAATCCAATTCAATGGAAATCAAAGTAAGTAGCATTGCATCACCCCGTTTCATGAGCTTGTGCACTGTGTCCACAGAATTAAGATCATAGACAACACCGATATGATCATCATCATCACAGCAATACCCAATCAGCTTCACCAAATAAGGATGATCCCTTATGCTGCTCAAGAAAATAACTTATTGCTGGAATGACGGCAAATTAGACAAATAAACTAGATAGCATATATATATATATATATCAATACAAACAACGGGACGGGAAGTTATGTTAAGAAGCATACATGCAATCTCACAACATTTTCACGCCTGACAGTAGCGTAGACATCTTGAGGAACCCAAATTTTCACCGTCACCTCTTGACCCTCCAGAGTTCTTCCACGATAAACTTTGCAAAATTGGGTCCAGTCAATAAAATCCTTCTCGCTGAAGTTATTGGTGAACATCTTCAAGTCATTCCACTTGAATTTTTTTGGAGTTCTGCGTCCATTATCTGATTATTCCATCCCCAATTCGGGAATGATAGATGTAACAAAAAGAAAACCCTAATTATCCATTACCCAATTCCACCGGTACACTTTGCAAGAGTGTGTAAGGTATACAAAATTTTCCTTACCCAAGTTATTGGTGAACTTCACGAAGCGCTCCCAATCGGGTACCTCTAGAGGCAATGTGAAAAGTGCATCAAACCCTAACAGATGTAATCAAAAAGAAAAAACCCTCATTATACATCAATCGACTACACTGGTACGATTGGAAAAATTGGGCAACGTCAATAGAGTTTTCCTTACACAAGTTAGTGGTGAACATCTCCAATTCCTTCGAATCGAGTTCCTCCGGAGATCCTTCATTAACCGACTCCATCGATCCTTCATCAACCGATTCGATCAATCCTTCATTAACCGATTCCATCGCTACTAATTAGGTAAGGATAGATGTAACAAAAGGAAAATCAATCAGCAGCCCTAATTCTCTCTTAATCGAAAAGAAAGTGTGTTTTCCTGGTTGTAATCAATCTCTTCGCGCCCTTTCTTTGTACGACATCGTTTCATTGGTGTATTTTGAACTTATAAAATGGCATCATTTAGCCTTTTGCCCTTCTGGTCATGGTCTTGTCAACTTTGTTTATTTTATTATTTCCTTTAAGATCAAGATGACCGTTGGTCATCTTTGTATTTGAACTTGTTCAGTTACCGTTGCTTGGGGACTTGCTTCTGATGAACTAGACCTAGTAAGAATTTTCTCTTCTCTCTTGCAATCTCTCTTGG
The DNA here is from genome assembly GCF_013401445.1 of Tripterygium wilfordii. NCBI lineage: Eukaryota > Viridiplantae > Streptophyta > Magnoliopsida > Celastrales > Celastraceae > Tripterygium > Tripterygium wilfordii. The sequence continues at coordinate 10,053,635 of NC_052241.1, forward strand.
ATGTAGCCTTGTTGACTTGCCTAGTTGAAAAGGTTGCAGCCAGCCACAACAACTCACTTCTTTCATATTTTGTAGATTTTCTTGGATAATCTCTAGTTATGAAATTATCTCTGCCAACATAGACCGGTACTCGGGATTCTTGTAGCAACATTCTCGAAGAAGCCTAAACCAAGCAAATCAAGCATTGTTATGACTTTCATGCAACGTACATGAATGGTTTTATAAGGAAGTCATAAACACGAAATAATCTTATTTCATTGCCACTACCTACATACAATCATCATCATCTTGAGTCTTTATCTCAAAAGTTTGAGGTCGACTAAATGAATTTACGGTAAATCAACGAGAATTAACTATGTATTCATTCCACCATTCATTTCTATCTAAGATCATACTTTCATCATGTCACGCCCCGTTTTGGGTGGGGTCGTGAGATAGGAAAAACACATATACAAATTAGACAGACGTGGCTCAATTTTATAGAGCAATGAGCGTCAGCCTGCACAACAATAAACAATGGTCCTAAAGAGGACTCCAATGGCATTAAGCCTCCATAACATAACTCAATACTATCATAGTAATTAAGACCCCAATGGTCCATATCGTAGCGGAAACAAACAATAGCTCAAGTCAAAGGTGACTGAGTCATACATAAAGTTCAACAATTTAAAACGTTTAACCATCCTAACTAAAGGTAAGGAAACAGACATCTAGTAAACACGGGCAACACCACACTGTCACGTCTCCGACAGTAAATCCTGAACATTTTCCCGACCTGAGGGGGGGAAGGAAAATAAAGAAAAGAAGGCATGAGCGAAAGGCCCAGTAGGGAAATAAAAATAGAACGATAAACAACGAGGTATAGAAATACAATACCAGAAGGAACCGTACTAGATTCGGGCCCCTATAAAGATTCACAACGCTCAAAGTGCCATAGAAAATAAACATGGCACATAACAACAAGAATATGGATAAATGGTTACAAGGTACAATATCCCATATGCAACAATGAATGCAATTTACAACATATATATACATTTAAAATATTGTATATATTTAAAACAACAGGTGGAACAATTGAGGCACACCGAACGCTGAAGCACTCGTTGACCAAGTGTATACAAGTACACGTAAGGTCATAATCACACACAAGGGAGGATCCATTTAAGGAAAGTGTACTCCCCAAACAATAAGGATATCCTGACACCTAAACCGGTAGTGGGTTGTACACCCCACACCGAACAATGTGATGCAAGAACAACACAACCAACAATTGTCCACAAAACTTGGCTCAATATATGCCACATTACAATACATTTCAAAACATTTACCAATGATATAATTTTTTATATCATTACAAGAATTTACTTTAGCAACAACAGTACAACTAGGTTGTACCCAAAACAGTTTACAATACAGTGTTCTAAAATCTCATCTTGCGGTCTAATAAACTCGGGATCCTCCTAGGAGTCGCACAATGTCCAGGCCGAAGCCCCGGCGTCACTCCCGACCCCTCATCCATTGAACTCCATAAGAGTGTAAAATATGCAAATTATGGGTTTTGAATAAATTTATAATTTTCCTCTTTAATGCATTAAAAGAATTGGATGCAAAGAAAAGTATTTATACAATATTTTTCTTACGAAAATTCATAGTAAAACATGATGGATGCAAGACGATCTAAACCCACAACAACGGCTTAAGCCACAACAACATGTCCATGGAGGAAGACAAAGAATAATAGAGGCCAACAATTATCCATGGACGACAATCAAACAATTGTAAGAACAAGGAATTTAAGAATTTAGGAAGTTCCTACAATGATTCAATACAAGGCATAAACGAATTATCAAAGAGAATAGAAATTTTCCTAAAAGGATTAAATACAAGATATACAAAGAATTATTAGAGAGGGTGGTCGTTACCCTACAATGAATTAACACAAGGCATAGAAGGAATTATCAAGGAGGGTAGAAGTTTCTCCTACCTCTTGTAGACACAACCTCACAAGCTTAAGCAATAAGCGTCAAGTAGGGATGGCAACGGAGCGGGGCGGGGGCAGATCATGGTCGCCCCGCCCCCGCCCCGCACCTCCAGGTGGCGCCCCGCGCCCCGCCCCGCACCTCGGGGTGACTTTTATGCCCCGTCCCCGCCCCGCCCTACCCCGCGGATCCCCGCGCCCCGCCCCGCCCCTATTCAACATCTTTGAAAATTGTAAAATTAAATTGCACATTCTAGGATTCGAACCTGGAATTAAATTGCACATTCTAGGATTCGAACCTGGGACTTCTAGGTGGGGAAGTAATGAACTAACCAACAAGCCCAAGCTATTTTCATGTTACACTTGCCAACTAATTAAATTATTATCTTTACATACCACCTATTATATTTTTAACACCATTAAATAATTTTAGTTTTACTTAATGGTATTGATTTTAAAGTTTATATTATACACATCTATAGTTTTAAATTGTTTAATTTTATACTTTATTTTATAAAATCTTAGGGTCTTAAAGATTTTATCAACATTAATAAGTAGAGGGTCATATTATGGCTTTAGGGTTTAGTGCTTAGGTTTAGGGTTCAAAGCCTTTAGGGTTTAGAGTCTTTAGGGTTTTGGGGTTTAGGGTTTAAAGCCTTTAGGGTTTAGAGATTTAGGGTATTTAAGGATTTGGGGTTTAGGGTTTAGAACCTTTAGGGTTTTGGAGATTAGGATTTGGGAGTATAGGGTCATATTTAACTTAGGATTTGGGGTCCTATATTTTTATCAATATCAATTCAATTGACTTAGGGTTTAGGGATTATTTATATTGGATTAATTATATGGTTTAGGGTTTAGCGCTCAGCTTTAGGGGTTAGGGTTTATGAATTATTTAGTACTTAGGTTTAATGGTTTAGGGTTCATGGATTATTTAGTGCTTAGGGTTTAAGGATTATTTATATTGGATTAAAACTAAGCATTCAAATCTCTATTTTGACATTATTAGTTTATTACTATATTAGAATCAATGTGTTCAAATCAAGTCAATTTAAGTTAGGGTTTAGGAATCTTAAATTATTTTTTATCAACATCACTTCAATTGAATTAGGAGTAGACCATATTTAATTTAAAATTTAGGGTTTTATGTTTTTATCAATATTTATTCAATAATCAATCTAATTAAGAGTATAGGAGTATTGTAAATATTATGTATAGGGTTTTAATGTTTAAGTACTTAAATCTTATTAAAGAAGTTTAGGGGTTACTTTGATTTTAATAATAATATCAAATTAATAAATGTTTAGATAAACAAATATTTATCTATATTATAAAAGAAAACATATATATATATATATATTATGTACATATTAATTTATTGCGGGGCGGGGTGCGGGGCGGATTGCGGGGCGGGTCAGGTCGGAGCGGGAGGCATATCCGCCCCCGCCCCGCCCGCGCGGGTTGAAAATTTTTGCCCCCATCCCCGCCCCGCACAAGTCTCGGATCGGAGAAAATCCATGCGGATCGGGGTGGGTCGGAGCGGGTCGGGCACAAATTGCCATCCCTAGCGTCAAGTATTGTCCAATGAGCCAACCTAATTAACGAAATCCTCAAATTGGTTTAAGAACCCTAGAATTAACTCTTCACTCATCCTAATCAAAACTAAATTACAAGGTGATAAAGTTCTTACCCAAGTTTCAAGTGGATGGAAATAAGGAGATTTTTAGTGCCAAATCCCCTTTGTTACAACCCAAGAATGATCAAGAAAGAGGTTTAAATATCCTGATTTAGGAAGTAAGAGAAACAAAATCAGGTTTAGGTGAACTTGGCGGCGGGTGGTGGCCGGCCGGTTGTCCGTGTTGGCCGCGGCTGTTGGTCGCTGAAGTAGTTAGGTTTAGGTGGTGGCTAGTGTTGGTATATAAGAAAAGAAGGAAGACAAAAGAATAAAGGGAATGAGAGGAAGAGAGACCTGTAGTGACATAGGTTTTGATTTTATTTTTTTTTTCAGATTTTATTCCCCAAAAATCTGCTTTGTCAAAGGAATACTCCGTCCTCAAGTTCCCAGAATTTACAGTTATGCCATCAGCAAAATTTACCACTTTATTATCATATTTAATTGAATATTCCTTTTACGATTTCAATCCGAGTTTTGTCCTTCTTGAACCTAAAATTTCAAAATTACTGTAACATCTATTATACTCTGTGGCTCAATAGAGGATACTACTAACAACACTTGTCCATTCTTAATAGACCCACAAATATGGGATATTACACATCAACTCATATTAAAATTATAAATCACATAGCAAGCAAATCTAAAAGCCCATTTCATTTTTTTCGTTCTTTTATATCCTCTTTTACCATATAAGATATGATTGATTACACACCTTTTGTTGCTTAGTGATACCATTCTAGGACTGCTTCTTTGAACTACAAGTGAAATGTCATAGTACTTATCGAAACAGAACAAAAGGATTTATGAAAAAAAAGGAAAATAAAATAACCAAATAATCTTACATCTTGTTTTTATTAGATAAAAAAACCATAAAAAAATATGCGTGAAGACAATTAACAAATAAAATAAAAGAGGGAAAAGAAAACAATTGTTGGGTAATTACCCTTGGGATCATTTCTTTTTACGACATCGTTTCATTGGTGTATTTTGAACTTATAAAACGGTATCGTTTAGCCTTTTGCCCTTCTGGTCATTGTCTTGTCAACTTAGTTTATTTTATTATTTCCTTTAAGATCAAGATGACCGTTGGTCATCTTTGTATTTGAACTTGTTCAGTTACCGTTGGGTGGGGACTTTGCTTCTGATGAACTAGTAAGATTTTTCTCTTCTCTCTTGCAATCTCTCTTGGATGCAGCCTTTTTGACTTGCCTAGTTGAAAAAGTTACTGCCAGCCACAACAGCTCACTTCTTTCATATTTTGTAGATTTTCTTAGATAATCTCTAATTATAAAATTATCTCCTCCAACGTAAGCCAGTAGTTGGGATTCTTATAGCAACATTCTCGAAGAAGCCTAAACCAAGCAAATCAAGCATTGTTATGACTTTCATGCAACGTACATGAATGGTTTTATAAGGAAGTCATAAACATGAAATAATCTTATTTCATTGTCACTACCTACATACTATCATCATCATCTGAGTCTTTATCCCAAAAGTTTGAGGTCACTAAATGAGTTTATGGTAAATCAACAAGAATTCAATATGTATTCATTCCACTATTCATTTCTATCTAAGATCATATTTTCATCAACTCATATTAAAATTATAAATGATATAGCAAGCAAATCTAAAAGCCCATTTCATTTTTTTCTTTCTTTTATATCCTCTTTTGACATATAAGATATGGTTGATTACAAACACCTTTTGTTGCTTAGTAATATCATTTTCTAGGACTGCTTCTTTGAACTACAAGTGAAATGTCATAGTCCTTATCGAAACAGAACAAAAGGATTTATGAGAAAAAAGGAAAATAAAATAACCAAATAATCTTACATCTTGTTTTCATTAGATAAAAAAACCATAAAAAAATATGCGTGAAGACAATTAACAAATAAAATAAAAGAGGGAAAAGAAAACAATTGTTGGGTAATTACCCTTAGGATCATTTCTTCAGAAGTATTAAAAAAAACTAAAGATAAATTAAACTTGAGATAACACAATCAACAGACACAATATTTATGTGAAAAATTCTAAACCGCAGAAAAAAAAAACCACGGGTGTTGTCACAAGGATGTCAAATATGTTTTTGCTATTGCTAATGTTGGAAAGGTGACTTGGTAATTGTCGCACCCGTTCCATAGCAAAAAAAAATTAGTAATCACATTTTATAACTATTTTTATAGTATTAATTTGCTAGTTTATTTTTCAAGTTAAAGCGAATCAAGACTCAACCATGGTGAGAGCCGCATATGGTAATAGGTAATATCCCTCTCATTAGCATTAAGGTTTAAATTTTGCTTTCAATTAGGGTCAATTAAGCTATGACACTATGTAGGTTGCCACTCCATAACTTCACTCATAATTAGGGTCGACTAAGGTATGACCAATCGTTAGGTCAGTTTTTGGTTTGGATTTCAAGTACAAAAGGAACAACTACCATAGTTAAAGCTCGAACAGGGCAAAAAATTAAATTCAAAAAAGGGCATGAAATGTTGCGGAGCAGCCTTGCCCAATGATATTCTCATTGGCAAAATTATTGGAATACATGCTCAGTTGATTGTGGGTGAAGGTATGAAGTGGCAACCTGTACAATGTCATTCCTTAATAACCCTAATTGAAAGCAACATTTAAATCATAATTCTAATGAGAGGAAGGGAGCTTACCTATTAATATCAGTAGGTTCTGCCATGGTCAAGTCTGGATGCAATTAGCTTGAAGATAACAAAAACTACATAAGACAATTAGGTTTTAGTACCAAAACAAATAGATAACAACAATTAACTTGAAGATAACAAAAACTACAATAGACACATATGTTTCAGTACTAAAACAAATAGATAAAAAAATGGAGGTTTCAGTAGACCCCATCGTAAATGAACTACGTTACTTCCCCTAATTAAAAATTATCTCTCTTCAGTGAAAGAGAAGAAAATGGCAAATGGGTATGCCAAACAAAGTCCTTCAGCTTAATACAATTTCACCAGACTAATTTAACATCCAGACTAATTGAACATCAATTGAACACACAAGAAAAAACAATAAATGAAAAACCGTAAGTGTCTTAACACGAATTGAACACACAAGACAAGACAATATATGAAAAACCATAGTGTCTAACACTAATTGAACACACAAGACAAGACACTATCATTGGATAAGGTGGCTCAACTACGATATATCAAGGACGCATACCCACATATATAGTCAGAGTCTTGAGACTAGAAATTGCTATAAAGCACATCAGACCATCTATGATACGACAACGCAACACAGTGCAAATGAAATCATAAGACAACATGAGCGTTTCCAACAAATGAGCTTTGTTTAACCTCTCACATCCCTTTTCAAATATGTTATCAAATGTCTCTTGCACATTGTTTCTTATCCAAAGGCAATCTATGTGTTTTTTGGCTTAGTTTTACCTTAATATATGTTTGTACAAATATTACATATGTTTCTATAATCCCAAGATATGGGAAGATTGTTGAATATATATTAATAATCCAACTGGTACATAGTGAATATGTTACAGGTTGAGATTGATAGCCTTGATCTACCATAGATGCAGTCTCCTCATATAATATGCCTCATAGGATATGATTATAATATGCCTTCTAGGATATGATAGTCTGAAAACAATACAAGAAACCTCTACCTAGTATATGACCTACTTGATCTACACTATTTCTATCAAAAACTTACAAATGGTAAGCAATTCTTTTAACTATGAAAAATAAATCATTATTAACTCTTACAACTATATTTGAGAAACCTTACAGATGTTGATACTATGAAATGATAAAATGTTCTCAAAGTCATAAAAGGAACGTAGAGAAACTTTCAGTAATACATCGATTTGACTTCATCAATGAAGATTTAAAGCAAAAAAACATTATGATCACACAAGTAAAAATAACACACATTAATACACACAAATTTTCACTTATGATGTTGATTTGTTAGTATTAGTAATTGGTTTTAAATTAATTTTATAGGCCTACCATCCAATCATAATTGACTTCGGATCGATAACCGTCCACGGAAGTGAAAGAACGTGTGTGGATGAGGGAGAACAAAATTGGAAAAGGGTGCATACCATCCGAAACAAGCAATATAACATATCAATCATGTAAATCAAAGTTCTTATTCCGAACTAGCCACTAACAGTGCATGATCTCATTAAATAAATACTTTGGATATGTTGCTATATAATATGTAGGTTGTCACTATAATTATATACCATGGAGCAGATGTAGCAATATCAAGTATGTTTTGCAAGTGTGAATAATATTTGGGAGGGTGGTTTGACAATTGTGTATCAGGGCACATCCATCCACGACCAAAATTTGATTTTCACAAGGATATAAGTACATTTTTATAATGGTAATGTTATTGGGAAAGATGGCTCGACAATTGTCACACCCGCTCCATGACAAAATTCTTAATCTTTATAAGTAAAACAACAAGCTCAGTGATATATCCACGTTGTGATTCTAACGTTAATGCAAATGTATAGATGTCATTCCTTTAATTAGTTTTTGATCGGTACATCACAGTTTTCCCTTTTTAGGTTGATTGAAGATTTTACCATAGATAATAAAAGCGGAATACATAATGTGTGTGCAAATATTAATTTTAAAAGAATAAAATTTTAATTTATGTAAAATAAATCATTAATGGTATGTGATCGCTACAAGGATACCATTATTTAGTCATTGAAAATTAGGTAAAATAAATATTAAATAACCAAACATATATTATATGCTATATATCTGTCACCTAATTAATATTGGAATATATAATAAGAGATAACCTTAAAAAAAGAGTCAATTGCAGAAATACATATACTAATACGATGCATGCATATGTATTTCTCTGTTTCGCTTTACTCCACAAAAAAATACATGTGGCCTCATGTAACTGACTCCTCTAACGTGGTTGCATGCATTAATTTTCTATACAACCCGATCATCAAGACCCTGACTAAAGTCCACTTTAAGGCGGCTAAACATGGATTTATACCAGGCGCATATGTATGTTCTCTACGTCCACATCTAGAAATATTAACATCAAAGTGACGTCGTTTATGTTTATGCTGTTAACATATAATAATTTAAGGAGGCCATCACCGTCTTGAGCAAATGCGTCTAAGCCATCCTTCGTACGTGGTGCAATCTCAAAGGCTACCGACAATGAAACAACCCAGCGCATCCCCTGCTAACGTGCGCCTCATTTCGTCCCTCTCCAATCCCCATATAATATAACTCTATACTGCTCTCTGTCTTCTAGCTCAAAATTTCTCACTCGTTTCATCTCCTCCATTTTTCTCTGCAGATTGAATCTATTGGCTTGCTTTCCCCGTCAGTCCTTTCATTCACTCTTTCTATATATGGTCTTTGTTGTTGATTGAAATCTGGTTTTCTTGAGTAATCCTATTGTGCTCAACAAATTCAGTTACAGATCGAGCGAACTCAGCGGTTCCTTGTGATTCGTGCTGATTCGAGCTCCTAAATTGAAAGGATATCTCCTTCGCCATATGCTTTCTGTCATTCTAGGTCTGCATCTTTGTCTTGAAGAAGTGTCAACTGGATTGGTTATATGGGCTTGAGATCATTTCTTTCTCAGGCTTTACAATTGGGCTTATTTCTCTTTACTTATCAGTTGTTTTAATTATATGGCCCATAACCTTTGGACCCATGTATTTTAATAGTTATTATTTTCAAATGTATTAGTTTATTCTAGCTGTCCCATCTTGTATTCGTTGGGCTCAGCTCCTTTTATTGAGACTTGTAGTATGTTGTACATCACTTTTGAATATATGAATTACAAAGACTTTCGTCTATCTCTCCTACAGTCTTCTTCTTCCTCACCTTCTTCTTCCTCAACTCATCTCTTCTGATTAAAGCATTTATACTTTGAATTTATATCATGGTATCGGAGCTTGATCCGTCAAGCACAGGGGCAACAGCTTCAGGCGTTGCTCAAACAACTTCAGGAATCCGCACTGAGGTTTCAGAAATACCAACATTGTCAACTGGTATTATTTCTTCAACTACAGGGATCAACAATTTCTCCATGGCAAGTCCATCACTTTCGTCCTATATCCCTGCAATAAGTCAAACAGACTTGTTAAGAGCAACTAATGCTTCAACTATTAACACTGGAACTCAAGGCAACTTGGTTTCAGGATACAATTACACAACATCCACCTTTCACCATGTCACAACCTATTTTACCTACACCTCCAACTTACCCAAACATTTCATCACATCCAAATTTACATAATTTACTTTCATCAGCACCAGTGCACCATTACAGTCATAACCTGTTTCAAAATCCTTATGCTTGTTTGCCTAATTATTTTTCTGTTCATAAACTCATCTCACTGGAGCTGACTGGAAGCAATTACCACCTATGGAGCTCAAATTTTTTAAATGCTTTGGAGGCTAGGAGTAAGGTTGGGATGGTGGATGGTACTCTTCCTATACCAGCTGAATATGATCCTAATTTTCCACTATGGAAGCAATGCAATGGGCTCATCAAGACATGGATCACAAACTCTGTTGTACCTAATATTCAACAAAATATTTTAGGTTGGAAAACAACGGCAGCAGAGGTCTGGACAGATTTGAAGAACAGGTATTCTGTGACAAATCTCATGAGAGTTTTTGAAATATCTAAAGAAATCTCAAATATGAAGCAACTCTCTATGTCAGTCAATGACTATTATAGCAAATTGAAGAGTTTATGGGATGAAATGCAAGAATATGAAGGCTTGACACATTGCAAATGTGGCAACTGCAAGTGTGAAGTTCTTAAACCAGTTCTCATCAAGAAGAATCAAGAAAAGGTCATGCAGTTTTTAATGGGTTTGAATGAGAGCTACAGTGGAATTATCAGTCAGATCATCCTCAAAGAGCCCTTCCCAGACATTACACAAGCATATAACATGGCTTCTCAAGAAGAAACTAAACAAAAGATGATTGAGAAGGCTCCTGTTGTTACTCAAGAAGCACTCATTATGGTAGTAAACAAGTTCAATGGCTCAAACAACAATGGAAGCTCAAATAATGGAGGTTCAAAGCCTTTTTACAAGAACAATCAGAACAAAAGAGAAGCATAAGGGACTAGCAAGTTTCAGCATGGCAACAAAGATTCACAGTTTTGCAACTACTGCAAACTCACCAACCACACAATAGACAAGTGTTTCAAACTGAACGGCTTCCCCAATCAGCCCACAAAGAAGCCAAGGTACAATAACCAAAATCACAACTTTACAAAGTCATCAGTCAATCAGGTTGGAAAAGATAATGGACAGAAAATGGCAATGGAATTCACAGAAGATCAGTACCACCAAATTATCAACCTATTATAAAACAAAGGTACATATTCAGATGAGTCTACTGTCAAACAATCTCAGGCAGCTTCTGTCTCAGGTAACTTTACATATTATGCACATAAGTTTCTTAACAAATGGCTCATTGACAGTGGAGTATCAGATCACATTGTTTGCCATGCATCATTGTTCATATCATGTCATCCTGTTAAACATCAATTTGTGCACTTGCCAAATGGACAAAAACATGTTATTTCTCACATAGGATTAGTAAAATTATCAGATAGAATAATTCTTAAACAAGTCCTATGTGTTCCCTCATTTAGTTTTAATCTAATTTCAGTTAGTAGGCTAACTGAAGATGATCAATATTCTGTGATTTTCACAAAAGGAAAATGTGAAATGCAGGACATAGCCACTTTGGAGAAGATTGGCTTGGGAATGAGGCATAGAGACTTGTATCTACTCAGCAAGGATGTTTTTGGGCAACTAGGACAGAATTCTTCCATTAGTTCTGTTGTAAAATCAGGTGTTTGGCACAAAAGATTAGGACATCTATCTAAGAATATCCATAATTTGATATGTAATGTGCCAAACACCACTAATGATGATTGTAAACATTGTATTTTGGGGAAAATGAAGAGAAAGACTTTTGCTACTAGTGACACAGTTTCTGATAAACCTTTTGATTTAATACATGTTGATATATGGGGTCCACATTCTACAATTTCAGTAGATGGTTTCAAATACTTCTTGACTATAGTGGATGATTATTCAAGGATGACTTGGGTATATCTTCTGAACAATAAAGGCCAAACCAGAGAGTATCTTAAAGGATTTATAACATTTATAAAGGTACATTTTAACACAATCATTAAGACTATTAGATCAGACAATGGACTGGAATTTAATATGTCAGATTTCTATCTTAGCCAAGGCATTCAACATCAAAGAAGTTGCCCCTACACTCCACAGCAAAATGGGGTAGTGGAGAGAAAACATCAACACATTCTTAATACAGCTAGGACTTTAAAACTTCATGGTAACATTCTTGACATTTTTTGGTCATTCTGCATTCATACAACAGTTTTTCTTATAAATAGACTTCCTAGTAGAATTCTAGACAATAAATGTCCTTATGAAATTCTATACAACAAACCAGTTGATTACACACAACTTAGAACTTTTGGTCGTTATTGCTTAGCTAAGGATAATAGACCTCTAAGTTCAAAATTTCACCCTAAAGCAAAAGCTTGTGTTTTCTTAGGATATCCTATGGTGATGAAAGGATATAAAATGTTAGACCTGGATAGTCAAGACATTTTTATTTCAAGGGATGTTAAATTTTATGAAGATGAATTTCCTTATCACACACCAACAGAAACACCAATCTCTTCAACTCAAGTTAAAGGAGATTCAACAGCACATAAAAATCAAGACACAAAAAGTGTTAGACCTAGTAGGATAACAATAATGCCATCGTATTTGACATATTATGAATGTAACACTATTGCATTACATTCTCATACATCTCATGATCATTTCATTGCATCTATTTCTATGCACAGAGAGCCTAAAAGCTATACTGAAGCCATCAAACATAAGCATTGGTGTGATGCCATGAACCTAGAAATAAAAGCCTTAAAAGCAAACAATACTTGGGAATTGGTTCCCCTTCCCTTAGGGAGAAAAGCCATAGGTTCAAAATGGATATTTAAAATTAAATACAATGCATATGGTAGCTTAGAAAGATATAAAGCTAGGTTAGTAGCTCAAGGTTTTAGCCAAAGTGAGGGTTTTGACTACAAGGAGACTTTTGCTCCAGTAGTCAAGATTACCACTGTTAGGCTTTTCTTAGCTTTAGTTAGCATGCATAACTGGTTTACACAACATCTAGATGTCCATAATGCTTTTCTTAATGGAGATTTGGAAGAAGAGGTTTATATGAAAATCCCTCAAGGTTATGAAAAACATAAATCTAAGTTAGTTTGTAAACTAAACAAGTCTATATATGGTCTAAAACAGGCTTCTAGACAATGGAATACAAAATGTCAGCAAGCACTTTTACAATTTGGTTTCAAACAAAGTAAGGCAGACTACTCCTTGTTTTACTATTACAGTGGATCAAGTGTAGTTTTGTTATTACTCTACGTAGATGACATGGCTCTAGGAAGCAATGATATTGATCTCATACAGAAAATTAAAATTTACTTAGGGAATTGTTTCAAAATAAAAGACCTAGGACCTCTTAAATACTTTCTAGGTTTAGAAATACAAAATACTAAATCTGGTCTTGTTTTAAGTCAAAAGAAATACACTGCAGATTTAATTCAAGATACAGGTCATTCACATGCTAAAATCAGCAACACTCCTATGGATACTAACAACAAATTGGCCAAGGATAAAGGTATCCGTCTAGAGGATCCTCTTCAGTATAGAAGGTTAATAGGCAGGCTCATGTACCTCACATTGACCAGAGCTGACATTAGCTACACTGTTAATTCACTCAGTCAATTTATGCAAGCCCCAACAGACACTCATTTACATGCAGCATAGAAGTCATCAAATATCTTAAAGGTTCAGATAATAAAGGGCTTTTCTATCCTAGCACTAACCCTATGCACATAGAAGCTTTCTGTGATGCGGATTGGGCTGCTTGTACAGATACAAGAAGGTCTGTTACAGGTTTTTGCATAAAGCTAGGCCAATCTTTGGTTTCCTGGAAGTCCAAGAAGCCAATAACTGTCTCAAGATCATCAGCCGAAGCTGAATACAGGGCCATGGCCTCTGTCACCAGTGAATTAACCTGGATAGCTAATCTACTCAAAGAAATTCAGATTCCCATCAACTATCCCATGCGATTGCATTGTGACAATCAAGCAGCGATTCACATCGCTACAAATCCGGTGTTTCATGAATGCACGAAACACATAGAACTTGACTTGTATTTCATCAGAGAAAAAGTGGAACAAGGGAAAATAAAACTGACTCACCTGAAGACTGATGATCAGCTAGGAGACCTTCTGACAAAGCCCTTATCTACTCAGCGCCTTCAACATCTTCTCTCCAAGCTGAATCTGTTTCATCAACCACTTCAGCTTGCGGGGCGGTGAAAGGATATCTCCTTCGCCATATGCTTTCTGTCATTCTAGGTTAGCATCTTCGTCTTGAAGAAGTGTCAACTGGATTGGTTATATGGGCTTAAGATCATTTCTTTCTCAGGCTTTACAATTGGACTTATTTCTCTTTACTTATCAGTTGTTTTAATTATATGACCCATAGCCTTTGAACCCATGTATTTTAATAGTTATTATTTTCAAATGTATTAGTTTATTCTAGCTGTCTCATCTTGTATCCGTTGGGCTCAGCTCCCTTTTATTGAGACTTTGTACATCACTTTTGAATATATGAATTGCAAAGACTTTCGTCTATCTCTCCTACAGTCTACTTCTTCCTCACCTCCTTCTTCCTCAACTCATCTCTTCTTATTAAAGCATTTACACTTTGAATTTATATCATAAATAGAAACACTGTTCAAGTTGTAGATTGAATCATATAGTTTCGATATTCTGGTTTAACTGTGTGGCCTTTTTCCATCTTTGGTTTAAGCTAAATCAGTTCAATTGGTGGTGTTTGGCTGTTGGTGTTGTTGTTTACTTGATTTACTGAATTGGGTGTGCGTTAGTTTCTATAATCGACGACATGGTTGTATGATTTGTTGAAATTAACGATCTGATGAGACGCCGTCCGACGGCGAGCATCCCTTCAGAGATGATGGAGAAGGGAAGTGCCAAAAATCAGCATACTCGCCTCTGCTTCTTGGCTGCGTTGTCTGCATTTTTCTGGATTTTGTTGTTCTACTTCCATTTTGTTGTTCTAGGAGGTAGTGCCCTTGATGAATCTCTTAAATTAGGTCCCAGGTCCATTAACACCCAATCCACTACTCCTGCTGGAGTGGAGCCTGGTCATGTTTTCACTCAATCCATCCCTGCCCCATTGAGCAAGAACCCTCCCAAGACTTCCCAGAATGTTAAGCAAAGAACCGAGGAATACCCTTTTATGAGAGCCTTGAAAACTGGAGAGAATAAGAGTGATCATTGTGGAGGAAGGTACATTTATGTGCACGATCTGCCTCCGAGGTTCAATGCAGACATGCTCAAGAAGTGCAAGAGTTTGAGTCTTTGGACCAATATGTGTAACTTTACCACCAATGCTGGGTTGGGGCCTCCACTGGAGAATGTTGAAGGGGTGTTTTCCAATACAGGATGGTATGCCACGAGTCAGTTTGCTGTAGATGTGATATTCAGCAATCGAATGAAGCAGTATGAGTGCCTGACAAATGATTCCTCAATTGCTGCGGCTATATTTGTGCCATTTTATGCGGGTTTTGATATAGCTAGGTATCTTTGGGGGCATAATATATCAACCAGAGATGCTGCTTCACTTGATTTGGTTGATTGGCTCATGAAGAGGCCTGAGTGGCATATCATGGGAGGCAGGGATCATTTTCTGGTGGCAGGGCGGATAACATGGGATTTTAGGAGACTTTCAGATGAAGAGACTGACTGGGGTAACAAGCTTTTGTTTCTACCTGCTGGGAGGAATATGTCAATGCTTGTGGTTGAGTCCAGCCCCTGGAATGGCAATGATTTTGGCATTCCATATCCTACTTACTTCCATCCTGCAAGGGATTCTGATGTCTTCATCTGGCAGGACAGGATGCGGAAATTAGAGCGGAAATGGCTGTTCTCTTTTGCTGGTGCCCCACGCCCTGACAACCCCAAATCTATTAGAGGGAAGATCATTGATCAGTGCAAGAGTTCAAAAGTGGGAAAGCTCTTGGAATGTGATTTTGGGGAGAGTAAGTGTCATTCTCCAAGCAGTATAATGCAGATGTTTCAAAGCTCCCTTTTCTGTTTACAGCCACAAGGTGATTCGTACACACGGAGATCTGCTTTTGACTCAATGTTAGCAGGCTGTATACCTGTCTTCTTCCATCCAGGGTCAGCATATACACAGTACACTTGGCATCTTCCAAAGAATTACAGTATATATTCAGTGTTTATTCCAGAGGATGACATCCTTAAAAGAAATGTCAGCATAGAGGAGAGGCTTAGTCAAATTTCTCTAGAGCAGGTGAAGATCATGAGGGAGCAGGTTATTAATCTCATTCCGCGATTGATATATGCAGATCCTCGCTCAAAATTGGAGACTCTTAAAGATGCTTTTGATGTTGCTGTACAGTCAGTCATTGACAAAGTTACAAGGTTGCGTAAGAACATTATGGAAGGCCGCACAGAATATGACAATTTTGTAGAGGAGAACAGTTGGAAGTATGCCTTACTAGATGAAGGACAGCGAGAGGTGGGAGGTCATGAGTGGGATCCTTTCTTCTCAAAACCAAAAGATGGCAGTGGTGATTCTGGTGAGTCATCTGCGGAAGCTGCTAAAAATTCTTGGAAGAATGAGCAGAGAAGTCATGAATGAAAAAGAAATATAGCAGTATAGATGTTGAAGATAGTGGTTCAAAACAAAGACTGCTTGTGTTGAAGGATCAATTGAAGGTATGATCTTTCATCAAGTTTGACAGGCGCCCAGATCCATGTTTAAAACATAACACAGATGCATATCATCCTGTTTCTGATATGGTTTCATAGAAATTTTCTGGAAGTTTTTGCATTATGGATTATTTGTCACCCATTCTTTGTAGTGTATATTAGCTGAGATTCATCATTTCCTCTGCTTAATGTTATTGTTCAATAAATGGATACGGGAAATAATATAGAGCATTAATAGCCGTTTCTCGACTTTCGAGTCTGTTAATTCTTCTACGCACCATAGTTTTTTTCTTCTATTCAAGTTAAAAATTGGGGAACTAAGCCTTAGTCACCATCCTTCTCAGAAAAAAGCCATCTTTAGCGTTAGCTAGCATGCATTTAACTTGTTGAAGAATCTGACATATAAGAAAGGACGAATCATCCATGTCACTTTACCTCCAAAAAAGAAAAATTCCTTGGCATGTAATGTGGCTCAAGTTATGATAATTCTTGTACTGCTTCCAATACATAAGGGTGATTTTACTCGTGTGAATTTGGTTTAGCAAGCTACTAACTCTGGAGAAAAATAATGTGTGGACCTGTGGTTTGATTCCCTCATGTTTTTGCGTTGATTTCCTCATGTTTTTGCCATCTCTGTTCATTTATCGGTAACAATGACAGTTGTAACAAGAAGCTTAGTTTACCATCTATACGTGCTTTGCCTTAATCAGGATCCTGTTCTAGACTTCTAGCTTCTGCTGGCAATTGACACTAACTGCAATCTATGGTATAGCCTTAATTAACAACAAGGTCCACTGTCAAGTGTATTGGCAGCTGACTGACATTTTGAAGCAGGTTGAAGACTACATTCTATTGAAGTCGGATTCCTTCACTTGAATACCGGCATTGTATTCATCAACAACTGTTATGTTTGAACTGTTTGAATCCTTGCTATCATTTCCTTTATGTATACATGTTTTATTTGCTGAACTTGGTCCAGAAATACGCTGAAGTGTGTATACACATAAAGACCAGATGTACTGGAGTTTTCATGGCCAGCGGGGGAGAAACTAATCAGGTGTACCTTTTCTTTTAGTTTTACTGGCTTCAACTTATATGTGATAGTGAACTTCTTTGTTGATATGATACTTTGAAGCAAAACATAATTTTTTCTGTTGTCTGCCTCAACTAATATACTTGGACTCTTCAATATACTCCGCCATACCGGTGTTGACACGGCTCGATGTGGGTATTGGATACGTGTCAGTTCCTTCAAACTTTTTTTTTTGGACACTTCATTTTTTTTTTTTTTTCCTTGTGATTCTACTCATTAAATGTGAAAACTCAATTAGAGAGACAATTTAAGCCTTTGTCCCAATTCTTCCAACCGTTATTATATATTCATTAATTTATAAGAAAATTATTTAAGTTATTGGTTGATAAGATTATTAAACTTCATTCGATAAAAATTAGAAAATCATTTCAAAATTACATTGATATTTTTATATGGTATTCCTAACACATATAAGATGGCCTACCCACATATCTGTATCATAATTTTGGACGGTGATTGTGTACCCGTATCGTAGTTTTTGGAATGCGTTCAAGCAATTTTCAAATTAAAATCCAACACTTAGATATGTACCCATACTCGACACATATACCCGAGTCTAGGTATCATGGAGCCTCAACATGACTTCAAAATGGTGTACTTCTTCCATATTTGGTGCCTGAAAAAAAATAGAGCAAAATGCCAGACAACCCATGAGACTTGGGCCCATGGGGTCAAGACCGCCAAACGTTTCAAAGCCTTTGAGCCCCATAAATGAATGGTGAGTCTGCTAAACTCAATTACTGAAAATACACCCTCAGTTTGACACAGATTAAATTACTGAAAGACGCATTTCTGACTTTCTCCCCTTGTTCATGACTCTATTACACATGTGATGATGAGAAACTAAGACCTGCAGAGATACACAAGCTGCACGGGAGATAGGGAGCCACAAAATACAAACATAGAGCGTGCTCATAAATGCACTACAAACCTCATTTATTGCAGAAATCTCATTATATTCTTGACTCCTAATTCCCAAATGAGAAACAAAGATTTTGCATTTGCAGGCTTTGAATCTTAACGTCCATATAGGTAATAAAGTTTGATCAGAAATTCTCGTGAATCAGAGGGTATAATATATATTATATATATATAGAAGCTCCTCTGTATGTGAGCAAAGGATACTCGTGATGCAGAGCTCTGCAGTTTCACGAGCTTCATATTCTTCTCAGAGAGCCTGAAATGGCTCCTCAACCCAGTTTTGAATTCTCCTTCAACCCTTCAAATACCCTCACATTCCTTTCACCAATTCATGCTTCAGAATCTAAAACCCAGTTTCATAGACTCTTCACAGTGCCATGACAATCATGAAAAACCTGTTCTTTTACAGTTTTTTGTACTTGGTTACCATCCATGTCACTGCAAGTGCTCTTCAGACTTACATTGTTCAGCTGCACCCACATGGTGTAACCAGTTCTTCCTTCACTTCTAAGGCTCAGTGGCATCTCTCATTTCTTGAACAAGCCGTTCCCTTAGATGATGACCCTTCCTCTCGTCTTTTATACTCCTATCATTCTGCCATGGAAGGTTTTGCAGCTCAGTTGTCTGAAACTGAGCTCCAGTTCTTGCAAAAGTTGCCTGATGTTATTGCAATTAGACCTGACCAGCTGTTCCAAATTCACACAACTTATTCCTACAAATTCCTAGGACTAAGCCCTACAAGTTCAGGGGCTTGGTATAAGTCTGGTTTTGGTCGTGGAACGATAATTGGAGTACTTGACACTGGAGTTTGGCCAGAGAGTCCAAGCTTCGATGACAGTGGAACGCCTGCGGTTCCCAAGAAATGGAGAGGGATTTGCCAAGAAGGGCAAGAATTCAATTCATCCCCTTAAAACTGTTTATGGGAATTTATGCATGGTTGGTATGCTATGTGACAGAAAATAAGGTGGGAGGGTAGAGTTTGGCAATAATCACATGAAATGAAAAATCGAGCGGCTTAAATGAAATTAAAAAAAAGGCATGAAATGTAATAAAAATTCAGATTAAGAAATCAAGAAACAAGTACTACCAGGGAAGAGAAATTAAGTATCAGAGGCTTTTAACCTAATTCAGGTCAGAGAATATAAAGGATAAAGCAGAATAACAGAGGGAAGGTCTCCAGTCTCTAGATCCCTCATTACAAATCATTTCCATTGAAAAACCAGCAATTCTTTAGGATTTGTTGCACTAACAAAACCATCACTTGCTCATTAACTGCAAAATACTAACTACTGCTATTTTAGGAGGCGTCGGCCACTGCCCATAACCGCAAAATACTAACTACTTCTGCTATTTTAGGAGGCGGCGGCCACTGCCCATACCTTTTCTTCTGTACACAGCGTATTGCAAGCTCAGTGACGTTCACTCCACGACTAGCATCAAAACCCGGGTCTCTCTTCAGGCTCTTATGCACGAGCGAATTTTTACACCAAAACCTCTTGCTTAGTTGGCTGTACTTCTCTAGTGCCCATTGCTGAACTGTACGACCTCTATCCTTCCCTTGCATTGTGGCTTGCCAAGCGGCGATCGAGCTGTCCCTGTCCCAGACCCTCTTGCTTATGAGCATAAGGAGTACCACACCAAATGCAAATACATCTGTCCACTCTGTGTAGATACCTATCAAATAGAATTAAAAAACAAAAGGCATTAATTAAGCGCCCAGAAAATTAGCCGAAGGAAACCTCCAGAACCCGATCCAAGCTCTTGGCATGTAAGAACCACATAATGGCAATGGTTGTAAAAATAATTTAATAAGTATTGTGATGCACCTGTATCAAAATATTGAGGATCAATATAGCCGAAAGAACCACATAAAGGCCTTCTCTTACATGAGATGTCAGGGGGGGTATAACCAAAAATCCCTCCCACCAGCATAGCAAAGTCAAATAGAACAGGATTGGAATCCTAAAAAGAAAGAGAAGAATAATTAGCCATTCACCACTGATTAAGACGAGAATAATAAAGCATATAAAAGATGTACAACTAAATCCAACCTGATCAAGCATTACATGAGCAGCATCTATATTGCAAACAAAGTACTTGGGTTCATAGGAATGTAAAAACTCAATCACAGATGCAAATTTAAGAGCGACATTCAACCTCGTTTGCCAAGTAAAAGAATCTGCAGATAAAGCAGGAATTGTAAGTAAAATAAGAGGGAGATTGTGTAACAATCCAATTTTTTTTAAAGCAATGGAAATCAAAGTAAGTAGCATCACCCTGTTTGATGAGCTTGTGCAATGTGTCCACAGAATTAAGATCATAGACAACACCAATATGATCATCATCATCATCATCACAGCAATACCCAATCAGCTTCACCAAATAAGGATGATCCCTTATGCGGCTCAAGAAAATAACTTCTTGCTGGAATGACGGCAAATTAGACAAATAAACTAGATAGGATATATATATATATACACAAACGACGGGACGGGAAGTTATGTTAAGAAGCATACCTGCAATCTCACAACATTTTCACGCCCGACAGTAGTGTAGACATCTTGAGGAACCCAAATTTTCACCGTCACCTCTTGACCCTGCAGAGTTCTTCCACGGTAAACTTTGCAAAATTGGGTCCAGTCAATAAAATTCTTCTCGCTGAAGTTATTGGTGAACATCTTCAAGTCATTCCATTTGAATTTTTCTGGAACTCTGCATCCATTATCTGATTCCATCCCCAATTCGGGAATGACAGATGTAACAAAAAGAAAACCCTAATTATCCATTACCCAATTCCACCGGTACACTTTGCAAGAGTAAGGTAGACAAAATTCTCCTTACCCAAGTTAATGGCGAACTTCACGAATCGCTCCCAGTCGGGTACCTCTGGAGGTGATGTGAAAAGTGCATCAAACCCTAACAGATGTAATCAAAAGAAAAAACCATCATTATACATCAATCGACTACACTGGTACGCTTGGCAAAATTGGGCAACGTCAATAAAGTTATCCTTACGCAAGTTAGTGGTGAACAACTCCAATTCCTTCCCATCGAGTTCCTCCGGAGATGCTTCATTAACCGATTCCATCGATCCTTCATTAACCGATTCCATCGCTACTAATTAGGTAAGGATAGATGTAACAAAAAGAAAATCCATCAGAAGCCTGAATACTATCTTAATAGAAAATAACGGGGCAAAACCAATAAATCATACAAACCATAAGGTCATTATTGACAAACCTTGTCGTAGATTCTCCAAGTCTGCACCGAGTTCCGCTTCTCCAAGTCGTCTCTGCACCGAGTTTCTATTTGGTTCGAGATGTGTTGCCCTAGATCGTGATGCATATGGATTTTATGGAGGTTGGTAAAGGGTTTATATCTTGTCATGGGCTCAAGGTCAAAGATTGAAGATTGTTATTGGGCTTTTTCTACGGGCTCGGCCTTTTGTAATGGCACATGTGATATACATTAACATAGCTTGTTGAAACGGTGCACTTCGAGTGCATCTTTGAATTTAATCTTGTTTTTATTTATCAGTCATGTCACCAGGGGAGGAGAGAACTCTTTTAACTACTTTTTCTTGGCACAGGAGAGTTGGACTTGGACCAACTGGAGATATTGGGTGAATCGTCTCTTGTTTGCAAAGAGTAAGCAATAAACTTCTTTCGCATAAGACTTACCTAATGCCTTGACAGCCCAGAACTCTATGACACTTGTCTGGGACTTAAAGTAACAAATCAACCAGAGAAAAAGAAAAAGAAAAAGAAAAAAACTGAATTTCAACTTGAGAAAAAGCACAACCAAAATGCAACCCAAGTTACACGTTCCATTTATTGATAACCCCATCTCTATTCCATAGTCCAAACTCCAAACAGGAAAAGAGCTGCCAAGGATATCATGACCCAACGGCTTCAAAAGAATACGCCACTGAAAACTTACCAGAAAATAAGTAGATTGTTTTTACACTATTAGATAAAGCCAAAAGGAAATCCGATCTGACTTGATTAATTAAACAACAAATTTCACAACACAAGCATTGTGAAATCACACCTGTCAGCTGCCGTTAAAGTAGCACAATAAGGAAACAACATATCCACTTCAATATATGTTCAGCCTCTCCTACGTGAAGCCCTGTTGAACATTTCTTTGATTTTCTGTGACTCGGTCTCTACCTTTTCCTTTTTACCTCGCTTTCCACTACTCTTCACTTTACCCCCACCCCTCCCCTCCTTCAAATAGACGTAACAACATCAAGAAATCAGTTACTAGAAAATTGCATAACTATAAAATTTAAAACTGAAGAATGTATTTTGATTCCATGCATTATTTTTTTCCTATTCGCAGAAAATGTGCCAGTATTAACCAACAATATGTTTCTAGGAAGGGTTTATCATGCACAACTACTTGTACCTGTGAGACTCAAAGACCCTCCCCTATCTTCCATAGCAGTTAAAGAGCTTTCAAAATCTGGTGCTTTTCCGGTTACCTCGTGTATTTTTAATCTAGAATCATATGTAGTAACTTAGACATGTCGGGCATCCCATCCGAAAGGAGACCATTACAAGCATAAATAGTTGAAGTCACATTCCTTCATAAAGAGAATTTTGCTTTGAAATTGGAGGTTCTTAAAGTTTGAGAACATACTTCACACGGCCGCATAAAAGCTTCAGCCAAGGCTCATCTTTCATGTACTCACCCAATATTGTAACTGCGTCAGCCACTGCACCAAATAAAGATGTGATTTAGCTAAGAGCACATCAATTTGACATAGGTAAATGAAATTACTGTAAAAAATAATCAAAAAGTGACTTTTGACAAACTTGACATGGAAACTAACATTAACATCAAGTTCTTAGAGGGATGAAAGACAAACAAACAACGCAACCGACATGCTTATCGATGTTGCCACAGATCCTCACAAGATTACTTGCTCCTCTCACGTACAGCCATGCGCACATAGAGGCAACTACACCTGCCCACAAAAATGCCACACCCACAATCCATAATCAGACTCCTTCCACACCCACAATTCATCACCATTATCCTCTCCAACTCAAAACTGTTCCATTATTAAGTTAAACCATATCGTATGGTCTGTAGCAGTGACCCTTGTCTTTTTAGCTCAAAAAGGTTCACCACTTGGCTATTTTATGCCTATACACAAACAAGTGCACACATAAAAAATTGCTTCTCATTGAAAGTTTGAGTGTGTCTCTCTCGTCTCAAGCAGCACAGTTCTTGTCCAATGTTGCTAGGGTCTGTTTTATTTGCATTACCTGCAATTGAATAAATCTGAAGTTATGTCGCAAGTAGGCGTTCTCACTAAAAAGAAAGAGGAAAAATAACAGCAGTTACATTCTCGTTCAAAAGATGGCTGTAACAATTTGCATAAAGGAAAGATTGAGTAGTTATTAGGGTAAACACGATGTTGGAGAGCCGCTTAGCTCCAGGACAATAACATGCCAGGGTAAAGTTATAAGTTAAGCATAACCAGCAACTTCTTCAATCTAAGATTATTCTTTTCCACAAACTGAAAAGTATATCCTAAAGATCAACATCAGTTTTCAATGGGTTAAGTGAGACCTTGGAATACAACCAATTTAAAAAACTTGGAATCATCAAGCTCGTAGAACTCTGACATTCCAATTTCTGCACACAAAGGTAGGGGGAAGAAGGTTTAAAAAACATTAGTCAGAGGGAGGGAAAAAAACAACAGAAGCTGTCAAATAATATTGCCGAAAACGTAAGAGATTATCCAATGACCCAGTTGTCATAACTCATCATTTGCAAAGTAGAAAATTAACAACAATATTAATATCATGGTTCAGTCTTTCACAGACAAACTTCACCTGATAAGAATCTCCATTAAACTGTCTGAACAGCCAAACGGCTAAATTGCCAAGAGTAACTATAAATGTAGGTTCCCCCTTTAAAGTTCTTAACCAGAAATGATGCTGATATTAAGATTTTTTTTTAAGTTTGCTGACCAAAATAAGAAGTCAAGCCACTTAAATAGGTGCAGACCATTTGTCCTAATTATGAGCCGTGTGTATAAATAGGCATTTGACAGACTGATTGTTGCAACTAAAGTTTGAAACAAAAACAACACAGATGGCAGGAAACCTTTGATTTCGCAAACCACTTGCATACAGTTCTCCGCAATTGAGAACATCTGCTAATATCCAGGATAGGCATTGACGGAGACAATCTCGTCTAGTTGTCTGAACTTTCCATGCATGGTCGTCCCCCTTTTGCATTCATATAACAGGTATGTCACTACCAGTAAAAGAATGAAGTTCATATACTGCAAGGATAGCACTCTGCTAAATGGCAGCATTTATTAAGTTTTCTGTCATAGATGTACATCCCAAAATGACCAACAAGAGAAGACCTGAAAATCCATTATCAGACATTCATTTCCTAATTTTCTGTCAACACTCCAATGAAATATTAGCTCATGTATCTCAAACTAATGGTCAGATATGGCAGTCAGCCAGTCACATTAGTCTTCCATGTTTCAATTCAAACAACGGCGCATGATTGAAAGGGAAAAAATTCTTGACAGTGAAACTGAAATAATTGTTTAAGAAATTGAAAACAAAATAAGAATTCAGGTTCCAGATCCCCCCTGATTGGGAATTGGGGATAATCACACAAGAAAGATGATTGTACTATCATTCCAGCTTCTTCAAAAATGGGCAACAAAATGAAGACAGGATCAACTGGAGTGGCAGTATATAGGCTCCCATCTGAACAGAAAAGAAAAATGAAACAAGACAAAGCCAATCAACCCAGTATCATATTTTTGGGATATATATGTCGGTAAGATATGGAAAAATATGTTTTTTTTAACAAAGATATTAACACAAAAAATATTGATTGAAAACTTAAAGAAGACACCTAACCAAGGCATGGAAGATAGCTCCATTCAGGTCAAACATATATCAACCACCTTCCAAGTTCCAAGTGAAGAAAGCTATTCTATGCTTAAGTTTCAGGTTTCCAAATTCCCTTTTATCAGTTTATGGAAGTTTCTCTAGCTCACCTCACAAATTCTTACAGGAGTGCCTCGAAGTAAGTATTGTTTTACTCACAGAAGAGTATAGCTTATAATAGACATTTATTTGTCTTGAAAACATTCCTGTCTGTTTTGAGGAGGTGGGGACTTGGAAGCCACAAGTCTAAATCCAAAAAAGAAATTACAACAAAAAAAGGAGGAAGATTAACTTTGACTTCGTAGAAATATGCACCTCGGCACCCACGGCCTCAAAGTAGAACGATAGTTCCAGTTTATTTCTCCATTGACTGCTACAAAATTATCATATGCCAAAGCTTCTTTCCGTAGCAATCTGATAAGAAACCGGGAGTTGAATCATCCAGAGGACCACATCTAACCAAGAGTCACGAAGAACAACCCACAACAAGAAACAAAAGGATACCACTATTCCAGCTCAGGCAAAAATTCTAGTAGTTTCCCAAATGCCAGGCTCATGTGGTGCAGTACTCAACTTTGGGGTTCATCCACAATATTCGAAATGATATTTCGCCACCACTATTAGCCTTCATAGTGAGTCGTTTCAGTTAGGAGTCTCCAAAAATCATTTCATAGGTATCGCCTCGTCTTTGCAGCAGTTGTTACGATTCCCTGATATACCAATGGTGTTCCCATGATCATGATGTATCAACTCCCCCGTGGTGGAAAGGGGAAATGAAGTAGACCAGGAAGCTGACACCCTGTCTCTTCTTCGAGGAGCAATGGCTCTTGAAGGTCAGAGTTCCTACAAACTTGTATGCCATTGGTACTTCTAACTGCAATTAAACAGAGGAAAGCCAGAGCTGGGGTTGCGGCGAAGTTGACCACGGCATGAGAACACAAATGTTTTGAGCCTTCTATGAAAAATCCTCTCCCATCGTCAACATACAAAGTACACAACCAAACCACAAATGACCCTAACCACCATACCCTTAACAAAAATGGGAATTTCTCGGACAACTTGAACTTACAGTAAAGAGCATAAAAGCTCAACACAAACCAAGCTAAACCCTGTGCAGCAGGCAAGCAGATAACTGACCAATCCACAACTTTCCCATCAACAGTCTCTCTAATCAAACCAACTCCATCAAATCCTAACACCAAGAAATTGCACAAACAACACGTAGAAACAACAAAAGACAGACAATTTGAAATCTGTTCCGATTTTAACTTCAAAAATTTCACCATCAACACTAATGCTGCGGCGAACTGGGCTCAAGTTCGCAACAGGATCGTCCTTGAGGGTTCTAACTCTACAAACACACACAAACAACCCGTTTTGCAGAAATGAAAGAGAAAAACAAGAAAAAACATCAAATATATGCAAATTGACGATAGGCTTGAATTACCTTGAGGAGGGATTCTGCGAATTGAATGTTGGTTGTACTCGTTGATGCAGCAGAGATTTTATTGGGCTGCCCATTATCAGATACGATGAGCTGGTGAAGGAAAATGTACGATTGAGAGAGTCGAAATGTAGTTAAGCGAGTATAGAGATCAAAGAAGGGCATTTCACCATATAGGTGCTGTGCGACGGCAACGAAGGCCTATCTGGAGATAGAACCTCAATACACATTGCACATTATACAAACAACAGATCTTTGTCAATCAATAACATTTGGTCTGCGGGGCTTAGGCCCAGCCAGAGAATAAAAGGATGGGAAAATTACAGGCGGATACCATTTGTGAAACTTTTAGACACTTAAGTCCAGTCCAAAAAACTTTATCCTTCTAAGGTATCACTAATATGCTAATTACTTTCTTACCTTTGTCTTATTCCTCTGATGAGAACCCACACCGGCCCATAAGGCCCAAGGTAGAACTACAACCCAGAAAACCGGCTTACTAGGTGAAGGTGTCTTGGATTCTTATAAACTAGAGTTGGTAGCCCTATTTTTTCGACGTGGGATACTCATCAAACCACCCCCCTTGGACAGCCGACGTCCACGGCGGCTACGCTCGCCTGGCGGCTCCGCTCGCCCTTCAGACGGCAGCCCTTTCCCGGACGGTAGCCCTCTCCGCAAACGCGACTCTCTCAATGAAAGCACCAATGATGAATACCCACACCGGCCCATAAGGCCCAAGGTAGAACTACAACCCAGAAAACCGGCTTACTAGGTGAGGGTGCCTTGGATTCTTATAAACTAGAGTTGGTAGCCCTATTTTTTCGATGTGGGATACTCATCATCCTCCCACAACACCTACACTTCTCTTCTATTCTCTCTCTTTCTCTCCTCTATTCTTAAAGTATGAATGGGGCTTACCAGAGTGTAAGTACTGCTCTCTGCTGCCTCTCAAACTTAGAAGGCCAATCACAAGTAAATACACATCGATTTAGAATGCAACAAATATATACAAACTGAGACGATTTTTTATTAAGATTTTGTTCATGTTCAGTCTCAAATGTTTGTTCTTACAAAGGAAGGTTTCTAATGCTTATTTGAACACTTGCTGTTAGCATAAAAAGATTGTGACTTCCATTGCTGTTTAACATAGATGTCATTAATTGATTGCTAATCTATTATGTCATTGGCATGTCGTTTTATGTGTTTGTACCTCATCTCTCTTCCTCAAATCCATCTCGGCCAATGTTACTGTTTCAAAACAGTAACATTAGTCGGCCATTGTTATTATTTCGAAAAAACTTCAGATCCGATCGATTTCGATGGCGGTTCGCCATACCACCATCACAGTTGGACTCCCCTCATTGAAGCACACAATACCCATCCAGGTACCCCCAAAACGATCATCGGATATGACCGTTTTAAAACCTGCTTCAAAACAATAACATTGGTCGGGCAATGTTACCAATGTTACTATTTCAAAATAGTAACATTGGTCGGCCAGTGTTACTATTTGGAAAAAAAACTTCAGATCCGGTCAATTTTAGCGGCGGTTCGTCATACCACCACTACCATTAGAATCCCCTCACTGAGACGCACAATGCCTAGTCAGGTACGGCCCAAAACGGTCACCGGATATAACATTGGTCTGCAAATGTTATAATTTAGAAAAAAAACTTCAGATCTGACAGATTTCGACGACAATTTACAATACCACCATCACCATTAGACTCCCCTCATAGAGACGCATAATGCCCAGCCAGACATATTTGGACCAAAACAACAACCATAAAAAGAGATGAGAGAGAGAGAGAGAGAGACGTAGTAAAGAGATGCAGTAGAGATGAGAGAGAGAGAGAGAGAGAGAGATTCAGTAGCAGAGAGAAAGTTGTTGTGATGAGAGAGAGATGCAGTAGGAGAGAGAAAGTTATTGTGATGAGAGAGAGATGCAGTAGAGAGAAGATGTAGTGAGGTAAGAAAGCTGTAGCATATAATAAGAGAGAAAACCATATTAGATCTAATCTTTTTGAAAAAGGGCAAAAAAGGAATAAGATAAAATTTAAATTATTTAAATATTATAAAAAATAAAAGTGGACTTATGAGAGATAAAGTTTTTTGGAGTGGACCTAGATGTCCAACAGTTTTGAAAGTGGTATTAATATGTCATTTTCCATAAAAAGATATAGGTATAGGGGTCATCATTTGACCCGCGGACCTAAAACATGTCTTACTTGAATCCGAAATTGCATTGGGGTTGGGCAGCCCGACCCTATGTCTCGGGTGGGCTTGGGCTCCATTTCTAGGGCCAGGCCCAGCCCCAAATCCGACACATCAGGTCAACTTTGGACTGTCTCAAGCTCGAAGCCCGGCCAATGACATCATTCATTTTATTTATATATAATATATACACATATGTCTACAACTTTTGTGAGATGATTCTTCATTATTGTCGGAACCACGTCCAATATCTTTCCTGTCAGATGCTCATGCATGCATAGCTCGCTACATAACTAAGCCTGACCCATTGGCCCGAAACCCGATTCGTTTGGGTTCGGCCCTAGCTTGGGCTTCCATTTTCATCCAAAGCCTGGCCCAATGCCGACCCCTATATGGGTTCATAATTTTTGGACTCCATGATATTCATAATCTATGTGGCATACCAACTAAGCATGCCACATAGATTACTTTACAAAAACCTTATGTTTCACATTCATTTCCCCGTTTCCCTCTCTTATGAAGCTACTTTTCACTTTTTTTGCAACTTTTTCTTCTCTTATCTCTCTTTCGTCTCTTTTTCTTTTCTTAGCATCATTCTCTCTCATTCTTTCTGTTTCTCTCTCCTCGAATATTTCATCTCAATGTTGCAACAATCAACAAGAAAAAGTAGTTGTGATTTTCAGCGATTGTTGGTGGTTTGATTGTTGTTGGTGTATATTCTCCCATTGGGTTATTTTATTTCATTTTCACAGTGTAATAAGGCACCATAATGAGTTACATTATCGTCTAACACTCTACTATTACCAAAGAAACTTAATAAAAGAGTATCATTAGGTGCATAGAAGAATTTGTGAGAATGATGCATTTTTTACTCTTGAATTGAAGGAAAAAATTAAGGTGCATAGAAGAATTAACAGAGTCAAAAGCCGAGAAATAACTATTCATGCTCTTAACCAGCAGGCCCGTGCCATTGGTCTCAGCCCATGAATTCAGGAAACTCCAAAGAAATACGTCTCATCGGTTTAAACATCCAACCTGAGGATTCTTTCACCTCTAAGCCCGATGCCTACAACTCATAATCTAATTATTATCTATATTTTTTATTGTAATGTTTAAATATAAAATCTATAGAAAAATATTTTTTTAATTTATATACGATACAATACTTAAAAGGGAACCTAGATGTCACAGGTGTCATTATTGGAAATAATATTTTCACATATTATATGGGTAATTGTTTGTCATCTTCTGCTCTAGATAGGAGGCCCCACAATTATGGTTGTTGGGAACAAGAGTTTTGTGGATATGAATGTTGGATTTGCAGGTGTGCTAGGGCTTGCTGTCAGCCCAAAGGATTTGATAGGATGGTTTATATGATTCTACACCAAATCTGACCTCTACACCAAACGGACTGTGTACAATTAGAGAACACAAGTCGCTGGCTCGAGGCTTGCCTTCCGAGAAAATGACTTAAAATGTCTGGAGTGTCAATCTGGAAAATAGAAGACTAATCACCGAAATGAAAAGAGCTCCTATTGAAGTGAAATGAAAAACAACGTATTGTTGGAATGCATCAAGATCTTCATTGACAAGATACATCCTGGGATGTAGGCGTGTTTTACAAACTTAAACTAAAACATAGTTGTTGGGGCTTTTGGAAATGTAAATCTAAGTACTAGTTGATGCGGAGCCATGCTAAATAAAAAGATAAGCGACAGGAGCCATACCTAAGAAAGCAAATAAATGATTGAAGACACCGGGTCTGTGTTTGACGCGAGGTAGTTTGCTGTTTTTTCCTCTTCTTCTTTTATAGTGCTAAGAGATGAGCACTTCTTCTGTTCTTCTTCAAGTGTTGTTGTGGGATGTCATAGGAATCGTGGTATGACCACTCTCTTGTTGCTTGTTGGAGTGACTGGGTTAGTGGGCTTTGTAACCGCAACATTCTCATGAATATGGGAATGATGGCAGCATCTCTCTGGTCGTGCTTCTTCTTTATGGAGGAAATGGCTCTCCTAGAAGTCGTGATAGCTTTTGCTTCGCGAGTATTCAAGCTTCATGGTCGAAAACATGGGAACATAACTTGTGACGATCATTTCGTTGTTGCTTCTGTACGAAAGATTGTGTAAAAATATAAACTTCTGAGTTGTGAAAAATGAACATGGGTCGAGTCTTGTTTTAGCTAGAAACATGTTTGAGAGAAAACTGAGTTGTTCAGGTAACAGAATTTCGTTTCTCCAGGACCTTCTTTGATGTAACCCAGCTCAAATCTCGATAACAATCCAACAAACCACGTTTGGAAAGAATCTATGCGTTAGGTTTGTACAATAATTATATTTACCTTTTATTTTTGTGAGGGTTAAGTAAACTTTTGATAAAGATACCTAAGATTTCATTTTGATCACCCAAATATCAAACGTTCCAAATCAATCACCCAAAAAAAAAAATTTGTTACACTTTGACCACTCAGACAATTTATGGGATTTTGGACAGTTAACAAGCTGAGGTTGAATTTAAAAATCAAACAAATCATTTTAAAAAAAAAGTGATAATGTGTAATTTTGTAATAGAAATCAAAATTTCCGTAAAAAATTGAAAACTCCACGTCATATTCTTCTCCAAATTTATCTTTCTACCTTTAGACCTAATTCCTTTGCCTCCATCCCCCATTTTCTACAATTAGATTTGTCTCCTCTCTTCATCTTCGCAAACCCACAATATAAGGCTAGAATCATGACTAACGAGCACAACTCCACTGACAGCCCCCTTTTGCCCCTTTCCACACCCGAGAGAAGAGCCCTAAGTCCCAAACCCCAAACCTGTATTAGAAGAAACACCCCTCTTCACAACCACCACCGCGGCGTCATGTCAGATCTTGCAGCCAAACGCCCCCCAAATCTCCAAAGACACCACCAAGATCTCCAATGAAGCTCCAACTCTGCAACGACGCGAGGTTGCTATGAGAGACCACCGATGGCGTCACAAAATGTTCAGGAAGCTTGCTTTTCAAAGATGAGCATTCCCTCTCATCACTCCTATCTCTGCCGTTACCTGCTCCAAATAAGAAAGCTACAAAACTAGGCCCCGTTTGGATAACATTTTCTATTAGTATTTTTATTATTTGCTAAGGGCAAATGCAATGGTGAAGTGGTATTGGGCCAACAAAGATGTTGTCTTTTGCTGATGTGGCTGTATTGAAAAATGTGTTTTGCTTATGTGGCTGTATTGGGATAAGTGTTTTGCTGATGTGGATGTATTGATATTTGATGTTTTGGTGTAGTTTTGTTGTGGATAATATGGAGGAATGAAATGTTGTTGGGTTGGGTGGAAAGAGAAAATGTGTGGGAAGAAAAAGTGTATAGAAATTTGTGTTTTGCTGATGTGGCTGTATTAGAATACGTGTTTGACTTGACTTTTTGTGTAATACAGGTGGGACCGGGCCAACAAAAATGTTGGCCCAGTAAATTCATTCCCATTGCATTTGCCCTAATAAAATGTTGGTGGTCATCCAAACATATTCCCAGATATTTTTAGAGAGCATTTATAGTAATTCTCAAAGTATTACTACATACAATTTTACTACATTTGAGTATTTGACCAGTTTTTCTCCATTTTTCCCCATCATACTATGCTTATTCCAATTTTACCCTTATATGTGTTAAATGGGTGAAACTGCTGTCCTGTTGATTTACTTTTCTGACTCTTATTGATGGTAGCACGTGTCACTAAACTGCCATGTTAAAAAAAAGTATTAGATGATCTGATTTATGGATTTGTGCATTCAATTAAACTTTGTATTATCATAACTTATTATTGTGTTGCCTATGTTATTAATTAAAACTTTAATTATCATTTATTAATTGATAATTGAGTACGTATATTTAATTTATTAAAATTAATATATATTAATTTTTACTATTAGATACATGTATATTTGTCAATTACAACTAATATGAATAATATCTCTGCACGTAATTTATCATAATATGCTACACAGCAAAAATGTTATCAATAAAAATTCAACCAAACACCACACAATATTCAAGCAGCATATCTGCTATTAAAATTGTCAAGCATTTTTACTACCATCATTTTTATTGGCATATCTGTTACTTTACAAATGTTTTACCAAACTAGTCGTAGAATCCCTATTTCGCATTAACTGCAATGTCCAAGCTTGCAATGGATCAAAGACAAAGACCCAAATTCAGAACCCTCATTATCTGTCCGAGTGGTCAAAGTCTATCAAAATTTTTTTGAGTGACTGAGTTAGAGTGTGTTTGAATTGAGGGATTTGGAGGGAAAGGAAGGGAGATAGAGTTTCCTTCAAATTCATTTGTTTTGATAGTTTATTAAAAATTAAAGGGAGGGATTTGAGAGGAAAATTTCTTTAAATTTTTATTAAAATTCTTTCTCTCCAAAATGAAGTCATTTGGAGGGAAGAGATTACTAATTAAGTCATTTATAAGTTAAATATTTATTTTACCCTTGTACATAATATTTTAACATAAAAATAAGGATAAATTAGTAAATTAAACAAAAAAAAAATTTATCTACTCAAACATGGAAGAGGGAAAAATAGTCTCCCTTCCCCTCCATTCCCTTCTCTCCCCTTCCCCTCCCTTCTCTCCCCCTCCACTCGCTTCTCTTTCCTTCCCCCTAAATCCCTCAATCCAAACACACTCTTAGAGTGTTTGATCTTTGGGTGATTAAGATGAAATATTGAGTATCATTTAGTGACTAAGAGTGTGTTTGGATTGAGGGATTTGGGGGAAAGGGAAGAGAAGGGAGGGGAGGGGGAGAGAAGGGAAGGGGGACTATTTTTCTCTTTTACATGTTTGGGTAGATAAAAAAAAAGGAAAGAAAATTTGTTTAATTTAAAATATTATGTACAAGGGTAAAATAGATATTTAACTTACATATGACTTAATTGGTAATCTCTTCCCTTCAAATGACTTCATTTTGGAGAGAAAGAATTTTGACAAAAATTTAATGAAATCTTCCTCCCAAATCCCCTCAAATCCCTCTCCTTAATTTTTAATGAATTATCCAAACAAGGGTATTGGAAGGAAACTCTATTTCCATTCCTTTCCCTTTCCTCCAAATCCCTCAATCCAAACACACTCTAAAAGTTTTGTTAACCCATCTCTATGATCTCTCACTATTTGTCACATGTAATGGTGTGTTGTGTTAAAACTTAAATCTTTAGGTGTAATGTGGGAGATAGCCTGGTTGGTCAGGTTGTCTGTCCAGGACCTTGAGGTCCATAGTTCTATTCTCACCAGGGAGTTTGGGATTTTGGTAGTTTTCCATCCGCTGTGGTGACCTTCATACCTCTCGGGCATGGGCATGGCTTAGCGTGTGTGAGGTCTGTGGGCAACTATCTACTGTACCTTATTAAGCATTTATTGTATTTATTAAATATTTAAATCTATACGTATTTCTATAACTCAATGTCTCGGTGCATTGTCTTGATGCACTTCAAGATAATTTCGCATTTTCTCAATTGCTCTCCCTTCTTCTTTAATACTATAATTATTATTGTAATCGTTCCATTTCCTCTCGTTGAGCTTCTGTGAAGCCAATGATAAGCAGTATTGTGTTTCTCTTAGCTGTAATTGTTATTCAGGCAACCATTAGCAATTGATTTTGTTGCAGATATGAAAAAGTAGGATTAACATCACCCGATCGAGGTACGAGCAGTGTCATCAATGAACTTGTGAGGACAAACATCTCAATAATGCTCATGAGATTATAAGCGCGTAAAATGGCGTAAAGTGAGCCATTCACGACAAATAATCGATACTAACGAGTTTGGTTGATACCAATTGACAGTGTTCGGTAAAGAAAGAGTGGTAGCGAATTGAAAGCAATTGAGATTGCAGTGGTTTTGGAATCTGATGAATTAGAATTGGCCATTAGAAACAAAAATGACAAGTTTTGGCTTACTTTTAGCTCTAATGTCAAGTTAGACAAATAAAGATATGGAAGAATGCACTTAGTTCTCCACATGTCATGAGTTGTTGCTTCAAGTGATAAAGAGATAAAAGTATGATTGTTTAACTGGATAACAAAAAAATAAATAACAATCACTGATGAAGGATTCCAGAAAAAAGTTAAGGAATTTTTTTTTAAATAAAATGTATTTGTCTTATACATACGCGAGAAAGATAATAAAAACGAAAATCATTCCCGAGAGTAGAAAAAAGCCATTGAACTCGTCACATAATGACGCATTTTCTATGAACTTTATTATAATAGATAGATAGATAGATAGATAGATAGATATGTGTGTGTACATATACATACTTTTACGTTTAAAGCCTGGAAAGCTAGCTTGTGAGATGGATGGATGGATGTGTTTTTGTTAAATGTTTCAAAAGTAAGATAAACAATGAGATATTGTATTCGCTAGCTAGATTGTTCCAAACTTCCAATTATGAGACATAGAGTAAGTGGTTCTGGAGTCTTCTCGAGTTGGAATCTGTCAGGAAAAAGTAGCATGTGGATCCCACCTCCACTAATTCGAAAAGTAATTTCAACACTTGGAATCTGTTAGGGTCAAACAAAAGTAGCTTGTGGACCCACGTGCGCCCTTGCATTATTTATTCATAAAAAAAGAGCACTAAAATATAGCATTATTTATTCATAATAGTGTGTTTGGATTGAGATATTTGGGGAAAGGGAAGGGAAGGGAAGAGAAGAGAGGGGAAGGGAGGGGAGGGGGAGAGAAGTGAAGGGAGGGGAAGAGAAACTATTTTTTCCTTTTTTATGTTTGAGTAGATAAAAAAAAGAAGGAAAAAAAATTGGTTTAATTTATTAATTTATCCTTATTTTTATGTTAAAATATTATGTACAAAGGTAAAATAGATATTTAACTTATAAATGACTTAATTAGTAATTCATTCCCTCCAAATGACTTCATTTTGGAGAGAAACAATTTTAACAAAAATTTTAATAAATTTTCCCCTCAAATATCTCCCCTTAATTTTTAATAAACTATCCAAACAAAAGTAATTGGAAGTAAACTCTATTTCTCTTCCTTTCCCTTCCCTCCAAATCCCTCCATCCAAACACATTTTAAAAGTCTAAAATAATTTAAAATTTCTATAATATTAAAATATGTAATAGGAACCTACGCCGATCTCAGTCCAGATCCAACAAGTGAAGATTAAAGAGGTTTCTTTGGCATGAAGGGGAAGTGAAACTATGGATGACAAAATTTTGTTTTGTATCAATGAGGAAATTTGTACAATCCGGATAAAATCAAGTTACATGTCTTAATTTGGGTTCAAACACAAAATTCTTATTTGGTTTAAAACAATATCCGAGTCCAAACACATAAATTTTGTTTGAACCCTAACCCATATTAGATTATTATCAGAATTTAAATCGATTTGGATATTGATCATTTAAGTACATTCGAAATTTAATTTGGATTAGAGTATGAACATACAAATATTTTATGAACACGTCGTGATGTGATGTGATGTCGTTTACACAGAAACAATTTGGTTTGATGTAATTTCAGATTCTTCAATCTTTTCAAGTTGAAAAAAAATAATTTGTAGATGTTGAAATTATTGAAATTTAGGGATTAGGGTGCGTGGGATTTAAATTTTCAAAAATTTGATTTGATTTGATTGACGAAGATGCCATTTATATTTGTTTCTACTAAATTTATTCTTGAAATTCCTGGAATAAGTTGATTATTTGAATCTGTAAAAAAACTCACCCAATTCTTATCTTGTTTTTAAATAAAAAAAAAGGAGAGTAATTTTCAGAAAAATAATTATGTGGATCCACTTGGCCCCCGTGCATTATTCATAGATGTAATAGGAAACTGCACGGGACAGGCGGACGCCACCCATTACCCAATTCTTATCTTCTTATTTATTTTTAATTTTTTTTTAAAAAAAGGTGTAATTTTGAGGAAAAAACAATAACGTGGATCCCACGTGGCCCCATGCATCATTCATAAAATTGTAATATAGGAAACTGCATTGGAAACATCACCATGACCTATCCACCTCAATTAGGTTAAAAAAAAGAAAATCTATTCTAAATGTAATAGCAAATTGCCACCGGCCACCCACCAGCTCCCCGGCCCCAAGCTATGTATCTACATCAATTAGGGTTAATAAGAAGAAAAGGTTGGCGTTTCTCTTCCTCGATCTGTATTTTGAATTATCTCTGTTTATTTGGTTTTATAAATCTTTAATATCTCGTTGATTTTTGTAGGCTGGAAACACAATTGATGGTCATGGTGATGGTAATACAGTTGATGGTAGGATGATAATCTCTAATAGCTGTCCCCCTTTCTATTCCGGTGGATCGAAAGCCACAGCCATCCAGTATTGAAAAAAAAAGGTGACTACCTCCATCCGCCCTCGCTGGCCATGGATCAGCAAAGACTTTCTCTTTATTTTCAATTTTCAATCATTTAAATGTTTCTTTTGTTTTATAAGCATTTGACTACTCCGGCGGCCGGCGGGGCTCGGAGGGGAAACAAAAAGCAAGTCTCTTCAACGTTTGATCTGCTTTGCTGGTCAATCAATCCATCTGCGGATAAAGAGAGGTCATGTTAATATTACCTTATTGATCATGCTTGTATTATTATTAATGCTTGCATTATTATTTGTCTGTTGAATTTCATAGGATGGTAATACAATTTATATTGATCTGCTCTCGTTGATTTTTCGTAGGACGGTGATACAATTTTGATGGTGGTGATGATTGATCTGCTCTGTGTAAAAGGTATAATAATCTTGGTGCTTATGTTCAGATCTGCTTGTTGATTTGGTTCAGATCTGTCCGTTGTTTAATACTTTCATTTGTTGATTTGGTTCAGATTTGACATCCAGAGAGTCCTTAGGCCCCTTCCCTTGGAAGCAAACAAAAAAAAATGTTTAGCTACCACTTCTAAAGAGTTAGGCGAGTAGCCCTTTCTTGACCAGGAATGAGCTTTTCAACTTCTGCCTTCAATGGCATCTTCCTAATCTTTTTGTCTCTTAACTGATTTGATGCAGTATCTTCCTAATCTTTTATCTATTTCCTGATTTGATGCAGTGCGGGAAATTGGCTTGAATCAATGCCCTGAGAGAAAGGGAATCATCATAGGCTGTTCTCGTAAGCGCTGTAAGCCTAGCCGCTGCTGCTTGAGTTGCCGCTGCTGGGTGAATATCCTTTGCTATTGAATCTGCTCCTGCTCCTGCTATTTCATCTATAGAGTCATCTGCCGTTATATAGTAGGCTTTGGCTTTTTCAGGGCAAAGACCATGCCAAACTCAGTTTTCTGAACGAAAACTGAAGCAGGCCGGCCCTCACCCAAATAGCCAAATCTAAATTCCCTTTTGAAAGGATAGGTAACAGACCTGAGTATTCAACAAAATAACTCACCAACAATTATGGGACCTGTGTTTTTAACAAAGTTCTAAAATTCCCTTTTGAAAGGATAGGTAACAGACCTGAGTATTCAACAAACTAACTCATCAACATTTATGGGACCTCCCCATAGCCAAATCTAATTTCCCTTTTGAAAGGATAGGTAACAGACCTGAGTATTCAACAAAATAACTCACCAACAATTATGGGATCTGTGTTCTCAACACAGTTCTAAAATTAGTTCTAGAATTAACATTCTCAGAGTTCTCTACTCACAGTTTTAAAATTAACTCACAGTTCTAAAATTAGTTCTAGAATTAACATTCTCACAGAGTTCTCTACTCATAGTTTTAAAATTAAACTCTCTCACAGATGTAAGATCCTTTTACCGCGTTTCTTCCATTTCTCGGCTTTAGTTAAATTCAGTCCATCGAGTTTTGAAATAATTTTTGCAATTGTCGGTCTTTCTTCTTCGTCATCTTCGGTGCACTTCAAAGCCAGCTTGGTTATCTTCGTTGCCTCCCTTAGAGTGCAACCCCTTTCCATCAATTTGATATCAACGATGTTGCCTGTATGTGCCCTCTGTCTTGCTATCTCTTTGATATGCAATAAGCTGCCATGCCCGTCACTTATCGACAAACTTCTACTTAGCATGATGGCATGCATCATCACTAACCCAAAAGAGTATATGTCATACACCTTCGAAGAAGGCACTGTTTCAACCAAAAAAAAGTGTTAAAACAGTCAACAAGTAAATAGGATCATGCATTGTTAGTGGAAGGGCTTTGATTTACCTGGTTCATACATCATGTTGTGTGCTTCCAATGGTACGTAGCCTCCTGTCCACCCATACTGTCTCTTGGTTCCTTGGACCGTTATTGACCCGAAGTCAATTATGACGGGATGACAGTCCTGTAAAATTGATTTAAAATCAATTAGTAATACTAATAAATCAACAATATGTGTGAAAATTGGTGTATTAATATGTTGCTTTTTTAACCTCTCTGACTATGATGTTGTGTGGCTTCAAATCCCCGTGTATGAAATTAGATCTGTGTATCACAGAAATTCCCTTTGCCACTCCTTTAATTATCGTGAGAACATTCTCCCATGTCATGGTATCAACATCTGCAAGGAAAACAAGGTTTTCCAAATATATTTGTTAGATAGATTCAATGATGATTTTTTTAATGACTAAAATGATTGTTTACCGTTTTCAAGCTTCTGATTCAAAGTTTGTCCATCAAGCATCTCATAAACGAGGTAGTGGCCTTCTGTGGTGTTCTCAGATACTCCGTGTCCTAGGAGGCGCAATATGTGGGGAGATTGCAACTGTGGGAGGCTAAGGCTATCAATCTCAGCCTGTTGTAAGGTATAACCAAAAAATTTGTCATAATTTCAACATATGCACTAGGTAGTTGGAGTGTGAGGAGTTAAATAGAGTAACACATCAGTCAGACTACAATTTTAGGAAGAGAAAGAAGGATAAACTTTAGGAGAAAAAAAAAGGATTTAGGTGGTGCTCACTTGGTAGAGTTGTCTTGTGATTTCATTTCCCCTGGCAATTTTGGTTGCTGTGTCGTTTTGTCGTGCCCTGTATGGCCTGATGTGTTTGATTGCAATTGGAAGTCCTAAAATCTGTGACCATTCGGGCATGCGCCCTCGATATACAGTTGCGGAGCCACCTTGACCGATTATGTTTTCATTAGCGAAGTTATTCGAAAACATAGCCAGCTGATTGTGGCTGAAAGCATGAAGGGGTAACCTGCACACAGTAACCCTAATTAATTGAAGACAACATTAAAATCGTAATTTTTTTAATGAGAATGAGAGGGAGGCAGTTTACCTGTTACCTTCAGTAGCCATGATCAGGTCTGTGAGCTTAAACTGCATAAGACACTTGGTTTAAATTGAAAAACCGTAAGTGTCCCCTAAACCTTAAACCTCTAAATCCAAACCTTAAACCCTTAACACTAATTGCATATTAATTGAACACACAATACATGAAAGATAGAGGAAAACACAGTGTCTTAACATAAATTCTAAACCTTAAGAAAGAATCTAAAATAGACCAACCAACCAAATATAGAATCATCCCAAAACCAATAAATCATATAAACCATGAGGATAACAGGTAAATGCACATTAATTGAACACACGATATATGAAAGACAGACAATATATGGAAAACATAGTGTCTTAACATAAACCCTAAACCTTAGGAAAGAATCTAAAACAGATCAACCAACCAAATACAGAATACTATCTTAATAGAAAATGATGGGGAGAAAATTTTTGTACATATCATCCCAAAACCAATGAGGATAACAGGGATCATTATTGACAAACCTTGTTGCAGATTCTCCAAGTCTGCACCGTGTTCCGCTTCTCCAAGTCGTCTCTGCACCGAGTTTCTATTTGGTTCGAGATGTGTTGCCTGGTCCTAGATGGTGATGCATATGGACTTTACGGAGGTTAGTAAAGGGCTTATATCTTGTTATGGGCTCAAGGTCAAAGATTGAAGATTATTATTGGGCTTTTTCTACGGGCTCGGCCTTTTGTAATGGCACATGTGATATACATAACATAGCTTGTTGAAACGGTGCACCTCGAGTGCATCTTTGAATTTAATCTTGTTTTTATTTATTTCAGTCATGTCACCAGGAGAGGAGAGAACTCTTTTAACTACTTTTTCTTGGTGCAGGGAGAGTTGGACCAACTGGAGATATTGGGTGAATCGTCTCTTGTTTGCAAAAAGCTTCTCACAAGCTCAAAAACACTATGCATGAGGGTTCATTCATTCCGTTTCCAATGCTAAAGAATAAAGATTATTAATTCATCCTACAGACTCGTACAGATTGTTGAATTCAGATTATTAATCTCGTACAGATTGTTGAATTCATCCCCGCTGCTTCTAGTGTAAGAAAAGAATTTCCCATCACCAGGCTTGTAAATGTTGAAATAATGGTTGATATAACCCATGATTGAAGAACCAACAGACATTACCTCGAACAAGTGGTTCAGACGAGCCTCCGGTGCAGGGAATCACAAGCGCTGGATCTGAAAGTTTCAGATCACATTTTCAAAGCATTGATTACATTACGGACGATTTATCATATATCTGAACTAGGTATGCAATGGCATCCCAACACTTGAGAGAAAAGCATAGTCATAAGTCACATGGGACATGGCTAGATGTTTGTAGTTCCTCTTGAAATAAAAGCCACAGCTACAATTGCACATACAGATGATCGAGAGAAGTAACAGCACATCCTTTTCCATCACCGCTTATGCTGTTAACGTAATTTAAGGAGGCCATCGGCCCATCACCGTCTTTACTCTTGGGCAGACGCTTCTAAACCTTCCTTCATACGTGGCGCAATCTCAACGGCTACCGACAATGGGACAACTCCCCCAGCGCATCTTCTGTCTTCCAGCTCAGAATTTCTCACTCGTTTCATCTCCTCCATTTTTCTCTGCAGATTGAATCTATTGGCTTGTAAGTCCTCTCATTCTCTCTTTCTGTATATGGTCTTCGTTGATTGAAATCTGGCTTTGTTGAGCTAATCATATTGTGCTCAACAAAAATCAGTTACAGATCGAGCGAATTCAGCGGTTCCTTGTGATTCGAGCTCCTAAAATAGCAATAGTGTTCAAGTTGTAGATTGAATTATAAAGTTGCGATATCCTGCTTTAACTGTGTGAGCTGTTTCCATCTTTGGTTTAAGCTAAATCAGTTCAATTGGTGGTGTCTGGCTGTTGGTGTTGTTGTTTACTTGATTTACTGAATTGGGTGTGCGTTAGTTTTTATAATCGACGAGATGGTTGTATGATTGATTGAAATTAACGATCTGATGAGACGTCGTCCTACGGCGAGCATCCCTTCAGAGATGATGGAGAAGGGAAGTGCCAAAAATCAGCACACTCGCCTCTGCTTCTTGGTTGCATTGTCTGCATTTTTCTGGATTTTGTTGTTCTACTTCCATTTTGTTGTTCTAGGAGGTAGTGCCCTTGATGAATCTCTTAAATTAGGTCCCAGGTCCATTAACACCCAATCCACTACTCCTGCTGGAGTGGAGCCTGGTCATGTTTTCACTCAATCCATCCCTGCCCCATTGAGCAAGAACCCTCCCAAGACTTCCCAGAATGTTAAGCAAAGAACTGAGGAATACCCTTTTATGAGAGCCTTGAAAACTGGAGAGAATAGGAGTGATCATTGTGGAGGAAGGTACATTTATGTGCACGATCTGCCTCCGAGGTTCAATGCAGACATGCTCAAGAAGTGCAAGAGTTTGAGTCTTTGGACCAATATGTGTAACTTTACCACCAATGCTGGGTTGGGGCCTCCACTGGAGAATGTTGAAGGGGTGTTTTCCAATACAGGATGGTATGCCACGAGTCAGTTTGCTGTAGATGTGATATTCAGCAATCGAATGAAGCAGTATGAGTGCCTGACAAATGATTCCTCAATTGCTGTGGCTATATTTCTGCCATTTTATGCGGGTTTTGATATAGCTAGGTATCTTTGGGGGCAAAATATATGAACCAGAGATGCAGCTTCACTTGATTTGGTTGATTGGCTCATGAAGAGGCCTGAGTGGCATATCATGGGAGGCAGGGATCATTTTCTGGTGGCAGGGCGGATAACATGGGATTTTAGGAGACTTTCAGATGAAGAGACTGACTGGGGTAACAAGCTTTTGTTTCTACCTGCTGGGAGGAATATGTCAATGCTTGTGGTTGAGTCCAGCCCCTGGAATGGCAATGATTTTGGCATTCCATATCCTACTTACTTCCATCCTGCAAGGGATTCTGATGTCTTCATCTGGCAGGACAGGATGCGGAAATTAGAGCGGAAATGGCTGTTCTCTTTTGCTGGTGCTCCACGCCCTGACAACCCCAAATCTATTAGAGGGACGATCATTGATCAGTGCAAGAGTTCGAAAGTGGGAAAGCTGTTGGAATGTGATTTTGGGGAGAGTAAGTGTCATTCTCCAAGCAGTATAATGCAGATGTTTCAAAGCTCCCTTTTCTGTCTACAGCCACAAGGTGATTCGTACACACGGAGATCTGCCTTTGA
The DNA here is from genome assembly GCF_013401445.1 of Tripterygium wilfordii. Taxonomy (NCBI): domain Eukaryota; kingdom Viridiplantae; phylum Streptophyta; class Magnoliopsida; order Celastrales; family Celastraceae; genus Tripterygium; species Tripterygium wilfordii. Next base: position 10,097,250 of record NC_052241.1, read on the forward strand.
CTCAATGTTAGCAGGCTGTATACCTGTCTTCTTCCATCCAGGGTCAGCATATACGCAGTACACGTGGCATCTTCCAAAGAATTACAGTATATATTCAGTGTTTATTCCAGAGGATGACATCCGTAAAAGGAATGTAAGCATAGAGGAGAGGCTTAGTCAAATTGCTCCAGAGCAGGTGAAGATCATGAGGGAGCAGGTTATTAATCTCATTCCGCGATTGATATATGCAGATCCTCGCTCGAAATTGGAGACTCTTAAAGATGCTTTTGATGTCGCTGTACAGTCTGTCATTGACAAAGTTACAAGGTTGCGTAAGAACATTATGGAAGGCCGCACAGAATATGACAATTTTGTAGAGGAGAACAGTTGGAAGTATGCCTTACTAGATGAAGGACAGCGAGAGGTGGGAGGTCATGAGTGGGATCCTTTCTTCTCAAAACCAAAAGATGGCAGTGGTGATTCTGGTGAGTCATCTGCGGAAGCTGCTAAAAATTCTTGGAAGAATGAGCAGAGAAGTCATGAATGAAAAAGAAATATAGCAGTATAGATGTTGAAGATAGTGGTTCAAAACAAAGACTGCTTGTGTTGAAGGATCAATTGAAGGTATGATCTTTCATCAAGTTTGACAGGCGCCCAGATCCATGTTTAAAACATAACACAGATGCATATCATCCTGTTTCTGATATAGTTATATAGAAATTTTCTGGAAGTTTTTGCATTATGGATTATTTGTCACCGATTCTTTGTAGTGTATATTAGCTGAGATTCATCATTTCCTCTGCTTAATGTTATTGTTCAATAAATGGATACGGGAAATAATATAGAGCATTAATAGCCGTTTCTCGACTTTCGAGTCTGTTAATTCTTCTACGCACCATAGTTTTTTTCTTCTATTCAAGTTAAAAATTGGGGAACTAAGCCATAGTCACCATCCTTCTCAGAAAAAAGCCATCTTTGGCGTTAGCTAGCATGCATTTAACTTGTTGAAGAGTCTGACATATAAGAAAGGACGAATCATCCATGTCACTTTACCTCCAAAAAAGAAAAATTCCTTGGCATGTAATGTGGCTCAAGTTATGATAATTCTTGTACTGCTTCCAATACATAAGGGTGATTTTACTCGTGTGAATTTGGTTTAGCAAGCTACTAACTCTGGAGAAAAATAATGTGTGGACCTGTGGTTTGATTCCCTCATGTTTTTGCTTTGATTTCCTCATGTTTTTGCCATCTCTGTTCATTTATCGGTAACAATGACAGTTGTAACAAGAAGCTTAGTTTACCATCTATACGTGCTTTGCCTTAATCAGGATCCTGTTCTAGACTTCTAGCTTCTGCTGGCAATTGACACTAACTGCAATCTATGGTATAGCCTTAATTAACAACAAGGTCCACTGTCAAGTGTATCGGCAGCTGACTGACATTTTGAAGCAGGTTGAAGACTACATTCTATTGAAGTCGGATTCCTTCACTTGAATACCGGCATTGTATTCATCAACAACTGTTATGTTTGAACTGTTTGAATCCTTGCTATCATTTCCTTTATGTATACATGTTTTATTTGCTGAACTTGGTCCAGAAATACGTTGAAGTGTGTATACACATAAAGACCACATGTACTGGAGTTTTCATGGCCAGCGGGGGAGAAACTAATCAGGTCTACCTTTTCTTTTAGTTTTACTGGCTTCAACTTATATGTGATAGTGAACTTCTTTGTTGATATGATACTTTGAAGCAAAACATAATTTTTTCTGTTGTCTGCCTCAACTAATATACTTGGACTCTTCAATATACTCCGCCATACCGGTGTTGACACGGCTCGATGTGGGTATGGGATACGTGTCAGTTCCTTCAAACTTTTTTTTTTGGACACTTCATTTTTTGTTTTTTTTTTCCTTGTGATTCTACTCATTAAATGTGAAAACTCAATTAGAGAGACAATTTAAGCCTTTGTCCCAATTCTTCCAACCGTTATTATATATTCATTAATTATATAAGAAAATTATTTAAGTTATTGGTTGATAAGATTATTAAACTTCATTCGATAAAAATATATATTAAAAATTAGAAAATCATTTCAAAATTACATTGAACATAACATTAATATTTTTTATATAGTATTCCTAACACATATAAGATGACGTACCCACATATCCGTAGCCTAGTTTTGTAAGGTGTTTATGTACCTTTATCATATAGTTTTTGGAGTATGTCCAAGCACTTTTAAAATTAAAGTCCGACACTCAGATATGTATCCATACTCGCCACATGCACCCGAGTTTAGGTATCATAGAGCCTGAACATGACTTCAAAATGATGTACTTCTTCCATATTTGGTGCCTGAAAAAAAATAGAGCAAAATGCCAGACAACCCATGAGACTTGGGCCCATGGGGTCAAGACCACCAAACGTTTCAAAGCCTTTGAGCCCCATAAATGGACAGTGAGTCTGCTAAACTCAATTACTCAAAATACACCCTCGGTTTGACGCATATTAAATTACTGAAAGACGCATTTCTGACTTTCTCCCCATATTCATGACTCTATTACACATGTGATGATGAGAAACTAAGACCTGCAGAGATACCCAAGCTGCACGGGAGATAGGGAGCCACAAAATACAAACATAGAGCGTGCTCATAAATGCACTACAACCCTCATTTATTGCAGAAATCTCATTATATTCTTGACTCCTAATTGCCAATTGAGAAACAAAGATTTTGCATTTGCAGGCTTTGAATCTTAACGTCCATATAGGTAATAAAGTTTGATCAGAAATTCTCGTGAATCAGAGGGTATAATATATATATAGAAGCTCCTCTGTATGTGAGCAAAGGATACTCGTGATGCAGAGCTCTGCAGTTTCACGAGCTTCATATTCTTCTCAGAGAGCCTGGAATGGCTCCTCAACCCAGTTTTGAATTCTCCTTCAACCCTTCAAATATCCTGACATTCCTTTCACCAATTCATGCTTCAGAATCTAAAACCCAGTTTCATAGACTCTTCACAGTGCCATGACAATCATGAAAAACCTGTTCTTTTACAGTTTTTTGTACTTGGTTACCATCCATGTCACTGCAAGTGCTCTTCAGACTTACATTGTTCAGCTGCACCCACATGGTGTAACCAGTTCTTCCTTCACTTCTAAGGCTCAGTGGCATCTCTCATTTATTGAACAAGCCGTTCCCCTAGATGACGACCCTTCCTCTCGTCTTCTATACTCCTATCATTCCGCCATGGAAGGTTTTGCAGCTCAGTTGTCTGAAACTGAGCTCCAGTTCTTGCAAAAGTTGCCTGATGTTATTGCAATTAGACCCGATCAGCTGTTCCAACTTCACACAACTTATTCCTACAAATTCCTAGGACTAAGCCCTACAAGCTCAGGGGCTTGGTATAAGTCTGGTTTTGGTCGTGGAACTATAATTGGAGTACTTGACACTGGAGTTTGGCCAGAGAGTCCAAGCTTCGATGACAGTGGAATGCCTGCTGTTCCTAAGAAATGGAGAGGGATTTGCCAAGAAGGGCAAGAATTCAATTCTTCAAACTGTAACAGGAAGCTCATTGGTGCCAGATTCTTCACAAAAGGCCATCGTGTGGCCTCAACGCCGTCTTCAGCAAACATCTTTCAGGAGTATGTGTCACCGCGTGATTCTCACGGTCATGGTACTCACACATCTTCAACTGCTGGTGGAGCTTCAGTTCCATTGGCAAGTGTTTTAGGTAATGGAGCTGGTGTTGCTCGAGGGATGGCCCCCGGTGCTCATATTGCTATCTACAAAGTTTGCTGGATATATGGCTGTTACAGCTCTGATATTCTTGCTGCAATGGATGTTGCTATTAGAGATGGAGTTGACATCCTCTCTCTTTCGCTGGGCGGCTTCCCATTACCACTTTTTGCTGATACCATCGCAATTGGAAGCTTTCGAGCTACAGAGCACGGAATCTTGGTTGTATGTGCAGCAGGAAACAATGGTCCAATCCAAAGCTCAGTTGCTAATGAAGCTCCTTGGATTGCCACCATTGGAGCAAGCACACTTAACCGCAGATTTCCAGCTGTAGTCAAAATGGGAAATGGAGAACTCCTTTACGGAGAATCCTTGTACCCCGGAAACCATTTCCCAAGTGCTGGAAAAAAGCTCGAACTTGTTTACGTGACAGAAGGAGATAAAGATAAAGGAAGTGAATTTTGTTTCGAAGAATCTCTCCCCAGAGCAATAGTAGAAGGCAAAATGGTTGTTTGTGACAGAGGTGTCAACGGAAGGGCAGAGAAAGGTCAAGTCGTAAAAGAGTCCGGCGGGGCTGCAATGATCTTAACCAATACAGAGATCAACCTTGAGGAAGACTCTGTTGATGTCCATGTCTTGCCTGCAACATTAATCGGTTTCTCAGAATCTGTTCGCTTGAAGGCTTATCTAAACTCAACAAGGAATCCGACAGCTCGAATATTATTTGGAGGAACAGTTATCGGTAGATCCAGAGCACCAGCAGTAGCTCAGTTTTCCGCAAGAGGACCAAGTTTATCCAACCCTTCGATCCTCAAACCTGATGTGATTGCACCCGGGGTCAATATAATAGCTGCCTGGCCGCAGAATTTAGGCCCATCTGGACTTCCAGAAGATTCTAGAAGAGTGAATTTCACTGTCATGTCAGGAACATCCATGGCTTGTCCCCATGTCAGTGGAATTACTGCTCTGATCCGTTCTGCTTATCCTAAATGGTCCCCAGCGGCAGTAAAATCTGCAATAGTGACAACTGCAGATGCAACTGATCGTTCTGGCCATCCCATAATGGACGGTAACAAACCAGCAGGACTTTTTGCAATTGGAGCAGGACATGTAAACCCAGAAAGGGCAATCAATCCTGGATTGATCTACGATATCCGGCCAGAGGACTACGTCACCCATCTGTGCACCCTCGGATACACAAGATCAGAGATTTTCACCATCACTCATCGGAATGTCAGCTGCCGTGAGCTATTACAGATGAGCAGGGATTTCAGCCTCAACTATCCGTCCATTTCTGTAACTCTCAGGCATGGAATGATGCGAAAAATGATCAAGAGACGACTGACAAATGTCGGTAGGCCTGATTCCATCTACTCAGTGGAAGTAAAGGCTCCCGAGGGAGTCAGAGTTAGAGTCAAACCCCGACGACTGGTATTCAAACACATAAATGAAAGTCTGAGTTACAGAATATGGTTTGTATCAAGTAAGAGATCAGAGAATATGAGGGTTAGCTTCACACAAGGACATTTAACATGGGTGCACTCTCCCAATGGTCAGTACAGGGTTAGAAGCCCTATCTCAGTTACCTGGAAGTACAAGTAATAGAAGAGTGAGAGCACTAGCATTGCTCATGCAGCAAAGCTCATGTCTGGTCCCAAATTGTTAGCAACAAAGAGATGATTTATGTAGAAGAAATATGATTAATGCCGTTTGATTTCATAATATTATGTTCTAGTTCTAGTCAAATCTTGCACCCGAGCTTAGCTACTTAATACATCCGTTTAAAATGAGAAGGACCCTACAATATTTAGTCATGAGCTAATTCTGACACTTCTTTTCAAAAGTGAATTTTAGATAAAGGGGTTACCTCAAGGTTAAAAAAAAGAACCATATGACCACAATCATTCATGATGGAAATGAATTGAATATCAGGAACAACTCAAAATATGTAGAAGAGATTGCCATTGGCAAGAAACCTAGATAGGAGTCGAACAATATTTTTTCAAGTTTTCCTTGACTAAATTATACAAAAACCACCGCAATGACAGTTAAAAGAAGATGACTAAAAACAAACAAAGAAAGGATATAAATTGCCTCAACTTTTGATAAATGATAAGCCCTTTGCATTCGCATACCTCTCCATGAATCTCATGAATCTGTCCCACTCTCGGGGGGTTCGCATTATGTACTTTGCTTCAATCCCTGAAGGTTTCCCATTGATAAATTTGGCATTAACATTAGTAGATTGAAGAACTCCTTCCTCATCAATCATGAAAAAGCCCGTGATATCACCAACATTACCAGAAGCATCAAAAACGGATGGCTGCTCAAACAAAAAAATAGCCACACCATTTGTACCATCTTTAGATTTGGTAAGCCTCACATCTGGTACCGTCTGTTCATCAGTTCCTTGGACAAATTGAATAGTTGGCTTGACCATCATTGAAATGGGACTGAATTTCTGCAAAGTCCGTCCTCTTAAGGCCAATTGTGGACGAGTCAGGTGCAACGATCGGCCATGGAATGGGGATAAGACACTTCGATAAGCAGCCGAAGATGTAAGGCCTGCAAAACACAAGCTAAATCATAGTTCCTAGCTCCATCAATTGAATTCCGCATTAGTGGCAAGAAGTATTATGTGGTCAATGCCAAAATAACGGTCCTTTCAACTGGGAAATGTGGTAGACAGAATGACCAACAAATACAAGCCCAATTGTTCAGAAACATTCAATTTCCAACCTCTCAACAAAACTCTCAATCTAGAACTCTAAGCACCAGTAAGCAAAAGGCCAGCAATTTTCCTTGAAAATGGGGCATCTACCTGTGTTTGTCAACTATGAAAACATAGTTTATGCTAAAAGGTTAAAATCAACACAACAAACCCCAGAGAAGTAGCGAATCCTTATCATTTTTGTACCGGGAAGTATCAAGATAGAGCCAATTACTTTCCTAAATGGAGTTACTTATTAGAATTTCAAAAATATTCAAGCAACACAAACATGAAATTTCACTTCAAATTCTCGAAGTCCCAACACAGACAACTTCACGAACAGGACAACAATCCTTAAATGTCGAACATGTACATTTAAAGTCACAAGAGAACCCAAATGCACAGAAGCAATAAAAACACCAAATGTACTTCATCTCTGCAGTTAAACTTCCAATGAAGCAGACAAACACAAATTGGGTATTACTGATAAGACTCTTCAAGAGAATAAAAGGCAGAAGAAGAGTACCTGAGAAAGAGCGTGGTTGCAGAGAATTGTGAGAGGCCGGAGAGGCCAATGCAATGGATTGCAGAGTTGCCATATTGGGTGGAGAAAGGAAGAGAGAAAGTATCAGTCTTTTCTCTTTCGATGTGAATGTATAAAAGAGAGCTGGGTGTGGTGCTAGGATTGATGGTGTGTAACAATGATAGCCATTCACTTCTCAAAAACATTCTGGTCTCTGAAGTGGATTGGTGGAGAAGAGATGGGCACCCTGGGCATCAATATGAGCTGAATTGGGCCATCAGTGGCCATTAGTATATGGGCCTGTTATTGATCTAGCCCAAACAATTGGTCCAATAAGGTCGGCACTTCTTTCTCCGACATGGGCTCTTGTCTTTGACAAGGCCAGCCAGCTTCTCCATCTTCACCCGGTAACAGAGTGACTGGGTCATGACTCATGACTCGACTCCGACTCCTAAGTTCTTGATCGTCTTCCATTGACCACCGGCTTTTAGTAAATGATCACACGACTTTATCCGATGCGAGATTTTTATATTCAGTGAAATTTCGATCCTCACATGTGGACGCTCGGCACACGTTTCAATTCCAACATTCTGAATTCCATGTGGGATGCTATTTAAGCCGCAATCCACACCTAACACCCAAACCGAAACCCACGTTCCATATAGGAGGGGTGCACCGGACTACCCCATATATATATATATGTCAACACCTCAATAACATTGCTTGTACATTTCGATTCAGAGCCAAGGCTTAACAAACGAATTCGATTTAGCTAAAAGAGCACTTGGAAGCTATTTACAAACCATTATTACAATTGTAATCGTACAAACAGGTGTCTTTTGTATGCATGAGTGTGTGTATATATATATATACACGCATGTAAACTCCTGTTTGTATTATTACAAGTGCATGTAACGAAACATCAAGATAGTGAAATAGGTTGACAACCTTTCAAGAAATGCTGTTCCATGGGGAATTTCTGTACCTAGTAATCTCTCCATCGCCCGTACTGCATTATGCCTCTTCATTGCAACACAATAATGACATCAAATACTAATTCTCAAGGCAACAGCAAAAAAATGACAGCGGATATCGCAGCATGATCAGAGTCGAAGTTGTGAAGATAACTGCTTATCAAAAGATTTATGACTGAGAACCAACTTCCACTGTAATGCTAGAACAAGCTAAGTATTACATAAACCGAAGAAAATTATGATCCACGGGAAACAGAATCAACAATAGGACATATTTTTTAGCGTCGGAGTAGAATAATCTCCACAAATAGTAGGCGGTACCATATTATTTGATTTTTACCATACGGCACAAGTATAATCTCAGCCCCAAAAATGAAATATTGGTACATGATTCTACTCCAATGCCACCTCCACAAAGAAGTCCGCAAAAGCTAGGGCAATCCACCGATGCTTTCATGGTTCCAACTACAGAATGAATATATCTTCAATGATGTTCAAAATTCAGACATCGAAGAGCTAAAATAAGATGGTAAAGCTTTCCAAAGGATACTAAAATAGCATTTTTGAAATCTTTTATAGAAGTTACTTTTTCTTCAGTCAGTCTTTGCATTAGGAAGTGTTTCAAGGGCATTCCATTGCATTCTCATTAATTATTTTATCAGGGGGCTCTCTCTCTCTCTCTCTCTCACACACACACACGCACACACCATTCACACTCATAGAAACTATGAAGTTACAATGTTCACATATCCGATCTCACTAGCTTTCTTCTTCGTTACAAGGATGCTTCAAAATATTTTTCTACCACATAAACAACTAAAACCAACTGCTATTCATTCCATGACACTTTCCATCTCACATGGTAGGAATTAAGCATGCATAATCTATGGAGTTACATTAAGTTAGGAAGAACAAAATTTATAACTAGATATCACTATATCAGTTCATGGCAGATGAAGCAAAAAGAGAAGTTTGAATTCCTTGTCAAATTGAATTTCGGTTTTAGCATGTTCAAGTCCAAGGTAACATCAAGGCCGATCTCCATCTTCAAAAACCAGCAATCATAAAAATTCAGAACTGAATCTGCAGCCAATGTGCTGTTCATCTTTTAGTAAATGTTAAGAATCCAAATTCAGTAAAGAACCACTTGGAACTCCAAATTCGTAAATATTATTAAAGTTAAGCTCTTGAATTTTAACATGCTCAATAAGGGTTTCTTAGCCAACAATCAAAATACAGAATCAAACAAACGCAACCTTATAACGTGAAAAACAAAAATTCATCAAGAGCTACAAAAAATGGAGCAAATACCATGGCAATTGACAGAGGCAGGGTCAATCAAGCCTGTTTAATCTCCATGACGCTTTTCACTTTGGGGGCGTACATGGAGTAAACGATCGCCTGTCGTTTAGCTACCTCGAGCTGGGCCTTTCCGTCGGAGTATGCAGCGGAGACAGAAGAACTGTCCGTCAGATTCTGGTTGTTGCGGAAGGCGTCGATGGTACGCCGCTTGGTGTACTCTCTGATGTTATAGTCGCGGAACTGTCGCGCTGTGCGTAGCAGAGCACGATAAAGACCTAGGGTTTCGCTTCTGGTTGGGATTGCGATCGACGCCATTTCTATCTCCACAACCACAACTGCAGGGGAGAGAAAAAGGCAGGGTTTTGGGTTCTTGATTCGAAGGAACAGCTTTTCATCCAGATTTCTCGTCGAGGAACCTGCAGGCTGCAGTACGTTAATGGATTCCGCTCATGCACCAGAAAGCCCAAGACCAATTACAAGCCCAGGCCCAATTTAAACCCAAGATCAAGCCCAATGACGGCCCTTAAAAAAGGAGCCCAAGCTCACCCAATATTGATTTTTGTCGTTATCGAGACGTAGGTATTCATTTATATATATTTTTAGGGCTTGTCCGTTTAGGGTGTTGGGAGGTGTTGGGTTAGAGGTGTTGGGGGTGTTGGGTTGAGAGGTGTTGAGAAGTGTTTGTACCAACGATCCCGAAGGCCTCAAACAGTCAAAGGTTGGAAGGTGTTCGGTACAAACCCAACCCTCCCTAACACCTCCCACACCCTAAACGGGCAAGCCCTTAATTTTTAATATTATCCCCCTCTGCGATTTCATTTGTTTTCAAGTATTGATTGCCGTGGTCCTTGGTCGCAGACTGAGCATTTGAAACGTGAAATCCATTGGACAAACCCAGCAATGATTGAAACAACAAGAACATAGCGCATACTTTGAATCAAGATCTGTTGCAGTACAAAGTTTCAAGCTTTGACAGTTTTGATTCCGGGTATGCAAGCATAGAATAATTGGATCGAGCGAAGTGTTTGAGTAAGTAACAATAGTGAAGTTTCTGCTACTGGGTTTTGGATGGAGGAAAAAGATGGGATTGAAGAGAGCAGTGTGAGGTTGTTGGGTAGCAGCAGCAGTGGTGGTGGTGACCAAAGGTGGGTGGATGGAAGTGAGGTGGATTCCGAATCTCCTCCATTTTCTCTATTTGATGAGAATGATATCAGAGAAGGGTATGGATCTATGAGGAGAAGACTTGTCAAGAAGCCCAAAAGAGTTGATTCTTTTGATGTTGAAGCTATGCAGATTGCTGGTGCTCATGGACACCACCAGAAGGTAATATTATTTCATCACTTTCGTTGAATTTTTGTAATATAACGTTGCCTTCATTTTACCCTTGGTTATTTATTTGATAATATCTTTTTTAGTATTGTGATTTGACTGTATTATAGCCGTTAGCAATGTAGTTTTAGATCTGTGAAATTAACAGAAGAAGATTCTCAACACGTTTGTTATTTTGTGACTAAGAGTCTAAGAATATCAGGTAGTAGCTTAGAGTGTCTTGTAGTGTAGCACACAACTGACACAAGCATTGCTAATCTCCAATTTCCTGTTAGAGATTGTTGTGTTTTAAGATATGTGCCCTTTTTCTTTTTCCGTCGCTAATTAGTTCCTTGGGTTTGTAAAAGAGCCAGAAGAAAATCTGGTATACTGGTAAGTCGATTCATTGATGATTGTGTGGAAATATCTAAAAAAGACTCCATGATCCATTGTGTCCATTTTTTCTAACATATTCCGTAGTGGTGGAATCCTCATGTAGTCATGTAGTGGATACGTGGGATGTGAGAGATTTATGCATAGTTGCCAAGAGGATGCAGTCTGGCTAAGCTATATGTTGGCTTGTGATTTTCATCACTGAATAAATTCCAAGAACAACAAATTTAGGCTTGGATTGACTACTCTCGAGTGAAATTAAGGTTTACTGATCATCGGTGATGAGCTCCTACCTAACTCTTTTTAATTTAAGGAGATTGAGAATGGGATGCTCTGGGAGGTTGAGGGAAGGTGGATTGTTCAAGGAGCAATTGATGTAGACATTGGTGCAAATCCTTCTGCTCAAGGTGGTGAAGATGATGAGGGTGTTGATGACCAAGCTATCAAGATTGCCGACATTGTTGACACATTTAGGCTCCAGGAGCAACCTGCTTTGGAGAAGAAGCAGTTTGTCACATACATTAAGAGGTTCATCAAGACATTGACACCAAAGCTGGATGAGGAGAAGGAAGAGAAATTAATTTAAGTAAAACATAGGATCCTTGTTGAAGGCTGGAATTGATTTGATTTCCAATCCTTCCCTTTACTTATATAGCTATTTTGATGTGTTTGATGAAGGTGCAGATGATGATGAGGTAGATAGCGATGACAACTACACCACCTTAGGATTTTCAAAATTCCAATGCTTGATACCTCAGTTGTTTGAGTAATGTAAATTTTTTTGTGTTGTTGAGTTATTGAATGATTGGAGCATTCATTTTCTTTTGTTCTCTTATAATTTTTAATTTTTTTGTCACCTTACTTTATTCCTGCTAGTGGCTGGCTTGTGCTCTTAACAACATTGAGGCATCCTTGAAAAAAGTGTTTTGTTTGACCCTGCAATGAAAGTAATTACACATAAATAAAATGTGATTTTCTTCCCCTGCTAAGCTATATTACTTTATCTAATCAGGATCTGTCCCTCTGGCCAACCATTGCATTGGCCTTTCAAACTCTTGGTGTGGTATATGGTGACATGGGTACTAGCCCTCTTTATGTCTTTGCCGATGTGTTCAGCAAAGTACCCATCGAGTCAGAGGTAGATGTCTTGGGTGCTTTATCAGTAGTCATGTACACAATTGCTCTTATACCTTTAGCGAAATACGTCTTTGTCGTTCTCAAAGCCAATGATAATGGGGAAGGTAAGAATTCCCATTGTAGTTTATCTCTTTGGTTTGTACAGTCACGTGACCTTGTAATTGTTAACATATCACTGATCTAAGAAAGGAACTGCTAACACATTTATACACTTGTAGGGGGGACATTTGCATTGTACTCGCTGATTAGTAGATATGCTAAGGTTAATATGTTGCCAAATCGTCAGACAGCTGATGAATTGATTTCAAGTTTCAAGCTCCAACTGCCCACTCCAGAATTGGAAAGAGCTTTAAACATAAAAGATAATTTGGAGAGGAGATCATCCTTGAAAACCCTTCTCTTGTTGCTGGTCCTGATGGGAACTTCCATGATTATTGGAGATGGTATTCTGACCCCAGCAATCTCAGGTATGTGGATGGCATTTATATGTTGCAGCAAATAAGTGACAGCCATAGATAAATATTCCTAGCTACTTCATTATAGTGGGGTGTCAAGATGAAGGCCTTGCCAATTTCTGTTCGTGATTAAAGTGAATTCGGCACCTTGTCCTTGCTACTTTATTGACTTTGTGGTGGCATCCGTCGTGTCACCTTCCTGCTAGTGTGGCATTGTGCAATTACCAATCTGATACTGATGACTATTATAAATCACTTTAGTACAGAATGCCAGTAATAAATTAATATGTGGTTTTCTTAAAAAAAATATCTTTTTTTGTTTCAGTGATGTCTGCTGTGAGTGGTCTGCAGGGAGAAATAAAGGGATTTGGGACAAGTGAGTTTCTCTTCTTTGTACTCCTTTACAAGTTTTTGAAAATTAATTGATTGCCATGATCTCGTTGGAACGATTTAAGGATCAAAGTGTTTGTGAATGGTGGATGGGAAAGCTGTTGAATTATTTCAGTGTTGCATGTCTGTCCTTCTGGCAACTCTTCCAACCAGAAAGTCCTCAATGTGAAATCTGTGCTGGAATTCATTTGGTGGATTAGATTTCTTTGGGCAGAATCTTTAAAATTTACGGCCTGTCGTACCTAATGCATATTGATGTAACACCATTCATGTAGCTTGATCAGATCCACTTTTTGTCTTACATTCTGAAGTCCTTATAAAAATTATGGTCGTTTTTTGGCTTATGCTAAATGTGCTCTGTATAATTATGTTTTTTTTCTACTATTAACAATTCATATGACTTGTCTATCAATTTTTCTGCAGCCGCTCTCGTCATTGTTTCAATTGTAATTCTTGTGGGTTTGTTCAGCATACAGAGATTTGGGACTGGTAAAGTGGGTTTCTTGTTTGCCCCGGCATTAGCTTTGTGGTTCTTCTCTCTGGGTTCTATCGGACTTTATAATCTTGTGAAGTATGACATCACTGTCTTGAGGGCATTTAATCCCGCTTATATCTATTTATTCTTCAAGAAGAACAGCAGTGATGCATGGTCAGCTCTTGGTGGTTGTGTTCTATGCATTACAGGTAATTCTTGCCTCAAATCTTGAACCATAATAAACTTGCTATGTATCTATGATAGACAACCCTTATGTTCTTATCTTCTCTCTCTCAGTTTATACTTGTATAACCTTACTTTTGCAATTGCTCCTGCCTGCTGTTAATGAATGAGCTAAGAAACTTCCCCTGCTGCATTATTGTTGCTCGAGTCTCCTGACTGAGTCAGCTGTAAAGAACAGCCGAACTTCCTGTGGTAAATCAACCAAGTCTTTTCCATCCTCAAAAAAAGGGGGAAAAGAAAAGGTTGGTGAGTGTCTGATGACATATCAATAGTTGTTGAACCTGCAACTACAAAAGCAACATAGAAGGACTTCTCCCTGAAACTTCTTTAAATCCTGGACATCGAGTGTGGTGTGGTGTCTGCGTCCTCCATTGTTTAAGTTTCTAAATGAATTACTGGTTTGTGATTCAATAATTGAAAGGGGCCACATATATTTTACTTATTGACAAGTAAATGGAAGACTGATGCATTTAGTACGGTCTTTGTGACAATGGCTTGAAGGCAATTCTGCCTATTATGATTCAGGAATCAAATTTAGGGTGTGAATTAGAATCCTGAAAATTGCTATAATTTGCATGGATAAGCAATTACTTACAATGCTAGGAGTTCCAACTGACAAAGATTGGAAAAAGGATTTAGTCTAATACTAGTTCATATTTTTCTTTATTTCAGTTTTGAGGACATCCTATTAGGAGCCTTGTAAAATAGCATTCTGAGTAAGATGTTGCATGCCAAAAGTGGTTCATATCTTTTATTGTAATGTCTAGTCTTTTTATCTATATTTTCCTTTAATTCCCGTACCTATTCACATAACTAATACTGAGTACCATTGCAGGAGCTGAAGCAATGTTTGCCGATCTAGGGCATTTCTCCGTAGAAGCGATTCAGGTTCTTACAGCATTACCTCAATTATATAAGTTTGTATTATGGATTTGCTTTAGCAAAACCTCTTGTGATTGATCTGCACTGCCTCCACAGATGGCCTTTACTTGCGTGGTGTTCCCTTGCCTTCTGTTGGCTTACTTGGGCCAAGCTGCATATTTAACGAAACACCCTGATTCTGCAGAAAGAATATTTTATGATTCTGTTCCAGGTAACATTTTCCAGGATAAAACTATGTTCATCTGTCCAACTTTTTATTTAAAACACATCATATCATAACCCAGAACATTGGATTTTATGGAGTTCTTATCTTCACATTTTCAATTTTCAATCTTGCATACAACAGAGAGTCTTTTCTGGCCAGTCTTTGTTGTAGCCACAATTGCAGCCATGATTGCCAGCCAAGCAATGATATCTGCTACGTTTTCATGTGTGAAGCAGTCTATGGCTCTCGGATGCTTTCCACGGCTGAAGATAGTTCACACCTCAAAGAGGCGGATGGGCCAAATATATATCCCTGTAATTAATTGGTTTTTGATGATCATGTGCATTATTGTGGTTTCCATCTTTCAAAGCACCACAGATATTGCCAATGCATATGGTGAGTATCTTCTTCTCCACCTTCTCGTCCTCCTTTCTACCCAACACCCTATTGAGTCATAAATTCCAATATACTACCTTGATGTATGTTATAATGGCTTGCCACTTTTTAAGTAGAGTAAGTTATTATCCCCTTGGTGCCGTTATTAAATTTTTTTCTTAAAATGAAAAGTAGAGTAGATTATGTTTAAATTCCTGATAGTATCATATAAAAAATATTCTACGAATGTGATATCCGTTAACCACTTGATGTTGAACATTTCCTTTTCTTTTCCTTTTCCAGTACTCTAAATACAGGATGCAGGGTATTATTCTGATCTGTTGTTCTTTTTGTATCGCGAACTGGCTTTTGTGTTATTGCTGTGTAAAAAACACATCCATGTTTTGTTGCCATTGAGACATCTATGGGACTAGTACAAACTGAAATGCCTCCATAATTATTGTTCTTTTGATGAAAATAATGTTTAGCCTATAATTTCTGGGTATTTTTCTGATCCACTCTTCTTTTTGTATTGCCAACTGCTTTTGTGTCATTGCTGTGAAAACACATCCAAGTTTTGTTGCCATTGAGACTTCAATGGGACTAGTGGCCTATACTTTGCAACTTATCAAGTGCAATTCCAATTTTTCTTGTAGGTATAGCTGAGGTTGGAGTGATGATTGTTAGCACCACATTGGTGACGCTTGTCATGCTTCTAATATGGCAGACCAACTTATTTCTGGCTTTGTGCTTTCCGTTTGTATTTGGATCAATTGAGCTCATCTACTTGTCTGCGGTTCTATCTAAACTCTTGGAGGGTGGTTGGCTTCCGCTTGTTTTTGCTACATTCTTTCTTTGTGTGATGTACACTTGGAACTATGGAAGCGTGTTGAAGTACCAGAGCGAGGTCAGGGAGAAGATTTCGATGGACTACATACATGAACTTGGCTCCACTTTGGGAACTGTAAGAGTTCCGGGTATTGGATTGCTATACAACGAGCTTGTCCAAGGCATTCCCTCAATTTTTGGGCAGTTTCTACTGAGCCTTCCGGCAGTCCACTCTGTTGTAGTGTTTGTTTGCATTAAGTATGTCCCTGTCCCTGTGGTGCCGCAAGAGGAAAGATTTCTGTTTCGAAGAGTTTGCCCCAAAGACTACCATATGTTCCGCTGCATTGCCCGCTACGGTTACAAAGATGTCCGGAAGGAAGATCACCGTGCATTTGAGCAGCTTCTAATTGAAAGCCTTGAGAAGTTCTTGAGAAGGGAGGCTCAAGATCTCGCGTTAGAGATTGATGCAAGCGAGGTGGATTTCGATAGCGTATCAGTGAGGTCTAGGGATTCTGCTGCGAGGGGCAGAAATGGGGTCGAGGAGCTTAGGGTTCCATTGATTCTTGATCAAAGACTGGGAGAAGCAGGGACTTCAACATCCAATGAAGCTTCTCTAGAATTGCCATCCAGTGTGATGTCATCAGATGAAGACCCGAGCCTGGAGTACGAGCTTTCAGCACTCCGAGAAGCAATGGATTCGGGATTTACATATTTGCTTGCTCACGGGGACGTTAGGGCAAAGAAAAATTCCTTCTTCCTCAAGAAATTGGTTATAAACTACTTCTATGCATTCTTGAGGAGGAATTGCAGAGCTGGTGCTGCAAACATGAGTGTTCCTCACATGAATATCTTGCAAGTTGGAATGACATACATGGTCTGATCTTATCATGTTTTTTAGCAGACTTTTCCCATTCCATTGATAGATCTTTGGTTGCTGTCTCCATCAATTTGAACCAACTGGACATGTGTGTATCAGGTACTTATATACAAACAAGTAGTGTGTATCAGATGAGAACTTGGAACTTCAGCATGGACATTGTAGACAAAAAACATTTATGATTTGTGGATTCTTCATTGATGAGAATAAAGTTTATGTAGTTCAACAGTAGTATCTCTTCTGCAATTTTTATGGTGTGCTTATCTTTCCATGCATCCAAGCTATACAAATGCTGTTGTTGTTCACGAGCAATAGCTCGGTTGGTTTTATCTTTGGATGTAAGGTGAATGACGTTAAAGTCTGGAGTTCGAATCAACTAAGTATTTCTCTAGGGTTTTCCTATTTCCATGGGTTTGCTCACTTTTGGGGAGGGGTTAAGAGTCTCATTTCTCCCGCATGAGTTTCAACCCAGTCTTTCATGTCGTTAGTGTGGTGAATTCTATTTTGGCGGTTCGAACTTTATGTTCATTCAAGTATTTGAAGAGTATGCTGGATTGGGTGATTCCTCGTAACAAAAAAATGTTGATGTTGTTTGAATTTTTTTTTCTTTTTACGGATGGATGGATGGATTCCCATGTAGGTTGTGCATGTGCCACATGTGCATTCACCCTTTCTGTGATCACATCTGTGTCAAATTTATTTATTTTTATTTTATTTTTTAGATCTTGAAAGGCTGGTCTGGGTGTTTATTGGCATATATAAAGCCATGTGAGGGCACGTAAGCTCTCATTGATTAATGACATTTTTATACAAAAGGAACATTATCAGAACTTTTGCCCCCACATATTCTAACATTGTTTTATTATTATTATTGTCTATCATGAACATTTTTCCTTCCCATTATCTTCTTCACCATACCCATCTCGAGCTTAAACTCGGATTGCTAGACCCATGTATACAGAAGTTTCTCACTTTATGACATGATAAGTTGGGTCAAAACCAACACGTGATAATAAGAGTATTACTCATATTGGGATTTGAACTCAACACCTCCCGAGTCCGTATGTTTTGACCCCAGAGAGATTTACTGACTATCACCCAAATAGTTCTATATATATACACAATTATGTTCTCACTCCAATAATAGGATGGAAGGAACCAAGAGTAGATACAATTTTGCTTCACATGAACCCCAACTGTACAAGAGACCCTCTAGCTACAAGTCTATATCAAAATATTGCCATAATTTCATACTATAACAAATTAAAGAAGAAAATTGAACTGGCCCACATGTGAGCATGTGAAAGTAAACTGTATATGCTTGCTCAATTAATAATTTTTAACAAGATAATGGCGGTTGTAGTCCGTGATTGATAGTACTATCACTTCTCTTCCATCTTCTCTTGTCTAATTCTCTCCTCCTTCCTTTCACTTACATTAAATCTTTAAAAACTTGGTTTATTTGTCTTTGTTTCCATGTATGTTTTTAGGTCCATAACATGGAAAGATTCTGTCTCTCAATCATTAACAAACCTACTCTACTCACAATGTTGATTAAACCAAATTTCATTATTTAATTAGACCATGATTATGTCCTTGATCTGATGGCTTTAAAATAATCTCTAGACTATGTGGATTCTTCTTCATTCATGAAGTATAATCAATGTGGGTGATGGTACAGTTGATGAATCTCTCTTAGGTCAAATCGTAATGATTCGGGAGGTCTTGAGTTTGATTCCCACTACGAGAGCAATACCCTTGTGATCACACGTTGGGTTTTTGCCCAATTTACCCTGTCATTAGGTGAATATCTCTAAAACCCTAAAACCCTAAACCCTAAAACCCTAAACTGTATGGATTTGGGAGGTCTTGAGTTCGATTCTCATTGCGAGAGCAATATCCTTAGCCCCGCCTCGGGCTTTGGCCCAACTTATCTTGTCATCAGGTGAAAAACTTCTCTTTAGAGTCATATCGAATGCCCAAAGGGCGGACTTATATTGTGTCAAGAACCCATATCATATGTTCAAATGACAAATTTATATTGTGTCGTTCTCGGTTACCAAAAGGGGAAAAAAAATCTTCATTCATGAGGTTTAATTACCATTTATTTTTTTTTTAAAAGTTGAAATTCCTATATTATGGAACCCGTAATGGGTAAGCTAAGTATGTTTTAATTTGGTTACTAATTTAATTCATTAAATAAATACATGTTTTTTTTTTTTATGCTTTTGTATCACATGGACAATGATTCCTAAATCCTTGTCATACTTAGAAGTTACCCTTCAATGTAGGATCAAACCTTAATCATTTTCAAGCATGCACCATTGGGTTCCTCAACAAAGTAAGCCTTCTAAAATAGCTTTTTCACAAGACACTACACAGGTTTTACAGGTAAAAAATACGTACTTTAGAGAGTTTCCAAATGTACCAATCTGGGATTCCTTTTAATTTTTGGTAATCGAAAACGATATACTCTTTGGGTAGCTAATATGGGTTTAAACTCGAGTGTACTAACCTGAGATTCATTTTTTTGACACGTGCCTAAACTCGGGCCGTTAAACCGGCTTGCACAAAAGTTTCCCACTGACGACAGGAAAAGTTAGGCTAAAATCCTGAGCGTAGTCACAATGATATTATTCTCAGTGGGAATTGAACTCAGGATCTCGCAAGTACATACGATTTGGCTCCATATAGTGACCAACTAGGCTATCGCTATCACCCAAGTTGTTAGCCAATCTGAGATCCATATTAACACAAAATATTGATAACCAGGCCTATTTAAGCTCATCTAATCTTACGTTGACATTTTTTTTTTTGAAATGGGGAGTGGGGATTCGAAACTTGGTGACCAGGGTAATACACACCATCCTCTATCACTCTAATTAGTGGCTCGGGTGTGTTTACATTGACAATCTACTTAATCAGAGACTTGTATAAGATTAACATAATTGGAGTAAAAAAGGAGGAGAAGAATTCCTGGTTTATTATGACTGAAATAAGTTGACTATGATCATATGACAGAAGAAGCAACTATTCTGCAATATTATAGCAACACATTCTCACACCATGCTTAATGTCGGCGAACCTTCCAATAACTCCAAAAGATTACCTGTCATGAGCTCTCCATAACTATAAACTAATCTCCATTTCCTTCATATTTATATACCCAACTCTTATGCATTAATCAATCTTCTTTCCATTCTTAGCTCTGTAAACCCACTTGCACAGTTTCTTTCTACTTCCCTCAAAGAGTGAAAAATCATGGAAAATTGAGAGATTGATTGAGGACAGTGAAGAAGAAGAATATGAAGCTCAAAACACTGTTTTTGTTCTTCTTTTACTGTTCCATTTGTTTCTTCTTTTCTTCTGGTTCTGCCTGGAATGATGAAGTTTCGGTTTTGCTGTCGATAAAATCCGGAATTGTAGATCCATTAAATAGTCTTCATGATTGGAGGATGTCCAACAATGCTGCTGCACATTGTAACTGGACAGGAGTGTCCTGCAACTCCAATGGAGCTATTGAGAAGCTTGATCTCTCCCACATGAATCTCAGTGGGATAATATCAGATGAAATCCAGCGGCTGCCGGGTCTTGATTCTCTCAACTTGTGCTGCAATGGGTTCTCTTCATCATTGCCAGAATTCGTGGTGAGTATCGGCTCGTTGAAGAGTCTTGATGTGAGCCAAAACTTGTTTGATGGTAGCTTTCCAGTTGGTCTGGGAAGTGCAGCTGGACTTACTCTACTGAATGCATCAGGCAACAGTTTTGTAGGTTTTATTCCTGAAGATATTGGCAATGCTACTTCTTTAGAGATTCTAGATCTCCGAGGAAATTTCTTCGAAAGCTCGATCCCAAGATCTCTCAAGAATCTTCACAAGCTGAAGTTTCTTGGATTATCTGGGAACAATCTCACTGGCCAGATACCACGAGAGCTTGGCCAGCTTTCATTGCTCGAGACGGCGATTCTTGGATACAATGAGTTTGAAGGAGGAATTCCTGCTGAGTTTGGAAATCTCACCAACCTGAAGTATCTTGATTTGGCAGTTGGCAATCTCCATGGCGAGATTCCGGCTCAACTGGGGCGGCTTAAGGTACTCGAGACAGCTTTCTTGTATAAGAACAAATTTGAAGGAAAGATTCCACCAGAAATCGGCTCCATTACTTCATTAAAATTTCTGGATCTCTCTGATAATATGTTATCAGGAGAAATTCCTGCTGAAGTTGCCAACTTGAAGAATTTACAGCTCTTGAATCTAATGAACAACCAATTGTCTGGTTCAGTTCCTTCTGGACTTGGACAGTTGACACAATTGGAGGATCTTGAGCTTTGGAACAACTCCTTGTCCGGACCATTACCTCCTGATCTTGGCAAGAATTCGTCATTGCAGAGGTTAGACATATCGTCTAACTCGATCTCTGGCGAGATTCCAACAAGCCTGTGCAATGGAGGCAATCTAACAAAGCTCATCCTCTTCAACAATGCCTTTTCAGGTCCTATTCCAGCTAGTCTATCAACTTGTCTGTCACTTGTTCGGGTTCGAATGCAGAATAATTTTCTTTCTGGTACAATTCCAGTTGGGTTTGGCAAACTTGAAAAACTTCAAAGATTAGAACTGGCAAACAATAGTCTCACAGGCCAAATTCCATTTGATCTTTCTTCTACTGCATCGCTTTCTTTCATTGATCTATCTAGGAACAAGCTCCGATCCTCTCTTCCACCTACCATTCTTTCCATTCCCAGTCTGCAAACCTTCATGGCCTCCAACAATAACTTAGAAGGCGAAATCCCAGATCAATTCCAAGACTGTCCTTCAATGTCAGTACTTGATCTCTCCTCAAACCGTTTCACTGGAAGCATTCCAGCAAGCATTGCTTCGTGCGAGAGGTTGGTGAGCTTGAATCTTAGGAACAATCAATTGACTGGAGAAATCCCAAAACAAACTGCAATGATGCCTGCATTGGCCGTTCTTGATCTATCCAACAATTCTCTGACCGGTGGAGTGCCAGACGATTTTGGCACCTCTCCAGCATTGGAGATGCTCAATGTCTCATACAACAAGCTAGAAGGTCCAGTGCCAGCAAATGGTGTGCTAAGGACAATAAACACAGATGATCTTGTAGGCAATGCCGGTCTCTGTGGCGGTGTCCTCCCTCCTTGTGCCAGAAATTCATCAACTGAATCAAAAAAACAGAGGAGCTCTCATGCGAAACGCGTTGTTGCAGGATGGTTCATTGGAGTTTCATCAGTTTTGGCACTTGGAATTGCACTAATAGCTGCTAGATCTCTGTACAAAAGATGGTACTCAAATGGAAGCTGCTTTGAAGAAAGACATGGGATGGGGAATGGAGAGTGGCCTTGGAGGTTAATGGCATTCCAGAGGCTTGGTTTTTCGAGTTCCGACATCCTAGCTTCCATCAAAGAATCAAATGTGATAGGAATGGGAGCTACCGGGGTCGTTTACAAGGCTGAGATGCAGAGACTAAACACAGTTGTGGCAGTCAAGAAGCTATGGAGACCAGGAAGAGACATTGAAAGTGGAAGCAGCGATGAATTCGTCGGAGAAGTGAATCTCCTGGGGAAGTTAAGGCATCGAAACGTCGTACGTCTGCTTGGATTTCTGCACAATGACTCCAACATGATGATAGTATACGAGTATATGCAGAATGGTAACCTTGGAGAAGCCTTGCATGGCAAGCAAGCAGGGAGGCTGTTAGTAGATTGGGTTTCAAGATACAACATAGCCCTAGGAGTTGCTCATGGACTTGCTTATCTCCACCATGATTGTCACCCACCTGTAATCCATCGCGACATCAAGTCGAATAACATTCTTCTTGATGCAAATCTGGAGGCAAGGATTGCTGATTTTGGGTTGGCAAGGATGATGGTTCAGAAGAATGAGACAGTTTCAATGGTCGCTGGATCCTACGGATACATAGCCCCTGGTGAGTTACACTTTTATATACTGCTTCTTCAACGTGAAGGTTGGGGGTATGAGTTTAGAACTCGTCCACCTATCCAATGGACATATTGGGCTAAGGAATTCTCAATTACTTTAAAAAAGAAAGAATGTGAAGTTAATTGTTTGTGACAAACATCTTGACTATCTATAGTTGTTTTGCAGAATATGGATACACCTTGAAGGTGAATGAGAAGATTGACATTTACAGCTATGGAGTAGTTCTACTAGAACTTATAACCGGAAAGCGGCCATTAGAGCCAGAATTCGGAGAATCTGTTGACATCGTTGAATGGATTCGAATGAAGATTAGAGACAACAGAGCTTTGGAAGAAGCACTAGACCCTAACATAGGAAACTGCAAGTATGTTCAAGAAGAGATGCTAGTAGTCCTTAGAATTGCCCTTCTTTGCACTGCCAAGTTACCCAGGGACAGACCTTCCATGAGAGATGTCATTACAATGCTTGGAGAGGCAAAACCCAGGAGAAAAAGCAGCAACACTAGCAGCATAAATGACAGTAACATAGAGAAGCCAGTTTTTAGCACATCACCTGTAAATGGCCTTCTGTAAAAGAGTTCTCCACCGGCTAAAGCCTGTACCTGTATTTGATTCTTCATTTAATATGTATGTAGAGGTGCATTTGTTGATGCTTGTAATCCACAGTTGATTTTATGTCCAGCAGACTGATGCAATATAAAAAAAGAATATTTTTGCAAATAAAATTCCCAGTTCATGATAAGCCTGTAATTGGGAAATCCCAACATTCAAATAAGAGACAGCATGACCAGATAGTGCAGAGAAATGCTTAAAATGAGGGATGAAAGGTGGAAGGGCAAAATTCAAAACCATAGCAATATAAGATATGTGAGTATTTACAGATGAAAAACAGCACCATATTACACGGAAAACTCAGATGCATGAGACTTTTAGTTTTAGGTATGGGAAATATATCGTTGTATGCGTGACAAGAATAAACAAGTGTAATAAAAGAGGGAAAAAAAAAAGGAACAAGAGCAACTGAAAACATACAGACAAGCCGCAGACAATTACTCGTTACATATCAAACAATTCTTGTATTTACTCTCTCACTTTTCTTGTGTGTGTTACGTTTTCAAGCCATGCCTAGTCTTCACCATGATGAAATTCAAAGAAAAATGGGTTTAGATAGATTTCTTTCCCTGAATACCATTACTTTCTTGTGATCGTGGATCTGCAAAGTCATAACGAATGAAAGATAATTAGTTTAAAAACAAATGCAAACTCAAAATCAGGATCACACTATTCTTTAATTATTTATATACCAAGTCCAGTAGCCTCAGATGTCTTCATGATTCTTAACCTCCTTACGGAGCACAGGAACATCCTGCATGAAAATTGAAAAGGAAGTTCACGGGACCATCCAATACAACTTTTTTTTTTTTTATCAGGCACACCAACACAGATTACACACCACATCATGACAGCATTAGACCACCAACAGACTAGAAATTACTTCTATAAGCCTCACGAGTCACGAAAAAAACCTAATGCATTGAAGAGACCATGTGGGTCAAAAATAGGATCAGAAAATTTGAGAATTTGGCTTGTCAAATATATCAGTACATACATTGTCTTCCAGAGATAGCGTGACTACCATGAGGGCCTCAATCACAAGTTAGGCCCAGATTGTTGAAACCGATTCTGTTAAAGTTACAACATCTAATGACGATAATGAACAATGATATTTTCCATTCAAAAGTCAAAGTTTGTAAGTGAATTTGAAATATAGAGCACATTCTGTTCCTTCAGCAAGGGCATGATGAGTTGTTTCCTATTTTGCACTACAAACGGCCTGTTATATGGCCTTACATAAATTTAAGTAGTAAAAGTTATATTTTACTTATGTACATGACATTTGTACTGAATGTTCATTTTGACAAAGGTCTCTCGACCAGCTTCTACTTCATCCTGAACTTTTGTATTTCGCATTTAGTTTGCATCAATAGGCTAAACCAAACTTACACAGAAATTTAGAAAAAAAAAATTGTAGACAAGAGAAACCATGTGATCAATCAGGTGTCTTGCTAGACCCCACATTGCTATGAAAGTTCACGGAACAAATTATAGTGCCCAGTTCCCATGTTTGGAGCCCCAATGTCAGATGCAAATGTCCACCTTATTGTGAGAATGTTTACAAACATAAAATAGATTTCACATTAAATGAACATTTAGCAGAAATGGTGAGTTGCATTCATGCATATTTCAGGTAAATGATGCATACCCCCAAGGAACATCTCCAACAAGCATCCAATCTCCCTCTTTGTCCTCGTATGTGAGGACAAACTCCGATGATTCGTCCAGCAGTTTTAAGGATCTTGTCGCTTCTGCCTCTGTGTCATACTCCTGTATGCTTGGTCCTGAAAAAACATATAACAACCATCACTCAAGAAGACATCAATAAATCAAAATTTACATAGCACAAGTAGATCTATGTTTCAAATTATGCAGATAATTAAAAATCCTAATGCCCTGTGGGCTGCACCTCCTTGGCGCCTTTTTCATAAAGATTCAAAGTATTTCTTTAACATTGGAAAAAAAAAACTTGAAAATCTTAACCCTGAATGGAATACAGAAATCATACTCTCGATTCAAGAATTTCAATTTAATGATCATACCCTTAATAAAACACTCAAAATGAGAAATCAACATAAACATTAAGCGCATAAAATCATAGCAGAAGCTTAATATTTGTTCCCATATATACAAGCCAATCAAATTATCATGCAAAAATCATAATTAATGTTCTTATGGGATCAATCATAAAGAATTAAACCATACAAATCTTGGAATCAGCAAAGATAACACAATAAAACAACAAGAAATGCCATTTTTGAGTAGCAAAGCCAGCAATCCAATCAGGCAAGCAAATTGACAATGAATTCATGCAAGAACAAGAATTCTATTCAATTTTAAGGGGCAGGGCTTTTGGGCTCTAAGGTGACTAAATCACTCCTTTTTTTAATGATTGGGTGGGAAGAGACAAAATACTCACGAGCTGCATTGTTAGCTTTGAGGAACATCTCCTCCAGAGTTTGTGCCAAGGTTTCATAGCAGCTATGAGCACTCAAATCAACCTTCCTTCCAATTGGGAATCCATCCATATTCACCTTCACAAACCGAGAAGTCCTGCCATAAACGCTATTATTATTCCTGTTGCCGCTGTTGGTAGTCTTCTCCATAACACTGTTCTTGCTTTTACTTTTGTCAACCATAGAGTCAAATTCTTCAGTGGCCACTGACTTTACTTGATTAGCCATGCTGTTCATTCTAGAAGCTCTAATAGGAGGCCAACCAACAACTTGATTGCTTCAAGATTTAAGAAAAACAATTAAATGTAAATTCATCAGTAATGAGAAAAAAGGTCACAGCCAGTATTTAAGTACCCCATATCCAATTAGCATGTCTTAGATATAAAAGAAATGTGCAAAAAGTACCATGTGGGGGAATGAACAAAGTACTAGAAGAAGTAACCAAAATGACCCCCTAAAAATAGCAATAAAAGAGACCCAATTTTATCACTTCTCATGATAGAAACTTACCTAAACAATCTCAATTAGCTAATAGTTTACAGAAAAATAAATCATAACAGACTTATCTTCTTTAAGAAAATTATTCAATCTAAGGTATCAGATGTTTAATTTCAAACAACAAAGAAGATAACAGTCCAAATGAGTCTAATTAAGGAAAGAAAATAAGGGCGAGTAAGAATCCTAATGGAGATAGTGAGATTATTCAATTCAATACCACATAAACATACGCTTGGATCAAGAAGTAGAATCAAAAGCAAAATAGTCAAACATTCAATAATAGAAGTAAACAGAATTCAGAGAAAATAAAAAATTACCTAGAACCATTAGGAGAAGCCACAGAATCGGCAGTCCTCTTGGTCCCAGCCGTGCCACTTGCCCTGCTCAAAGAAGAAGAAGAAGAAGAAGACGACAACGATGATGACGACGACGACGTAGAAGTCAAAGAAGAGCCCGAAACTCCAGAAGGCAAATCCTTAGCAGTCAGAATCCTAGCATATTGACCTCTACTAGGAATCAACTGTTGAGCCTTGAAACCACCAAGACTCAATCCAAGGCCCAGCTCGATCTCACCATCATCCGGACTAGAAGAATCCTCCGAAGACAAAAAAACGTTGTCCTCCCTCGATACCGTCAACATCGACCCACTCCCCGCTCCACCACCACCACCAAAACCGCCTTGCATTGAATGAAATAACGAAAATCTTTCTCTTTCAAAGCTTGAAATCAGAATCAGAACAATAATAATACTGAGAGATTGCAGAGAGAGAAGGGCGAGGGAGGAGGGTTTTAGCGATGAAAATGTTTGTTTGGCTGTTTGGTGTGTGTGGGTGGGGTGGATGAATGAAAGAAAGAGGAAGAGAAAGAATGATAGTGACTTCGTGGGGCCCACCTGTCTGCTCTGCTGGCCCTTTATGCGCACCGTTTCCAATACTCGTTGTTGTTGTCGTATTTTGTATTTCTCTCCGATTTTATGAACGATATGATATATCTCGTTAAATAGCGGACTCAAAAGTCAACAAGTCCCCACATTGAAACTAGGTGTTTCAAAAAAAAAAATTTGGTTCCGATGGAATTACTTGGTATGTTTACGAAATATTTTCATATCCGGCCTCTAATCCGGATTAGATTTTGTACGTACTTAATTGATCAAATCTATATTGGTTTAAATATGGACAAATAAATCGAATAATAATCTAATTCAGGTTATGATGCAGACAAATAAATCAGATAAGATTTCTGTGTTTGGACCTAGTTTTAAATCGGGAAAAAAATTTATATTTGGACCCAGATTTCGAACATATAACTTATGTCCAAACTTGATTTAATCTAGATAGGACAAATTCGATCATCCGGAAGCCAACAGAGTTTTACCATCCTAATTGAAACTCATAATTGGCAAAACAACAAAGATATAATAAAATAATAAAAAAAAAGGCTAATGAGTCTATTATCTTCGACAAATTCAAGGTTTTTGTAGCTTGATTCTTAAATTTTTTTTGGGATAATTACCACCGAGAACAAAACTTGAAAATTATGTTGCAATAGATCCATTAATTAATTTTTGTATCATAAAATTCATGCAATTAATATCTGTGAAAATTTATTTGCATCAATTTATCATTTTTATGGCATATGTTTGTCTTTTTATTTTATATATATAAATGTGTTTTTTTATAGATACATATCTGTTAACAAACGGAAAACGATGTATCAATTGTTGTAAATCCACACTCCCCATACACACCAACAATATTATTTGTTTTGTATTGTCCGGTTCCCATGGATACATGGATCCGCATGATTTTGTTTCTTCTTAAACCCAAACAAGTGAGCTAAGCCCAACTCATATGAGTCTAGAAAAAGGCATGGTTATAATGTTAGGTGTGGACGTGTCCATATAAATAAAGAATCAATCTCTACATCTTTCGAGGTGGGATAACATCAATATATATATATATATATACACACACACACATAGTTGTATAGGATGAAAGACTTACATGTTCAATATTTATATATTCATTTTTCAAAGCCACCATATTTACCATGAGTTTTTCATTGGAAAAATAAAATTCCACTCGTGTTCTCAGCTTTGGGACATCATTCTAGTCGGCTGTCAATAGCTACTGATTGGTTGGCGAACCACGTTTGTTTTTATTGGGTGTCAAGAATACCACATCTATTACCAAACCGTGTGATATATATGTACATATGTATATGTATATGTATATGTATACATACATATACATACATATGTACATATACATACGTATATGTATATGTATAGGTATATACGTATGCCTATGTCACTATCATACTAAGACAATTTTTCGTCCGCTCAAGTATCATAGAGTGAGAAAGTCCAAGAAAATTTTTGTGTTTAGACTCGCACCTTGTTTTAAATCAAACAAAAATTTTAGGAATTTTCCTATGCAGATTTATAATGCGAATTAGAGAATTTATGTTGTTTTTCAAACAAGTGGGACACAAGCCGTGGGATTCACTTGTCATTTCACTTTTTCAACAGGTCTGCATTTTAAGTCCTTATAGGATAATTCATGTACATATTAATATACGTGTATATATATATATATATATATATATAGACACATATATACACACGGATTGTTTGCAAATATGTAATTCCACAAATGTTAGGTCATATCTAAATTCAAAAAGTATATGAAAAAAAAAAAAAAAAAAGGAACATATCTGGATGTATAAAGAAGGTGCATTATTGTGCATAACCACTCTTATAGAACGTAATTAAATCTACAACTAACTAAAATTTAAAAAAGAGAAAAATCCAAACTTAATTAGAAAGACAATATTTTAGATGATGTAAAATTTGACTCAATTACCTACCTAAAATTGGTAATAAAAAAACAAGTTTTCCAATTCCCTATATCTCTCTCTATATATACACAGACGACACTAATCAAGAAATCAACCTGTACACAATTTGAAAAATCAAAACTCCCTACAATTCTTCTTCTTTGCAATGGAGAGATCTGCATTCAAGCCAGCTTTCTTGCTCATACTCTTGGTCATCGCTGCATCATTGGGTAATTAGTTTTCTCTTTAATGTATATACGCTCGATCTGTTTATTTCAACCAGCGTCCATCATTGATTTACGAAAATGATAAAGCTCTCAGCTGTTTGTATCCCAGTTATTTGAGTTCGACGCACGGGATTCAAGTGAATTCGTGGGATGCACATGAAATCATAACTGTTGGGATTCCTATCGTAACTGATTAATTTATGATGAATTGGGTTTGCAGATGATTCGTGGATGATGGGAGTTGAAGGAAGAAGGGTGGTAACTATTTCTTGCAAAAAAGACGCAGACTGCGAGTTCAAGTGTGGTTGCCCAGAAGCAGGATGCAGATGTGATGGAGGCTTATGTTTATGCCCGGGAGAGACAGTCCCTCCCTCTGCTGAAACCATCATGGGAAAATTACAATAAATTAATTAATCAGTCAAAGATTAAGATCCAATATTACAAAAAGCAAGTGTATGCATTGCTAGGTATGTGGATTGGGTTATTAATAAAGTTTGAGTTTGGATGATTTTGGTTCTCTAATATTATATAGAAGTGCCAAGCTTTAATATTAATTTATCTCTTATTAGCGATGATTTACTGTCCAAGGTATTGTCCGCTCTGGGTACGAGTAGGAGATGGTTACGGGTGACAAAAAATCGATTTCAAGTCGGATAACATCACGTGTTTATGAAATATTTATGTTTGTGCCAATGAAAGCATATCGATCCCTTCCTCTGCTGAAACCATCATGGGAAAATTACAAATTTAATTAATCAAAGAAGACCCTATATATGTTATGTATTTGGATTGAGTTATTAATAAAGTTTGAGTTTGGATATGATTTTGGCTTCTCTTATATACAACCAATCTTGAATATTAATCTCTTAGTATTGGAGACTTATTATAATAAGAGATTAGTGTTTAAGGGTGACAAAAAAAATCAGTTCTGAGTCATTCTAGGTTGAACAACATCATGTGTTTACGAAATATTTACATGTCGGAACCATAATCCGGATTGAATTTCGGACGTACCTAATTGATCAAACTCAAATTGATTTAAATCCGGACAAGTAAACCGAATGATAAACTAATCTGAATTAGGGTCCGAAAAAGTAAACTAGTGTGTTTGGAACTGAACCCTATTATAAACTGGATAAAAATTTTGTGTTTGGACCCAAATTTCAATTTCAAACATACAACTTAATAAGGAAACTAAATATATTTTAATTTTTTAAATAAGGAAGCAAATTAACACAATAAAATATCATAAATAAAAAAAATTCACACTAAAAGCCGATCACAATAAATACAGAGATTACAATGATAACGGATAATCATGAAAGCCTATAGAAGATAATACTCACTTAAATAAGAAAACTAAATAAATTATATTTTTTATATTTTGGTAAAAAAAAAAAAAAAAACTCCATTAGGAGAATATAAATTAAGAGAGGAAAAAAAAAAGAAACAAGAAATATAATTCGAATAAATAAATAATAAAAAAAAAAGGTAACAAGACAGTATATAGGCCGGCAGACAATATGGGCCAAGACGAGAACAAGCAAGCCCAATATGGATTCTTCACTTAATATATCATTTACAAGTTCTCGTATCGGGAGAAGAAGAAGTAACAGAGTTCTAGAAGCGGGACCATAACGTATGTTCTGCCAACAGACGACCCGACAAGATGTGGGGCCCATCCACCCCACACGGCTCGACGCACCCCTACTGCAAAGCTGACACGTCACACAAATCAGTTATTTTACCTACTTTCTTTTAAGGCGTGATTTTGGGTAGGAGTTCTCCAGATTACCCAACCCAAATTAAATCAAGTTTAAACATAAATTATATATCCAAAATCCAAATCTAAATACAAAACTTTTATCCGGTTTAAAATCAAGTATGAATCCAAACACTGAAATCTTGTACAATTTACTTGTCTAAATTTAAAACAATCCAAGTTTGATGAATTAAGTACGTTCAAAATCCAATCCGAGTTATAATTCGGACATGTAAATATTTCATAAACACGTGATGTTGTCCAACCCGAAACCAATTTTTTTGGGCCACCCCTAGTTTCAAGCCATGAAGAGAAAACCAATCAAAGGCAACTTGAATCCTTTTAACATACAAATTCTATGGACCAGAAAAACTAACAAAGCCATCATAGACTACAACCTGGGATTGAAAATCCAAGCAAAGAGACAAAATGTGCATAATCTATCAGCCTATGACAAAAAGCTAACAAGTCTATTACCATGTTTAGCTTTGGCAAAATTTATTCTGATGTGCAAATCAGATACAGAAGAATAAAAGGGACTTTCAGTTGGGGAGAAAAAATTTTAAAAAAAATGTAAATGCTTCTCATCATTTCTTCTCTGGATTCTCAGGAGCTGGAGCATTGCAATCAGTACAGGACTTACAAGGTTCTGGTAGGAAGTTGTCAGAGAGACTAATCCGCAATGTTTGCTGTTTTTCCTCGTTTCCAGGAGCATGGAGGAGAGCATCCATGATAAGGATGTCCCAATCCCGCGACCGAAAGTATGAAGACCAGCTGTCATCTGTAAAAAGAATGCGACGCTACTTAAAAGAAAACATTTCAAATTCCAAAAAAGGTGCTATTTAAAATTATTATATCTTTATAGAATCGTCCATGTAAGTCTGGTTATTCTGCGTAAGAAAATCTGAAGTTCATTATGTAATTTCTCTATTAAAATACACTTTTTCAGAGATCATTTTAGAATTATGATTTTCAGGCACATAATCACGAATCAAACTTAATGAGATTGGTGACAGACAGAAAAAGTAAAGTGGCTCAGGTAACGATATACAACACAAACCTCCATTGCGGACTGCCTTCAATTGTACGACCCCATTTCCTTGTGGTCCAGACACAGGAAATGTACAAGATACAGAATTCCTTCTATGAGAAACTGCAAGAGACGCATTGTACCATGGACCCTTAACAATTGGATCCCCAATAGCATCTTTGATCGCCTGGTTTGTGCTGGCTTTCTCCATGGCCTTCCTGAAAGATTTTAGAGCAAACAGTGAAGATGTCGACAAGTACACACAAACGGAGACCCCATAAAGAAATTATAGTTTAGGAACATCAATGTGACGGAGCAGCATTCAAAATTCCCTTTAAGAGAAGTAATTGGAATAGGTAAGTGTATATGTAACCATCTCCCAAGTCCCAAGATACTCTATTTACTCAGGCTAAGGACAATTTGTATACCAAAAAAACATTTTCTGGTTTTCATTATTATAGTCCAATATCACAATGGAGATATGGTAATTGGCTCTCTAATATCTATGGAAGACTTGAAGTTAAACTTACTTGGTGCCTTAAGGGATAACACCATGAGGCCTAATAGACCAAGTACAATAACATCTTGCAAGGTTTGGGTATGATCAAAATAATTAACACCACCAAGAACTTCTCATGGGATAGGGGCCGTACTTGGTACCTTCCATGCATTGGATTGTTAAATCCGTCTCACCAAAGGAGTGAGAGAATCACCAACTCACCATCATTAATTGATTGAGAATATTTCTTTAACATGTCTATAATTTTTTGATAAGTTAGAAGACAGAATACTGTGGAGCATGGAGTAACCATAGAATCCCAACGAATTTCTTATCATGATGGTTCGAGGATATAATTTCTCATGTCCATGCGTGTGTTGTGCATGTAAAACGTACGATGCATACAAGTATCAAAGTAATAAATATATCTGTGATCAGAAATATGGATATATCTGTGTCCATTATTCATGTTTGAATATATTTATCACATGTCAGGCACAAAGCCTAATTTAGATTCCATATCAAAATAAGCTGTGATTCAAGTATCAGATGACGTGACTTCTACTTGCTAGAAAAGATATGTGATATTCCTAATTAAGCCATCACTAAATAATGGTCCAAACATGCAGAATTGTAACGTCTAAACCATTAATAATTAGAGATCATCATCATCTTCTTTTCTTCTTTCCCCCTCTTCTGATAGTAAAAATAGGAGAACATCTTAACAGCCAAGGCATTCATTGTAGCCTAAGTTATAAAAATGTACACAAGGTTCCTCAATCTAAGAAATGCAACCTTTGCAAGTTCTACAAATTACAAAATGGACATAACAGTTTAGTAGATCCAGTAAATGTATTAACATAGAAAGAACAAAACCTGCTGCATCCATGATAGATAGCAAGATCATCAAGAGCACTCAAAGCAACACCGCCTGTGACGGTAATTAAGACAAAAGAAACTGCCTTACGACCCATGGATTTCTTCAATCCGTCATCTACATGCTTCGCAGAACTGGAAAAAAAGATCGACAGAGTCACACACAGTCTTGATATTGAAAAAAGTTCCACCTTCCTTCAAATGAACTTTTGGCAAAATAGCTCTATCAGGAAACAGACACTATTCTAGTCTGATTTCCTAATTTTTTTTCAGGTTTTCCAAGTGATTATGTTTCTGTCTTAAGTTTCGTTTTATTTATCTGTTGGCTTAAGCATAAGGGAAGCTTATTCAAATATTTGTACTATTGAACATAAGAAATCAATACATTTGTTACCCTCTTCTATTTCCATTGAAAGATATCGCTTCAATTCTAATTGGTTCTACTACTTAACTTGAGACATTAATACAATTCTCATTGTACTAGTTAAAATGAGACTATCAAAACAATTCTATCTTCTCTTTTAATTTTCACAGACTGCAATTGACGCAGGAAAAATGATAAGACAACAATAAGGACTGACAAAATAGGATTTGAACTATTAGATTAGAAGAAAATCAACATTTCCAGATACATGGGAAGCCCTAATTACAAAAACTCTACCAAGTTTTCTTATTCTTCCAAAAGCAATAGCAACACACAACACAAAACCTTACAATTTGAACGGTGGTTACCGTCCTCAGATTTCCGGCAACCGCATGGAGTAAAAGTGTAAATCAACGCGCTAAAGAGTAAAAATAAACTCAGACAAAGAGGTAGAAGCCGAATGATGATGACACTGATTTCAAAAACAATGAGGGTGAAGGTTCATATGATGGAGATTAAATTGAAATCAGAGAAACGTAAGAGATTGTACCCGGAGGCCTTTGATGCCGGAGAAGTCTTGAAGATGGAAACAAACCTCCTCGCCAACATCTCTCCCCGCACAAAATCCTTTCTTGTCCTTTTTCAAGGGTTTTAGAAGTTTTTTCCTCTCTTTTCTTTTATACCAAAATGCGAAAATGGTCGACTCAGATCAGCAGACTGGGTGAAGTAATTGGGCCTTTCGACTGCATTACCTAAAAAATATTTTCAAAAATTTTATAAAAATTACAAATGGTATATATGCATTTTTGTTTGAAATAAAAAATCAAATTTATCACGATCGGGTATGAAAATTTAATACTGTCAAATATAACTTCAAAATATTCGATATTTCAATAATAATGAATTCAATTTTTATTTCGAACACATTTGCAAGACGATTGACTCTCCGGATTTCGACTTGGAAGTAATTATAGGGACTGAGAAATCGTCAATTAATTGATTTATTTTAAAAAAACTAGAGCATATATTATAATATTCCAAAATATCAATATACATAATTAATTACACATATATGCGGACTTAGAGTGCAGACTTAAAATGCTGACTAGAGAGTCTACGTTGTTTTGGTAAGTGAGTTGTTTCGATAAATGAGTACGATCCATAACTATATGGACTCGCTTATCATTTCACTTTTCCAACCCTCACATAAAATTAGCCATATTTTAAGTCCGAATATCAGAATTCGTATGTATATATCTCTAATTCTATACAACTACAAGTACAATCTCTTCTGCGCTTCCTCCCCTTTGTCTACTGGTTGAACCGAGTCATGCAGAGCAGCCATCCCCATCATCATCGCAGGTCCCATCCCAAGACATAAGTTCAACCCATGATCCCTGGGTATGAAAAACATTACCAAACTGTCTCAACCTTCGACAACAATAGCATATATATATATATTACATACATTTTTACATGACCAGTTTCGAAATCAATTGATTAGTAAGCCGTGTAATATATAAACAGCAGCAGCAGAAGATGGACAATGATCCATCACAGTGGATTCTACAAACAACCTAGCCTCTTTCATCACCAATCCAGTTGTTCTTCTCCTTTGGCCCAGTTGGTCCTTCCTCCCCATACAGCTCCACCGGAAACTTGCCAAATATGTTCTCCGCTGAGTATCGAAGCATCACAGGCAGACGATTAATTATCTTATCTAGTTCTGTTTTTGAGTCGTAGATAATCGTGGGACCCCACTCTCTCATAAACTGCAACCAGCAAGGTTCAGCGACAGCCTCCGCTCCTAGATACTCTGCTGCGACAAGTTCATAATGAATGCTTGAATCCACAAATAGGTTACTGCGGGCAGCATCATTCCTTACTCCAATCCCCAGTTTTGAGGAACCCTGAATGTAGGTTCCAGGATGAGGAAAGCTTGCATGCCCACTTTTTGATGAGTAAACGATAGCCTTGTTTCCGTCCATGTACTCCAAGTCATATGCATCCACCCATTCACCACCGCTGTGCTGAGAGAAGTATATACTCCACAGCTCTCCGGTAAAATTGCATATACGGAGGGTGAAATGCTCCCAGTCACAGACATGCTGACCAATCTTGCTCATAGCAATATTCATAATTCCAATTTTAAGAGTTCCTGGCCCATTAAAAGGACAAAAGACCCACATTGCGATATCAGTAAAAGTCCCCCCTAGAGCAGGCTTCACATGAACATAAAGTTTAGTACTTTCCAAATTTCCATGAATTACAGCATCTCTTCGATCACCACCTGGCAAATCTATCCAGAATGCCCCATCATTTGTCCCACCGCCTGGCAAATTTGAACCTCTAGCATCAATAGCCTCACCAATCAAGTCTCCTTTTTTGTACAACAATGCTCCATTTTTGAAGAACCATGAAACAGAAGATGGCAGGTATACCTCATCAGGATGGAAGAAAACCGTGGGTCCATAGTGCTTAATGAGCGCATGAATCTGGTCAGTGTTTGGCATTGCATGCAGCCCAGGATCTAAATTCTTCAAGCATGTAACATGTATTTCTTCAGAGGTCCAGTGGCTACTACAGCAAAAAGTACCCACGGAAACACCTCTTCCCCACATGCCACGATGGGAGGGTCTCATGCTCCTAACTCGAAATGGAAATTCTGAAAATTTAGAGTCAACATTGAGCAATAGGCGATAAGCTTCACAATTATCTGTCAGGTCAGCCCGCACACATCGTACTTCATCCAACTCAGGTTTTTCTGCTGTTTTAGTAACTAAATAACCCATTGCCTTATAGCCATCAGGCGGCTGAGGTAGCCAGAAGAAACCATATCCTTCATAAGTCTCTTCATTTCCATCATTTGAACTCCAAACTAATGTATAATCAATGGGCTTCCGGAGAGCTGGTGAGTTCACAGTGCTGCAAATATGAGTAGCTTCCTTTGCAAACAAAGACAACTCCCTAGCTACGAGAACAAAACCTCGCAAAGGCTTGTCATTAGGTTGGCAATAGTGGCCTAGGCTACAATATCCATCAGGTATTCCTGCCGGTTTATAAAATGTAACACCTTTTTTCTTGTCCTGTGAAGGATTGAAACTCCAAATGAACTCGAACCTAGAGATTCTAAGAACTTCTATTTCTCCAAGATTTATTCTTCCAGAAGAAAATCCTTGACCTGAGAAGGAAACACACATTACCATAAATGAGCCAAACTAGCTACAAGACTAGAACGACTTACGTTCAATCCTGGTATTTATATTATCTACTGAAGATGCAAGCATGAGTTTGTGAGATTCACATTTGAGGTTTCAACATGCATCTCCACGTGTATATGCGACTGAACTGGGACATGTATTGGAACGTACTGCTGTCTCTGGAGTTTCCCATGCAGAGTGGATCCCGGGATGGGTCAACTCTTGAATAGGTTCTCCGTCACCCCAAAAAAAAAATGCATCTCCATGTGCTACTACAATTTCTTATATGCTCTCCCACACGCTTCCATGCATATTAGCTGATTGGCAGTAATCATTGCTATCAAGCCACACTGTTTTCCATACTATCATTAGCAGAGTATGAATCTTGGTCTGCCAATCAATCTAGGTTTTCCTTTTGTCCTACCTCTTCTTTAATTGGCAATTTAATTTATCAAAACAAAATTGAAACTGATCCAATTACGATCAGAAAACAAAAACAAAATAGAACAAAACCATGATTCATCTCTAACGAAGATACCAAACGACGAAATTAAGGGAACCCCACATTTTGAAAAGCAAAATAAGGAAGGAAAAAATGGACATACCAGGAGGCCAATCGGGAAGTGGAGCAGGAAGAGAGAAGGTTTCGGGCTCCGACGGGGACTGATCGGCGATACTGTTCCAGTAAAAGCACTTGCACCCAAACATCTCTACCTCTCCCTCTCTACCAATCCACAAGGAGACGATCAAGAATCAATGATTAAATCGAATGTTGGAGACTTGTAAATAAGAAGTGTAATCACCAGTGTGAAAGCTTGGACGGTGGTCGACATGTGGGGTCCTCGTAGGAATCGTATACCTTACTCGTATTCCAACTGGATTCCACCTCCGACGACTTCTCCGGTGTTTCTTTCATTTTTGTGGCTCAGAAAAAAACAGCTTTCCGGTCGGTTTCATATTTGCTGATAGGGTTTTTTGGAAAAGTAACACATTCCAAAACTCATTTTTGAAAACTAACTCACTTTTTTTAAAACATGAAATCTAACATTTTTTTGAAAGGAATTGTCCCAAATACCCTTATTCCACATGTTTTCATTCAAAAACCTTTTCCCCTCTTCCTGTAACATCACTTTTCAATTCGTTCTTCTTTCTCTTCGTTCTTCTTTCACTTCAACCCTGTTAATCTACGATTTTTGTCTCATTCGACCACCCCTATGCACCTAATTATTCATGGGTATGTTTTATTTAATTTTGTATTTGTGATTTAGGTTTCGAGTTTTCATTCAAGCAGTTTAGGATACTTTGTGTGCTATACTTTGTGTGCTATGTTCCAGTATTTCATATTTGTTGTTTCGAGTATTTTGTTTTATCTGTTCGAGTATTTCATACTTGTTGTTCGAGTATTTTGTTGTATCTGTTCGAGTATTTCGTTTTATTGTTCGAGTATTTTGTTTTATATGTTTGAGTATTTAAGTTTTCCAACTTTGACCGTCCGTAACTTTTGATCCGCTCATGTGTTTTCTTATTATAATATGTTTCCGAGGACTGATTTTGAAGGCCTAAAATTTAATGTAGGGTTTACGCCAATTGAGATTCGGAAAGAGATCGAAAAGGCATCGTTTGGAATTACATGTTAGAGTAATTGTAATTATCTATCGAGTAATTGTAATTATCTGTTCGAGTATTTCAGATTTGTTGTTCGAGTATTTCATTTTATTGTTTGAGTATTTCAGATTTGTTGTTCGAGTATTTTGTTTTATATGTTCGAATATTTCAGTTTTTCAACTTTGACCGTTCATAACTTTTGATCCGCTCGTGTGTTTCCTTATTATAATATGTTTCCGAGGACTGATTTTGAAGACCTAAAAGTCATTTGGGGTTTACCCCAGTTGAGATTCGAAAAGAGATCGAAAATGCGTCATTTTGAATTACATGTTAAAGTAATTGTAATTATCTGTTCGAGTATTTCAGATTTGTTGTTCGAGTATTTTGTTTTATATGTTCGAGTATTTCAGTTTTCCAACTTTGATCGTCCGTAACTTTTGATCCGCTCGTGTGTTTCCTTATTATAATATGTTTCCGAGGACTGATTTTGAAGACCTAAAAGTCAATTTAGGATTCACCCCAATTGAGATTCGGATCGAAAAGGCGGCGTCTTGAATTATCTGTTAGAGTAATTGTAATTATCTGTTCGAGTATTTTGATTTATAAAGTGTTTCTGAATGAATTTTACATTTTCTTTTACAGAAATGAGTGTTGTTGACCTTGTTGTTATATACGGCGAATACTGAGAATTTTCAGGAGGAATTTATAAATTCATTGGTGTTACTAGGAAATGTTTAGTAGTGAATGAGTCAATTTTCTATGATGATTTTTTGGAGAAGATATACAATATTACAGGAATTGATCGAACTTCGAATGAGGTGGTCATGAAATTTTTCTATAACACACATTTCCATATGAAACGGTTGATTGTATTACTCGAACCAAATATAGTATTACTCGAACATATACACCATTTCCATTTAGAAAAAAAAATGTTTTACTCGAACATATAAACTATTTACTCGAACAAATATTTGTAATACTCCAACATATACATCATTTACTCGAACAAGAAAATGTATAACAAAAAAATGTTCTTCACATCTCTAATTAACTCCGTTAGACTTCAAAATGATGCCTTTTCGATCTTCTTCAGAATCTCAACTGGGGTGAACTCCAAATAGAATTTTAGGTCTTCAAAATCAATCCTCGAAAACATATTATAATAAGAAAACACACGAGTTGATCAAAAGTTACGGACGGTCAAAGTTGGAAAACTGAAATACTTAAACATATAAAACAAAACACTCGAACAACAAATCTGAAATACTCGAACAATAAAATGAAATACTCGAACAACAAATCTGAAATACGCGAACATATAATTATAATTACTCGAACAGATAATTACAATTACTCTAACTTGTAATTCAAAGCAACGCTTTTTTGATCTCTTTCCGAGTCTCAATTGGGGTAAACCCAAAATTGACTTCTAGGTCTTCAAAATCAGTCATTGGAAACATATTATAATAAGGAAACACACGAGCAGATCAAAAGTTACTGACGATTAAAGTTGGAAAACTGAAATACTCGAACAACAAATCTGAAATACTCGAACAATAAAATGAAATACTCGAACAACAAATCTGAAATACTCAACCAGATAATTACAATTACTCGAACAAATAATTACAATTACTCTAACATGTAATTCAAAATGACGCATTTTCGATCTCTTTTCGAATCTCAACTAGGGTAAACCCCAAATTGACTTTTAGGTCTTCAAAATCAGTCCTCGGAAACATATTATATTAAGGAAACACATGAGCGGATCAAAAGTTATGGACGGTCAAAGTTGGAAAACTGAAATACTCGAACATATAAAACAAAATACTCGAACAACAAATCTGAAATACTCGAACAATAAAATGAAATACTCGAACAACAAATCTGAAATACTCGAACAATAAAATGAAATACTCCTCGAACAAATAATTACAATTACTCTAACATGTAATTCAAAATGACGCCTTTTCGATCTCTTTTCGAATCTCAACTGGGGTAAACCCCAAATAGACTTTTAGGTCTTCAAAATCAGTCCTCGGAAACATATTATAATAACGAAATACACGAGCGGATCAAAAGTTATGGACGGTCAAAGTTGGAAAACTAAAATACTCGAACATATAAAACAAAATACTCGAACAACAAATCTGAAATACTCGAACAATAAAATGAAATACTCGAACAACAAATCTAAAATACTCGAGCAGATAATTACAATTACTCGAACAAATAATTACAATTACTCTAACATGTAATTCAAAACAACGCCTTTTCGATCTCTTCCCGAATCTCAGCTGGGGTAAACCCCAAATTGACTTTCAGGTCTTCAAAATCAGTCCTCGAAAACATATTATAATAAGGAAACACATGAGCGGATCAAAAGTTACGGGCGGTCAAAGTTGAAAAACTAAAATACTCGAACATATAAAACAAAATACTCGAACAATAAAGCGAAATACTCGAACAACAAATCTGAAATATTTGAACAGATACAACAAAATACTCGAAACAACAATTATGAAATACTGGAACATAGCATACAAAGTACCCTAAACTGCTCGAATGAATACTCGAAACCCTAAGCATTACTAGATTGAAAAATTCATACCCTAACCATTGTAGACTCGAAGCACAAATACAAAATTAAATAAAACATACCCATGAATAACCAGGTGCAGAGGGGTGATCGAATGAGGCAAAAATCGTAGATTAACAGCATCGAATACTATGAAAGAACGAAGGTGAAGAAGAGCGAAGGTGAAGAAGAACGAAGACGAAGAAGAAGAAGAACGAAGGTGAAAAGTGATGTTCTGGGAAGGGAAAATGGGTTTTGAATGAAACCATGTGGGATAAGGGTATTTGGGACACTTCCTTTCAAAAAAGTGTTAGATTTCATGTTTTTAAAAAATTGGGTTAGTTTTCAAAATTGAGTTTTAAAAAGGGCTACTTTTCCAAAAAACCCTTGCTGATACAGGTGTAGTGGGCCAGAAGCATAATAAACACGAAAGGCCCAAACGTAAATGTGGCAAGCCTACAACCACATGGAGGTGCCGTGACTCTATTCCCATGGAGGTGCCGTGAACTACCGCCTGCGCTCAACTGATTGTGAGAAGCCTAGACAGAGACCTCCTATATAGATAGATATCGCGGTGGGAAAAAATGATTACGGGTCGATTACAAGCGGACAAAACTTTGTGTTTATCAAATATTTACATGTCAAAACCATATTGAGGATTGAATTTCAAACATATTTAATTGATCAAATTTGAATTAATTTAAATTTGAATAAATTTAAATTTGAATAAATAAATCAAAAAATAATTTAATTTGGATTAAGATCTAAACAAATAATCTGACAAGATTTATGTCTTTAGACACAGATTACATACATAGAACTTATGTCCAAACTTGATTAAATCCGGATCTAGAAAATTCGATCATCCGGATTGAACAAAATTTTACCACTCTTATATATAGATAGTTTGATTAAAGCCCATGAGCACTTATAAAAGAAGCCCACATCATCAAAGTAACAATAAGTCCGCAGATCCACAATCCAAAGTTGAAGCATATATCCACACTTTACTAGCAAACCTACCTAAGTTTGCATAAGATGTAGAGGGATGCAAGACACCCTCAAAATCTTAACCAAAGAACCATTCCATCATCTCATACACTCACAATACAAGGTTAAAAAAAAAAAAAAAAAATCCCTCTTGAATTGCAGTAAAATCCATTCAAGGGGACTACAAAAATGTCTCTCAACATTCCTTTTACAATGTCACAACTACAGCAGTACCAAATATGTGTTCTCTGCAACCAGTGAAAGGTAGGTGAACAATATGGAATTAGCAAACCAAAAAGCCACCTCACACTTGGATGAAGAACTCAGATTAAATGCCTGTAAAAGCGAGATCCCTTGTTTATCGCGAGCCACGCTGGGTAAAGCCATTGCCTCTTAGTCTACTATAGTCTCCAATATCTTGGTTGCTTCCCCTGCCCAAACTTCGTCCACCAAATCGCCCCCTAGAGGCCTCCGTTTGGTAACTGCCTCTGCCTCTTCCTCTCCCTGGTCATCAAAATTAACATGGTCATGAATAAATTACTAAAAATAAAAGTCTATATCTCCATTTGCAGTAAACAGGAAAAAGTTTGGTCACCCCAGGATTATCAAGCAGCTTTGAAACCAGTGGCTACATGTCTATTTTGGTCAAGAATAATACTGAGGGCCAATTTCACCATTTAACCAATCAATCAAGTTCAACTACAGTTCTTTCTTCATTGTAATATATGTTGCTTAAAAAGACAAAATTATAGTTTAAACTCATAAATTAAAATAACACATAAAAGAACATTTGCACTTCAATAAACAAAGAAAATGGAAAATGCTGAATAAACCACAAACAAAGCTAAATAAGGAGCTGCATAGGGTACATACTTCCTCCTCGAGCACCGCTGCTATTTGCTCTCCGCTCCTCGATGTAGACTTGCCTTCCAGCCAAATGTATAGGAGAAGCCTAGAGCGTAGAGACAATGAATTAGGCAAAACCAACAATTTATACATTGTGAAGAAATAAAGAACAA
Organism: Tripterygium wilfordii; assembly: GCF_013401445.1. Lineage (NCBI taxonomy): Eukaryota > Viridiplantae > Streptophyta > Magnoliopsida > Celastrales > Celastraceae > Tripterygium > Tripterygium wilfordii. The sequence goes on from NC_052241.1 coordinate 10,140,564, forward strand.
TCTATACGTCAATCACAATTAAAATGTAAATGCTTCTAAAACCACCAGCCAATAATGTGAAAGATAAGTAATTATATTAAACACAAACAATTAAAAGAAGCTTCATTGTTGCTTTCCGTTTGTGAGACTACCAATTTCCATTGATCTGTTGGCTATCCATGTCCACTCATCGCGTGTCAAATGTTTTTTTGTTCGTAATTAGGTTATCTAACTTGCAAAATGGATACTTTGATAGTCCTGCAAAATTGTAAGTTGCTCAATGACACTATGTACAACCATCACAAGCATTACTATAGATCTTATTAGAGAGCAACGCCGCATTATCTCCAAATCGCAGTATTGTTGAAGTAAAGTAGTAAACTATGGCCCTCATAGCAAACCATCACAAACACAATTACTAATAAAATCAAGCTACAACAGATATAAACTTGAAAGTACAAAAATATTATAAGAAATACAACTCTGGGACTCTTACAGGCACAAGAAATTTCAATAACAAAAAAAGAAAAATTAGTTAAGCAGGCCTAAATTAAGGAAAATCCAAATGCAAATCTCGTAGCATGAGAAACATCTTAAAAAATAAAATGTTATTAGATCAAAATACTAGGGGAGCAAACAGCAGAGCTATCATGGCACTCCTCCAACATGAGTAAATTCTATTGAAAATACAAAATATAAGTGATGATAAAACTCAAACCTACCTGGATTGCATTTTGAACACTTGCAAGATCTTCAAACTCTACAAAAGCATAGCAAACGCCAATTGCATCCTGCATACAACACGTTCTAATTCATGTTTTATGAACATGAAAAATAAAGAAACCCATGAACCCACCATCAAGTATGATTTTTCAAAAAAAATCTGAGAACACAAGAAACTCACCTTGCGATTCCTGACAAACACACCATCAGGCTTGATATTTCCAAAATTCCTGAACTCCTGTTCAATCTCATCAGCAGTAACATCAGAGGGCAAATTTCTCACATAGACAGATTTTGGTTCACCTGAAAGGGACTATGAACAAGAATCAAAATAATGTTCAAGAATTTCAAACGCATAAAGTTCACATCTAGTGCACAGGGCTACAGTTGCATGAGGGATCTGTAGGGAAGTCAAATTTAAAATAGGGAGCAACAAAAGTAGGCTGAAATTTGAGAGAAAATTACAACAAATGGATTTATTGAAAAAGGTTTTTTCATTACTAGCTTGCTTACTAAAATATTTCAATTTGAAAATACATTCTTCAACAAGTCTAGGTCATATATGGATTGTTTGCAGCACAGAAAGGAGCAAGAATATCATCACTTATGATCTTGTACATGCACACAATGCTTCCAATATACCAGCCAGGTTTTAACCAAATATGAGCTCAAAGATCAAAATGTTTGATAATAGTCAATATAGTTCATTCCTTGAGGAAGGACTCTCAGAATATGCCGCCAACAAATAAAATTGTATTTATTATACCAATATTGAAAATCATGCTACTGTTGACACGTCTACAAAGTAAACAAAAATTAAAGAACTTGACCTTCGTCTAGTGAGAAACCTTCATCAGCCGTTTCAACTCCAGACTCAGGCACCCAGGATGAGGTAGAGTCCAGCTGCTGAGTAGTAGGGGGCGGTACGTCATTCCAATCAAAAGCACTTGGGGTATTCATGTTGATATTTGCCTGACTAGCAACTGACGATACGGCATGTTCCCTGGGCACTCTCAACTGTTTCCACGATTGTGTCATCATGTAAAAAAAATATTAGTTTACTAGTCCAGATTGAATAACACTCAGGTCAACAGCAAAAGCAACTTGAACCGAGTTCAAAAGGAGATGCCCTATTCCCCACCGTTGCCTCCCCCACTCACAAAACGAAATAAAATTCAACATGCAAAAATATTACGAATCTAGGAAAGGTTATAGCCCACCCTACCCCCCAACCCCCCGCCTTTCTTATACATACAGTGTCATGTTAAGCTCATTAGTTTAGCAAGACATGCAGTATCTTAGATTCAATCTATCGCTGCACAACTAGATCAATTCCCATTACTCATCATATCATTAATAGTTACACAATTTTTGAATTGCATTCAAAAATATGCCCGGCCAGAAATATTTAATTTGGTTCGCTGGGTGCTGGGTCTCTTTTTTTAAAAGCAATGGATGAACCATAAATCAGACTTCCAAACAAAATCAGGTACCAATAAGTCAGTGGAAAATTGAAAATAAATCATCCCTAAAACACTGGCAGAGAAGCAAATATGGATGCACACAAAATGCACAATGGAAAGGTTAGAAACATACAATAGAAGCGTATGTTCTCTTTGGCTGCTCCCCAACAGGTTCTTCTGCAGCAGGAGCCATTGGTTCTTGTACAGCATTAACAACACTTCGCAGTGAAGCATGCATCTCTTCTACGGGAGCTTCCTCCACCACAATTTCAGCATCAAAGTCTGGCTGCTGTTGCTCTGGCAGACTATATTTGTCAATTGGGTCATCTTCAATACGCATTGAGCTCACAAACTCCCTTGCCTCTTCCTCCAAAACGTAGTCCGACACTACAAAATTGAAAATACACCGCATAGGACCGCATAAATAAACGAAATACAAGTCTACTATTAAATAATCCTATGGAACTACTTGTCAAATGGATTATGGACTAAAAGACAATGTTTGAGAGAGTTAGTACAAAGGGAAAATCTACCGAAGTCTAGGAGAAAGGCAAGGCCTAGGCATGCAAACTGTCAATGGCAATACTAATAGACATCTACACTAATACTTGATGACAGAATGACCAATTTTATGTCATGTGTTCTCAATCCATGAGAGATTAAAATAAGCAAATATCAAAGAAGAACTCTCTTTTTACAGTCATTATGTTACCTGGAGGATCTAGATGAGGGCTAGAAGCATTTAGATGCTTTTCAAGCATGTTTTCAGATGATATGGGATCTGGATATTGTTGGTAGATTGTTTGCTCATCCATAAATTGAAAGATGTCATTAAGAACAAAGTAACCCTTCTCCTGAGGAGCAAGGAAAAAGGTCTGCACAAACATCCTCAGGAAATCCTCCGTTTTGACGACACCCGAAAGCATCACCAGTACACCTCCATTCCAAGAATCAAGAGAATTGATTGTCTTGATCTCAATTGCAGTAAAATTTAGTGACGTGATAATCCTATGAATTTGCTGTCAGTAAAAAAAAAAGATTAAGTTCATTAACTTATATTAACATACTACATGTTACTAAAGAACAAATAAGGATATACAACTGAGAGTCTGAGACACACTCATATCTTAGTAATGTCAACAAGCCGATGCGCAATCTAGAATGATGACATCATAATAAGAAATCTAACCTTTCATTGTGGCTACGTAATTAACAAAGTCATGTGAGTCTATTACCTTGTCATGGTATGTATGCACTCTATTCAAACAAACAGGTAATGAATGAAAACCAAACAGAAAAATATAAAAGGAGACTCGCTGCCTATTCAGATTGAGATCATAAGAAATAGTTGGATATGCAAAGTGTAGGCTATTTTTTTAAAAAAAAAATAATTTCAAGAAGAAAGCTTCATAATCCTACAGTGAATTACCATTTTTTTAGCTACAAATCCTCAGTGTCCGAATTTGAACATAAAACCAAAAACATAACAACCAAGCAGCCAAAAGGGATAAAGAACCAACCAGCCAATCATTACTACAACGAAGCTAATATACAGCTTTCTTCTAACAAACTAACAAAGAAAACAAAAGGCATGAGGCAATCAATACGTATTTCATAGAAGCAACTACTTCAGTTTATAAAAGACAAAAACCAGAAACCCAACCCTATTAAAAACATTACCAGCAAAGAAGAAGCCGACTCGATGTAATCACCATCGATACGAGTCATGTTGCTCTGATCCCCATAGAAATGGTGAACAAGATCGGGCTGTTTTTTCAAAACTTGATAGTACTGTCCAACGAAGTATGAGCCAACCTGAAACAAACAAATACCGTTACCACCAGAAAATCCCTAAAGACACAAAAAAACAACACCACAAATCTCCTTTTTCACGCGTATCACCTGAACAGCACTAACTGAAGGAGCCGGATATGCGGATGCCATAATCGCGACAAAAGAATAAGATCGAGCTCACACCTCCGCCTCCTCCTCCTCGATTCTACGATCACAGATCCGCAGACCAAGAATAGGTATCCGCAACCCTAAAACTCAAAAAAAAAAAAAAGTAGGGGTTTATGATGTTGAGGTTTACGGATCAGACGGAGCTCCAAGTCAAAGCAGTAACTGAAGCGATTGCAGATTCTTCAGAGGAATGTGGATGAGTTTGTAGAGAGAGAATCTAGAGAGAGAAAGTGAGGGGAATGAATCAGAAAGGAGAATTGAAGGAGAAGCTTTTAGATAGATCTATGAAGGGAAGTGAAGGGAGCAAATGAAAGAGAGGGAAACAGAGCGCTCTGTCTACTCCACATGTTCGCGTATAAATCGTATTGAGTCTTTCGAGTTAGGTATTTGGTAATAACGTGGATATTACTGTAGGGAATCGTAGCCGTTTAGATCTCTGTGGTGGGCCTCTTTAACTTACGGCCCAATCATAGGCTTGCGTCATTTTGTATATAATAATAATAATAATAATAATAATATACTATATATATATAATAAAACATCAATTAAATTGCATTTTTTTTGTTAATAGAATATATTTATTGCATTTTACGGCCTTTGCAAAAAAAAAAAATTTAATTTAAGAGGTTACCCTATTTTTTTTTCAAAAATGATTAATACCAATCCCCAATTATGAGATAAATATATGCAAATCTCGTAAAAAATAAATATATATGTTGTAAAATATTTTTTTCTTTACTCTTATTTATCATTGCATGATTTTTTAAAATCACATACCATAATCGAAAATGGATCATGAAACAAACGTAAATGAACCCTTTTTGTGGATTTGACTAATAAATTACAATCATGCATTATTAATATTTTCTCCATTTGGCAAAAGATTTTGACTAAAATCCCTAAAAGTAAAGACAAATGAGATTATCTAAAACATCCAAGCAAATTTCTCAATTTTTTTAGAAAAAAAGTTCTTACCTTTATAAGGAAACCAAAATTCAAAATTTTTTTAAAAAAATCAGTCATAAAATATGTTTCAACCGTATTCTTTTCAGCTAGGGGTGTAAATGAGTCCAATCAATGCGTGTTTTGGGATACTCAGGCTCGATTTGTCATAGTTTTGTTGAGTTCAAACAAAGCTCAAATGAAATTTGTAGGGCTTTAAAAAAAACTGAGCTCTGATTATTAATTGAAAAAATTATTTAATTATAGAACTTTGTAGGGCTTAAGCTCAAGTTAATAAACGAGCTTAAAAAGACGCTCAAACTTGGCTCGTTTATTAAAAAAGTCGAACATAAGCCGAGCCATTAACAGGTTGTCCACGAGTAGCTCAACAAGTTCACACTATTTTTTGCAACATATTATTATTATTTAAAATTTTAAATATTCGAGAAAGAAAATAAGAGAAACATATTATTATTGTTATTTTAAAATTCTAAATATTCGAGAAAGAAAATAAAATGTCACATTGACCTAATCAGCTGTTTTTGCAATAAACACAAAAGTACATAAAAATGTACGAGACGACACAGTTTTAGAAAAGTTGGACAGAGGAAAATCACGCCATCAGTGGATCATAGAGATCAAAAATTGGCACAGGGGAAGGAATAAATCTTGCTGGGCGGCTGACTGCGTACTGGCAATCATACTAAATTAGGTGTCACAAAAGTACCATTACTACATTGATTTAACAGAAATAAATTGACTAATAAGGAATTTCAGACCAACCCAAATTAGGACATAATGGCAATCACAAACACATCACGACAGAAGCTAGAAAATGGGAAAAAAATTTACTAACAGAAAATGTGGATTTTTTCTTTTTGAGAAGTTAAAAGTTAAAGTCCAATTTCCAAGCTCGTTTAGGGTTTAGGCCAAGACTCAATGTTGGAATTAACAACTACTAGACATCAAACAGTTTATCACTGGGGTGCCAGTTTATCATAAAACAAACTAAAAAAATAAATAAATCCATATATAAGCAATTACTATAAGATTAGGGATCTCTCTGCATCTTTCCTTGTGGTATGTGTCCTCTATCACTCTGATTAGGGTTTCCGGAAGGTTTTCTGGTGAGCTGATATCAGACAGGTATGATCATACGGATCATTGTTATTAAGATAATCAAATTCTAAAGGCTATTAAATGCACGAAGAAAACCAGGCGTTACAACTCAACTTCAGTCAAGAACAGAACAGAGAAACTAGACTACATGGGTGTTAAAACTCACTTTAAAACAAAATAACTCATCAGTAGTAACTTCCGTAATACGCTTGAGGAACTGAAGCAGGTTGCTGAGCTGCAGTGACACTAGCAGCCGCAGCAGCAGTTGGTTGTGCATAACTTTGTTGAGGGAAGGCTGGCTGAAACCATGACAAAAGCATCAGCTTCAAACATTAAAGCATGAGTTAAAGCAAAATGGAATAATATTGCTTCCACGATCCATTGTATTTCGATGTAAACGAGGATCCATTGTATTTCGATGTAAACGAGCATGCACAAAAATACGGTAATAACTTTAAAAAGGAAAAAAGAAATTGTACCTGCACAGGATATGTAGGAGGGTAAGCACCATAAGCAGCGGTTTGTGGCTGTGATGTTGGTGCTTGTGGGGTAGTGTAGCTGCTTGCATAACCACTATATCCACTGTATGCAGCCTATCAGCAGAAAATGTGAAATGTCACTTTAAACCAAAAATAAAAAAATATAGGTAATCCAGTTAGAAGACGAGCACAAACTAAGATAAGAGGTAGTTCAGTTAGAAGACAAATATAAGCTAATGTGCAAATTGTACCCTAACAGATGGAAAACTTGTAGCACTTATAATGAATCTCTACCAACATGGAGGGGGAAATGCATAGTCAATTGTGTAGCTTTAAGTTTATTATCACATGAGTTCAACTAACCGGTTGGTTGTAGCCAGGAGCCCATTGTTGTCCCTGAGCTTGTGTTGCTGGCGGCCAAGCTTGAGTCTGTAAATTATAATCAGCTGCCCACTGATTTTGTGCACTAGGATATGCACCCATCATAGACTGGGCAGGTGAAGGAGCACCAGAGTAAGGTTTGGCCATCTTTGCTTTCTCTGAAGCCATATAATCCTCCGCGTGGCGTTTCCTAAACTCTGAAGTGCTTCTGTGGGGTAAGAAGAACTTGGCATGCCGATCTTCAGCCCTCTTAATAGACTGTGCATCTCCATATAGACCCAAGAACTGCAGATATAATTGCAGCATGAGACTTTCAGGTATACAATTTTAATTGAAAACAGAAAGCATTGCATAAGTTCGACGATGATATATTGACAACTTAAGTGCCAAAGTCAATTCAAGAGTAGCCACCATGAATAGGACACTTGAAATACAATGACAAATGCTGTATATTTTTGTTAGCAGCAGAACTATAAAATGCCATATGGCAGAACATAAGTTCCTCAGAGTAAAACATAAGTTCCATTACAGTTAAAAGACTTTAGCCTTAAGCCCAAAGTAGATCCATTTAATCGATTTTAAGCACAACGACCAGTACATACTGTCACAGCTACATATACTGGCAGACCCGTAATCAAACTTCAATTAAAGAAATCTATTACATGATAGTAATCAAAATCTACATTGTGGCAGATGAGGCTCTATTAAACGTGCAAAAAATGGGTCCATTGGAAAATTGGAAACTGCAAAAGGATTAATTGCCATCAGTATACGGATTTCTGACTGGTTCCAGACAACTCCCTAAACTCCACAATTAAGTAATCATAAAGAGCAAACAATCCTATAAGGGGGAAAAATCAACAAGACCATCTAGACTTGGTGCAATTTCATCCTATGAAGATGATATCAGCCCCCACTCAGATCTTCCCAAAGTACCCACAACGTTCCATTTTTTCTTGCACAAGAGCACCAATATCACTACTTGCATAATCAAAACCAGCCAATAAAAATTATGCCGATGTCTTGGAATCCACATGCTGAAGAAAAATATTAAGTCAACCCATCAAATTTAAGAACTGTTATAAGCTATGTATGTGTACTTTAATAATAATAATATATTCTCTATCCAAGTGATTACCTCGATGAAGATGCTAGATATTTCTTCTTTCTCAACAGCGCTTGCAAGATTGGAGCTATCTGTGCTGGGCAATATGAACTTATCAACCATTGAATCTAAATAATCAATGTGCTTTGATGATGGCTGGATCGACTCAAAATGTATCAAGGCCTGCATGAATAACCAAAAAGCCTGTAAAAAACTTAAAAATATGGGTGTAGGAGTGTCAAATGTGGTGTGGGAGTGAGGCCAATATCTTGCATACAGGTGTGCGCACGTGCCTGTGCGTCTCTGTGTGTGTGTGTGTGTGTGAGAGAGAGAGAGAGAGAGAGAAGACCTCTAAAAGGGCTTTTGAAAGTTGTAGATCCTCAGTCGCCTTAACAAGAATATCCCTAGCCTTCTCAGCATTACCTGAAACCTACCAACCAATAAAAACAAGACAAGTTTAATCAGTTATAAAATGACAACTACTTCATGGCAAATCTACATTTTTTAAGGGAAAAAAGAAAGTCGACAACTTAAAATTCATGAATGAATAACCAATTAATTGCTTTAAAATCCAACATCGAATGAGAATGTTGTATTTCGTTAATTAAACATGACACTTCCCCTTATGCATGAGTACTGAAAACCAATGAGTATGGAACAATCAGTATTCAAAAGGAAAACAAGAGAAAATATGACCGTTAATAGAATGTGTAGTCAGTAGCCCTTTAATTCAAAATGCTAAAAACTGAGGTATACTTTGGTAAGCTTTTCATAGGTGCTAGCTTCCTAACAAATGCAATACTAGATCTCTTACGATGAGAAGGGTCAATTCAAAGCCTAGTGGCGCTAGTCCATATGTAATTGCCCAATTTTCAAGAATATACAAAATACTTCTAAGGTTCAACAACTAACGGAAGTTAGTCCACAGATATTTAGCCATTGTACTGCATGATATAACAAAGCCAGTTTGTATAACATGTCATTAAGGACATGATCTATAAAAATAAAACATAACAGACAAAACAAATTGCAAAGAGTTTTTTTATAGTATAAATGTGACTTTTTACCATTGTGCCAAGGCCTGCCATTAAACAACATAAATAACAACAATAAAAGATGCGAGAAATGAACTTGCTCAAGTCATTTAGATGCAAAAGAGCCATTTAAGATGCACTGCACAGGTACAACATAGGGGCACATTAGTTCGGCAGTGCACAATGCAAAAAAGAGAAGAGAAAGGAAAAAGATATGGATGGAAGTGATCAGGCTCTAGAGTGTATAAAATTAGTTGAGAGTGGAGCTTTAGAGCAGAATAAAATAATAAATGGTAAACAAAAATCCGCGTGATGGATTCATGTAGCCTACCCATTCCAAATTGTTCAAAATAAAGGCTTAGATGATCATGGTGATGATAAAACCTTCTATTTACCTATGAATCATTTACCCTAAAGCCTTTTGTTCAAAATAGGCACATTCCTCGAAGGTGAAACCGTGAAAGAGGAAGAATAACTAAACACTGTTATCAACTACTCCTGCTGAATGCGTGTCTGTGTGCACGCATTGCATAACTTTTCCATTTCCATAAGACATGGAGAAAAAAAAAACGAATCGGAAAAAAGCATGTAATAAATAACAATTTAACCATGAATGGCATCAAGACACATACAATTTACCCAACGTACCAGGTAAACAAATCGCGAATACTGAGCGTATAACAAAGGTAATGTCTGTGAATGTTCTTTTCCCTTTTCGATGGAAATGGCCTGTTCATATAAAGAGAAGGCATCTTCAAGGTTCCCCTGCAACATGAAGAGAATTGGATATGACAAAAAATGCAATTTGTTAATTGCAATTACGAATAGACAGCAACACTGATACACTATCTCACCAGTCGGTGCTCCATGTTAGCATGCCTAATAGTTGCTTCGAGAAGTCCAGGTGAGATTTCAGTATGGACAAGTTGATATGCAGCTCGGGCACCAGGTATATCTCCATGTTGCTCGTTAAATCGAGCAGCAAAAATGTGGATCTCAGGCTGTCTCTGTTGAATTTTAGAGAGACATAAAAATAAGTGATGCATAAGGAAAGGGTAATACAAAGGGGTGTTTATGCGATCAGACCAAACTTAGGGATCTAGGTGCATATATTCCCCCATAACAAAATTGCAGAAAAAGATAAGCAAGTAGGCAACTGTTGCACCTCTTCACTGTGTGGCACCCGTAAAACCTACCTATTGGAGTGTTCTCCATAACTTTAAATATAATAGGTAATTGTCTAATGTTTCAATAACTAAGGCTGCAAACATCAAACAAGCATGTCTGGCATTTAATGAAAGAATGAGAAGTGTTTGCCCAAGTTTCAAAACAGCAAGAGGCTAACCAAGACATTCCAAAAACAATCACAAAGAATAACCAATTTCTCACAACGAAGCTACGCCGCCAGAAGAAAATGAGGCAGAGGTGAAGGAAGGCCAGGGAGGACAACTTGTGTTGGTAATCCATATTTTAACTTACAGAACCTTAAGTCCCAGCCAAATGATGCTTCAGTGTAATATCACCTTACTCAAACAACTGAGTTAAATATCATGCAAAGATAATTCCTCATGGTTTCAGTTCTAAATTCGTATCCAACTTTAACACTTTCTATGCACAGCGAAAAAATAGTAACTCTGCATTTCTAAATGACCCACTCACGGTTTGACGGAGCATAAAGTACAATGGTCCACTTTGATGCACAATAAACTGCAAGGGTCCTTAAAATAATCCAAAACAAGTACAATGCATAATCCCATACCTTGACAAAGACTTGGGAAGCACGAGCCAGTGCATTATTTGCGAGATCCATACTTCCACTGGCTTCCATGCACAAGACATGCCGTATCCAGTACTCTGGATAGTTGGCACATGTAATCAGGCATCGTTCATATAACTTGACCACCTGCTTTGAGAAAACATAACATCACAGATTACAAAGAACGTCTTGATACGCCAATATGCTTAATAAAGGATTAAAACAAAGCACAAAGGAGAAATGCACAAGAAATACTCCGGTAGTGGAACACAGAGGCCCCTCAAATATGAAAAGAGGGACCTCCTTGCCTGACAGACAGATGGTTAGGAACAGAAGAAGACACCTGCATGCATAACATTTGAAGTTTTTTAAAAAGAAAATACAAAAATCACTATAAAACACATGACGAACCTAGAACGTCCACTGACAAACAAGGGTTGAAATACTTAGCCTTAACCAAATCGAAGGCCCATCCTTTAGTCTCAGTTCAATATCCCGTTAATATAGGTGCTTCATCCAACGGATTAGCCAATAAAGCATATGATGCAGTGAGTCAATGTACAAGAAGAATGGGAACCGTAAAATTTGTCAAATATCAAGAGCAAACTCAAGTACCTTGTTGAGGTCACCTTCTCTTTCTATAAAATCCAAATAGTTATGCCAATTTTCAAGCTCTGCAACGTTGAGGGGCCGCACATGGAAGTAAGGCCTTCTAATAGCTGCTTCAAAACCAATGATCTTAGAGTCGAACTCTTTAGCTTTCTCATACATCTCTTCTCTAATGGCAATATACTTATCCAACTCTTCTGCTTCTGTTAACCCAGCACTTACAGGTTTAGAAGTCGGCTCTGCAGTATCAGGGTGCATATCTCCTTCATTTAAATGGCCACCAGTCTCTGAAGGTGCATCTGCTACAGCAGCAGCTTCCTCATAGGTCCTTAATTCTGACAATGGATAACTAGCAGCAAACTCCTTGAAACTGCAGGAAAAAAGTGACACATCATAAAAGCATAAAACTGCACAAAAATAACAAGAGGTAACATATACAGAGAATCGATACCTGACAATGTATTACCACAATATTATAATTATACAAAACCAATACACATGAATAAAACAAAGACAGTGAGACAGAAATAACACCAAGAATAAACGTGGTGGCAGTATAGGCATGCAGTGACTCGTAGGTAAGGACTATGAGACACTTCCAAGTAATACAAAAGTGAAATAAAATCACACCAATTAGAAAGGCGATTAACCAAGACATGCTGCCTCAGAGAGCTGAGAGCAAACAGTCACACAGCATAAGTTTACAACAAAAGTTTCTTGAATGCAGTTCAGTACCAAAGTTCGCAAAATCAAGATGACTGTTGCAAAGCTGGTCCTTAACAAGTGAGTTTAATTCAAATGCAAGAGCAAGACTGATGTTGTAGAACAAAATACATGAGTCTAATTCAAGATAAACTTTCAGCATAAGTTTTTAAGTCTGCCATATCAGTGATTGCCTAACAATCAATTATAGCAATCTCAATCATAATTCCAAAGAACATACATGAATCTATTCCTAAATGTTGTGATAAATGTAGAAGCCATAATCATAATTCTAACACAATGGCATGAATGGATTCTTCGAAGCACAAAAACTAAGTGACAATAAAAACTATTTCTTAAAAATCTTAACTTAGTACATATTTACATAAAGACCTTTTAACTCGAGCTGATTGCTCTCTATCAATCATTCATTTTTCATAACTGAATGAAATGAAGTGGCATCTTTCTCTCACATGCATATGCAAGCCAATGAAGCAGTAACAAGTTACAAGAAAGAATCCCCAAACTGTTGAAAAAACATCCTTCCATCTTCATGATATTATTTAGCAAAACACGGTATAAGAAGCTGAGTGCACATCTAGACATATGATATCAATAAATAAAATAAAATAAAAATTCACCTGGTGAAATACCGATCAAGCTGTTGATTAGGATTCTCTAGTATCCGCGTGTAAATTGCTGCAATGCGGCTCCACTCCTCTCGCACATATTCATACTCAATGTATTTATCCCACAGGGGGTATGAGAGGTAATCTGTTCCCACATAAGCTAATCCTCGTTCAAAAAGCCTGAATACAGACAAAACCAGGGGAAAAAAAAACAACATTGTTATGACACGAGAATAAAGCAAGAAAATTACAAGATCCTTGTGACTGGGAAAGTCATCCGACTATGATTCCCCATGCAAGCTAACAACAACCGGAGACAATTGAACTTCCCTTACCTTCTGATTGTGTCTGGATCTCCATATGTATTTATGGCAAATATGCAGTAATGCAACCAAATGTCGACTGAATAAGTCACTCCAAGAACTGCTCGCTCATAAACCTCAACAACTTTGTCCATAGATCCAATCCGTGCCTCATGATCAGCATACTTCTTCCAGTAACCATAACATAGAGGAAATTCGGCCAAAAATTCATCATAAACCTTCCGAATTTTCACTATGTTGTCCTGCACATATTGTGAGGATGAAAAAATTATCACAAAATAAAAATCCCCGAGATTCAATGCAATGACATGGAAATGGTCAAGAAACTTTGAAATCAAGCAAGCACACAAACTTCAGAACTGAAAATGCAGGAAACAATTACAATTAGCAGAACTACAATAAGTGCAATCATAAAAAAAACACTATAACATTAAACTATAGCAGCCAACATATGGTTACAGCTAGAGCAATTGGTAAGCTGTCAACTATAATAGCCAACAAATGGTTGGGTAATGAAAGGGAATTCCCAGGAACTGGAATGTTTTTTTCTGAAGCACATCATATAGACAGGTGGTGGAAGTAGAGTCCAATACTTGTTAGATCACTGGTGTAGTGAAGAGGCTCTAATCTGGAGTGGCCACACTCCTAATGCTAGCTTCAGCAGACCATGTATGATTAAGGACAGTGGTGCTATGTTTTTAAATCCTACTTTCGTTTCCTTGATCCAAATATCAGAATCTTATTTTCAGGAGTGATCCAAAGTGTTATACAATAGATAACACAACGCCAGTATACAAAGTTCGTAGTCCATGGTCTGGGCAGGTTTGAAGAGTGGAGAACAAGAGGCACGTGTGATGCAATGAGTCTAAAAACTGAGGAAGAGTTCCCTATGGTAGTAGAGTGGATATATACTACGCCTTTAAACGTGCTTTCTTTACCTGACTGTTCTGTGAGAGGTCATTTTAAGTTTTTAACATAATATACGAAAGAGGTGTTGCTAGTGTCAAGTGTCACAGTCTGTGCTACATATCAATTATGTCGAGAACAATATAAATCATTTGTAAGGACACTGCCCAGTAGCAAGAAAGCTCTCAATCTGCATACCATTCCTAGCTGTTGTCTTTAGAGCTCTCTAGGGTGTTGAAATGCAAGCTGTGGAAGGAGAAGTCCGGAAGAAAGGCTGGAAAACAGCTTGTCCAGACTCTTTAGTGTGAAAGGAATTAAAGATGTGCCAGCTAATATAGAATGGTGGGCCTAAGCTTAAAAAGATGTTGTTCAAAACTCTACAAAATGAGGGTATCATAAAAAAACACAGGGGAAATGTTGACAAATTCTCTGGGGATGTAAGTTTCACCTCCTGACCTCCATGGTCCACAGTTGTTTTTTGATCCGTTCTTTATTTATGTATACTCCATTCGAGGGACAGAGGCTCCGCCCCTCTTTAGATTAATATATTGGTTTTTGTCTGTTGGGAAAAGATGCTCTCTTAGATACAAGATCCTTTTTCTCTACTCACACAAATATGGCACCAAAAAACTTGGTTAAACAACTGTCCTACCTGCTTCATTGACGGTTTTAAATCACGACAGATTTAAGTTCCCTTTTCAAACTCACCCTGGATATATAAATATACACACACAGGACTCCTCATCTAATAATGTTATCTGTATATAGGGTAATATCCTTTGCCTTATTTCACTAACTTGGGTTCTTTGACAGTCGGAAATGCTACAAGCTAAAATTTTCAAAAACAACAGCAAAGATTCCTAGTAAGACCCTAAGATGCTTGGCCATGGCCAAACTAGACAAATCATATACAGGCACAAAGTTAACAATCCAAAACATCTCTCATAACATTACAACATAGTGCAGAAGGTAAACCTGTTTCCACCAAAAGGGCATAATATTGCTCTTTACAAGTGTTTTTCAATACAAATATAACAGCTTCCTACATTAAACATAAACTAGTCACTATCAGTTCCTCACAATCTAAAAATATATACCTCCACTTTCTCTGTCTCCTCAATCAAGGATGTCCAAGCATTAAAATCCAAGGAATTAGCCCTCACAATGCTCCATAATTGTTCTTCTTCTGTGGACATAGCTGGAACTAAAAAGAAAAAAGCAAAGCATGAACACAGAGCACCTGAAAGCCGCTCAACAAAACCCAAGGGTAGGACAGAAAACATGAAGGAAAATAAATAAACACAAGTAACAGCAAAATGACAAATGAACTCATTACATATACCCAATCAATATCTAAACCTAGCAATTGGCGTGTAAATTTTTTTCTCTAGAGCAAAAACTAAAGCAAAGCAAAGACTACATTGATGGTCGTGGCCTGTAGACAGGCTCTGAAAGTGCCAACAATCTAGTGTTGATGGCATACATGATACATTTAAAAAAAAGAATGGTGTTTCACATTCAGTTAATGAATGAATTGCGCTCTGAACACATTGAGTGAGGATTAAGGCACTCGATATTGCAGCAATTATAGATTTATCCAAAACCTCATCAATACTGCACCCAAGTATCATAGAAGTCATCAGAACTGCTAGCCACCGTACAATAACTCATTTACTAGAGAAAGGATTTCCAATATACATGAAGCATCACATTTCACCACCAAATTATATATCAGTTTTGCTTAAATGCGAATACAGCATATAATTTTATAGCAGTTCGACGGCAAGGGAGCAAAGATGTACAACACTGCTTCCACAGCCACATCTAGAAAACAGTCCAATTACATTCCTAAACTCCAATTAAAGGTAAAAAAAAATTCTATTGCAAAATCTCAAAAACTTCTTAAATTTTAGAATTATCAAATATCAATTGAACATCAGAACTTTTTGTATTCATAAATTCATCAAATCAATTAAATAGCATCAACAATACAAATTTATGTAGCCATACTCGACACCCAAAGAAGAAGCAGATGAAAATTAGGAAAAAAAATGAAAATTATGCAAATGGTACTCAAAGAGGAAAGCATTTCCAATTCACAGGAAATATGCACATCTCCAATTTCATCCATAGAAACATACCAGAACCATCCACAAACTGTTGCTCAGCATCAACCGGATTTCCATTCTCAGCTGACGTGCCTTTTCCCGCTTCAGTATCAATAGTTCCATTTACAGAATAATTGTAGACAGCAGGTTGAGTTGCCTCAGTGGGCCCATGTTCATAATCAGCAGCACCATCTGTTCCGACACCTTGCTTAGACTCATATCCCATAGGTGCATGAGCCTCTTGCCCAACAGAATTAGCATCTATATTATACGAATTTCCAGCAGGCACTGCATAGCCTGCATAAGCTGGAGCTTCAGGAGTAGCATTTGAATTGGCATCAGTATAGCCAGTGGAAGTGAATGCCGAAGATGAATACCCAGTCACAGTAGATGCCTCAGCAACTACAGTTTCACTGTCTCCCATACTTAGCAAAACCTATTACCTCGAAAATATACACTGTAATGATAGAAACAACAAAATTATATAATTTCAGAGCAAATCAAAACAGTCTCTGCTGAACAGTCAGTTCTTCAAAATCACAATGATCCTGATCATTCTTTGACGCACTGCGTTAACTAATCAAAGCATCGTAACAACACGAAGAGGATACTGAAAATAAACAAAAATCTACATTAACTAAGCTCTAAAATACTCTCATCGCAACAACCGACACTAAATTAGCATCAGATCGAGATGTCATACGATGAACTTCGCAACCTCGTACAATCCGCTCAAAGCACCAACAACAAAACATAATTATAGGCTTTCGTCGCAAACAGTATAACTCGAACCATAACTCTAGGGTTTCATTACCTACCCCTAATTGAACGCAAAACTAATTGTTGTGTGAGAGCAATGGCAGTGAGCTTACCTAATCCAGTATTTTGAAGGCGTCGTCACAGTCTGAGTATGAAACTTCAAGATTCCGCTTCTTTTCTTCTTCTATGGAGTCGCTTTTGGAGTAAAATCGAAAGGCAGTCGCGCCGAGGTTTGTGAGAGCCTGGAAGATAGAGGTTATGAATTATGTCGAGCCATGTTCGGGCTTACGAATCTTAAAAACGGAAGTTCGGGTGTTGGCGGCTCTTTTCGTTTGGGGTTTAGTTTTGTTGAATCAGAGCGGTTTAAATGTCTGTGACAGATTTGATCCCAACCGTTTAATTAGGCGACTGCCTCTATATATTTATTATTTGTCGGCGCTTCGGAACCGAGCCAGCAGGGCATGAATCGGTATTATCGACGAGTGGGACTATTTACACTCCACAAGTTAATATATATATATATATATATATATATATATATATATATATACACACGTAGAGTTAAAATCCACAATGGTTGAATAGTCAAATACTGATGACATGGGAGTCGTCTGCAACCTTGATTCCCTGTAACACTTCACAAAGAACAGAGCTGTGAGAAACTCCAGGATCGGATTAGGGGGTGCTGGTCGTAGAGATTCTGACGGTTAAGTTAGTGACCAAAATGAAGAAGTAGACTGTGGAAGGAAACCGACAGGAGATGGTGTTTGGGTTGAGTGTCTAGTAGTCAAAATGGTCGGAGGTAGGCTTAGTATGTAGGTTTGTAATGAGCACAAAGATGGGGGAGGATTATTTACAGATGGTATATCTATCTTGGAAATGGTGCCTAGTAACTTGTGTCCTTTTGAACGAATATTTGGATAAAGTATCTAACAAAAGTTACATACAAAATGGTATGTCAGGACAAAAGGATGGGTGTTGTCTGATTAGATACTTAAAAGGCATGTAGATAGGCCATGTGTCATGTAGAGAGTGGAATGTAGAGTTGTCATGTGAAACGTACAAGCAAGCTTTATCTGACATCATATGCGAAAGTAATCTACCTGACAATGTTTTACCTCCCAAGCAGGGCTAATGACGTACCATTCATATTACAATCCGGTTTGTAAGTGATGACATAGCATAAGTCAAGTTGGTGCCTAGCGCTTGGCGGCAAGTGGGTTGCTAATTAGCGCAACACTGGTAGTTGTCAGGTGGCAGTTGGATTGTATCAGACGGAGATACCTTGCTGTTAGTTTGTAAAAGGTGTGATGTCTAATGTGATGTCCCATTGCGGGAATCAGAAATGACATACAGGATGATGTTTGCTATTTCCAGTTAGATCGTGGGCTTGACGCCATATGGGTCGTGGGCCTGTGAGACATACAAAAATTATTTTTGGACCCATATTTCAAGATTAGTAGCCCATATGATTTTTTGCCACTACAATATACAAACTTGACAACTTGTTCATTAACTTGGAATCATTTTGCGAAGAAGCTGATTGGGAATTCGCAAACAAAATTTAAACCTAAGCGGTGAATACATGGGTGTCGTATTTGTATATATGCACATAAGATATTTTGTGTTTTAGACTTGCTTTGTACAAATTTAATATGACAAAAGGTCCCTCCTCCCCCACTTAACCTAAAGGGATTTAGAGGCTGTACAATTCTCCTTAAATTTTAAAATATATGATGGCTCATATGATGTCAAGTCATCTCTTTTAAAGTAAAAAAAAAAACCCCGTGAAGAAAGAAAACGACGTGACATTATTTTTTTTCACTGTTGGATAAAGGCGAGACATGTAATACAACTAGTTTGACCGTTCGATGTAAAAATATAGACTCCAGAATTATTAAGCAATTGTTGTAGAGCCCACGTCCAATCCAAGGCTAGAGAGCCCAAATGTGATGTCCAAATTGATCACATTCCTCTCATCTCTGCTCCAAAGACTTGCCAAATCGAACGATCTCAACCCTCAATTCCAGACCCAGAAAATCTCTGTCTTCCATGGCCTAACTAGGCCTCTTCTATATCAATCCAGAGCTACCTTGACAGGATCTTCAAGTATGCAAATTGCAGCCCTTCTTGCTTCATTGTTGCCTATGTTTACCTTGATAGGTTTGCTCAGAGTCAACCCTCCCTCCCCATCAACTCTTTCAATGTCCATCGCTTGCTCATCACATGTGTCATGGTTGCTGCCAAATTCATGGATGATATGTAAGTAGGATTCAGTTTTTTTCAGCTTTATATATATGTATAGATAGATGTAGAGACGTGGAGATAGAGATATGCTGTAGTGTCCAATGTGATTGGCTTTCTTTCATAGTTGCATTAATTGAATATATTATTTTCCACCATTTTTGAGCTTTCGGATAAAATTAAGATTTGGGTGTCTATGGATATATCCGACCCAATTGTGTGATGAGGGGCTCCGATTCTTACTATAATTTTTAGCTACGAATATCCTAAAAATATTAAATTATGATTATTCTTTTTTAAATGAGATATTAGAGTTTAGGAGTTAGAAATTATTATTTAAGGTTTAGAATTTATGGGTTAGATTTTAATGTTTAGGGTTTGAGATTTATAATTTAGAATTCTTTTAAAATATATTATAATATTTAAAACATCAAAATACTCAATAACACATATTAAAACATGATTTAACATAGGTTTTGGGAGAGAAATTAGAGTTAAAATTGGAGGCCCCTACCATTATGGTGAGTTGGATGTCTATGGATATATCCGACCCAATTGGTGATTTGTGTGTTTATGGATATATCCGACCCAATTGTGTTATTTGGATGTCTAGTTTCTTCTACAGGATTTCTAAATTAACGTCCTCTCAGTCGTCTCCCTCCCGCTCTCTCCGCCACTAATGGCGCTATTGATGGAACCGGGGTCGGAACCCAAAACCGAAAGCGAGATTGCGGACCTTGAAGCTATTGCCGCGATTAAAGAGTCTATAGCTCTCGAACTCAAGGCCTCTTCTTTTCGGAGGAATTTCTTCGAACATGTGCTGTGCAGAAGTTTATGTTCTGGGTCTTAGCGTTCTTTACGGTTTTTTGCTTTGCAGGAGAAGGGAAACGAGTATGTCAAGATGGGTAAGAAGCATTATTCGGATGCTATCTATTGTTACACCATAGCAATTAATCAGAAAGTTCTCTCTGAAGCCGAAAATTCGCTACTTTATGCGAACAGAGCTCATGTGAATCTGCTGCTGGGGAATTACAGGCGTGCTCTCACCGATGCCGATGAGGCTATTAAGCTTTGCCCGACTAACGTCAAGGTTGTGATGCATTTTCATTCTTAATTTCTTGTTTGTTTGTTCAATATTTGAAAGTGTTGTCCCTTTGTGGATTATTTAGGCACTGTACAGAGCTACTAAAGCAGTTTTGGCCTTGAATTTGTTAACGGAAGCAAAATCATATTGCGAGAAGGAGCTTGAGCATGACCCAAATAATTTTGAGCTGAAGAAGCTATTAAAGCAAATTGATTTGAGAAAGCTTGAAGAGGAACAACGCGAGGCTGAAGTTAACAGGGCCGTTGCAGAAGCTAAGGTTTGATAATCGGAAGCCATTAAAAATATGATTTTTTTTTATTTACCATGACCCAGAAGATTGATGAACATTTGGGTGTTGAAACTTTACAGAACCTTCACTCTGCAATTGAAGACAGGGGCTTGAAAATGGGGATGGCAATGTTCTGAGAACTTACTGGACTAAGGAAGCCATTACTGGACAAAGATAAAATTCTTCACTGGCCGGTTCTTCTTCTGTACCCAGAGGTCATGTCCAGTGACTTCATCAAGGACTTCTGTGAGACTGACATGTTTTCAGCTCATATTGACATGATATCCTCTTCTTTTATTGTGTGTTTTAGTTATTCCTTAAGGCTAAATCTGAGATACAATGTTATTAGCTCACATACATATGTGAACTCCGTGAAGACTGTGATCTCCTTAACTTGCAAGCATGTTTTCTGAAGGCAGTCCAAGAAAACAATTACACCCGGGAAGTTATTGAACTGTAGAATGAGGTATTTATTTATATCTAATTTGTCATCATGTTTGCTTCCATTGCTTCATGGTTCCGCTTTTTACTGTATGGACGTGCTGTATTGAAAGCACATGCTTCTTCAGTAAGACTTATTATTTGTTGGAAGATCTTTACAAATTCTTTTGGTGCACTATTAGAATGGGATGGCAAACTTGTGTTTGTTTGATGATTATTTTGCATATGAGATTCTTGGAAAGCTTATAGTTCTGAATGGGAATCAGTAGATCTTAACATCGCAACCCTTTCACTATTAATGTAGTTTCTGCTGACTGGCTCTCTAGTTATATTGTGGATGGCCAGGAGAAAGTTAATTAGTAGTTGCTGCTCCAGAAAAAATGACAGGAGCCTAACTGTACTAACTAAAATTTCAATGCAAATAATGCTCCCAGTAAACTACCCATGTAACCTTTAACTCAACATAACATAAATTACATGATCAACTGATAAATCAATTTAAACGAACCCAAACCCAATTGCAGCCAAGCATTCACTTTCCTCAACAAATTCCCCCCTTATCTGCATCATCTTGACATTCATCTGTAAGTCCAGCAACTCTGACTTTTATATATATCTTAAGTTGAATCAATCAATGTACATGGATACAATTCTGTTGATTTCAATACTACTTACTTCTTCAGTTCTTTGTGCTGACCAACATCCAATACATCATAGATTACACTACTATCTTCACTATTATCTACACTACAATCTTCAATACTATCTTCACTGCTAGCATACTTTCTTTCCCATTCTCTTAAGCTTTTGGGATAACCGTTGTTTCACGGTTGAAGACTTGCATATCCTTTTGGGAGAACACCGAACTGACTTGTCGCGAGGTTTTGGCTCTTCTGGCTTTGGCAAATCAGCTACACCAATCACTTGAACTTTTCTCACCTTTTTAGATTGTTCATAATCTTGTTGGAGTTTCCTTTTGGTGTACTCCATTTTCAACTCAATGAGGCTTTGTGGTTTCCCTTTCCTGCACTGACTTCCCTTACCTTTGTTGTTTGATTTGGTTGCTTTTGATTCCACAGGTGCACACCTAGGAATTCCTTTTGAATCCACAGGTGCACACCTAGGCACAATGAGGCTTTTTGGTTTCCCTTTCCTACACTGAATTCCCTTATTTTGGTTGTCTACTTTGGTTGCTTTTGAATCCTCAGTTGCACAATTATTGATCTCCTCAAACAATTTGCCATCCAGAATCCAGCTGAAGTTAGATTTGGACTTGAAGTAAGCTTCGTCCATCGGAGGACAGTCCCATCCAATTCCTTCAAAGTCGTCCGCATGGTGATTTTGTCCTTCGATTCCGCTGTCGATCCCATCAAAAAAGTTGTCGTAGCTCCATTGAAGTCCAACCTTAGAATCCATATATGCTTCTCCTCAATCAGATAGACAAGGTAGAAAGCAAGTATTCCTTCTTGTCATATTGCTGAGATAATTAGAAAATCAAGATTAAGCATAACATGTCATAAACAAAGGTTCATTATTTTATGCTAAGAACACATGAAAGAATCAATTAGAGATGAGAAGTCACACTAGTAATAGTCTGATGATGTCTCTCCTCATATTTAGGGTTTAAAGTCATTTACTTTTACGTACAAATTTTCAGAGATTGTTTTAAAATCTATTTCCCTTTGAATATTATAAGAGATGATAAGTTACACTAATAATCACTGATAATTAGGGTTAGATTCCTCAAAAGAAGAACCTGATCACAATCTGATAGACCACAACAGATAATCTTTACCTAGAATATCCAAAAACTCTTTAAACCCTAAGAATTTAGTGCAAAAGTTTACAAATCAAGGCACATAATCATCATATTTGAACTTAAAAGAAGAAGAATTTCATGCATAGGGGAAAAAAACCAACCTGCAATTCCTTGATTGATAAACAAAAGGCAAGAATTAGGATTCAATCACACGCACACAAATTGCTGAAGTAGGATAGTGAGTGCTTTCATTAGGGGGGTGTGTGTGTGTGTGTGTGTGTGTGTCTATATCTATACTTATCCTTATTTGAGCCAAAAACCCAATCCAGGCCAAATTAGGAAAAAAAAAGAGTCCATGCTCGCTTATTGACGAAGCTGCATGGCTTAGAAATTAAGCCTATATTGTTACTATTTAGTCATTACCACTCTTAATGTACTTTCCTTTATAAACACGGCCTTTATAATGCTTAATTATTCACTAATCCAGAGTTTAATCTTATTTATCAACTATGCTAGCCCAGTTTAGGTGTTAGAAACACAACAGTGTCCCACTTGGAGTGCATGGGGATTGGACAAGATCCACTGAACTATATTTATATTGGATCTAACTGAAATGTGGCCGCAATGAATAGCATTCTTCAATGTTTATCATTACTAACCATAATTGGTGTTTAGATATCCAATATGAGTCTAAATTCGAGTCGTTAGGTTTGTGACGCACAAAAATTTCTCACCTTACAACATAGTGAATTAGGTCAAAACTCAACGCGTGGTTACAAACGGTATTGCTCCAAGTGAGAATCGAACTCAAGATCTCATGAGTCCATGCGGTTTGACCCGAACTCAACTATCACGCACCATAGTGGTTAATCGGCATAAACACAGAGATAAAAACTAGACTTCAATACATTAAACCACTAGACTGATGTGTATTCACAAGTTAGATATTATATGACTTCAATCAAGAGTAGTAACAAGGGAAGTAGTCAACCCTATAAGTGCTACATGATTCTGTAACACCTTGATTGATAGTCTCTATGTGAAAAGGATCAGCAAGCATATCTTCAATTACAATATGCTCAATATGCACACTTTGTTGCTCCATATTTACTTGTGAAATGTTAGTTCCGTGGACTTGTCTCACTTTCGGACCTTTACTGATCACATGAATTTTGGTTCAATCTTATATGTTGTTAGCGTGGTGCGAGATGTTCTGACGAGCCGAGATTTATGCTCACTCAACTATTCGAATGACATGTAAACATATTAGTGGTAGGGCTATAAGAAATTATTTGAAAAACTAACCGACCAAACAATTGGTTATTTTCAAAAAATCGAACAATTGGTTAACTAATGAAACGGCTAACTCATTGAATAATCGAAATAACCATCGATAATCGATCGATTGATCAGTTAAATTTTTATCAAAAAACAGACCGTTTACACCACTACTAAGTGACAGCTGAGTTCTTCTTCTGTTACAAATTAAAAAAAATAATAATAAATTGCTGAATATGCATATTTTCTCTCCATATTTTAAAAATAAATAAATATGCATTTAGGCTTTGGAAACTCTGTTGGGTCATCAAAATTAAGTGGACTGGACTGGGAGTTGGGCTTTGGAGAAAGAGCCCATTGAGTGATTTGACACGCTTGTCAGACACGTAGGGCACTGGCAGAACTGGCGCTCACTCTCCCTCTCTCTGTCTGTCTTTCTAGTGTATTTTACTAAAAAAAAAACAGACGTCTCTCTTCCCCCTCTACCTTCCTTCTCTGTCTCTCTCACTTCACCTCCTTCTTTTTCTCTCTTCTACCAGCTGATCGGTCCGATCGTCGTCTACGTAGATCTCGTCCGTCGCCGTGGAACGAGCCTCTCTCTCTTCATCGCTCAGCTCACTGTGGAGAGTCTTTCGGTTCGGGATTCGCCATTGTTGGTAAAATGCCACCGTCTTGCGCTTTGGGTTTCTCAAACAGTCGTTTTTGAACGCATGCATGGTGTGACTACGAAATTTGTTTGCAGTCGATATTGATTTCTCATTGACCGTTCATTTCTAATTTTGGGTATGTGTAAGGTCATTCTGAACACAGTCTGTGCTCACTGTCACTGCTGATGTTTGGATTGTGTTTTCTGCGCCATTAATTTTATTTTTGATAACTATGGGCTCGCTAATGGGAGTGCTATTGGCAAGCTTTATGGTTTGTGGGTTTTTGTTTTTGACTTGAAGACGGCGAGACTTTTGAAGTGGAATCTATCATTTGAAACTGATTTATCGTCTTTTGTTATGTGTATTTTACTATTTTTGGTTGTTTTTACCGACATTTTAGAAAGGAAACTGCAGAACTCTCATCATATGTGTATGTTGCCGCCAATAGATGTAATTTGTTGGTTGGGTTTCGTACTTTGAAGTCCAAAATCGCCTGAACCCAACTGTACTGTAAAATAGCTGTTAGACCCTTATTTCATGCACTTTTATGTTTTTGAGCTTGAATGAGCAGACAGGTTTGAAGGCGGCTCCTTGAAAAAAGGAAGCCATCCAACCTTTGGCTTCCTTTTTTTGGCTTTAGATTTTGTTTTATTTTGTTTTTGCTTTCGTTCTTTTTCAAGCTGACATGTGTTGGAGCAATGTGAATTTTCAACGTGTTGTTATGCCAGAGGATTCACAGTTTAAGAGCTGATCTTATTGCACAGTTGAAATAGATTCTTTTGTATTTTCCAGCATTTTTAACGTTGAATTTTCATTTTCACTGCTATTTGTATTATACTGAAAGATTTTTATTGTTAGACTGAGGCTGTTCTTCAATGTTGCAAACCAGGATTTTTTTTCGTTGTGTTCTGCCCCTTTCTATATAATTCTACTCGAAAAATAGGTGGTTACTCGAAAAATAGGTGGTGGGACCTTATGTGCATGCAAGACTCATCTTGCTTGTTTCCTTTAATTTGGGTGCATGTAGGTAAAGTTGATTCTTTGGCTTTCCTTTTTAAGGATATCTGGTGAGTGACTGCTAATGGCGCCAAATCCTAGAGTTACAAAGGCCTTTCGTGCTATGAAAGCTATTGGAATTGCTGAAGAGAAAGTGAAGCCGGTGTTAAAAAAGCTTCTAAAATTGTACGAAAAAAATTGGGAGCTCATTGAAGAGGAGAACTATAGAGTTCTAGCAGATGCAATATTCGATGAGGATGATACTAAGGTGCTTAGTGCTCTCTTCTCCTCCCAAACCCCAAAACTCGTGTTTTATTTTTGTTGCTTTCCTTTTTTTCTACTCCACCAATAACATTCTCTGTGACATTAATTTCATTGATCAGGAATGCGAGAAGAACCCAAATGGTGGCAATGTATGTGCCGTATCTTGCTTTGTGTTGGTATTCTGTATTCTGGCTCTTGTTCTCTACTGCCTGTCTCTACTAATGTGCCATTTGCCTATTTGAACTAGGATGTTGAGAATTTCGATGAAGAATCTGAGATGCATGATGAGCCCCGGCCTTTAAAAAGGTCACGCTTAAGAGGCCGTGAAGGGCAGACTTCCTCCTCTCCCCCTAAAGTGGTACAAGATGCCACTTCTCCTGCTGCTTTGGTGGTAGACCGTAGAGTAGATTTGTCTTCTCCTCGTGCTAGTATGCCTAGATTGTTCTCTCCATCTAATTGGCTTGAACCTGATATGCGTCAACCTCTTGGAGTTAAAGGAAAGGAGCCGCTCTCATCTCAAGTTGGTCCTACGGACAGGAGAGCATCTAATGCATCAGTTTATTTATCTAAAAAGAGGAAAGAGCGTATGGCTGAACCTGGAATTCTTCTTTTGCCCAAACAGAAGGTTCTGAGTATCCATGCTCTACTTAAGCCCAAAGATGAGCCATTTACAGATGTTATGCCACAGTATGAAGTTCCAATTGCGGTGATTCATCCAGGTTATTCCTTGAACCTCCGTATAATATAACATGATTTGTCTTTTAAATTGCTATTATTGTAATTATGTTTGATGTTTTATCCATTTTAAGATTCTGATGGAAGCAACCTAGACATTGCTGTAGTGTTCATAAATGCATGAATATTGGGAATTGGATTTAAACTTGTGTCAAATGGTAGGCTAAAACATTTTTCATGCTGGCACAGTTTTGTACACTTTTCAGGGGACATCAAACTCCATTGTTGGAAATTCCATGATTTGAGCCAATCAGTATGGGCCCTTGGTTGACACTTTTTTTCCTTCTGTTTTCAAGTCAGTAAGCACCGTATTCTTGCCCCTGTGATGCATGCGGGGAGTTTACCCATTTAGTTAATATTGTAGCACATGATACTCAATATTTTTCAGTATTTTTGTGTGATCAATTTTCCACCTTTTATTTCTCCATAATGATACACTAAAAAATTATTCCTTTCTATTTAAATTAAATAACCATTGCGATATATTAAATTGGAATTAATGCTTTTCCTTTGTGCTGAATTTTTTTGCTTTGTTTACTTTTTAGATTCGTCAGGTAAAGAAGATTCATCAGGTCAGGTTGTTTCAAAGCAGGGACCTCCAGCATCTGAGTCAGTAGCAAGAGAAAATGGAAGCAATGATGGTCCAGCTCCATCAACTGAGACCATGACTCCCTGTGAGCCTGCAACAGTGTTGAAGGAATCACCATCTAAGTTGGAGATTGCCTCTTCATCAATGGGAAAGGTGAAGGTTTCTCTGAGCTGTGACTCTGTTCTTGGAAGGCCTGATTTTCATATGCCTAGTATAGATGAACTTCTACAATCGTTGGAGGAGAAATGTCTTCGGTCGTATAAAATCATTGACCCGAATTTTTCTGTCAAGAATTTGATGAAAGATGTGTGTGAGACCTTCCTGGAATTGGCTACTGACAGATCTAATGAATCACAGCCACAGGAGAGGATAATGAATATAAGGCCTGCAATTGATATTTTGAAGAAATCTGCTGCACGAGATGCACTGGATATTGGGTCCAAGGAATATAATAATTGCATCACTGTGGCCAATACTTCAAATGGAATGACTGATGAACGGTGTTTTGCAGAGGCTGCCAATTGTTGTGCTGCTAGAGGGGAGGTAAAGGAATTGAGAGAGTCAGAGGTGGCGGATGCTTTTAGTTTGGTGGTTGTTCAGCAAAATCAATTAACTCCTGATGAATTGAGATTGCTGCATGACGTTAATGATATATCCAAGGGAGAAGAAAGAGTTGAAATCCCTTGGATAAATGAAATCAGCAATAACTGTCCCCCATCCTTTCACTACATATCCCAGAACCAAATTTTTCAAAATGCCCACGTCATTATCTCTCTTTCTAAAATTGGGGAGAAAGACTGTTGCCCAACTTGTTTCGGTGATTGTTTGTCATCGTCGATTTCTTGTGCTTGTGCGCATGACACTGGTCTTAATTTTGCTTACAATTCAGATGGCCTTATCAAGGAGGAGTTCTTAGAAGAGTGCATCTCTATTTCCCGTGATCCTCAACAACAAAACCTCTCCTTTTGTCAAGATTGCCCGGCCGAAAGACCGAAGATTGATGACATCTTGGAACGGTGCAAAGGTCATTTGAAAAGACGATATATTAAAGAATGTTGGAGCAAATGTGGTTGTCATAAGCTTTGTGGCAATCGAGTGGTGCAACGAGGGATAAGTTGCAAGTTGCAGGTATGTGTTCTTTATCGAAAAGGGAACCTCTGTATTTCGGATTTTTTTAGTTCCATTGGTAATATCAAAATTGTTATGGCACGAAACGTTTTATTAATTCTTAACATTGAGTTATCTTTAAAACATGACACTCAAATGAAGATTTTTTTTAGTTTTTGCTTTTGTAATGCACCATCATCTGCTAAATTGTGTTCCTTTTCTCTTACTTGCACTGCATGTCAGGTATTCTTTACACCTGAAGGGAAAGGGTGGGGCCTTAGAACTCTACAGAAACTGCCAAAGGGTGCCTTTATCTGCGAGTATGTTGGAGAAATACTCACCAACAGAGAGTTCTTCGAGCGGTACATCCAGGGTCGACATGCAGAAAAGCTCACGCATCCTGTTCCACTGGATGCATATTGGCATTTGATAGATGATTTAAAGGAAGAAGAAACACTCTGTTTGGATGCATCCTTTTATGGGAATGTTGCCAGATTCATCAACCACAGGTGTCGCTTTAAATTTCTTGATCTTCAAGGCATTTGAAAAACAAAGTTGAATAATTTGTTTGGATGCAAGAATTTATTTCTTGAGATGCATTTCACTTGAGTATTTACATGTTGGATGGATTGAAAAACAAATGCAAAAAGCATGGTAAATGTGCACAAAATTGTTGGATCCCCAGTTTTCGGTTGCATAATTAACTAACCAAACAGCGGATGGGTAAAAGTGAAACTTCATGATCTCTACACGCAATGGATGATGATACTGAATCAAACAGCGAGCTTGACATTTATCTGGGCACATTTTATTGAATACACTTGCACAATATTTGATGAATTTATGTCCTACATTGCTAGATGTTTGGATGCAAACTTGATTGAAATTCCGGTGGAGATGGAAACGCCAGAGCATCACTATTATCATGTATGCATCCTAATATGTGTTTGTATTCCCATGCTCTTTTGTGAATTATGAACGTGATTTCTATACACAATCAAGTCTGACATGCACTTTAACTCTTTTGTAGCTTGCTTTATTCACAACAAGAGAAGTTGATGCCTTGGAAGAGCTAACCTGGGTCAGTAGTTCTGTTTCCATCTGATGTTCATTTGTTCTGTAGTATATTTAGTTATTCATGCTTTTTTACGACAATAGAAATAGATACAACTTGCGTCAGTAGTTCTGTTTCCATCAGACGTTCATTTGTGCTGTAGTATATAGTAATTCATGCATTTTTACGATTCTTCATGTTTTTCATTTGTAAACAATCGAAAACCCAAAGTTTTGATTGTAATACTGTATACTCAGATGAGTACTTTCATGTTTATTGAAGAGATAATAGTATACTTGTACATAAATGCGATATGGGAGAATCTCTAGTTCCGATGATACATCTTCAGTTTTTGTACTTGTTGCAATATCATCCATGAGATTGTTATGGAAGCTTGTGCATTGCCATGTCATAGTAATATAGGGGTTAATTATATGCCACACCATTTCGTTCATTCCAGTATTACAATTGTACGCCTGAGATTTTTTCGTAAGCCTGTGGTTTGTCCTTATAATGTCTTCTTACATTCGTCTGAAAAATTTAATGTACCATATAATGTCATATTAGATATTAGATATGATGACCTTGAGATGCCTAAAGCAACTGTTTACTTTAACACATGGAAATGCATTTGAGTACCTTATTTCCTTGCTGTGTGCAATTACTTGGTGACAATATTTCAAGTATCATAAGTAGGATGCGGTTGTAAAGTGTTCAGATATTTATGACCTAGTAATGTAGGCCAGGGAGTTTTAACTTCTTTAGTTTTCAAGGGAAGATTCCCCAAGCTTTTAAACTGTGACTGCCATTTTTTCATTGTTGGCTTTACCGGTGGCCTTGATGTCAAAGTGGTTTAACTTGCATGACATTTGATTGAATACTTGTCTTGAGTTTTGAGTGATATATGCACATGCACTGACATTCTCATTAGATGTGTAAGGGTATTTGAATGTGAAACTTTACTTGATCATATTGTAACGGTTGTGGTCAATTAAAGTCATTTTTAACCAACCTGATATTAATGCATTTCTGCTGTATTTATATAGATTAATCTTTTCTCACTTAATATGTGTTTTATGTATGTGTAGGATTATGGTGTTGACTTCGATGACCATGGCCTGCCTGGAAAGTCGTTCCGATGCCAATGTGGCAGCACGTTCTGTAGGAACATAAAGCGTTCAAGCAGTAAGCTGATTCCAATTTTTTTGAGACAACTTTTCTTTATTTCTCCCTAAGAATTATATAGGTGTGATAAATGTTTTAGAACTCGTACTTTAAGATTTTTTTAAAAACTCTTTTAACTTGCCTCAGAGATTATTTTAATTTGTTTGCGTATGTTTCTATGTTGCTTTATTGCTATTATTGATAATGTTATTATCATTATTATCATCTTTTGGTACTAAGACATTTTCCATGGATCTGCTGTTTATAGTGTAAATTCACTAAGTTTATGGCCAGAGTTTGGTATTTGTGTCTTGGAAATAATAGGCAGAAATCATTGTGATGCAGAAACCATCGTGTCTGTTAAAGTAGACTTGTGTCAACTTACGCTAATCGTTTAGAAAAGTTTTCTTGAGGTAAAGGCCAATGGTTGGTACAGTAGTGTATGGTTTTCCTGAATCTGATTTTTGAAAGACACTTGTGGCATCCATCTCAATTCTCAGCATATATGTTGCTGAACAAGTTGGTCGGCTTTCTTAGTCAATTTAATTTATGTTTTTTCTCAGCTTTTATACTCGTTTGCTTTTATATAAAATAATTCTTTCATTGCGTTAAAAACCAAATATGTGTCAATAAAAAAGAAACTAGATGCCTTTTGATGCAGAGTGGTGATTCAATTCTGAGTGTATTCCTTAGAGAATGACTATTTTGTGTGCTTGGTTTATAGGTAGAAATAATCTCAGGAGTTAAGTTGGGACTTTATTAGGTTGTGTTTGGTATCACTTCCAAAAATTTTGAAAACAAAAATAAAAAACAAAAACATAAAACATAAAATTGAAACCTGTTTGGTTGAACACTTAAAATTGAAAACAAAAACTGAAAGCATAAAACTGAAAAAAATAATATGTTTATGCTTTTATTTTTATAATAATGGATTATATCCACATCACTATATTTTTTATAACTACAGCCTTTGTCGTGTTTCACCATTGAAAACATCAACTGAAAGGAAAAAAATAAAAATAAAACAATAACCCAAAGTATATTTGATCATTGTCTTCAT
The DNA here is from genome assembly GCF_013401445.1 of Tripterygium wilfordii. NCBI lineage: Eukaryota > Viridiplantae > Streptophyta > Magnoliopsida > Celastrales > Celastraceae > Tripterygium > Tripterygium wilfordii. The sequence continues at coordinate 10,172,254 of NC_052241.1, forward strand.
ATCTCTATGCAATTTGCAATTTGAAATCTTAAAGAAAGTGCAATCTATAATAAGTGTAACTAGTTCTGTTTCAAAAACTTTTAAAAACCTTTTTTTTCTTGTTTGAAAACCTGTTTTTCGTTTTCGTAAAAACCAAAACAGAAAATACAAACAAACAATATTTTTTTGTTTTTATTTTCTATTTTTTGAAAACTAAAACGAAAAACAAGAAACAAAAGTGATACCAAACAGACCCTTAGTTTTTGACTGCCCAACTAAAACATGAATCCTGGCTTAGGAGGGCCTGGATTCTCATGCCATTAGAGGATTTGGGACAAAACTACCAAATGTCCCCAAACTTGGCTATAGGAATCTCTCTTTCTGAACAAATATCTAGTGAAAACAATTGTAGCATTTAGTGCTCCTCTGCACTTTTGAGATGAGCTTGCATTATTTATTTTTACGATTTGGTTTCCCTTTTTGAGTTTTTTCTTGTGTTTTTATCTCTCTTCTTGCTACCATTTTGTTTGTGTACTGTTATCAGTGTGATTGGAGTGACTCATCCAAATACTAATTATGGTGAGGTTTGATCTGAATGGGTGATTTTGGGTCAGTCCATGTAATACTTATGCTGCTCTAATAATCGTGTTCTGTGGTGCAGGATCCAAGTCTTTATCAAATGCAAGATGATCATACATGCAAGGTCGGATGACTGCTATTTTGATTGTAGAATTTCACCGTGAAGAGGATTTTACTGACGTTGGACTAATCTGCTTTGATCGAAGAGTATCGGGGTATCTTGTTTTGCCCAAGGAAAGTAGCTAGGATTCGCCTCGTCCAGGGAAAGAAAAGAGTAATGTACTCCGGTCTTTCCCTGCTTTGTTATTCCGTTACTTAGGCCAATGTGCAGTTCCTCTTAGCTTAGTAAGCTTTCTTAATATTTTTGAATGATGCTGGATGCGTAGCCTTATGTGGTCCATATTCCTGAAGGACTGTATATTTCCAGATGATGAATGATAAATCATACCTAGACAAAGATTCTTGTACATTCTCTAGGCTTGATATCTTCCTTCTTTTGGGGTAGTTCTACTCATCTCCGCGCTAATTTTTGCTGCATATATGGTAGGGAGCCGAAAATTGGGGTATTTGCGTTCTTTTCAGATACTCCAATTGTTTTGGATTAGCATTTAGCCAATGAATTAGTTGTGCTGGTTATTAGTATTTGGTAGTGAATTTTGGGCAAGACCAGTGATTGATTTGCTTTTGGTCACTATTGTAAGTAATTTGTTTAGCTTGTGACCCTTTTTAGTGGATGATCTTGGTTTTTTTTTTTTTTAATTATTACTGATGGAATGTTATAATTATATGAAGTTGTGAATACCCATTGGTTCCTGAGAAGGCAAATGTGCAGAATATGTGTGGCCAGGGCCTGACATCTGTTATTTGTTTCACAAAAACAATTTGAAACCTTGAATCTCTCTACCTACTGTTTAGTTTGCAAGAAGGCAATATATAGTAAATCAACTGACTATAATCGAAGAATCTGTAGGAGAGACCGATTATGACACTTGGGGAGGGTATATCAATCAATCCGTTGTATATCTCCAGGTTTATGGTGGATGGTTGCTTCGGCCTGCTGTTCAGGTTAGGAGTTTTTGGAATTTTTCAGGGTTGTGGGTTTTCGGCCCACTTCCAAGAAAGAGTTAGAAGTCTCAAAGGTTGAAGGTGTTGGATTTTTGGTCAAGGTGATATTGGTCCTGGAGCTCTGGTTGCTCCTTTAGTGAGACCATAAGAGAAGGAGTCGTTGAGCTAGTGGCTTCCCGGTTATTAAAGAAAAACAGAGAAAGGAAGCGGTTGTTCAGTTCTGTATCCGGGACCTAATTGAAATAAAAACAATATTTCGATTCAATTTAAAATCAGTGTTTATTCTGGAATCGCATAAACCGAAGGCAGGTTTAATTTATCCTTATAACCAAACACTATAAAAGTGAAAATCCCAAAACCTAGTGTATATATACGTAATGGAGCGCCGCTTCTTGTCCTGCTTACACCAGCGAGAGGTGATTACCGATTCACCATGTCGAAGCGAGGTATGATTAATGGTTCTGTATTTTGATTACCGTTTTTTGGATCAACAATTGAATGTTATGAGTTTGATATGATGAGTTTTTGATAGGAAGGGGTGGATCGGCGGGGAACAAGTTCAGGATGTCCTTGGGTCTGCCGGTGGCGGCGACTGTGAATTGCGCCGACAACACCGGAGCGAAGAATCTCTACATAATATCCGTGAAGGGAATAAAGGGCCGCTTAAACCGTCTCCCTTCAGCCTGTGTTGGCGACATGGTGATGGCTACTGTCAAGAAGGGCAAGCCTGATCTTCGTAAGAAGGTTATGCCCGCCGTCATTGTCCGTCAACGCAAGCCGTGGCGCCGAAAGGATGGTGTCTTCATGTACTTTGAAGGTTAATAATGCTTTCTTTCGTCTTTTGTTTGTTCATTGGCTCTCGTTGTTGCTTCTTTGATATAATGGGGTGGCCGCCTCGCTTTTGACAGCGGTTACTCGTAATGGAGAAGCATATAGTGAAAGTGAAATGCCAGTTTTAAACAGCATGATGTTTTTTCTTCTTTATTGACGTCTTGTTACCTGTCTGCTGGTACATGCATCACTCCCTTATTGGTTGTAAGTTTTATTGTGCAAATTCAGTTTCTCAAAGTTCTTGTTTGTTGTGTTTGCAGATAATGCGGGTGTCATTGTTAATCCTAAAGGAGAAATGAAAGGTACTCCCGACCTGTTACTGAAGCTATATTCTAGTTGTTTGGCACCATGTAGACGTGAATTCTTTTGTATTATTTTCAGTGAATTGTAATGTTGCAATGAAATTATGCATCTAGAAATTTTGCTTCCTGGATAACTGTTTATCACTGTCCTTTGGATTGAGTTGTGTTGGTATGGGTGTATAAAGAAATGGGTCCTTAATGTGAGCTCTTAAGAATGCTTCATGGTCAAAACTTGTATGTTTGCATATGGATAATACAAAATTCATTGTGAAATTTTATTATTCTTATCCTTTATTAGTGAAAGCTAGAATTTACTGGATTATTTCCTTTCCTAATGATTCACTATGAGAATGCATGGAGAATGTAGATTCCATAAGTAGCTATACATGGCAGGTTTAAGCAATAGCTGATGGCCAAATTCTCGTATTAAAAAATGATTTTATCTTGCTTTTTGCATAGTGTTATAGTAATTTTTTCTTTGGTTCTGGCATACACTCTTATATACCTTGTGACTGAAGTGTGTTACTTATCTCTATATGAAAATTTCTAAATGAAGTTATCGCCTATCCAAAAAGATGAATCCCTCAGATGAAAGTACCATGCTTCACTTTCTCTGTTCTCTTTTTCTTTTTTTGTGCATTGGTAGGCAGTATCTGTATCCATCGATTAGGGAATGGTAAAATCTTTTCGATCCTAGGATTCACAATACATGGTACTATAGAAAAAGCTTATCTCCTGTCTAGAATATGGTGGCCAGGTTGATTGTTCCGAGTTTGTACACGTTACACAATATAATGAAGTTCTGTGCTTTCAGACTACTTACTTGAGAAGTGATTCTGATGTAGTATCTACTCTTCTGGTTATGGTTTCAATCTGTTGACAATTTCTTAACTGCAGGTTCTGCTATTACTGGTCCCATTGGAAAGGAGTGCGCTGATCTTTGGCCTAGAATTGCAAGTGCTGCCAATGCTATTGTGTAAGGATCAATTGTGAGTGCTTTATGCACTTAGTTTTATAGGCAATGGTTGATGGTAGTTTTGTTAGGGACAGTGGAATGTCCACCGTCTTATATACGCTGCTGATGGATTTTATGTTTGGAGACGATTAGATTGTCAGATAGTATATCTTCATATCTTTGAAGACAACTAATATTTTCGTTGTCGTCAATCTCTCTTTATAATTATGGTTCATGCTTCTGATTTTTGTATTCCGAGTAAGTCCTTGTGGTATTTGAATACAAGGGATGATGTATCTATAGCTTGAGTTTCTCATATCTGCATGCAGCAATACAGGATTGCATGCAGTGTTCATAATTTTTTTTAAAATTTTGTTGGCGTTGTGGACTTGCAGTATATCAATATTTAGATCCATGATGTGAACTAGTTTCTATTCCAATCTTGAATTCGACGATGATCAACCCAAATTGGGCTAAAGATTGTCAACCAAACTGAAGCCTATCTAGCCACTAGTGGGGAAGCCCAAAGGCCCAAGGTCAAGTCTAATGACGCTAGCAGTTTTACCAAAGATGGGTAGTTGAGTTGATTGAGCGGCAAGGTGCGCAACTCTACTAAGATCACAAGTTCTACTTCCATTACGGGCTCCTTCAGCCATTCAGCCCTATATTCTCATAGGGGCATAGGGCTATCACGAAAATGATGGGCAAATCCAGTTAGGTCCATTGTCAAAGTGGATTGATGACTCGAGGTTTGGATTTGATCCAACTGACGCAAACACTAGCAGTTTTCTCAAGCATTGAAATTCTGATAATAAATTTTTTTTTGTATGATGATATTTTATATTAATATTTATATATGTATTCGAAACCCTTTTTGCCTAATAACAAATTTCTTTTGGTCTGAAAGTAAAACCCTAAGTGCGAGTTGCGGCGGGAAAACTTCAAAGGCCCAATTCAACTACAAATATTTTATTTCTTTCCTTGCCCGCGTACCAGCTTCGATGATCGATCTTCCTTCCTGAACAAATCAAATTTTGCTCCGATCATCTTTATTGTGAGTTTCCTATCCAGACCGCTTTCTCTCTCTCTGATTTACTTGGCGGGAGAAAGAAGAGATGGGCTGGAACTACCCAGAGATATCCTTGGAGGATACGATTAAGTTGATAAAAGGGTTTGTGGATATACTGATTCTGGGATCTGGGTATCAATCATCTGGTCTTCAGGCCCACTGGGATATTCACAATATCAAGAAAGCCTTGCAGTGGGGTTCCTTCTTCGAGAATGTGAGTTATTTCCTCCATCGTTCTGTTTTCAATTTGTTTTTATAGGCTTTAATTTGTGGATTACGGGAGTCTATGGTGTATGATGTTTAGTAGCATATTGTGTGGATATAAGCTGTAAGATGATATACAGATTATGGATTACGGTCATATGTTTTCTTCGAATAGGCAGAATTCTAATATAAACTTTCGTAATGGATTGTCTTGAACGTGTAAATATGGTGAGAAATTGTATAATTTATATTTGTAGTCCTTTTTATTTGATATGTGGATATACCTTTGTATTTTTACACACAAGTGCTATCTGTTTCAAGTGGATTTTATAGTCAGTTTGATTTTATTAAGAAGAGTATGCATTGATTCCTTTGTTCCCTTGTGGGGTAGCAAACATAATATTTCTTTGGTAATAATGTCTAGTTCTTGGGGCACTTGAGCAGCTCAGATGTTTACAAGAGTTCAGTGAAGGAACTTGATGCGGCTATCTCTGAAATGACATCCGATCCATATTTCCCTCAGGTTGTGGGTCATTTTGTTGTTTTTGGTAGACAGGCTTTGAGTAATTGAGTGGATTCTATTATTCATCATGAATTGATTGTTTTTGATGAAATCAGGGTCTTGCTCATCTATCATCTGCTACCCTTTGTAGGGCCAGAAAGTTTGTATTAAAACATTTGTTCCATACTCTACCTTTGAGAGATATGCATCTGAGAGATTTTCTGTTGGCCACAATTGAGACAGATCTTAATCAGCTTTCAAAAACTGATCATGATTGCCTCGATGTGTACCTAAACAAGTTAAGGCTGCAAAACTCATCAGTAGACTCAGCTCCATCTATGAGAGGTTTAGCAGAGAAAATTGCTCCAAGTCTCATTATGGAGTCGGACAATGATTCAACAACAGTTACTATTCACGAGCTACTTAAGAGGCAGTCCGCAGTATCATGTTTATCAATGACCGAGAGAGGCTTGGATGTAGTTGCAAAAACCATGAGACACAACAGTTGCCCTGAGTTTGATAATGGATTATATGAAGAACAACTGAAGCATGAAAAACATTTTGCTGCTCATACATTCACTTTTTTTTTCTTTTGAAATGCTGAAAGCAATTGATTGGAGGCTAACTTTTTGTATGTTGCTGCAATTGTGTAGCAAAATGTAGTTTGAATAAAAAATATTGTAGTTTTTTAACACAATTTTACGAAAGGAGAAGCGGAAACCTTATGCACAATTAAAGCATTCGACTATTTGTGACCTGATTGTTAAACTTGTCATCTGCCATTTATATTTCGGTTTGTTGCTTTTTCAAAACCCTTATTTCACTTGAGGTACGTGACCCTTTTATGGCAACCTTTCATTCACAATTTCTTAATATCAGTTTTTGAGTAAGCGCCAATTATTGAGAAAACTGACCATGCGCTTTGTTGAATCTTCTTTTGACCGCTGACTCGCTGAGTCCAGTTGACAGGTTAAGTTACCATATTTTTTACTACTAGTCTGCACAATTCTGTTCAAAGGCATAAACTGAACTTTGGTTTTGTACTCTGCAGCTTGGATCAATTGGTTGATTTTGTCATATGGGACCGTTGGAAATCAAAAAACCTCTCATACTTCCTTGACAAGAGAACTGTTAAACTAGTCTCAGGTGCAAGCCTAATGTTTTCTGCCCCTAATGTTCAGTGGGCCCAGGTATTGGAACGGGTGAATAGCTCACCAGAAACTGAGGACGTTATTTTGCTTGAAACAATTGTAAGTCACTTTCATTTCTTGAAATTTAGTGATATAGTGGTCATAGTTACACAAATTCATTGAAAGGCACATTATTTCCATCAATCACTTATTTTCTTTTATTTTAGAATTCTGTTTTGTCATTTTCATTCGTATATACAGGTTTCTGGATGCAAACTACATAAGTGATGTAGTTATTGCACTATAGGCTCTGATACTTGCCTACTTTCTAATTCTTTGCAGACCTTTACAATATATGTCTACTTAGAAATGACACACATTTACCCCACACAGTTTTTGGTATAAATGACTGTGCTGTTGTTCTTTACAGTACCTTGTCAATTGTCATGTATTATATTGCAAGTAATTTTTATTTCTTTTAGTGCTTCAATTGGTTCTTAAGCTAAGTGTTTTTTGGGCTAAAGGGTTAGACCCCTCTTTGTCTAGAGAACCTGTTAAGTGTTTTATGCATGTGCAGATCCACTGTGTAGATTGCCAACCTTTTTCTTGCACTCTTTATTTGATCAAAACAGTGTTTACATCGCAAGCTGTTCTTGTTGGTACTGTATGGGTATGAAATTATGAGTGCAGAAAAATGTCATATATTGCCAGAATTCTCAATTTAATTGAAGTTTATTTGCAAGTTGTCGATAAGTGTTTGGATTTAATGTTCTTTAAGGTGTCTGGAGGCTTATGACGCTGTTAGCCTTGTGTCTGAAGCCCTATTCTTCATCATACTTTCTGAAACAACCTGATATCACAGATGCTATAGTTGAATTGATGGTACTTGTCACATTACGAAATTAGACTGTGATTTCTTTACGTTCCATATTTACAAATCCTTTTCCCAATTGGCAGGAGCTCTTATTACTTGGATGCATCTTTGACAGATGGAATCATCTAATTGAATATTTCATGTCAGTTTCTTATAATTCCATTACTGTCTCCGAAATGTATCGTGGAGTGTGCAATTTACGGCTGGGAAGATCTCAAAGTTTTCATTCTCTAAAGGAAACAACAAATTCAAAGGTATGTCATATTTTTGGACTTTACAAAGTGTGTTATCACATAAAGGATGATCACAAAATTGGGTGGGTCATCACGAGGTCTATAAAAGGTTCATGATGGTTGTAAAATTCTCCGTCTTAACCACCTTCTGGATCAGAAGACAAATTCCATGGCTTTATGACCGACTTCAACTCGCCTTACTTTGGTGCCATGCTGAGACATCACTGTCATCTTTCTGAATTTCGGGCCACTCTTTGAAAATAGCCTTGTTGATGAACTTAACTGAAGCTTTTTTTGTTTGGCTAGTTATACATACATTCTAAGCTTCCGGTATGAGGTGAAATGAAAATCGTTATGTTCAAATCACACACCAATTTGTTATGTTCAAAAAATTTATTTTCCTTTTTCACTTATCTTTATGTCGTACATTTCAATAATTTTAGGATGATTTTGTCTTTTTTGATAAGTTACTTTTAGACTTGTTAATGGTTAGGAAAGCAGCATTCTTGTGTATTTGGCTGAACTTCTGGGTGGTCATCTTCATCAGTTGCTGAAACTATCCCCTGCCCTCGTTGCAGCTGCGATTCCAATCTGGTAGTCCTATAATTCTTCTGTGTTTTCTCCAGACATGCTGTAGAATATTATTAAGTTCATTTAGTCACTAGTAATTATGATGAATTCCATCATCATCAGCTTCTTTGCTTGTTTCCCTTTTCTTTTGCACTTGTTAAGATATGTTCCATTTATAAATTTTGACACATAAGCTCTTTACAAATGAAAAAAGAAATCTGTAATTGATACTTTGCATTTGCCTGATTAAAACATCTTCGTGTGATCCATTGTCATCTGTCTGTTTTCATTTTATCATGCAGCTAAACAGCACTTTAAACTTCAATGGAAACATTTGCTGCTTCTATTTTCCTTGTTTCAGAATTGAAGATTGCTATAATTGGTGTTGCAGGTCGCCTCTCTTTGGATCATATATAAGTGAGATTGAGACTCTACTAAAAGGGGAATTTTCAAAATTGAGGTCTTGAAGCTGTAATTCTTTATGCTTTGTTTTCATGGTACAAATTAGAATTGTTTGGACAATGATTCCACATAACTAGCAGTTTTATACTTGTGCAGATGTTGTAGTTGCATTCAAGATGAGGACCACAAAGACTGTAAGTGTGCTCAGCCTTTATTATATCTCTATACACTTGCATGTGCAAAACTTTTAAATAGTTCTGTTTTTATCTGCTCTGGTGTGATCTGGATGTAATCTACTATAACGTTATTGGATAAAAAGTGTGCCTAAACCATGACACTCTACTATCGCAACACCGGCTTTCAACGTGAATGCTTCATTGGATGTGTGGCCACATGAAGGAAGATAGGATAAGAAATGAGATTATTAGATCTAAGGTAGGAGTAGCACTAATTGAAAATAAATTGCAAGAAAACATTTAAGATGGTATTTGCATGTACAACGTAGAGATAACGGTGCAACGGTGAGGAGAATTGAGAGAACTTGTATGGGAGAGAGTAAGAAGTGGAGAGGAAGACTTAAAAACACATGGCTTGAATGAGTAAAAAAGGATTTGAATTCAATAGGAGTTGATGATATAGTATGATCCTAGATAGTAATGAATGGAAATAAAATACACGTAGTGGATTTCCGTTGATTTTCTCGAACTTTAGAGATAAAAGCTCGGATAATGATGACTGTTTAATGCCTCACATATGTCCAGGTGAGCTGGCGGAGAGAATTTGGTGCCTTTATGTGTTCAATGTTTGTAGCTCTCATCAAAAGTCTGGTGGCACTGTTGCTTGACAGTTGAGTCGCATGTTGATGGTCTTTGGTAAGCACTGTTTTTACGCACATTACTATGTGGCCCATTACACTTTTTTGCACTCTATCTTCATGCTAGAAACATTATGTGCATGAATAGTTCTGTACTTCTATTGGCAGTCATACTATGGCCATTTCACTAAGATTTATATGTTAAATTCTTTGATTATGGTCATCAATATCTCAAGAAAAACATTTTCAGATTTCAGTTCTTTTTGAAGTCATAGTTTTCATGTCTTGAGAGAATGCGTGCAAGTGTCCCACATTTGCATGCTAAACCCAGAAAACTTGATCTGATGTGTGTTGGGTCCAAGAATTCATTAGTATTGGATTCAAGTATTCAACAACTAGTGTTGGATCACACCCGAGTCACTAGTTGGAGTGATAAAGATATTGCATATAACTCTAATGATCAGGATTCGAATCTTCCACACCCATTTCAAAAAAAAAAAAACTAGTGTTGGATCTAGTCTACATATAAAGTTATAGACAAACTAGTGGTGCATTATGTATTTGCTGTTGGGCTCTTTGGGTTCAAATGCTTGCAGTTCATGGGCCTATGTAAAGCTAATTATAAACATCTAAGCCCAAGCTGGTTCCGTTTTCCATTAAACGTTACTGGGCTGGCTGTTATTTATTTGTACCAAGTTGGAGAATCCGAATTTATGATTTCTTGGCCCACAATGTATTTGTGCATGTATTTACCTAAATACCCTTTTTATTTATGATTTTTGTTTTTAATTTTTGTTATGATGAGTAACCATAGGCCTTTTGGCTCATGCAAACCTCGGACAATTGGATTGTCCCACTCTCCCAAAGTACTTGATAAGGGCAAATGCAAAGGTGAAGTGGTATTGGGCCAACAAAGATGTTGTCTTTTGCTGATGTGGCTGTATTGTAAAATGTGTTTTGCTTATGTGGCTGTATTGGGATAAGTGTTTTGCTGATGTGGATGTATTGATATTTAATGTTTTGGTGTAGTTTTGTTGTGGATAATATGGAGGAATGGAATGTTGTTGGGTTGGGTGGAAAGAGAAAGTGTGTGGGAAGAAAAAGTGTATAGAAATTTGTGTTTTGCTGATGTGCCTGTATTAGAATACGTGTTTGACTTGACTTTTTGTGTAATAGAGGTGGGATCGGGCCAACAAAAATGTTGGCCCAGTAAATTGTTTCTTATTGCATTTGCCCTAAGTGGTAGGGCATTGAAGTGTGCAGTTAAACTTGGGTCCCCCAACTAGAATAATTCATCCATAGCCAACTCGACTACCCATGGGTAGTTATGAATTTTGTTTTGATAACTAATTAATGTTTGGAGAAATTAATGATCCAATATCATGTGTTAAAATGTGAATATTGGATAAGTTCCAAGTAAAAGTAGTATTACACACATACTGCTAGACTTGGACCAATGTAGACCACTTTAAAAAATTATAACAAGTTATGAAATTAGACCTTTGCCCTCCAGAATTGATAGGGGTCTCAATAAATGGGATTTCAGTCATCCCAATAATGATATGTTATCCTTTGGGACACTTTTTTGTTAGGATATTTATGATTTTTGTTTGTCCTCACACATCAAATTAATAAAGTTTTTTTTTTTTTAAACAGGGGTTTTGGGAGGGGATAAGATTTGAACCCACAACCTAATGGGTAGGTGATCATTTACATGCAATGTGATTACCGCCAACGGCTCACTTGCAACTAAATTAATGAAGTTTGATCTAATTTGTTATCTAGAACTTAATATTTTCTTGCAACGATATGCACAATATTATTCGTTGATATTTTTTTTCTTGATAAGAAGTGAAATTAGGAAACTAGGAAAGTAAAAATTATGCCACTTTTTGTAGATGATTATTTATACATTTTATTTTATTTCCAAACAATTAAATAATGGGATGGAATATTCTTGGTTGGTAGAATTCAAGAAGGCAGATTCCATTTTGTCTCATCTTTCTACTTTCACTCGTTTATTCCGTCAACTCTCACTTGGATAAAATGAACCCCCATTTTAAAAATAATATCATGCTATTCTCAATACTGGACATGACACGTGTCCAACCAGATTCCCTTACGGGCCCATTTGTGTGGGTGGGAAAAGGACAACAAAGTAAAAACACAAGTCTAAAAATAATTAACTCAATAAAAAACAATGGGATTAAAAAAATATTATGGCCTTTTAAGCAACTGAAGGAACAAATCTGTTAAGAAATGGCAAAATCGGAAATTTGAACCCTCTCAAGTGTGATCCATCAGATATTTCACCACTCGCCAATCAGGGCCTGGCCCCACACACGTGATTAGTACTGGCAAAACTCTTTCCGATCCGAATAATCGAATTTGTCTGATCTGAAATAAATTAAGTTTGACTATAAATTATATGTTGGAAATCCGAATTCAAACATAAAATTTTTGTCTGATTTTAAATCGGGTTCGAGTTCAAACACATAAATCTTATCCAATCTACTTGTTCGGACCCTAATCCGAATTAGGTTGTTGTTCAATTTTAAATTAATTCGGATTTGGTCAGTTAAGGATGTCCAAAATTCAATTCAGATTAGGATTCAGATATTGCTGTATGACTCTTAACCCATTTTTTGTCATCCCTACAAGCGACGCACTACCATCTATGCTTCTTGTGCTCCACACACTTTGAAGGGCGCGTGGGACAGTTTCGCTGTTCCTTATGGACACGCAGCCGACTCCCAAAAGGTCAAGTACAAGAAATTTGGTTGGGTGACAAAAGTTGTCACGAGTGACCCTTAACCTTTGTTAAATGATTTTAACTCTTATGTTAAACAATTTATTTAAAGCCGTATCATGAGCCAAAAGGCCTGTAGTTAGCTGTTACGATAAAAAAAAATATTTGAGACTCTCAATTTATGATCCCGATGTATGTGAAAATATTAGATGATAAGCTGGTTCGATAAAAAAAATGTTTAAGACTCTTAATTTATGATTTCAATTAATGTAGAAGTGTTGAATGTTAAATCGACTTTATATGTATATTTATAATTAATAATTATCTCGTGTGTCATATATAAATTCGAGATAAAATTGGGATTATAAATTAAGAAGTACGAGTAGCTTAGATGACAATGATACGCTGGATACGTCTGGAGTTCTCTTTACGTATGAGGACTCAGATTACAAGGAATTTGTCCTATTAGAAAAATAAAATAAAGATAAAAACCTCCCCCATGACGAGGGACAACGCGTACCCGTCACCGCTCACTTCTATCGCACGCCGGTGACGGAATTTAGAACAAACCCACCACCTTTTGTGTGTCAGAATTCGGTTCGTTAGTTCTCTTTGTGGGTTCAATTCTCTATTGGGGTATCGGCGTTACGGAGATTGTCATGAAGTTTTAGGTAAGACCTTCGACATGGCCGCTCCTAATTTTGCTTTTGTTTTTGCGATTTTCGTAAAATAACGCTTTGGATAGATTCGTTTGGCTGTACAGCTGTGATTTCGAATACCCAGTTGTGATTTACTTCAAATTTTGGATTTTCTAATCTGTTTTGGGTAGAATTTCGAATTGGATTGTCTTTATCGTTGAAGTCTGTTGCTTTTGCTCTGGTTTAGGACATAAGTAATATATGGTTTGGATCAATCCTTTGATGCTTCTGTTGCGTGGTTTGGTATCTGTACGTGACTGTCTCGAATGGTGGAAGATACGGCGGAATTCTTGTTCATATTCTCCTGATTAGTTTCCATTGAGGGTCTGTGATTTTACCCTATCGTCTATTACTTTCAGAATTTCGGTTCTTAGAATTAGATTTTGCCTCTTGTGATATAACCGAAATACGATCCTAAATAGATTGGAATCAGGAGGGGGAATTCCTCTCTCAGAACGTGGGGCTTTAGTGTTGCATATGATTGTGCTAAAGATGTGGCGCAAGACAAGGTACAGTGATGAGAGTTTTTTTGGCCAATTCTAAATGTTTGAGATTTTTTTTTCTTATTGATATAGAATGTGCAGCTTTGGTAGTTTTAGATGTCCAACTGCCGGGCATTGATAGTGATCCATTCCAGAATGTAAACTTTTTTTCATTTATGACTGGGAGTTAATCCCAAGCGTAGCTTGCTAGATTATTGTTGTTTTTGGTAGTTAGTAGTATTTGCTGGTGTATTAATGGGTTGACATTTACAGTCCTGAGGTGTAGGGAAAGTAAGTTGGTTTCTTAATATCTGAAGTTAATGGTGATGAGAAAAATTCAATTGAGAAAGGCCGTGCAAAGTGATGTGTGTAGCTCATTTATATAGTTCATGTCTTGTGACTCTATAATTGAGTTGATGCAGTTCCTTGTCCCAGTGTTTTGAGGCATGTATGTTTTTCGCTTTCCTTTTAACTGTGAAAGGGAACTGAGAGGTGTTTATCTTAAACTTCAATGCCCTGTCGTAACTTTGGTTCTTTGTTTTATTTTTTCCTTTAATGTGAATTTTATGATTATTTTCTGCATGTACATGATCATTCTTAATCCAAGTAACGTACTTTACTCTTTCCCCCTCAATAAACAAAATAAAACATAATTTACTATTAGGATTTTGCTCCAGATGGACAAGCTATCCTATAGAAGCCTGTAGACCTATAACTTTTCACCCTTCACTGAAGTAATATGCTTATCAAACAGCAGATTATTTGACTTTTTTGCTACATGTAATCTTACTACCGTCAGAACTTAAATACAGCACAACTTATATTTCTCTCCTTTTTGATTTCAGAATGGTTATGGAGGCACACCCTGCTTTATCCATTCAGAGATCAGGAGCAAAGCAGTTAACTGACCTTGGAGTGTCCGGACCACTGTCTTCATCTTTTCCAGTACTTCCAACTCCTCGAGAACAGTCATATCCCAAGTTGCCTGACTCTCAACAAATTTCCATGGAAAAGGAAATAATGGCAAGGCCTCTGGTCCGCTCAACTTCTAACAGTGGAGTAGTTGGTCATATATTTTCGTCATCTGCAGGCTTCTCAACAGATCTTCATTACTCTTCGGTTTCCCCTGGTGAAAAACATTTAAGGAACACTCCCTTCTTTTCTCATTCATCAACTAATCAAGCAGCTTTGCCTAGAGGGTTGCCTCAGTCTGCCACATCAAGTTCCTACACCAAAGAAAACAGTGATTCCTGGTGTACGGAGTCACTTCCTGATTTTTCTGATTTTCCCATAAACGTCGCAGTCCAGGATAGGCAAATTGAAAGCAACACTGTGGTTGTGGCATCCGAGGAATATAATAAACCAAACGATTGGCAGGAATGGGCAGACCAACTAATCAACGATGATGATGATTTGAATGCTAATTGGAATGAGCTTCTTGTTGACAACAGTGTCGCAGACCTGGAGCAAAAGGTGGGATCCTCTAAGATACCATTCCCAGGAAATTAAATATTTATGTTATTGTTTGTATGGATTACATTTCTCATTTTTTTTGTTACAGGGGACGTGCCAGGGGCCTAAATCATCTTCAACTATTCTAGCTCCCCATCCCATTCATCAGCAGCTTCCTACCCCATCTGCAGAAATCCATACTGTTGCCAACCCCTCACAATCTGCAAATAGTTCCCTGGCAAAGCCACGTATGCGGTGGACACCTGAACTACATGAGGCCTTTGTGGGGGCTGTCAGTCAACTCGGTGGTAGTGAAAGTATGTAAATTCTCCTGTCCTCACCAAATTACCATCCTTAGCTTATGAGGCTACTGCTTCAATTAATTTTACATTCTTAACCAAAACAGGAGCCACTCCGAAGGGGGTGCTAAAGCTCATGAAAGTCGAAGGCTTGACCATCTATCATGTCAAAAGCCACTTGCAGGTTTGTTCAACTATATTCCATATACCATGATATCTGCTCAAATAAACTTATGCACGCTGGTGGATTTTTTTTTTCTTTTTTAATGGAGGATCTTGATCCTTGAATTGCAGAAATATAGGACTGCCAGATATAGACCAGACTCATTAGAAGGTATGCCAAAGAAACTACAAGTTCCATATATGGTTCCTTTTTTTCTCCATAATTAATCTTCCAACTGCTTATTAGCACATCTTTGTTTGAATGTTTTCCCGCTCAATCCTCATTCAATACTCTACTTTCATGTGTCCGTATGGGCATCTAATAGAGCTGGATGTAAATTATTGATGTTTCTTATAACCCTTTCGTTCGCATCTCGTTGTGCTTGAATTTTTGCTGAAGAGATCAACTCCGATAGTGTTGCTTTAAGCATCTTTCTGATTTTATGCTTTACATGGACTTTGTGTATGCATACCTAAGGAATTTGTATGAGGTACATTTATTTAGAATAATGAGCTATTCTCTTTTGCTTGTTGAAAAAAATTAACAACTTTTCTCACTTGATTGCAGGATCCTCAGAGAGGAAATCAACAACCATTGACGATATATCTTCTCTTGACTTGAAAACGTAAGAAAATAGTTCATTAATGGTTTGAGTATGACTTATTTATATGGTGAGATGCTTATTTGTTTTTGGTTGTGGCCTCCATTTATGTTTGTCATGTTGGGAATGCTATGCATTTGGAATATGTTTTAACTGAAGAAAATAATCTAAGATATATTGATTATTTTGTTTCCTTTTTATGTTTGATAAATTCAGAAAAGCACATAGACTTTTAAGAGTGATAACACAGGAGATAGTGGTGTCCAATAGTAATATATCCTTTATGGCGGTTCTTGGTCACTATTTTTAAGACTTTACTTGATTGTCTATTTTAGTAACTGTAGTCGAAATTAGGTTCTTTCTGCTTACACTTTTCAATTAGGATTGGACAGGGCTTCATATAGATAGTTGCTAGTCAGGAATGTCTTCCCTGGGTTACAGTTTATTATTTCTTTTTTTAGGGTCGTAGGGTTATTAAGGCTCTCTATTTACTAGTTATTGAGTCAGTAATTGATAAAAAATTTCCGTTCTTAGATATTTTTAAAAAACTATATCGATTGGTGGATTTGAGAATTATTTCTTCCTTAGATGAGAGTATTTATCCTTGAATGAGAAAAGTAATTATTTACTTCCTGAAAAAAAGTTGAATAGAAAACTAAAGTTTTCTTCATTCTTTGAATTTTCAAATAGCTAAATTTTTGTAGCGTTGTGAATACTGGTGGAGTTTTCACATCTTACTGTTCTACACATATTGGTTATTATTGGTGGACATCTGCAAGTTTTTAGTTCTATTGATGTGTCTTTGTTTATTTGGCTAGTATTGTCAGTTGTTATTGATTAGATTATGGCATATTAATGGTTCTTCTCAAAAACAAGTTAGAAAGTGCTTATGTCATAAACTTTGTTTTATTTTTTAATATATGCGGTCATTATTTCAAATTTCTCCTCCCCCCTATCGTTTCTACAAAAAGGACGTGATAATATCTGTCTTTTTTCTGGACTTCTTACCTAACAATACAAATGGGAATGAGGAACTCCATCAGACTTTGAGAAAACGTAAAATAGTTCCAAATGAGTGTTTGAAAATTTTCTTATACTTAAAAACTGTTATAACAAGCAAACATGTGACCCAATGGTAGAGTTTCCGCGTGTAACCTAGAGGTCACAACTTCAATTCCCTGAAACTGCCTTTCCACATAATATGTAGGGTAAGGTCTGTGTACATCCTACTTGTCCCCGATCAATGCGGAAACCTTGTGCACTGGAAATTTTTTTTTACTTGACAATGGTTATACCTTAGATTATAAAATGGGGCAAGCATATAAAACGAGCAAGGGTTCTAGATTGGGTCATGGAGGCGCTATATTTGAGATGACTTTACATGAAGTTACAATTTTAATTATTGTACTTACTGTATCTTTGTGTGGATAGCAGAGGTATTGAGATAACTGAAGCTTTGAGATTGCAGATGGAAGTTCAAAAGAGACTGCATGAACAACTTGAGGTATAAAATTCTACCTAGATATCTTCCTGCTTGGAGCTGGTTGCAGTTTTATTTCACCCATGAAAAGCCCTTTTGTAGCCTTTTTTCTATCCAGTTTGTGCCTGTCGTTGTTGTAAAAGATACTTTGTTCCATATTTTATGTGGCTAACAATGATAATCCCTGAAATTCTTTTGAGAATTGCATTGGATTAACTTCTAGGGTATGTTCATGAGGAGATGTTTGGAGTTTAAAGTTTAGGGGAATGTAGCAAGTTACTAACCTTTTTTTAGGGGGCTGGAATCTAACCATCTAAAACTGTGGGTATGAATCACTAAACAATCTTTTTGAAGTAATCCCTTCCCTTTCCTGCTATCAAAACACCTCCTTATGAACACGCTGTTAAAAAGGGGAAGAAATTGAACGGAGAGATGTCTATCAATGGGGCGACACCTTTTCCCCATTGATGTGATGTGTGATGTGATCAGAATTTACGGTGAGAATAAAGTTAGCGTCTAGGATACTCATAGTTCTCTCATTACATGACACTGGAGATTAGCCTTTGGGTCCTTCAAAGTCTAATGCACGTTTTATTGGTCTTGTGGATTTTTCGTTTTTACTGTTAACCAATGGCTGAAGGGAAATAGTAGTTGTTTAGATTGGGAAAATCGGTACAGTGGATGAACAGATACACTATCATCATGCAACATAGCAATTTAAGAATTCTATGAGCTAATACTTTACTATTTGTAAGATAATCATGTTGGATTTCACCTTTCGAGTACTAACTACCTAGTCTAAGGGAGGAGGGGGAGCTAGGCTTAATGGTACCCCTTCTTGGTGTCGTAAGATTTGATCATAGAATCTTCCTTTATTCATCTCCACTCTTTGAACCTGGGATCTACACTTGCATGCAGCCATGCACATTAGATGTGGTGTGAAATTTGTGGTGTGTAATATAGATGAATTTCTCTATTCAACAGATCCAACGAAATTTACAGTTACGGATAGAAGAGCAAGGCAGGTACCTCCAAATGATGTTTGAGAAGCAATGCAAGCCTGGCGTTGATAAGCTGAGGGCATCGTCCTCTGCTTTGGAGAATCCGTCAGCTCCATCTTCAGATGCAATCCAAGATTCCTCTGCAAAAGATGGACTGGATGCCGCCCATGTGGAAACTGGAACTGATGGTGTCAAGGCCACCTCTACACCAGAAATAAGTTTGCAGGATTTAGGGGGTAAGCAGAAGGCACCACAAAATGAAACTCCTGAGGATCATGACCCAGATGTTTCTGAGTCAAGTTCCCAGCCCTCAAAGCGTCCAAGAACCGATGACTGAGCAGACTGATGAATAAGCTTTCGACAATAAATTGACATGCATGGAAACTGAAGATTTTGTCTTTCTAGGACCCTTTAGGTGCCCGACTCATTGCGCTTTGAAACTAAAGATCATTATGGAAGATTTTAAGCGTTATTTATTAGGGAGGCGGCCCGGCGAATAATACTTTGAACTGCAGTGCCCTCTATAGTTTTTCCTTGATGTCTTTATTGTAGTGTTGTTATGAACTCTTTTTAGTCCCAAAAGACAGATTACATGGGAAGAGTACTGTTGATCATTCTCCAACCTCCTTATTTCTACTTGTTCTTCATTGTGCAGAGCTGTTAAACATGAACTGGAAATGGTTCCCTAAAACCAGCAAAGGAGTCTCAATTTGTAGAAACAATGGTGTTTTTTTACTGATTAATGTATTATACTCTTATTACTTGGGGATACAGAGAGTGAAGATTTTGGGTACCAAAGATTTGGCGGTGGTTCGCCAAGCTGTTCAAAGCTCTAAGCATGTAAGAGTGTTGGAGCATGTTAGAAAACGTCACCGTTTCATCATCTCTTTCAAAACAAAGAAACGACGTCGTTGAGATTGACAGTATTCAACAACAGCCAATGGAATAAAACGCTGTCGTGTGGAGATGAAACCAGACATAGCATGATTAATTTCTCTGAGGTCAAATTATAAGAATTCTAAAGTTCATAAGTACAATTCTTATTAGGAACAATATCCTTATAGTCACGTGTCGAGTTTTGTTTCAATTTACTCAATTGTCAGGTGAAAAACTTCTAATACGCACAAGCGTGATGTCTCGAGTTTAGACTTTAGATACACATTTAATATCCAAAAGGATAAATTTGAATTGTCTCATTCTCGATTACCAAAAAAATATTTATTAATTTATAGTTATCTTAGATGGAATATTTGTAGTAAAAATTGTACATTACATGGCAATGTTGTTTTAATCAAATTGATTTAATGTTTCTAGTGTGTATGTTCATAAATGTATATGTTCTTATCATGACAACAAGAAGAAAAGAAACAACTTTATGTGCAAATCTCTTTGACAAATAACATAATTACAGATCTGCCCCCACCACACCAGAAACAAAGACAAACAACAAAAATTCCTATCAAAAGTAAATCCTATTATACTGTTCTATCTGTCAGACATATTCCTCTTAATTTCCAATACCTGGTTCATGATCCATGTCTTCTGTTCAGACAAAGACAACCAAAAACCCAATAAACTTCAGGACCACAGATGGTAATAAGAACCCTAATGAGGAACATGAGGACTCACTGATTAGGACAGGATTGACAAGATTGGCAAGTTTTGCATTGTTACAGAGTTTCAAGCTGCCATTTTTAACTTTCCCCAAATCCTCACCATCAACACACAGTCCTGGGTTTCCCTGCAACTTCAACTTCTCACCAACTCTGGCAGTGAATGGGACCCTTCCACTCAGATTGTTGTTCTCCAAATTGATTTCACTGGAAAATTCCAAGAACCCTAACTCCATTGGTACTGTCCCTTCAAGCTGGTTATTGTCAAGACCCAGATAACTCAGATTTCTCAAATATAACCCCATTGAAGCAGGAATAGTCCCAACTAGTCCCATGTTTGAAAACCCTATTCCCTTTATTCCCCCAAGATTCTTCCATATTTCTGGGATTTTCCCTCCTAGTGAGTTTCCACTTAGATGCAGCTCTCTCAATCTGGGCATCTGGGATAAGAACAGAGGAACTCCAGAATTACCAAAATGGTTGTAACTTAAGTCTAGAAACTCCATGTTCTGCAGATTTACCAATCCATTTGGGATTTCACCAGAAAATGCATTTGAATTCAAATCCAGCTTCAACAGTTGTGTTAGATTGCCTATTGAATCAGGGACATTTCCATTGAACTGGTTTTGACTCAAATCAAGAATCCGTACCTTCTTCAGTTTTGAAAAACTCATCAATACGGCACTGGTTAACTGGTTTCTAGAAAGTGTGAGCTCCACGAGATTAGCCGAATCCCCGACCCAACCCGGAATGTTGCCCGATAACCCATTCCCGGTGATGACTATCCTCTTCAAGTTCGTGAAGTTACCATTAAAGCCACTGAGAGATCCGACGAGAGCCGGGTTGTCGATGAACACCAACTGCTCGAGCCTCGAAGCAAAACTCGGCGAAACAGTGGGAACAGAAACGGGCGAGTCGGTGAAGCATTTGTAGAAGAAAAGCTTCCGAAGGTAGTTGAAGGAGGTGAAGAGGATAGGGTCAAAGGTAGAGTTCGCGTAACAAGGGGGATTCGGGTTAAAGTCCGAGACATACCCCAAACTGAGCTCCGTGATGTGGACCACAGAAATAGATCCGTTGGGCTCGGAAAAGAAGTCGCAAACGACGCCGTGCGGAGGGGAGTAGCAGAGGTCGTCGGGGAAGAGTGAACGCCAGGGTATTGTTGGGTTGATGGACTCGAGGACCTGGTAGACCGATTCTTGCTCGGCGGAGTTTAGAACCGGTTGCCCCTGCGAAATGAGAAGAAATGACTGAATCATCACGAGAAAGAGGAAGAACCGGTAAATGATCGGAAACTTTGGAGCCATTGCTAGGGAGCTCTAATAGAGAATTTTTACAAATGGGTGTTAATAGATTGTAACAGAGAGAGCGAGACAAAGATAGAAAAGTGTATTAATGGAGGAAGTGCAGTGGAATGGGAACGAACGGGGAGTTAAGAGGGAGACGAATGGGCGCTGTTGGTCTATAATGGCGAAAGAATTTTGACTCTACGAAGACCAAGAGAGGCTGGTTTGTTGCAGACTTTGTTGAATTACTAAATTAGCCTTGCGTTGGACTCTACCGTTGAACCATGCTAGACCCCACAAACAACGTGTCGTTAGCTAAGATGATGAACTTGATCACATTAAACCGTTAACTCCTAGTCCAAAAGTGAGGTCATGGGTTCAAATCTAATGACTATACTAATGTCACTCAGCATCTTCCATGTAATCGAGGGTTTACTAATCAGTACACATGTATTAATGTCACTCTGCTTTATCTTTTGCATTGGCCACAACGTCTTTCATGTGACCAAAGATTTATTAATCAATTAGGGGGACAATATCGGCCTTTTGTAAATAGACCGTACGGATTCACAATTCGCATGTAAAAACAGAACTGTCAGAATCAGAACCAAATTACCAGCCTACCAGCACCGTCGCTTAGAACCCAATAAAGCTCATGCGCATTGACATCGTACGGTTCACATTCATAGCCGAAACTACCAACGAGTGAGATTTAACCAAACCAAACCAACTTTATGGGCCAGAAGCCGACAAGTCTGTTTGTGGCTCGGTGACAGTGAAATAAGAGAAGAGCTGAAGCCGGCGTCAGCAGACATTAAGCCTGAGAAGCCGACAGCCATGCGCCGCAGCCGCAGCCGCTGACTGACACACTGCCTGTCCCATGAAAGCATTGAAAGGGACATTTAACAGATCGAGAAAAGCCCAAGAACGGACACGTGTCAACTGTCAACTTGGGAGTGGGTTTGACACTTGCGATTCTGTTTTGCATCCTAATAAAACTGCATTTCAGACACGACTGGGCTTTTTTACTATTGGACCCACAAGAGCGAAGTTTGATAAAGAGAATTAAGCCCAGCGGGCATGCAGAGGGGGTCCGGGGCCCTGATATTCAAAGCAAATTTCAGACTTCAAGTTGGAGTCATAGGCCTAGTTTAGTAAGACATTTTGAAAATAACAGATATGTTGATAGTAGAAATGTTGGAGAATTTTAATAACGGAAAAGCTGCTCGAATGCTGTGTAGTGTTTGGTTGAACTTTTGCTGGTAACATTTTTGCTGAGTAGCATATATTAAATGATAAATATTTTATAATATCAATAAATTTATTTATTTATTAATTAATGTATAATAACACATGAAATGAGGGTATAAATGGAAAAAATAAATTAATGGGGACAATATTGCCTTTTGACAGTGAAATGCTACTAAAATGCTTCATACAAGTAGCATGTCAAAAGTAGCTAAAATACTGGGTAAAAATGTCTCGGATTACATGTAAAAAAACCCATTTGGATTGAAAATAACATTTATATTAGCAAGTAGTATAAATGCTACTAAAAATACTGATCCAAACGGGGCCATAGAATATATATCTCACGGTCAATGTTAAAGTCACCATTTTTTTTAATGAACATTATTTGCACTCCATTTTTTACCAAATACACCTCATTAACCCTTTTAAAACACACTAGTGTTGATCTTTTTTTTGGGAGGTGTAAACGATCAATTTTTTCGACTTTTAAATAATAACTCGGTTATTGGATCGATTTTTTTTTTTTTATCACACATGGAGTTATTAGTGTGAAGTTCTTGTTAGGTCCAAACACTCATTAAGGCTATGCTTGGATGGTAGTTGGAAGTGTTTAGGGGTAGTGTTGGAGTTAATGGATTTGAATACTTGTTTGGGAGGAGGCGTTTGGGAGAGGTTTGAATTTTTTAAAAGGTACAAAGTTACTACAAATTGTGAAGGGTTCAGTTTTGAGTGGTTGAGAGAGGTTCGGAAGGATTCGCTAACCCCACCGAACACCCGCATGTAGTTGTCGAACAAAGGTTAGGATCGATCCAACCCCTCCCAACTATACCCCTACTAAACTCCTCCCAACCCCTATCCAAACATACCCTAAGAGCTAGATTTGTCAGGAATCAAACTAAATATATATGTGGATACATAAAACCTTTAATTTTTGATACTATTTAAAATACCTCCCCTCCATCTTGCGTCATTTTGTTAATTTTCATACATGATTAATATATATATCAGGAATTCTCCCATGCAGATTTAAAATGCGTACCTATGTTTTCACCATCGATTTGAAACATGTGGCACCCAAAATAGCGGGTCTCACTTGTCATTTCATTCATCCATACGCATCAAAAAATGATCCGCACTTTAAATCCGCATAAAATAATTCGTATTTTATATATATATATATATATATATTAAATGAACTGTAGATGCGTTGATAATTTGATTCACTAATGAAATTTGGACCTCACAAAGCAAATAATGGCACAGCCTTTTGTATTATCTTATCCGATAAATGTATGTACTTAAAACAACAAAACCATCCTTATCATATCTCTAATAAAGGAATTCATAATATTTATCATTCTTAATGGGGTTTGGTTCAACTCTCAATTATTAACTATAAATCAGTGCGCACCGTTTGGGCCTTTTTTTTCACTCAAACATTAAGATTTTAAGATTGATTATGACATGACTTATTGTTTGACTTAATTCGTATGCAATTATTCTTTTTTACATCAATTTTTTATTTCAACGATAGATAATAAAACTATAGGACCACAAGTAATTGACTAATTAATTAATTCTTAGGTTACAATAATGTAGATCATGCCATTTCAATCCATAAGACTCACGTTATCAGAGGATTTCGAATTTAGGGTTTAACTCCAAAGATTTCCCAAAATGGGGAAATGTTATTCTGGGATTACTTTTGTATTTATTTCTTTCAACGCATCCCCAAAATGATACCCTAAAATATGTTTTTGTACCTTATATACCCCAAATTTCGGGTATATCCACTGTCTCCAAAAATGATGGAAATCATTATTTTATGTTTTCTCTCCTCTTGATTATCTCTTCCAGCAAGCCGATTCTTAAGCTTTTGTAAAGAATTACCTTTAAATTTCCTTGTGGAGCTATATATAACAGTTTTTACAAATTCAAAATAATGTTAAAAAACATTCATTTTGAAATATATATTAATATCATTTTGAAATTAATGTTAAATGATATATTATTAAAACAAGATTATTTGTATTTGAATAATAAAATTAAAGTTGAAAATAATTAAAAGTAATTATGTTAAAAAATATTTAAAATATGATATTGAAATGATAAATGTTGTTGGAGTGGTATTAGAATAGAGATACCCTAAAATAGCTTTTCGATTAAAATAGGAGAAACCATGTACCCCATTTTGGAATGCATGGTTGGAGATGCTCTAAGTGCCTTGAAACTACATTTATATAAGTGTAATCTCATTTTTGTATCTGAAATTAAAATGTATATGTTGGACCTCCTTGTTGAATATTGTATTCGTTATATATATAACTCATGACAAAGTTATTATGACTAAAATGTATATGCTTGAATGTATATTAAGTTTCTATTGTCAGTTGTAAATTTGTAATTAATGAAAAATCATGTATTATGTTTTTCAAGCAAATGAAAAACGTAATCATTCAAGCATTTGTAAGTTATTAAAAAAAAATTTACAATTTATTCTATTTTTCATAAAGCAAGACATTATTTATAGAGAGGGAGTTAAAAGACCAGCAACAAGAAACTCCAACAAGCACAAAAACAGAAGTGGCCACCTAACTCTCCAAATGAGGTCAACAGAGACTAAACAGTAAACACAAGAACCAGAGGTGTTGTAAATCCACAACCCAAACAATCAATTATATTATCCGTTTTAGATTTATCGGGAATTCATTGGGCTCGCACTGCTTTGTTCCTCGTAGGCCCAGCAAGTGGGTCAAGCCCAACTCACTTAAGCCTAGGAAAATGCCTAAATGTTTGTTAAAGAGTGAGCTTGAGTTTATAAATCACCCATGGTTAGAGCGCCCACAATGGGGTATTTTTGCTTGCCCATTGATGACAAAAAGTTGTCTTTATTGAGCCAGCAAACACTGTTCATGATACAATAGTTTGATTTTGTTGACCCATTTTTGTTGGGGCCAAGAGGGGACATGTTGTTTGTCTTGCCCATATGTTGGCTCACTTTAAAATGGGACCCACTTCTACACACATTTTAACCTTTAAATCAATACTGGGTCACACCTCTATTACACAAAAATTAAGCCAACAAATTTACATTATTGTATCAATACAAAAGCCATCTTATTTCCATTCTTAGTCACATCAATAAAACACGTCTTCCAATACAACCACATCAACAAAACACAAATTTCCACATATTATCCATGCCCCAACAAAAAACCATCATTGTGGTTGCTCTTAGGATTACCAACCGATATGGGATATTTTTAACAAGAGGAGGAGGAGAAAACAAATTAAATACGGAAGAATTACATCTCAAACAACCAAGCCACCATCATTTCCTGCTTTTCCACCCCCCTTTTTAGTCAAGGAATCAGCAACTTTTTAGCCAAGGAATCAGCAACGACATTCGCCTCCCTCCATACATGTTTGAAGAACACAGAAGGAAGTGGATGAAAAAGTATTTAGAAAGCCAAGTAACAACGTTGAGGGAATCTGAGTCAACTGTGAAATTGTCCAGAATCACTTGATCCACGATCGATCTGCAGAAATTTGAAGGGTCATTCTGATTGGCTTAATTAACTTTAGCAAAAAAAAACTAGCATCTATATATGCCCAGTCGCCCAATCTGATTGCATTTGTTGTTTTCATGAAATATGTTGTCAAATCCAATGAGCATAAAGCAAAATTAAACATTCATATCATGTGTCATTTGTGTATGAATATTTGGAGTCCGTATAGGATAATATAATATTCTTATCCAATGTATAATTTTATCATATCCGGTGTTTGGAAAGAATATGATATTAGAATTGTATTGTATAAGATTTGTGGTCATATGTCTGGATTACCCCCCAATTAACATCATTAAAGGATAATTTTATATAATACGGAGTCTTATCCTCTCATTCAAACGGAGCCTTAAAACCTATTTAAATGAACATGACACGTTAAAACATTACAATTTAAGTTTGAGATGAGAATTCGAGGTGGTTGACTAGGTGAACGTTCACAAGAATTTCAATAGAAAATTTACATATTTACATATATTTGTATGCATCAATAAGTATGGTATAGAGGTATGTTTTTGTCAATCTGCTTAAAGATTACGTTCTTGTCTATTATAAAGAACAGATGTATATATTTTTAATCAAATTACTTTCAAGCAAAAGATTTATACATTCAAGAGATGCACATTTTCAATCTAAACAAATTTAAATAACTATTATCACTATCACAAAATTCGTTTAACCTCGATTATTTATAAATAAATAAGAGATATTAATTAGGAATTTTCTTTACATTGGATTCATGCCCATGAATATTAACAAAATTTTACGCTAACGATTAATTTACCTATCATAATATTTCCCATAGCCGCCGGAGCTCATGATTGGTTATGTAAGCCAATAGAGTTAAAAAGGTTTCGAATAGACCCTAAGGTTTGAACCTTAAATTTCAAGTAATTATTTTACACAGTCGAATAATATTTTGGTCAAGTCAATTGAATTTCGAGCCCAATCCCTGATTAAAATTGGCCTAGAAGAGTTAGTACTAATGTTGTTTGTGTCTAGGTTTAATATTTTTCATTGTAGCATTAATAAAACAATCAAAATACAAAGTTAGGTAAAATTTATTAGCTTTATTCATTATGGCAAAACCAGAATCATATATGTTTTACACCGAAACCACTAATTGGAGTGGTAAAAACGGTGTGTATCACCCTGAAGATCAAGATTCGAATCTCCGTTCCCGTTTCAAAAAGAAAAAGAATGTTTTCTGTTTTTATTCAAACTATACTTGGTAATTAGTTCATTTGGCCTCACTGGCACACATTCTTCGTTCTTGACATGGAAATCCTCTTGGCTGCTCACCCTCCATTAAATAAGGCAATAAGGGTTAACCAAGTCATATAATAATCCAATACAAGGGTATTTTTGTCAATTCATAAAAATGGGATATCGTGTAATTTTATGGAAAAACAGGGGCAATTATTTAGCACTGCCTCTATAAAATTCGACTCCTCCCCTAACAATTCCACACCCCGTATTTATTTCTCTCTTTAGCTTTTTCTCACTCTCTCTCCCTCTACACCCGCTCCCTCGCCCTCTCTCCGGTAACGTAAAATTCTGGCCGTCCATTAAAAAAATTCCAGATTCCGGCCACTGTTCTCCGATCGTTCGTTTTGCCTCTCTCGGAGCCATTTTTTCTTTTTTTGACCTTTTTCGGTTTTCACCTTCTTTTAGTATTTCTTTTATCGGGGTAAAACCGTTAAACCCGATTTGATTCAGATTTATTTTTAATTTTTTTCGAGTGGTGACGTGGCATGCACCAAAACGACAATGAATACCAAGACCATGCGCCTGCCTCCCCGTCGTTTTTTGACGCCCTGTAAGCGCAAAGAGCGAGACGGTTTTTTTAACTCCGTTAAACCGTCAGTTTTTACTCCGACAACTTCACCGCCACCACAAACGACAATTCCTTCCAAATTACCCAAGCCAACCACAGACGTCTCCTTCGATAAGCCGACGCCGACGACTCCAGAGCCGATTAAATCCAATCAGTTACTCGCCGGATACCTGGCCCACGAGTTCCTCTCCAAAGGCACGCTCTTCGGTCAACCTTTCGATCCGGCGGAGACTCGAGCCGAGATTGTGGCTAAGAAGGAGAAGGTGATGAGTTCCCGGAAAGCGGAGCCGAGCCGAGGAGGAAGTGAAGGAGGAAGAGTGGAGCCGAGTAAGGACAAGTGTGAGAGGTACGTTGAGATATCTGATTTGTTGAGGAGAGGAAAAGGGGCCCACATACAAGGTATAGTCAATCCAACCCAGCTCGCTCGCTTCTTACATATGTGATTGTGGATGAATCATGAAAGGCAGCAGCTTCTTCTCCCAACACGTGGAGCTCCGAATACTCATCGGACTCCACAAACAATCAAATCGGAGCTCCGAATGTGACTCGTAACTGTACATGGTGAACAAAGAGAAACATCACTCTGTTGTTGTTCTTCCTTTTTTTGTAATTGTAGATTTTGTGTGCATTATACATGCATGCAAGTAGATCCAATCTTTTATAGGCTATGAATAATTTTACTTCCATTAAGAAAATCTTGTTCAGAAGAGTATTTGAGCATTGATGATGATGTTTGTTTCATGGATTCAATCTGAAATTCATGCAGCTTATAGTTTTTGTTCCAGTTAATCTATGATGTCCTGAACCCATCAAGTTATATCAAGTTTTGACGTAACTCTAGATCATCTAAATTGAAAATCAATGAATCGCCCAATGAATTCAATCTCTTTCTCTGTTCATTCCTATCGAGAGACTACACAGTACACACACTCTGTTTTTTACTCTTTATGGGATGTTTAGCTGACATGCGTCAATTTAGTGGTCAACAAGTTGATTGTTCGGTTGATCTTCGTCGCCTTGCACAAGAAAGAAGGTAAGCTATGGGGTCCCCGAGGTGATCCTTAACGGGACGATTCTTTCCCCTCATGTAGATGTTCTTACTCGGAGTATAGCTAGTGTTGCTGCAAGGGAGCTAGATAGTCACTCTACAAAAGGCCTCAGCTGCCGAGGCCGAGAAAGAGAAGATGAAAGTCGAGCTTGACATTGCTTCCTCCAATTTTAAGGCAAAGGAAAAAAGAATGAAGGTTGAGCTAAAGAAGGTCAAGAGCCAGGCTGAGGTGGTGGCTGCTCAAAAAGTTGATGAGGGCCGAAAGCTTGGTGTCGAGGAGTTTAGGCAATCCGAGGAGTTCGTCTATGCTTTTCGACAGGAGGGCTTTTTTGCCTTCCGAGCAGGAATCAAAGTGTCGAGGAAACGTTTGATCCAGGCTGGGATGAAGGTTGATATACTCACTGACCTGTGCCCTGCCTTGGAAGGGAAGGATGATAAAGAGGAGACCAAAGAGGAAATCTTTGAAGAGCACCGGATTGCGGAGGAGGGGATGAAGGCCCCTCTAGCGGAGAGTTCTGAGGAGGAGGCTGAGGAAGACGATGAAATTGACCATCTTTTTGCCGCAGTGTAAACTCATCCTCCTCTCAAGGATCCTCCTACCTCTTCTCCAATCCTCATCTCGGACAAGGGGATAAATGAACGCGTTGTGCCTGTTTATGAGAACCAAGCTTCTCTAAGATCGGAATAGAGTTAGATGCATTCTCATTATGAGGCATGATCATTTGAGCTTATCTAAATAGATACTATGTTTATATACAACATTTCTTTTTTTTTCTAATGAGGTATTGAATTTTCCGCGTAAAATTTCATAGTCAATTGGATATTTGTATGTTCATTTCAACCAGACTAGACCGAAACAGAGCAAAATGTTAGCCCATCCCAACATTTCTTCCTGGCTCCGCCCTAGTTCTTTATATCAGATGAGAAACCCTATTCTATTTATGGCATAGTAAGACCTTACGTGTAAATTGCAAAATATTGGCAACTTAGAATGGTTGAGATGTATGAGGAGTTTATTGTTATTGTGAACTCGATTATGGCTAGGTGTTTCTTGCATGCATATGCAATAGATTAGCATTCACAAAATATAATAAAAAAAAAATAGAAGCACGAAAAATGGGAGGAAAGCATGGAGAATGTAAGATATGACACAAACAAAATAAGGTAGTTGGCATATTTTGGTAGGTAGTAATTGCATGATCAAATTGATGACTTTTTTTTGTCTTGATTATTATTTAGACAAGATTCATGCTTTGCGAAATATTTAATATTGTGGAATATTTTTATAATATTCTTGGAATACTAGGACAATATGAATGTATAAAATACTAATTTTACAAATGCAATATGAATGTATCATTAAGGGATGTAAGAAAATTATCCGAAAAATCAAACAGAACAATATTAGAATTTTCATCCCAATACACATCAATAATATTGTCCGCTTTGAGTTGTTTGGTTCCCATTGATACATCAAGCCCGCATGACTTTGCCTTCCTAGGAGGTCACCCATTCCAATATTATTCTCGCAAAAGCACGCTTAATTGTGGAGTTATTACAATATATTTACCTCCAAAAAAAAGCATTATTGATGGTTAGAAATTGAATTTATATATATATATATGTGTTAACAAACAGAACAATTAACCAACTGAATAGTCGATTATTTTCAAAATAAAAAATAGTGAAAACCGATCGAATAACCAAAATGATAGAAGTAATGGTCGATAACCGACCAATCAATCAATCAGTTAAATTTTTGTCAAAAAACTAACCGAAACCGACCGTTCACACCACTATATATCATTGTCATGATACTTTTTTTTTTTAAATCCTGTGCGCAATACTGGGCCGATGCTTGGCCAAATGGGTAGCTTATTGTAACCTAACAAGCCACATTCCCATTGGATCAACGGCATATCTGTCTGGATCATATTTTGGGCTTTGGCCCCTTTTAAGGCCCATTTCTTCCTCTCTGATCCATTGTTGCCCAAACCGGATAATTCAGTTCGCTCCATTGCTTCAGTTTTTACTATTTCCGATCGAAAAAATACTGCTTGGAGCGAAAAAATGATTCTCTTTCAAACGTTAAACCTCTCAAAACCCTTGTCACTGCTCTGTGCAGCAGACGCTGATTCCAATCATCGACCATTTCTGTTCAATTCCAATCTTCGCAGTCATGGTGGTTGTCCTTCAAAGCTATTTCCGTGTTTTGCTGTTTCAGGAGGCTCTGATTCAAAACCTCACCCAAAACCCACCTCCAAGCGCCAATCCAAAGCCAGAAGAAAAACTGAAGCTTCCCAGAACGAAATCGAAGATTCTGGCACAGATTCGCTGCTAATAATCCCCAGGAAGCCAAGGCGTGGTCGTAGGAGTGAAGCGGTTGCAGTTGAGGATTTTGTACGAGGCTCGCTCACACGGACATTTGAATCGATACGACAGAAGAATCCTGAAGTTTTGGATGATAAGGAAAGTTTAATGAAGGAAGAGGTTGTTGAGGAGATGGATACTGAAGATGGTGACGATGAGGAGGAGGAGGAAGAAGATGAGAGTGTTGGTGATGGAAAAAGAAAGAAGAAGAAGATGGTGGTTGAGGAGGAAAGTAAAGATTGGCCATTGGATGCTGACGTGGGGTGGGGGATCAGGGCATCCGAGTATTTTGAGAAGCATCCAATCAAGAATGTTGTGGGAGAAGATGGGTTTGAAATTGATTGGGAAGGTGAGATTGATGATAATTGGGTGAGTGAGATAAACTGTCTGGAGTGGGAGAGCATGGCATTCCATCCAAGCCCATTGATTGTTCTTGTTTTTGAGAGATACAACAGGTATTTCTTATACTTTGGTCTTTTAGCAAAAAAGTGTTTGTTAGCCAATTGCATTATATTTTATGGACAATTTTTGAGAGATTAAAGTGTCGAAAGATGTTGTTACTAACGATGCTCTACTGCATGCTTGTGTCGATGGTTTATAGACTTGCAATTGCTGTATGAGATATCAGATAAAATCTTCTGTAATTATTTTTGGTGTTAGACATCTTGAAATTCCTTGCAAGGTAGATGATATTTTTATTGGGAAGAAAGAAATTCTAAAGAATGCAATACTGCTATGTATTAGTTGATTGAAAAAGGTGTGAATTAATGTGCAGTTCTTTCTGTGATAATTTGGTCCATTTAGCTTCTAATGGACAAATGCGTTTCACGACTAAATGGATGGTTATAAACGGACTTGCATGGAGGTAGAAGGCTAAATGGAGTATAAACGTCGCGATTTTGAATATTGAAGGGTTTTCCTTTGGTGAGATAAAAAAGAAAGCTGTTTTGGAGAGCCCTTGTTCTCCTCCTTAAGGGGCATTTAAAGTTGAATGGGGAAGAGTCTTTGTGGGATTTGGCTGAGAGGACAATGCGAGTCTATTCGACCCTATCGGAAAGATTCAGGGCAATATTGTTCTAAATTAAAGGAACCCACGGTTCCTGTTTGCTGGTTGTTCTGTTTCAGCTTTAAAAACCTTGGAATTGGGAAATTTCTGATAGAGGGTTATTTATTTTGGGATTAATTTGGGGGATTAGTGGTTCTCTCAATCCTAAACAAATTTACATCAGTAGTTTTAAAACTACGTCATTTTGTCTAGGGGTGTGTATGAGGCAAACCGGGGAATGCTCTCACAAATTTGATAGGCCTGTCTGTTGCAGAGTTTAGAGTTTGCCTGCTAGATGGAATTTCAAATGGTGGTTGATGAAAGTCTTTAGAGTTTAGAGTAATTTGGTTTTCCTGTGAAGATGGTTGCCATGTTTAATGTTTTGCAGCGTTGTGTTGATTTCTAGTGTAGTGGATCGCTGGAAATTTGTGCATTGTGTACTGTTGTGTAGCACTAGTTCTAGTCTTTTGAGCACTGGTGGTTTGATTTTGGTTGACTGTAATATGAGCTGGGTTATGAACCTCTTTTGTTAGTTATTGATCTTTTTTTCCCATAAAAATTTGATCCCTTTGAGTTTTTATTTGAATGCCTAGGTTTATCACATGTGATGTAATGGATATATGGACTTGATACGTATAGTATTTGGTATAAGAAAGAAAAACCATTCATACATCATTATTATTTTACAGGGCAACTGATAACTGGAAGACCTTGAAAGAGCTAGAGAAAGCAGCCAAGGTGTATTGGAGTGCCAAGGATCGATTGCCTCCTCGGGTAATTTATAATTCTAAATTTTCATTTAATCTCCCCCATCCCATAGACTCTCTTAATGTCTATTGTGACTCATCATTTGAAAAGACAAAATAGAAAAAAAAAAAAAACTTTTATTGTGACTCTATATGGAACATTTGAAATATTATTCACTGGCTGTCATATTGAGCTGCTGATAAAACATAATTCACGCCGACCTTTCTGTCTTAAAGGTGAAATATCAACTCCAGTACATTAAGGGCAAATGCAATGAGAAACAACTTACTGGGCCAACATTTTTGTTGCCCCGATCCCACCTCTATTACACAAAAAGTCAAGTCAAACATGTATTCTAATACAGCCACATCAGCAAAACATAAATTTCTATACACTTTTTCTTCCCACACACTTTCTCTTTCCACCCAACCCAACAACATTCCATTCCTCCATATTATCCACAACAAAACTACACCAAAACATCAAATATCAATACATCCACATCAACAAAACACTTATCCCAATACAATCAAATAAGCAAAACACATTTTACAATACAGCCACATCAGCAAAAAGACAACATTTTTGTTGGCCCAATACCAATTCACCATTGCATTTGCCCTAAATAGCTGACAATAAAGGTTTTTTGTTTTGTAAGGAAAGTCTTGGGATTTAGTTTTCAGTTTCTCTGTTTGATTGCAACTTTGCATAGCACAGAGCTAGCAAGTGGAGGCTTAATTTGAAAACATTTGGTTCCTTTTCCGTTTAATCGGACTCAAGAATCTACGCTAATTCT
This sequence comes from Tripterygium wilfordii, assembly GCF_013401445.1. Taxonomy (NCBI): domain Eukaryota; kingdom Viridiplantae; phylum Streptophyta; class Magnoliopsida; order Celastrales; family Celastraceae; genus Tripterygium; species Tripterygium wilfordii. The sequence continues at coordinate 10,206,247 of NC_052241.1, forward strand.
GGGCCATATGTACCACACATTGTAAACGTAGTTCTCATATTTTGGTGACCGCATGTATGCATTAACTGAATAATCTTTGAATTTTCTGGAAACAGACGGTGAAGATAGACATCAATATCGAGAGAGATTTGGCGTACGCTCTTAAAGTTAAACAATGTCCGCAAATATTATTTTTACGAGGAGACAGGATCATGTACAGAGAGAAAGGTAAGTGTTTCGGTTGCTATCTAAATAAGAATCTGAATGTCCAGTTTATATTTTTTTTCCCATGTTAAAGCTTAACATTGGACTTTGCAGAGTTTCGAACCTCAGATGAGTTGGTCCAGATGATCGCACATTTCTATTATAACGCCAAGAGGCCATCGTGGGTCGACGCTGCTGCTATAGCTCGTTACTAATTCTTGTCATCTTCTATGTCTGTTTTTGACACAGTAGTAGATGTCGCGCCCTAAACCCTAAACGCCAAGCCCTGGCTTTGCTTTCATGGTGGAATGCATATCTGGTTCTCTTTCCATTCCAGTTGTATTTGATGAATTTGCTTGGACAAACGAATTTTGTCTGCATAGGAGATATGAAGGTGCTATAAAATTCACCACATTTGTTAAGGTTTACATTACAGTCTAATATGTTGTCCTGAGTGCATACTAATCTTAAAAATAACCAAACAACTTGGAATCTAGAACAGATGAACGGGAACAACAATGCCTACTTGTCTAAAAAGTAAAAATACCTTGTATGTTTTTATTCGTTAAAGGAATACTTTCAATTTTTGAGAGCAATACCTTTGTCATACGTTGAGTTTTGGCCTAATTTATCTCTTCATCAAGTGAAAAATCTTTGTGGACTCAATTGAGGCTCGTTTGGGCTTTGTTGAGGAGGGAGCCTAGGTCATGGACATGTGGGCTCAATTGAGGCTTGCTTGGGCCTTGTTGGGACTCGCGTGGCCTTATTGAGGAGGGAGCATGTGAGCTCGATTGAAACTCACGTGAGCCTTGTTAAAAAGAGAATTGGTGTGATGATGGATTTTGGCCTATACATATATATGGATTTTAAAAAACTTTCAATTTTCTTTTTTCATGCAAAAAAAAAAAAAGAGCATTTCGTAAAATTTGACTTTAAAATTGTAAAAAAGGTGGTTTTATATTTAGAAAATAAAAAAACAAAATGTTCGGCCGAGGAAAATAAATACATAAAAATGAATGGGTCAAAAATTGAAATAAATCAAAATAAAAGGAGGTCTTACTTTTCTCACCGATCCGGATCACCTCTGCTACCGGCAAACGCAACTCTCTCTGATTTTTTAGGGTTTTTTTGTCTTGCGGAATCAGCGAGAGACAAAACGCATAATGAGAGGATTGTTGAACAAGCTGGTCTCTCGCTCTCTATCGGTTGCCGGTAAATGGCAGCAGCAACAACTCCGTCGCCTCAACATCCATGAATATCAGGTTCTCCCCTCTTTGTCTTGTTGTTTCGTACATACAGATTTTTCTCCCGTAATTTGAGTCTGATTCGACTGCTGCAAATCTCTGCCTCACACTGTAGTCTTGTATGTTTTGTATGCATATGTTAAGTTGTCAACAAAAATGGAGGAAAATGATCTTGTATCTTTCTTTGTAATTGGGATCTTCTCCGTTATTTTGGTAGGCGAACTGATGATACACAAGGGACTTGGTGATCTAATACTTAATTATGTTTTTTGGAGATTTTGTGTGATATAGTTTTTCTTTATTTCTTTGTGGCTCTGAGTACATGAGATGCAGATTCCTTATTAGATATATTTTGATGACTTCGTGCTATTTTGAGTCAGGGGGCTGAGTTGATGAGCAAATACGGAATCAATGTTCCTAAAGGAGTTGCAGTTTCGTCCCTTGATGAAGTTAAGAAGGCAATTCAGGATGTATTTCCTAATGAAAATGAGGTAATGTGCAAATATCGTTGTGTGCATTTAAAACAATGTACAAACATCCTTGTGGACAATTAGAATGATTATTACACTGATTGTTGCAGAAGCTGGAAAAGAAATTTATGTTGTTTATTTTATAATCTTTTAATTTGTTATTGAATTTAACAAAAACGGAGAGAAGAACAAGTTTAGCTCTCTCTGGAACAGATGCTGATTGTTTTTATTTAATTGAGCTGGAATGAACATATTTGGCCACTTCTATAAGATTTTTTTACTAGGGTCTTTCGGGAACTAACTATCTGGAGGATCAATTTTGCAACTCAAAGTCTGATTTTGTTGCAGGTGGTGGTTAAAAGTCAAGTTTTGGCTGGTGGACGAGGTTTAGGAACATTTAAAAATGGCTTTCAGGGTGGAGTTCACATTGTTAAGACTGACCAGGTCGAAGAAATTGCGGGTACTGAAGATTGATTTCCTTGAGAAAATGGTTGAAATTTAGCGGCTCTTTTTGTAGTTACACACACGCGCACACTTAAAATGAGTATGGTCAATGCTTGTCTGGAGGACCTTGGTTAAATGTTTCTTGTTTGCTCATTAGTATCTTTACGAATATTCATGCTGTTCACAATCGCTATTTGCTGTAGCTTCCCATTACTGCCGTGTCCCTACTAATTAGTAATCTTTTTTGAGCTTATAATACTTGTTCAGCATGGTTAAAAGTATGTCTAGATATGGAGAAGTGGCTGCTGTGGCTTCTCTCGGTTTTATGATCCTTTTTTTTTCAGTAGTTAACTCCTCTTTTCTTATTTTCCATTGCTTACAGGGAAGATGCTCGGTCAGATACTTGTCACCAAGCAAACTGGTTCTCAAGGCAAAGTTGTCAGCAAGGTTTGGAAGTGGTTATTTATTTTATTTGGAACTTATGTTGAATAGTCTTATTTTATGATCATGCCCATGCCTCAACTCAATGTCTGTATTTTTAGTCGTGGTTATTGTTGCAGACTGGAGTTCATATGTTTGAATTGATTTTTTCTCCCCATTGCAGACAAAGGAAAATGCTTTGTACCCCAATTTCTCACCCCATTTTAGCCCCTTCCATCTGAAGTGTTGAATGTTTAGGGGGGCCCTACATCTATGTTCATAATCAATGGAAATTCCATGTGCCACATGGATTGGGGGTTAAAACGGGGGACAATTTTTGGGGGTCCGTAGCATTGCTCGCTGAAAAATTAAGACCCCTTTTCAATTATTAATTGGTCTCATGCCTTGTTGTTGGAGTTATAGAGGCATAGTTTTAGCAGTGATCATTTTGGAAGTATCTATCTTATGTAGGATTAGCCGATTAGTAACATGGGTTCTTTCTCTGCTGGTGGATCATTTTAGGTTTCTTATGTATTCGTGTAGCTAACGCCAAATTTGTTTGGAACTAAGGCTTTGATGATGGATATGGCCTAGGCAAGATTCTGTTGATTAGTTCCCTGTTAGGGATAGTAGATTGAGGGAGGTTGTTAAATATTAAATGAATAAGATTGTCACATAAGATTTTGCAAGTGTTCAGCCTTTATCTATAAGTATAATTTTTGATTGGTCAGAAGAGATTTTGATTGACAGTGTTTATATTATTTTCAACTATACTTTCCTGCGATTCTAATCTTGAAATTTCTATTTGAAAGAGCTATGAGAAGTTGTTGATTGATGATTCATTTTGTTGCTTTTCTTTTGACAGGTTTACTTGTGTCAAAAGTTGTCACTTGTTAATGAGATGTACTTTGCTATAATGCTGGATCGTAAAAGTGCTGGTCCAGTATGTTTCCAAACTGAGTTCATTGCTTTATATTTTCTATTTAAGTATCTGAGATTTTTTTACGAGTCATCATCCTTTTGGAAATGATAGTTTCAAATGAAAGATATGCACATTCTGTTTTTCAGCTTATAATTTCCTGTGGAAAGGGAGGAACCAGCATTGAAGATCTTGCAGAAAAACACCCTGACTTGATTGTTAAGGTGGTTGTTGTTTTTCATAGTTGCCTTTTAGCATGACTATTGAAATGTATATTTGTATATTACCAGTTTTCTTTATGTACCCCTTTCACTTTGTTTCTGTAGGTACCTATTGATGTTTTCGAAGGAATTACTGATGAAGATGCTGCAAAAGTTGTCGATGGTTTGTCTCCTAAGGTGGCTGACAGAAATGATGCAATTGAACAAGTGAAGAAATTATATAAGCTTTTTTGCGAGCGTGACTGCACGCTGTTGGAGGTGAGCGTAATTTTCAATATAGCATAGCCGCTACTGCTTAAGCTCTCAGAGTAGGTCAAAATGCAGTTAATAATGTTGTTCCTGGTTTTACCTTGGGGTTCTGGAGAAAAGAAACTTGCCTGGTGATTATTATATTTGTATTTTGTTTTAATTAAACGGACACTTTGGTGTGAGACTTTTTTCTCTTTGGACAGATCAATCCCATTGCGGAGACTTCTGATAAAAAGTTGGTAGCAGCCGATGCTAAGTTGAACTTTGATGATAATGCTGCTTATCGTCAGAAAGAAGTATTTGCTCTTCGTGATCCAACGCAAGAGGATCCTCGGGAGGTTTGATGTTACTTAAAGTCATTGTTTGTGTTGATCATCCTTTGGTACGATAGAATGCTCTAGGTTGCCAACTGCAAGTGCATGGGTTTGAGGCCACTCTTCATGCAAACTTAAGTAGATTAGGTCGTTATTAAAAGATCATCCCTTGCATGGCTCTGCTTAGGCATGACTAGGATGTGTTGTTCTCTCTCCTCTTCTCCTCCCTCTACTTTCTGTTCATATATTGTAGTCATAACATGGAAAAGCAACCTATGTAAATATTTGGCAGAGGGGTGTGAATTTCAGATTTTAAGCTGCGCTTGAATTCAGACTAATTGAAAATGATGAGATACATCATTTCACGTTTTCTTTTGTCTGTCTTAAATATTGGCAGGTTGCTGCTGCTAAGGCAGATTTGAACTATATTGGCTTAGATGGAGAAATTGGCTGTATGGTGAATGGTGCGGGTCTAGCCATGGCTACAATGGATATAATTAAGTTGCATGGTGGAACACCTGCTAATTTCCTAGATGTGGGTGGGAATGCTTCTGAAAATCAGGTAAGGATCTGGTAGATGTGGTTGACTTGATATTGCTATAGACTATTTAGATTTCATTTATTGTACACCGACATCCACACCCCGATACTTGTTTCATGCTTGCTTCAATGTTGATATTTTATTAGTTGGTTCTTGTTTTGGTGGTAGTGAAAGAGGTGATGGTCATAGTTGTAGACCTTCTCTGTTTCCGATGGAAAATCTAGTTTCTGACATGCCTATATCATGTAGGAGATGACATTATGCCATTAAAGGCTAAATTTGATTATTTTCTCTTTCCATTCATGATTTATGTGAGCAGGTGGTGGAGGCTTTTAAGATTTTGACCTCTGATGAGAAAGTGAAAGCAATTTTGGTGAACATATTTGGAGGAATAATGAAATGTGATGTGATAGCCAGCGGAATTGTCAATGCTGCCAAACATGTAAGGCTTGCATTGAATTGTTTCTGGTTCAAGTTAACAGAAAAAACCTTGTTCTTTTGTTTTTTTTTATGATTAAATTTTAGTAGTATTGTTTATTCTACCCATACACGTAAATGTATGTAAAAAGATTATTTTGTTTGTAAGCATGAACTTTCCCATCCCTTTTGTACTAGGTTGCACTTAAAGTACCGGTGGTGGTTCGTCTTGAGGGCACAAATGTTGATCAAGGAAAGAGAATTTTGAAGGTAAATGTAAAATTCAATAACAGAAAAAAACCCAACATAGTACTTTTTTGATTTGTTCGTTTTGGAATGGAGCCGCCAACAGTTATTTATGTTGCCCGCTAACAAATGTGCAGGAAAGTGGCATGACTCTAATCACTGCAGAAGATCTTGACGATGCTGCAGAGAAAGCAGTTAAAGCTGCATCAAATTGAGAAATCGAAATCAAGACCTGAGCCTGTTCGCGTTCTTCCTTTTTTTTTTATTGAACCCTCGACAAGTTTTGATAAATTGAATGTATTGGACCCTGGTAACATTGAAGCAGGGAAATGGGTTCAGTTTTTAGGATCTCTGGATATTCTCTCAATGGTTTTAGGTCTGGAATGGACCTTCACAGGTTTTATCATTATTCATATATGTAATTAGGTGGAATCCTCTTACAGGTTTTGGATATGTTTAGACCTTCTGTTTAAAGAGGGAATGATCAATTGATCAAATAAATATCTCATTATATGAAAAATATCATTTTTGCAAATATTATATTCATAAATAAAAGTCAATCATAACATTCTAAACACTCTTTTCCTTTTTCAAGGACTCAGAAATCTTCTTTGAAATGCAGTAAGCTGTAGATTGGATGGTGATCATGGGATTGATTCCAATGGCAGTCGGTAGTAGACTCCCATCGCATACATACAAGTCCTTTGCCTCCCAACTCTCACCATTTTCATCAACTCCACCTTCCTCTTCTGTTTTTCCCATCCTGCAACTTCCCATCTGATGAGCAGTAGTCATGGCTCCCCAATTCTCTTCCTTTGACATTAATCCTTCTGGTACATCAATGGTGTCCAAGAACTCCTCCAAATCCTGTCCCTTGGCACCGTCACATTTGATTCTCTGGCCATCACTCCTGTAAGTACCAACTTCAGCAGCTCCTGCCTCGATCAGTATTCTCAAAACCCGTCTCAACCCGATTTTCAGATTTTCTTTATCTGACTTGTGTAATCTGTACTTGATCCTACCTTCTGCCTTTACTTCCCCTGATCCTTGATCTCTGATCAGTGCAAAAGCATTAGCAGTTCTTGGATATCTCACCATTGTGTTCTTCATATCAAGCCCTGAAACCCAAGGAAAAACCGTTGCGAACGAGGCTGGCCCTATCAATGGAGTTTCTACAATGGCATGGACTTCATTGGAATCCTCTGAAACCACCTTGTGGAGTGAAGTGATGATTCCTCCTTCAAACATTTTACCTTCAAATTCGGATTTATCTTCTGGGAAGTATCCCCAAGTCATTAGAACAGGATGAAGGTGAAGGTTTGTGCCGATATTTGGATTCTGCAAGCCACTGGAAACCATTAGAGGGGGTGTCAAAAGAGCTCCACATGCAGATATTGTCACTCTAGCTTCAATTTGCAGTTTATATGTGACATTGCTGTTTAAGATCTTAGCAGTGACTCCCACACATTTCTTTCTCTTTCTCGTGTTCATCGCATCCTCCAATATGAATCTCTCAGCTTTGCATCCTGTTAGAATTACTGTACCATTGTTTACAGCATCCACTAACCATGTAGAATCAGTCCCTCCCTTGTCTCCAGTTCTGCAACCATATCCACAAGAACCGCAGTAATGATCCTCTGAAGAATTCCTTGGTACAGTCTCTACTTTCAAACCAAGTTTCTCGCATCCTTTTCGAAGAACTTGGTTCTGGAACCCTTCCTTGGTACAATTTTCTGTGACACCAATCCTCTTACATACTGCATCCATGGCATATTCATAGTCACAGCTACCGAAGAGCCGAATCTTGTGATCCACAGACCATTCCCTGAGAACATGCTTTGGAGTTTTGATGGATGCAGACCAGTTTACAGCAGAACCTCCACCAACAGTTGATCCAGCCAAAATCATGAATTTACCGTTGGTGGAGGAGAGCAATGCACCAGACTCATATAGCTCAGACAAGGAAGGCCCTTCCAGTGACGAATAATCTGCAGGTGTAAAATAGTTTCCCTTCTCAAGGACAAGTACTTTCTGGCCAGTTCCTGCAAGAACTGCAGCTGCAACCCCTCCTCCGGAACCAGAACCAACAATTACAACATCACACTTGATCCTGCAAATTCCCTTTTCCGGATCTTCTGAGACTTGTAAGCCTTTTTCAGCAAGAGATTGAACAAGGGTGGAATCATTTTCACTCATTGTTTCAATGATCCCCTTATCAAGCGGCCTCTCCTGGTTTTTTTGCAACTTCTTCCTTGTGTCTGCCTGGTATCCAATTGCTTCCCATGCTGGGTTCCTCGAATTTTCATCAGTCTGCATCAAATGGAGAAATTCAACAAATCAGAAGTAGAAACTGTAAAAAGATTCAATCTCGATCTTTGCTAATTTCTGTCTCAAATCCATCTTTTCGTCCTGTTCTATATGATAAAGGCTTATCATGCAGAAGACAATCAATCAAACTTTCAAAGTTAGGTTATGGAGCATCAAAGCGAATTAATCATTCAATCAAAATAGCAGGAATCACATGAAGAACAACATCAGTCACAGATAAAAATACAAAAACCATAATCATTACCCTGGAGAAGAAGGTGTACAAGCAAAACATTTTGGTAACTGCAAATAGAAGCCTCAGAGGCTTCAGATATTTCTCCTTTGACCATTGCTTGAGAATTTCTTCTCTTCTCTCCAATGGAATCTCAGAGAACTTGTGAATAAATGGCCATTTCCAATCAAGACAACGAAACCCACATAGCAATAAAGTTCCCAATCTGAAAGACAAAACCCTTAAAACTAAACCCACAATGAACACAGCATCTGGTTTAGCCCTCCTCACCATGACTTCTGCAACCTGTTTTCAAAAAATTGTTAACAACCCAATAACAAAAACTACCATCAAAAAGTAGAAAACAAGAAACCCATGAAGGAAGACAAAGAATTGATAGGAATTTGACCTCATCAGGGATTGGAGGTTGAGACCCAGAAGAGCTGTAGAAGGAATGAAGTCTTGGTTGGTCAATTGTGTGATGTGGCAAGGGAGGAATCAGAGTCTCGCAGATGGCAGAGAGTGTTTGGATTTGCAATGAAGAGAAGCCATGGCTGTATATGTAGTCTCTCCTTCCTCCTCTCAGTAGAGGGTGACAATTCTCTCGTTTCTCCTCCATTGTTGTGTGTTTGTGTTGCTTACTTTACTTTCGTTATTGACTCAGCTTGTCTCCTGCTTTTATATAAAGCTGAGTTGAATTGAATAACTCGGACTCTACTATAGAGTCCTAATTCCTAGATGAGTCGGTTGTCGCATTACATAATATTTATTATGAAATTAAATCAGATAAATAAAAATAGAAAAAAAATACTTTAGACCCCCAATTTATTATTCTCATTTTACCCCTCCCATCCATATGAATTGTGGGATGTTAAGTAGGACAATAAAAGAATTATTGAATAACCGAACCCACTGTAACCAAATTGAAAGGTTAGTTATTTTCAAAAAAAATTACATGTTTTTATTAGAGTCGACCGATCAATAACCGCAATAATCAGTTAAATTCATGTAAAAAAAAAAACAATCGTTTACACTCCTAATGTTAAGTAGGTTCTACACATATCTTTTTAATTAATGACTATCACATCTACCGCATAAAATTGATGGTAAAATAAAATTGGAAGTTTCAAGTATTGCTTATAAAAATAGGATTTACTTGACTTAAAACACTATACTCTTGTTGGGGAGAGTATTTTCAAAATTATAGAAATACCATTAATTATAGATTACAAAGCTGTTTCAATTTCCAATACTCAAAACTTGTTGGGATTTGTGGATCCTATTATAAGTTGGTAGGAATTTATGGGTTTTGAATTTACACTAAAAACACGTAATTACGTGTATAAAATAAAGTATTACGAAACTTCCAAATATATTTATTTATTTGCAAAAAATCCAATGGCCTGCATTGCAGTTTACGTTTTCAAATTACAATCATTTGGAAGTTGGATTTGGGTCTATATAAAGATTACTAATTCCACCAATTGAATTTCCACTTATTAGTCTATTATTCAAAATTCATAAATGAAAGGGGGAAAAAAAAAAAACTGTCCACATTAATGGACCCCGCATCCTTGTTGACCGTTGTTTTATTTTCTTTGTCCAAGTCTTTGATGACTTTTTTTATCTTCCTAAATTATTATTTAATTATTGGAAGATTGTATCAGCTATCAGGGACAAATCCGTACGGGCTTTCCAAAACAGACAAGATATGTAGGGCCCACAACTCACTTTTGTTTTGGGTAAGATACAATGGGCCTAGGCCCAACTAGATAGGCCTTATTAAATTGGCCATAGCTTTAGTAGATCCAAATACTAGACCAGCTATAATCAGTCCTTATTACTAATGTGATCTTTATGATTTACAGTCCTCAAAAGAAACCTAAACGGCAAACGAGAAAATATGGTTCTTTGTGAGAGAAAATCTCATAATATGTAAATTGATGTTCTATTCTTTGATTGAATAATGCTTGAGATTCTCAAAATATAACTCTCATCTCACTAGGATATGGGGCTTTAATTACTTTAGCTATAATTAACTGTAACTATCCCAAATCCCTCGCCACCAAAAGTATATATATTTTAGTTTTTTTTGTTATTAAGTATTTTGGTTTTCATAATGTTAGAATATAGATGATTTTGAAAAAAAAAATCCTAAAAGTTAAAACCCTAAACGTCAAATTCTAAACCCTAAATCATAAGTTTGAAACTCTAAACTCTATCTACTAAGTCCTAATAACAAAAAAAAATTTTAAAAAATATTATTCGAGGAGATTTGGGGGGCTAGTTACAGCTAAACTAATTACAACCCTTTTTCCAATTTAACCAATCCCGTTAAGTGTTACCAACCGCGAGAAGTGTTAGATGTTAAGTGGCCTCATGTGTGTTTATAATCAATAGCTATTTCACATGCCACAACATTACTTCTTGATTATTGTACAAATTTCAAGTAGTTAATTGACCACAATTATCCTAGAAGGTCATGAGTTCAAACTTCAAAGCCTCCTCACTCAAATTATTCCACTGTTATTGGATTGTTCAACTAATTTTTTTTAAAAAATAATGTACAAAAATATGTTTACTCAACCGAGCCACCTCTCATTTTGGTAACTACTATTTTTTGAGTGTCCAATGGATTCACATAATAATCCGCAAACCACTCGTGCCAAGATAATGCATACAAATTTCATGTACAAGATTCGGAAAGAAATCTAACCCACCTCCTCCAGAGCAGAGAAGACAGACTCCTTGTGGGAGATCATTTGTGCATAAGCCAGTGCCCTAATAGACGACAAGGAGATATAACCATGTAAACATGTATTCACAAAGAAACAAGTGAGGGAATACACATGCTTTGAAAACCAGCTGCTGGTGTGGAAAAATACAGTAATAAGTTGCCCCTCACTTGAGTCGTAGCAGACGCTAAATATATTCCCCTGTGAATACTCCGCCGGTATGAAAAGTTCCTAATGTTAGTTGTGTACCCAGCTCTCCAATAGATTGACCCACAATAATACCTACAGCTAGAAAATGAGACGAGAGAGGACAGAATAGGGAAGGTAGAGAGGCTAGAGAAGAGATGGACCAAGGTCATCCAACTTGTTCTCCTGACATCTCTTCAAAATATGGAGCTGACGTCTTAAGTGCAAAACCTGCAGATGAGTATTCAATTATGAAAATAGGGTTTACTTAGCGCTAGCAGCAGTAACATATGAACGTCATGTAACATGTAGGCACCTAAAAGAAGAATTTATGTTTTCTGTAGCTCTTATTACATCTATAAACCTGATAAGTTGCATTATGATCAAACAAAAATAATTGTTACCTCTTCCTGAAGCAAAGACGGAAGATTCTCTGCCGACACAAGTCTATCTATTTCCTGCAAGAGCTTCTCCTCCCTAATTCCAGACCATGTATCTGGAGGAAGGGCCAGCAACAATACTGTAAGAACATCAGCACTTGCCGGGTACATCCCTACGGAATCACTAGGGCCACAGCGACAGCGCGCAAGTTTCATCTGGGACGAAGGAATTAGCACATCCAGTCCTTGTTCACTGCCACCATCTGCGACTGTCCCAGACACCAATGTAACGGGCTTGTCACCATTAGCCTTTAAGCATCTCACACATGTTTCCCGACAGCAGTACCCATCTGACGAGCCAGCCTTACCACCCAAAATTTCTGCCCCTTGACAACAGACACTAGCAGCAATGTCAGGAAGACTGCGTTCAAGACCAAATCTCAACACGTTTCTGCGGCATGAATTTGCTGATGAACAGAAAGCAGTAACATGCTTAAAAAGACCCGTTTCCTGCACTTGTTTCAATATCTCTTCCTGCAAATCAAAAGCTAACCTTTGATACTCTACGGGAAAGTATTATTAACTGGTCAAAATTAGCATGGTACCATAGAGGAAAAGAAGCAACAAAAATGTGAGACAATGGCCTACAACACCTTGATAGATAGCCTTTGTTTCTCCTCCTGACTTAGATTATGACCACTATCCTCTTGCCTCCGAATTTCTGCAACCCACTTGATAAACTCCTCAAAATTTGATGGGAGTGAAACAAAAATAACAGAGAGAACTTTCTCAATATCTTTCACCAACTCTGATCTTAAGAGGAGGGGAACATCATCTATTAGATATTTAGCAATTCTGGCCCAACTCTCATGCCGACAACTCTGCAAGAGGTGCAGGAAATATCCTTCATCAGCATAAGAATTTTAACTACTTGATCAATTCAAAATTGCAGATGAAATTTTTTTGAAAAAGTTCAAGGAGAGAGAATTTTTCTCAAACACTACGGTTCTGTTTGGGAGTGCTATCAACTGCTGTGAGGTGTTGTGCGGTGCTGTGAGTTATAAAACTGTAGTGCTGTGAGGTGAGTTGGAACGAAAAAAGCTGTTTGGAGCATCACTTTTAAAACTGTGGTGTTGTGCTGTGAGGTGCGTTTGGCGTATCTAAATTACGGTTATATATTAGATGACTAATAATATTAATATAAAATCACTTAACGTTTATGTTGTACATTAATCTAAAATAAAATAATTGACTTAATTTGATTACGTAGGACAATTCAACATATATTGTAAACGTTTGGCAGTGTTGTTAGATGTGGTGAGGTGATGTGAGGTAAAAAACTGTGGTGCTGTGAGGTGAGTTGGAACGCAAAAGCTGTTTGGCGTGTCACAAAAAACTGTGGTGTTGTGAGGTGTGGTGCACCTGAACACACTTGAAACACACTACCAAACATATACTATATCTAGCTACCACCACAGACTTGCTTCCAGAGGAAATGAAATTTTATTGTGCTTTGAGCTTGTGGATTCTAAAAGGAAAACTCAATACCTTCATCCTATTCTCACGAGTAGTCAATGGAGATTGTTCATCCTTAATAACTCTAGTAGTTCAAGCTCGAGAAAGAGCAGAAATGGCATATTGTTCTATTACCATAGAGAAATTCCCAAAACTCCATGACAGACTCACATGCCTTGATCATTAGTATACAAATGTTCATCAAAGAGAGAAATTCTATGACATGGAAAAATATAGCCGAGTTTGCTTCGTAGAATAAAGAAGGCGCATACATTTAGTGGTAAATCGTAATAAAAGAAATTCAACACTAACTAAATGCAGCTAGAGCTGAAAAAAGGTAAGAGCATCCACAATGGTGCTACTTGTGCACACACTCCAAATTTCACTAAATTATATTCTCTCTCTTCTCATTTCTCTTAGGTGGCACAATTTAATTGGGTGATTGGGTCCCACAATCTATACTATTCATCAACACTCCATACATTCCAACACTCTATATTCATTTTCTTTATTTTCTCTCTCTTCTTTTTCATCATCTCTCTCTTATTTTTCATCACCTCTCTCTTCCTTTTTATCTTCTCTCTCTCTCTTTCCATCATCTCTCTCTTACTTTTCATCACATCTCTCTTCCTTTTTCATCACCTCTCTCTTCACTATTCATCAATTATCATACACTTCAAAGATCAAGTATGAACTAATTTTTCAAGTGTCATTTTTTATCACAAGTGTGCATGTAGTGCTTAACTTATCAAGAAAGTATCATCTCAAGTACCCATTGTGAACATCTAGCGCTTAATTTATCAAGAAAGTATCATCTCAAGCACTTCAAAATCATCCCATTGTGGATGCTCTAAGGCGCTATGTCAAACACCAACTTTTAACAGTTTCAGAATCTCATCAAAGCAGCAATATAACAGAAAAGGTCAACATCATGAAAAGATTTTTAATAATCCAAATTTTCTGTATAGATGTATCATCAATCAAAACTAGAAACTGCCCCAAATAAAATGGGTTGTAGTAGGCAAGGTCACATAACATAAAAGCAAAGATTAAGACCTTAAAGCATCAATAGAGAAGTGAATCCAAATGAATCACGTGGAACTAGAACCATACCAGAGTATAAAGACATCCTGGCTCTCGGTGAGGCCTTGATATAAGCATGAACCTGTAGAAATGAGTGAATAAATTTAGAAGCACAAAAGGAAAATCACCATTCAAATGCATGTTGAGGGAACAAAGTAATTTTTAAGTCATCATATTCATCATTTTAGAATATAAACACACCATAAGATATTTTGCTCAAATGTAGCTGAATGGCAATCCAGCTTTTGGGCATTCAGCTACAGGAATGTAAAAGCAACAAGCTTATGTACACAATCAAGTATTTAATTCTAATGAACCTAACCTAAATTATTAAAAATCAATAGCAGACTTTCTAGAAGAGTCGCACCAAATGACTTCACCAGGATTATCCATCACATCTTTTGCTTGTTTGGGAGTACAATCATACATACCCAGAGAAACTTATGTATTCTCACTCTTATAAGTTTCCTGAGCAAGGTTTTCACTTTTCTGTCAAATCTTTTGTTTGTTTGCAATATATATACCCAGAGAAACTCATGTATTCTAACTCTTTTATGTTTCCTGAGCAAGATTTTATTTTTTTCTTGTGTATTAATGGAGTACCACAGTCAAGATTCAAGAAGTGAAAGTGATCAACTGAAAATGATTGGAAAAGGGTGTATGATATGTCTAAAAATATCTTAGATGCTTAAAAAGATACTTGAAGCTCCTAAAATCTGAGAGTATGAATACTGCTTAAAGGCACTGATTCGTTAGAAAACTAAGAATGAAGCATTTGTGCTCCTTAATTCATGGAGAACCTCGAAGTTACCCTATTTCATTATGTTCCATCCATAATACTTTACAGCTTTGACATAATGATACCTCCTAATGCAATGGTGACAGGCTAACTGCACCAATGAAAAGTCTAAAATACTCATAATTTTTTTCCCAATTACAGGGAATTGACTGTTCCATGGGTTATCAAATCAATTAAACTAAAAAGGCTTCCAACTCAGTGGCAAAAAATCTATTGGCATCAAAAGTATACATCCAATTCTTTCTACAGTCAACTGCTTCAAAAGCTGAATTGGCAACCTTCACCCAGTAAGCAAACTAATGCAGTTTCTCAGCAAAAAGAAACATATAGCTGATAAAGAGCATCATATCGCAACATCAGAATTACTTCAGAGAAGAATGAATAAGCAAATAATACTTACCCTCTGCGCTGTCCAGTTGTTTCATCATAATTATTCATGGCTTCCCAAAGAAGCTTTAGTGGTACCCAATGAGGAGGATACTTGAAACGTGCAACGTCCAAGATCAATGCCATATCCCTTCCAGCATGATAACCCCCAATAGGTGAAAAATGACCACTTCCTGTCTGCAATCAATTAATGCTACCATCAAACTCCTTTGTATGAACTGAATGCTGCATACTAAGTTGCCTGCTAAAGTAGTTCAAGCAACACTCTTAGATGTACTCTGATACTTCTTTGTTCAGTACTTCCATGTCCATGTTAGTGAAGCATAAAGTTTTCTTTCATAGTAAGTAAGCCTCTCCAGTCTCCAGCTATTAATCACACTGGGAATAGGCTAGGAATGTAACACCAACTCGACTAACTACAACTACCATGACAACACAAAGGACTAGAAGAAGATTCAATAAACATAAAAAAAAATACCTGTCTAAATGTCGCTCTGTTATACGATGAGATCACATGACAATCATCAGAAGCCGAACACCTCATGACATGCTTACGAAAATCATCTATGGTGCTTTGACTTGTACGGAAAGATTCGACTTTTGCTCCAGCACAGTGAGCCAAGCATACAAGCTTCCCAAATGAGATGCCCTTGGCTTTAATCTTTTCTAGAGGCTCACAGCAGTCGAGAATCGATTCATCAAACCACCTCCAAGGCCCTACAAGAAAATTGGACAATGGTTTAGCACGTACTTCTAAAAAGTTCAACTAGTTTCTAACATCATCAAGTCCTATAAAAGGCATACATTGTTACATAGCTATTTGCATTAAACTGGAAGAAAATTGTAAATATTTAGAATAATTGCATGATTTGAGCCTCTTGTGATCTGACAAGAGAAACAGAATGACAATAATTATGAGAAGAGACTATAGAGCAATATGTAACCTTTTATCTGGCTATACAGTTCTAAATCAAGGGGTTTCGGAGAATCATACACTCCTTAGCACATTTGAATAAATTAAAATTCCCATTGGGATGGAGCTGCTATGTGACACATCACGCATCAACAACTTAATTATTCAATTTCTCAAACTAGAAACATGGAAAGTAAACTGAGAATCTCAGTGCCAGAAGACAGAAAGACACAATAAACTTAACAAAGTTAAAATAAACTTTCATCTCAAAAAACTTCAGAATTTCCCAGTACCTAAATCTTATATCATAAGGGTAAGTTTTTAAATCAAAGTAAAAGAATAAGGGTACGTAATGTTAGCATAAAGAAAACAGAAAAGTAAAGCGAACAGAATCTTAACACAATACCTCCAATAACATTCACACAACAAAGGAAACATGTAAGGATTCTCAATTTCTTGCTTTACAAGCTGAAACGAATGAAAAAGTTTCAGAAGTTACCCTTCCATTTTCTTCCGGGGTCAATTGCTAGAGCATTTAGTACCATGGAAAGGCTGGCCAATCCACAATAAGCCGGTTCTGATTGTGTCTGAAAGTAAGAAATCAACCTGTAGAATCCTTCCATTGTCCCTCCCTGAATGGCTTCAATAAAGAGTTGCTGCAATCCAAAAAATTCAACAGTTGTTATAACTCTAGAATCACATCACTTCAATAAGACTTAAGAACAGTCATTGTACAATTTTCCAGTTAATCTTAACTACAATCAACAAGACATTGAAAAAATCACCTGATCTTAAAATACTCAGAACTAACACTAGAAGCCTTAAAAAAAATAACAAAATCGTGATGATAAAAAATAGCAATGATTACCTTTCCCTCAGAAGAGGCAAAATCGATAGCAGGAGGGGAAGGCAGGAGTCGTCTGAACAAACCCGCCATCGCCATTGTTTCTGCTCTCTTGCGAATTTTAGAATTTATAGAGAATAATTTTAGCTGTGATCAAGTAACGCTGCCTAGACTGAATTTAATGGAAAAAGGCCAAAAAACCTCTGCTAGGGCTCGCCGTTACGACCGAGATGCGCCGTTTATGCCCGCGCTTAAATCAAAATAACAGAAGCCACGTGTCAGTCAACAAAGCTAACCGAGTGAGGATATAATTGTCATTTCGTTGCATATTGCGGCATGTTTTAAGTACTTACGTTGATCTTCGAAACGTTGTCGTATCTGGACTTCGATTTCTAGAGATTCGATCTTTTATTTATCGTATAAATTAACACCAAAATAGAAAAATAACGGGTTTAATAGCAAATACATATTAATCCAAAATCATGTAATATAACAAATGTTGCACCTTGCACGTTGAGTGCCTGTCAAGTCATCACCATTTTTGGCATTTTGGTTCGTTGATAAAGATTTGTTGATCCTATCTAATTGTCAAGAGAGAGTATATAACCAAATGTTCAGCTCTTCTCACACAAATTACGTGTTTTCTTAATTTAAGTACTTTGTAGACGGTTTAAGACAACAAATTCGTATGGATATTTAGTCCAGAACGGACAATATCACTTTGATGTGTTTGGATTGAATTTTATAACATGGTATCGGAACTAAAGAGTCGATCCATTTAGATGTGACCTCTACCCGTGTCCACTTGTTAAACCTTGCATAACCGGATCCATAAATACAAGGGAATGTCAAGACTTGTAATCTAAGCAAACGTTCAAGACATATCACACAAGTGACGAAATTTCTAAATCTAAGTACTTCGAAGATGGCACAGGAGAACAATCCATGCAGACCTTTGGTCAACAACAGATAAAATCAATTTCATGTGTTTGGATTAAATTTTCTAACACTAACAAGTGTTTGGTGTCAATGATACTAATTTAAATATACGATCTCTTGATTCATGAGGGACCTCAGTACCTGACTTTGGAGCTAAATTCAAAATTTTATTGTCAGACATCTAACGGTCAATTTTAAGAATTTGGACTTCCTCTTGCTATCCAAGGGTAAACAGAGTCTCTTTATATCATCTCAAATATACAATATTTTGGAGGGGGAGAAAGATAAATAGGGTATAAACAGTAAGCTAACTCCTCTAATTCTGAGGTTTACATTATCCCCAAAATCCACATACAAACCGAAATCTGCATTCTTGAGAAATAGCGAGTCTCAGAAAGATAATAGATAACTCAATTCACACATAATATACAAGGCATCAACCTATCTATTCTAATGCGCCATCAGAGCTATATTCGTGTCTGTCCGGTCTCTAAAGAGCAAAATGATTCAATATAGGATCGAGATGACTTGGAGGAGCAACCCTTTTCCGAATCAGTGATTCCACAGTTGGGAACTTTCTCTTACGCCCTCCCCTTGGTCTTGACCAAAATTGCACATCAGTCTCTTCAAAATCACCCTGAACCAAGAGGAATTACTGGTCTGAGGATGAATTCATATAATAGCTACTCTGAAAATAGATACTAACAGTAATGAGACACTAAGATGTAACGTGCCTAATAAACTTACAGGAGTATAAACATGGAGCGAAGTTTTCTCATGGTTGTCTCTGACATGCTTGTACGAAAATCTCATGCCGCAATCTGGAAAGCTACAGGCAAAAGGTTTGATTTTATGGTGGACAGCCTTCACATGCTGGGCAAGGTTGGTTTTCTGAAAATAAGAAGAGGGCACAGTAAACAACTGACACAGTAATCAAAAACAATGTTCTCTAGTTGATTTGTGTCGATAAAGACACTCCATGTCTTGAAGCAATAAGATATAGTGCATCTTACCGTAGAAAATGTATGGAGACAACCATTGAAATCGCATTTTATTCTCACTGGTGATACACCACCCTCGTGCGTGCGGAGATGTCTCTTGATGTTCTTTTTTAGCTGCTTTGTACCACATATGTCACAAATAATATACTGGTGGCAGGACTGGACATGGGCTTTAAGGCATCGACTGTTTGAGAAATATTTCATACAACCTGGTTCCAAACATAATGCCTCCACTGACTCCAACTTAACTGCAGTAGCAAAACATCATTGAAGATTAAGAAAAGTGTTAAGTGATAACTTACCAATACTCTAAACCAAAAGAACTGTTCTCCTAACTTGGGGACAACTGGATGAGTTAAAACCAATGTATAGTAATATAGTATAAAGCATAACTTCTAAAATAACTATAACAATACAATTGGAAAGCGGAAGTTACCATGGGAATCCTCATGCTTACGCAACTTTGATGCAAATTGGAACACCTTTCCACACCCAGGCTCCTGACAGACATACTGCTTTTGACACCCAACATCAACTAAGGGAGAATTCTCGCTATGAAATTCTCTGACGTGCCTTGTCATGTTCCCTTGTAAAGAAAATTTATTGTTACAGTTCTCAATTGGGCAATCAAAGAGCTTCCCTTGGTGCACAAGAAGGTGGCGCGTCAAGTGATCTTTTCTTCTGTAGCTAGCATGGCAATCTGCAACCAAACATGTGTATGGCCTCTGCGACAAATACAATCGTAACACAAGAGCTTGAAACTATAATCTCATACATTAATGCAAACAATTTCGGTAAATGCATTAATCCAAACCTCAAATTGAACCAGGCGTGATTGAGGCACCCTTGAAGGAGCTTTTCAGGAGGTCTCCCACCTGATACTAGTCCATTCAAGTAAGAATTTACAGCCTCCGCATTTTGGAGTTCTTTCTGTGGGATCCAATGCTTCACGCTATAACATCTACTGTTTACTGACAAAGAGCACTAATTCCAATTGTAAAACAAGGGTATGAAACTATAATCTCATACATTAATGCAAACTTTCGGTAAACGCATCAAGAAATAATCCAAACCTCAAATTGAACCAGGCGTGATCGAGGCACACTTGAAGGAGCTTTTCAGGAGGTCTCCCACCTGATACTGGTCCATTCAAGTAAGAATTTACAGCCTCCGCATTTTGGAGTTCTTTCGGTGGGATCCAATGCTTCACGCTATTACATATACTGTTTATTGACAAAGACCATTAATTCCTGCAGAATCATCAATCCCCAGAATATGCAAATGCAAATAAATAACATGTTAATGTAAAGATACTCGGAGTTGCAGACACAATCAGTTTTCATTGAACAAATCAATAGCCAAGTATTCAAGGGTATATTACAACACCATGACGCCAAATTAGAAATGAATGCAGCTTAACAGTTGTTGGTTGTTGGCTCCTACGCAGTCAATTCTCATAAGTTTAATTTAAGATTACCAATACTCCGAGACAGTTAAATTACACAATAAAGAACGTATATATACCTCGAGCGAATGGCTTTGCATATGTTGTTTAAGGTAAGCAGGCTTCTTAAAACTAGCACCGCATTCGTCACAAGTATTGGACTTCACACCCTCTGATTTCCCATCTCCATTTACACTTTCATCATCCATCTCTTCCTAACAAAGATGGAAAACGCGAAATCAATTACTTCGACATCTACTGGAAATTAGGCCAACCATGATTAAAGAAAAGTACAGTTTTCGCAAAAACTGTGAAACCCTAATTGTTATCTATAGAAACCGAAAGAACGAACCACTATATCGGAAACAGTAACCACGTCTACGTAGATGTATATAGATCACAAACGCCGGAATGGATCAAAGAAACAACCTTGTGGTGAGCGATCACGTGAGAGGTGATAAGAGACTTCTTAGATCTGCAAATGCCACAATAATCACAGTAATATCGTCTGATGTCTCTGAAAATGGGTTTTTCCATGTCGTCTCCTTCCATCTCGACAAAGAGTGATCGCCGGCTACAGGGGAGGAGGCGTCAGGGCTCGGAAGAGAGGGTTATCTAACAAGTAACAACCAACCAATCAACCATTAACTTCGGTTTATAATTCTTCTACTGATTTGGGCCTATCCTTGATAATCAACTTGGGCCCAAGGCCTGCCTCTATTTCAAGGGGAGTTTTAATCACACCCTGATTTTTAGTGAGTGTACCTGACTTTGTTGACTTTACTTTAACTTTGTATTTTTTAATACCTATGCTCTTTGTACCCCACCTTTTCACCATCTCTTTTTTCTTCCTCATGAGCACCCACGGCCAACCATGGTGTTGTCATTGTCCGAGCACCAATTCGGTAACCAATACCACCAAATTGAAGTACAAGTCACCACGAACTAAACCCGATCAACCCCGATGAGTTTCATTCATCATAATTGCCGAAATCACGTTCGAAAGTCTATGGCCACCATGAGAAAAGTCGTTCGATCCAGACAATTTGGCTACTATTGGAGGAAACCGACACCACCTTTGGACTCCTCGTGGCAAGATGCTTCAATTCCACCCATTTTCTTGTCAAGACGTTGCCCGAAATTGACGACCTAAGTTTGATCCCAAACAAGATGTGTTTTGGATGATTTTGGTACTGAATACCGACTCTAGGATAAGTATAAGCCGAAATTTCACGTTTTCGACAAACTTCAACTCGAGAATGACCCCCAATAGACAACAATATGACCGGCAATGGTAGCTCTGATTATGGGATGTGTTTATAAAATATGTCAGATTTATATAATTTAGGTGTATTTATAAAAGTTTAGAGTTTTTATGGATTATTATTATTAACAGGGGGTGTATTTAATAAAAACCGAAGCATGACTAAAGTTTCTCCGAAACCCTAGCAGAGTAACTGCACAGTAAAACGTTAAAAACAGGCTTTTATATTTCGGGAAATTCACCCAAGAGCAGTATTCGTAGACAGTCTTGCATCTTCTCCCGCCCGTCCTTGGATTTCTTTCGCGCGTCCTCTGCGTCTGCGACTCCTCCGTTCTCTCTCTGCGTATCTGCCGTTGACTCCTAGGAGGTGAGCAACCGATCTCTACTATTTTTCTCTGACTAGCAGCGGTGCTCTCACTCCATATCTCCCTCTCACTCTCTCTCTCTCTCTCTCTCTAAATCCATACATCCATATCCTTCTCGAAAGTGACCAGATATTCCGATTAGTGTGCAATTTGATTCAACGAATTTAGACAATGTATTGATTCGTCAGTATATCTGTAGGAAAGAACTTGCTATCACTTGTTCAGTGATTTATAGTACTTGTCATTGATTTGGGTTGTTTGCCTCAGAATCAAAGTGCTTGTTGTACCTATCAAGACGCGAATAACGAAGCAAAATTGTTGAAATTAATACCATACTCAATTTTATTTTTCTTAGTGCAGAAAGGTGTCATGGAATCGCCGGACGTTAACAGAACTCATGTTCTCATTGCACCTGGTAGCTCCTCATTGATTTAAATCCAACATCCTAGCATTTTTGTAGCTTCTTTTTTCTTCGTAGTGCAATGTATGGAGTGTTGGCAAATTCACGCTCGAAAATGGTTTCAGGCGTAGAATGTTTAGGATATTGCGCAATTTGAACAAATTTATATGTATACAAGTGCTGATTTAGACCTACAAGGGTAATACTAACGCACTAATATGGAGTTCTTTACAATTTGATGTTAATTTTGATGGCTCTCTAACCTTTTATGTGGCTCTGGCTTTGTGTGTATGCTTAGAAATTGCTTATTTGTAATCAAGCAATATGATTTTTAGGTTGCTATTTCTGAAGCTTTTTTGACTGCCTGAAGTCATTGGCTCATGAATGCAGATGTTGATGTGACTGGAAATGGCTTGGGAAATTTTTTATCTCTTCGTCATCCAAAATCGGGTAATTTTTTTTAATTATGTTGATGTTTCTTAATTTTTCGAAACGAGTCGTACACTTCCATGATAGACTATAGCTCACACCCCTAAGCTTGAATGATTGACCACCAATTGATTGCTCGTCATTTTTTTTTCATTCTTTAGTTGCCTTGTTAGTTGAGCAATCAATATGTAGTCAAGCCTTGGAGTATTTATTAGTATTATTTGTCTTGGATTTAGTGAATTTGAACCAAGTTGAAATATTTTACCTTTTAATACTTGAAATCTCATGGAATTGAGTTAATTTTGGTTATTTCTGTCAGTTTCCTGGTTAGAGTCTTTGTTTGATAGGTATTGTTAAAACTAAATTAAGTTGATTTCAATATATGTGAAGACTAGATACTTCAAGTTTCTTATAGGTTACAATCAACAACGCTACCACTGCCTGTTTTAAGAGTATGCTATTCTTCATAAGAAAGGAAAAACATGAAGATAAGGAATCTTAGGTTTTATCTTGGTTGCCTACCAATTAATTGTTCCTGTAACATGTATTCTACGTCTTATTTCCTTTTCTTTTCCTACAATTGTGATTTAGTCAAAACTTGAGTAGCATTCTTTTATGTACAGGAAACACAATGCGCTATCTCTCTATTAATGAGGTGCTTCATGAACTCAACTGGTTCAAACAATCTTATGGGTCTTGGTTTCTTGGAAACTATGTTTGTGAAGGTAGATCTTTTTACATGGTCTTTGTTTGTTGACTATTTACTTATTAGAACTGTCAATATTTGAAATGTGATGCATTTACCATTGTTAGTTTCAAGAATGTGCCATACACTGCCAGCGGCCCAGCAATCTTGATATTATTTAAATCTCTCTCTGTTGCCTTCTTGTGTGACATCATTCATGCATATACCTTGTACAGTTGTACTGCCATCAACCTTGATGTGACAGCATAATCTTGTGCTAATTATTACTGAGGTCGAAGATGGAACTTTCTCATAAGAGAGAAATGTGGAATCCTATCATCAGAAAATTCAAGAAAAGGTGGACGAAACATAATATTACATTTCTTAAATTGGAAGACTTATACATCAAAGCACTCTATTAAGCCTTCTGGTCTACTTCATTTTTCCCCTGTCCACCATGTTGGAGTTGATACGTCATGATCATGGGAATACCATTGGTACATCAGGGGATCGTAACAACTGCTGGAAAGAGGAGGCAATACCTACGAAATGGTTTTTGGAGACTCCTAATTGAATCAACTTACTACAAAGAAGAATAGTTTTGGCAAAATATCATTTGGAATATTGTAGATGGACCTCAAAGTTGAGTAGAGCACCACATGAGCCTGGCATTTGGGAAACTATTAGAATTTTGGCAAGAGCCGGAAGACTGGTATCATTTTGTTTCTTGCTGTGGGTTGTTCTGCGTGACTCTTGGTTGGATATGAGCCTTGGATGATTCAACTCCTGGTTTCTTATTTGATTGCTAGGAACAAAGAAGCTTTGGCATATGAAAATTTTATAGTAGTCAATGAAGAAATAAACTGGAACTATCTTTCAACTTTGAGGCCGTGGGTGCCGAGGTGCATATTTCTACAAAGTCAAAGTCAATCTTCCTCTTTTTTTGTTTTAATTTCTGTTTGGGTTTAGACTTATGGCTTCCAAGTTCCCACCTCCTCAAAACAGACAGGAGTTTTCTGGACACAAAAAATATCAATTTATAGTCCCTAATACTCTTCTGCAAGTAAATTGATACTTACTTCGAGACACTCCTGTAAGAATTTGTGAGGTGAGCATTTGGAAACCTGAAACTTTGCGTAGAATTGCTTTCTCCACTTGGAACTTGGAAGCTGCTTGATATATGTTTGACCTGAATGGAGCTATCTTCCATGCCTTGGTTATTTGTCTTTCTAAGTTTTCAATCAATATTTTTTGTATTTGTTCAAACAAACATATTTTTTCATATCTTATCCGACATATGTATCCTCAAAAATATGTTACTGGGTTGATTTGGCTTTGTCTTGTTCATTTTTATTTCATTCCATCTGCATAATAGTTTCTTTTCTGTTCAGATGGGAGCCTATATACTGCCACTCCAGTTGATCCTGTCTTCATTTTGTTGCCCATTTTTGAAGAAGCTAGAATGAAGGTACAGTCATGTTTTTTGAGTCATTAGCCCCATTGGGGGACCAGGAACCCGAATTCTTATTTGGTTTCAATTACTTAAACAACTATTTCACTTTCACTTTCCCAATTTTTTTGTCCCCTTTCAATCATGTGCTATCATTTGCATTGAAACATGGAAGACTAAGGTGATTGCCATATCTGACCATTAGTTTGAGATACATGAGCTAAGATTTTTTTGGAATGTTGACAGAAGATTAGGAAATGAATGTCTCTGGTAATGGATTTGCAGGGCTTCTCTTCTTGGTCATTTTGGAATCTACATCTATGACAGAAAACTTAATAAATGCTGCCTTTTAGCAGAGTGCTTATTATCCTTGCAGTATGTGAACTTAATTCTTTTACTGGTAGTGACATACCTGTTATATGAATGCAGAAAGGGGATGACCAAGGGAAGTTCAGACAGCTAGACGAGATTGTCTTTGTCAATGGCTATCCTGGATATCAACACATGTTCTCAATTGCGGAGAAATGTATGCAAGTGGTTTGCGAGATCAAAGGTTTCCTGCCATCTGTGTTGTTTTTTGTGTTTCAGAACTTAGTTGCTACAATCAGTCTGTCAAATTCCTATTTATATACACGGCATGTAATTAGGACAAATGGTCTGCACCTATTTAAATGGTTTTGACTTCTTCTTTTAGTCAGCGAACTTTAAAAAAAAATATTAAGATCAGTATCATTTCTGGTTAAGAACTTTAAAGGTCACTTGGGAACCTACATTTATAGTTACTCTTGCAATTTAGCTGTTTGGCTGTCTAGAAAGTTTAATGGAGATTCTTACCTTGTGAAGTTTTTCTCTGAAAGGCTGAACCATGATATTAATTTTGGTGTTAGTTTTCTAATTTGCCAATTATGACAACTGGGTCTTTTGGATACGTGTTTGGCAAATATTAGTTGACAGCTTCTATTCTTGTTGACAACGTCTGTTATTTTTTTCCCTCCCTTTGACTAATGTTTTTTTTAAACTTCTTCCCCCTACCTTTCTGTGCAGAAATTGGAATGTCAAAGTTCTACAGGCTTGATGATTCCAAGGTTTTAACTTGGTTGTACTCTAAGGTCTCACTTAACCCATTGAAAAACTGATGTTGATCCATTAGGATATATTTTTCAGTTTGTGGAAAAGAATTAATCTTACATTGAATAAGTTTCTGGTTATGCTTAACTTATAACTTTACCATGGTATATTATTGTCCTGAAGCAAAGTGGCTCTCTAATTTTTCATCTCTTGATGCTACATATCATCACATTTAACTATTCAATCTTTCCCTTCTGCAAATTGTTATAGCCATCTTATGAACGAGAATGTAACTGCTGTGTTTTTTCCTCTCTTTTTTAATGAGAACACCTACTTGCGGCATAACTTCACGTTTATTCAATTGCAGGTAATCCAAATAAAACGGACTTTAGCAACATTGGACAAGAACTGTGCTGCTCAAGACGAGAGAGACACACGTAAACTTTCAATGAGAAACAATTTTTTATGTGTGTGCACTTGTCTGTATGTATACGCATAAAATAGCTAAGTGGTGAACTTTTTTTCGCTAAAAAGATAAGGGTCACTGGTACAGACATAAGATATGATTTAGCTTAATAAACAATTTTGAGTTTGAGAGGATAAGGTTGATGGATTGTGGATGTGGAAGGAGTCTGATTAGGGATTGTGGGGGTGGAATTTTTGTGGGCAGGTGTACTTGCCTGTATGTGCACATGTTTGCTGGCCATATGTGAGAGGAGCAAGTAATCTTGTAAGATCTGTGGCAACATTAATAAGCATGTCGGTTGTGTTGTTTGTTTGTCTTGCATCATAGTAGTTACCCTCTAAGAACTTGATGTTAATGTTAGTTTCCTTGTCAAGTTAGTCAAAGTCATTTTTTTTTGTTTCTTGTTATATTTTTCACAGTAATTTCATTTACCTATGTCAAATTGATGTTCTCTTCACTAAATCACATCTTTATTTGGTGCAGTGGCTGATGCAGTTACAATATTAGGAGAGTACATGAAAGATGAGCCTTGGCTAAAGCTTTTATGCAGCCATATGAAGTATGTTCTGAAACCTTAAGAACCTCCAAATTCTCTTTATGAAGTAGTATGACTTCAACTACTTATGCTTATAATGGTTTCCTTTCGGATGCCTGACAATGTCTAAGTTACTGCATATGATTGTAGATTAAAAATACCAGAGGTAACAGGAAAAGCACCGGATTTTGAAAGCGCTTTAACTGCTATGGTAGATAGTGGGGGGTCTTCGAGTCTCTCACAGGTATGAGTAGTTATGTCTAATAACCCCTCCCTGGAAACATATTATTGGCTGCTCATAAACCCATTACTTTTTACTCTTCTCCCATGTCATATAATGGCCTATAATTATTTTTTCTTAACGATACTTTCTATGAGAGAGTGTTTGCGTGTTTACATAAATTTTATGCCATTAGTGTTTGTGACTTTTCTTAGAAACCATTACCATTTTATTTCTCATCCCCTTTCTGGGAATGCAATGCCTGAGTCCCAAACCTTGCAAAAACAAATGTTTGGAAAAAAAATGTGAAACCTTGTTTATAAGGTTCTCACTGTCTCTGAGGTTTGGGGAGGGCATATATATGCAGCCTTGCCCCCACAATTCGGGGAGGCTGTTTCTGTGATTTGAACCTATGATGTGTAATTTGCAATGGAGCAACTTTACCACTGCAAGAATCAAGGATTACTAGATGAAATATTTAATGAGGGCTTGCGTGCCAAGTGAGGCATGCTGATGCTAATATCGACACATTTTTAGTGAATAAGAAAAATTATGCATGGAATCCAAATACATTTTTTAGTTGTAAATTTTATAATTATGCAATTTTCTAGTAACTGATTTCTTGATGTTGTTACTTCTATTAGAAGAAGAGGGGGGATGATAGTAAAGTGAAGAGTAGTGGAAAGCGAGGTAAAAAGGGAAAGGTAGAGACAGAGTCACAGAACATCAAAGAGATGTTCACCAGAGCTTCACGGAGGGAAGGCTGAATTTATTGAAGTGGATACGCTGTTTCCTTATGGTGCTACAGCTACTTTAACAGCAGCTGACAGGTGATTTCACAATGCTTGTGTTGTGAAATTTGTTGTTTAATTTATCAAGTCAGATCGGATTTCCTTTTGGCTAATCTAATACTGTAAAAACAATCAGACTTATTTTTTGATTAGTTTTCAGTGGCTTATTCTTTTGAAGCCACTGGGTGATGTCAATATGGAACGTGTAACTTGGGTTGCATTTGTTATGCTCAGGTCCAGGTTGTGCTTCCTTGAAGTCGAAGTTGAGCTTTTTTTCTCTGGTTGGTTTGTTCTGGGCTGTCAAGGCATTAGGTGAATTATGATTGCTCCATCGGCTACACATTACGTGTATATGATGCATAAGAGTTTATCAAGACTCGAGGTTTCCTCTTAACTCTTGCATATTAGCATTAGAGGTAAAATTTATTAAACCAAATGTTGGGAAACGAATATAAGCATCTGACTAGCAGCTAAATGCTGGCTGGATATGACCAATGCGGCACAATGGTGAGTGAAGGGTGAGATTGGATTGACCCATATGGCCTTCATTTGTGCTGTTTCTTCTCTAGATCATCTATATGTGCAATTGTTTGATGAAAACATGGGGAGATCATCTATATGTTCAATCGTAGCTATGGCTTTTATTTCAACAGGAACTACAAGCATCTAACCATGTCCCATGTGGGTTGTGACTAGGTTTTTCTCTCAAGTGTTGGAATGCCATTGCATACCTAGTTCAGATATATGATACATTGAGTGTAATGTAGCTTACTCCCCCTCCCCCCTCATCCTGGTGCTGCCAATGCTTTGAAAATGTTGTCTGAAACTTTCAGATCCAGCGCTTGTGATTCCGTCCACCAGAGGCTCCTTTGAACCACTTGTCCCAGGTAACGTCTGTTGGTCCTTTAGTCCTGTGTTATATCAGCCATTATTAGCCAAAATACATAATCATGAATCAGTTCAAGATTTACAAGCCTGGTGATGGGAGTATATTTCTTACACCGGAAGCAGCGGGTCGGGGACGGATTCAACAGTTTGTGCGAGTCTGTAGGATAAATTAATAATCTTTAGCATTGAAAATGGAATGAATGAACCCTCGTGCATAGTTTTTTGAGTTTGAGAAAGAACTTTTTTTGGCTTACTCTTTGCAAACAAGAGACGATTCAGCCATTGTCTCCAGCTGGTCCACCTCTCCCTGTACCAGGAAAAAAAACGAAAGAGTTGAAAAGATTTCTCTTGGGTGGAGGAAGTTGAGGAACAAAGAGAGCTGATGGCTTACTTGAATTATGTTAATCTGGCTATTGAGGTAAGAAATGGCAGCTGCCATCCGATGCTTTCCAAGGAAACTAGGAGGAGTCCCTGGTTTAGGGAGAGAAGGAGATCCTCTTTCGTCTCTTCTTTCTTGAGATGGGTTAGATTGTTGCTCATCCATTGCTGTGGAATTCAACTGTGTTTACAGATCAAGATCACCCGTCAAAGCTATCCAAATCTTTAGATGTGGACCAAGTAATACATAGACGTGAGTAAAGGAGTCGACTTTGGTTATTTAAAATAAAGGAAATAGCCGTGTCGTGTGTATGAGGTATGAACAAGTTATTGGAAGAGTTGGTCAAAGAAAGCAATTTATGGATGGCATAGGCATAGGCATAGGCATAGGCACATGGACACTTGAAAAGAGAGAATGGGATGTGGTAGAAAATGGAATGTCAAATGTAGGTGAGAGTTGGAAGAGTTATTGCCCGAAAATATTATTATCTCAACCATTGATATCTCAGTTATCTCAATCAGCCGAATTGAATGCATAGGATTTGAATGAATTCATGGACTCCACAATTCATTTGTCTTACGTGATGCATATAAAATCTTATACTACATAATTGACATATCAACGATTGAGATCCCTATTGATTATTATCAATTTATCCTTTAGACAATAGTTATTACTCAAACCGAGCATTTCACACGTACTCCCATACATATGACGGGTTTGAAATGCTATCCAAAGTAGGTGGCAGGCTGCCCTTTCCTCTTTGTGACCATTTCCAAGCCTTTGACAGCCTGTTCGAAACTTTTGTGGAAGAATATTTAAACCTTGGACCAACTCCAGAATGGCCCATTGTTGATGTAGAAAAGGGTACTACGTGGGCTCCACAGATAGAGTTTGGGCCTTGAGCGAATGCTCTAATAGTAAATTTTTACCGAGGCGAACAAACCGTATTGAAAAATGTGTTTGTGGATATAACTGAATCAACAAAATATATTGATACAAAGTTTAAATTTGTTGGTTTGATTTTTATGTAATAGAGATTAAACCCAGTATTTGATTTTGATGTAATTGTGAGTGTGGTACAAGTGAATTCCAATGCCCGAACTATCTGAAATGAGAGTACTTAATTCTTCCATTAATCACACCTCATCAGCACAGAGAGCACATATCTTTCCATCCATTCTCAATATGATTTTAGCAGCAACACGAGATATATCTAGCCAACAACCTCTCAGCTGAGGTGGTTAAAACATATATTCAACTCGATTTTACCCAAATTCGAGTCCCCCCCATCCCGGTTACTTAACCAAAAAAAAAAAAAGGAGATACATCCAGCATTCGATGTTCGCAGAATATATACACACAAGGAAACCATAAAGGGCAATAGTGCAGCTCCCACCACCATTAAAGAAAATCAAAGATTAATTACTGATCTTGAACATTGGAGGTAATTTATAAGAAAAAACCACAATTGATAAAAGGATTAGTTCAAATGCGACACAGCACATGTTCATACAAACTCAAACTTGCAACCACCACCACCACTTCAAATATTATGCCACATCCAGAATTTGGGAATGAACCCAGTAGTATAATCCCCCCATAGGGGTGCCCTTCCATGACCTCAAGTCCTCAATATAAATTAAAAATATACCGAAAATCAATACGCCCGAAAACTTTCCATCAATCTTATTGTCACATTACACAATTCATATGATAAGCAAGTAAAGCAGAGTTTTTGATCATGCTAAAGATGGACTGAAGATAATAAGTATTTTAATGGATTGAAGATGATATGATATATCACTGTATCAGATATTCAGATGCCAATCTATAAAAAGCCAACTCAGCCACATAATTGATTTCCCTAATATAGATGCCAAAATGCTTATGAGTTCAAGTATGACAATAGAAGCATATCAATATACTCCATGACAATTTTAACCAAATAGTGAAGCACTTTGGAACCTATGCTTTCTCAATACTCTTTTTTTTTTCCCGCTATTGAATAAATAAGAAAACAAAGACCTCAGTTAGATGAGTGCACACACAATTAGAAAGCTGCCCATCCAGATGCCGCTATTTTGGCCGATCCTGACGTTGATCCCGAAGGGAGATTCCTCTACAAAATAAAACAAGTAAATGGTATAAAGATGTTGCTTACAAACGTCTATTCAAGTGATCTCCCACTAAGCATAAGCCTTATCTGCATACAAGCACAAATATTGCTGCAAGCACACAAGCAGGGAAGCATAACATTTTGGTGGAAACTGAAAAGTCCGGGACAAGACAGGAAGAAGGAAAGGGGTTCCAGATTGACTGCAACAATCAAAAATCTCATGATTTATATATGAAACAGAAGTAAATTAACTTTTTTTAACCCAGCTTAATCAGGATGGAAAATATGCAGGAAACAGATCCAAGCTCTCTGGTGAATAAACATCAATGATTGCAACTTCCAAGAAGATTTTTTTTGGGTAGAAATAGTATCTTGTTCTGCGTAGCACAATCAGGATGGAAACACTAAGGAAACAGCTTTAAGTTCCTTTGGATAAGACATCAATATCTTTCAACTGAAAAGCGAATGATCCCCGAAGTAAAAGTAAAAACCTTAGCAACACTCTTCAGGTAACCCATTTGGACTCGCCAAAATCAAGTTCATGCCAATTATTCTCAAAAGCACATTGTTTCTTGGAAGAAAAAAAAAAAGGTATAACAGATAACCACCAGCCATTTAGAGATTGAAAAGATTATAGAATAACAAGCTGAGTCTTCAAGTTTAAAAGGAGGATGCAAGATGATCAAGGAGGCGAACCTCAAGTTTAGAAAAATCTGACAAAGGATCAGCTCTTCTCGTGTTTTCACTTGGTGCACTGGGAGCAGCACCACGACTAGCAGAAGTCTTCCTAACAGCAGCAGGATCATTAGGAGGGGGCGGAAGAGGAGTCCTAATCTTTCCAGCCCCACCCAGCGGTGGAGCAAGGGCCAAAGCCTTTGGATTTCCACTTCCTGAAGCTCCTCCAGATAGGCCGGCAGCCGAAAGCATGCCAGTTCCACTAGAGGGTTTGGGCTTTACATTTATCCGAATGGTTTCTCCTTCCTTTTGACAGAAACAAAATGAACACTATCATTACCCCCTTTGATGAAGGGAGATAATAGCAACAAATATAACAACAAATCAGCAATAATGAGAGGAAGCGACAGAAGCCAGCCAACAAAAAGCAAGAACCCCAACCAAGCAGTGATGCAAGTATGCAACCAAAAACAAAACCTTCTTCTACCAACTAGCGACACCAAAAAGAACCCACTAAAAAAAAGAATTCAACAATAAGGAAAAAAAAAACCAGCTTCACTGCTTATATGTAGACACTAGCATAGACAACTTTACCAAACGCACCATAAATTCGCTAGCTTATGGTAAAATTATCAATATAAGCCAGTGTCACCCCATAATACACCCGACAACTTGTTTGACAGCTAGCTTATTTTTTCCAAATATAAGCTCTACCAATGGGATTGATATTAACAGCAGTGTAGTTACATATATGAACTCCAATCCCGGGTTTCCAACATCATCCACCACATATGATCTGACAGCTAGCTTTCTTTTCTTTCTTTTTTCCAAATATAAGCTCTACCAATGGGATTGATATTAACAGCAGTGTAGTTACACATATGAGATCCAATCCCCGATTTCAAACATCATCCACCATATATGATTTGACTATTTGCATTCTTCACACATTTGATATTACCCAAACCAGTAAATGATGTAAATTCTCCAACAGAAATTGAAAATGGAACAAGATTTACGTTTGACGAAGTACCTTCAACCGTTGATTGACCGCCGGATGAATATCAATGAGGTTGTCAGCGTCACTAGTCTCTCCGGTCTCATTTTCGTTCTCTCGCCGTACGTATTTCTCATGATCCGACAACGCGACATTGAAATCGAAGGCCTCGTTCCTCTCCGCGAATCCGAGCCCAAGAAACGCGTGCTTCCCCTGGCCGTCCTCCACCTTTAGCACGAAGTATCTCGACGAGTCAAGGACCGTCTCCACGGAGTTCTCTCGCTGCCCGGGCTTCACGAAGCACGCAGCGAATAGCTCCGCGGAGTTTGGGTCCTCCAGCCGGATCTCGCACCGGTCCTTGCACGAGACAACCCGGAGCCGACCCGACCAGATCTTGTCGGATTGCAGCCAATCGCCGCATTTATATCCGCCGGAGGTGGATCGGGGAGGGATTTTGTAGACGGCGACCTCACGAACCACAAGGAGGGTTTGCTCCAGAGATTCCTCGTCCTCCTCGAACGACATCATTTGGAAGTGAAGTCAAAGGAAATTCACGTTCAGATATGATAAAACTGTGATCTTTGTTAGGTATAACTTAGCGTTTTCGAGTAAGGTATGGTGAAGGTGTCAATGGAAGTTGCAGAAACGTGAGTTCGAAGAGATGCAGAGAAAGGTGGCAATTGATGTATTTGCGTTATTGCCCTTGCTCCTTTAGGGTTTGGGCTTGGGCCATAAAAAAGCCCAAGGAAATCCTAGCTGGGCTAAAACAAAGCCCATGTAACTTTTGGGTTTGAGACTGGGCCATGAAATGGAAAGCCCATAGGTGATCAACTTTGCTTTTCTGCTTATAATTGTCGTTCGTTAAACCCTAGCAGATCACGTTGACTGGCTCGTCTTCGATCTCAAACCGAACCAGATTCAGACTACCAATCGAAACAGGTGAGAAAATTTTCTTCATGCTTCAGTGTCGTTTTCGTTTTGTGTTTATAGTGTTTTCCCAGTCGTTTGAAGGTTTTCTTGTGGAGCCTTCGCTTATTTTTTGCTGGAGGATGATTGAAGTTTCTCTGATCTGACGCAGGGTTGGAAAACTAGTTACAATGTATCTTCAGTTTTATATAAACGAGAACGGCGACAAAGTCTACACTACCAAGGTATGTTGTTGGCACCTGCTGCTACTACTACTACTAGTTGTAGTTTCGAATTTCGAATTGTTATTTGATGTATTGTGTTGTAATTGATCCTTTCAGCTGTGTTTTTTGAGGAATTGGGAAGGGATTTGGTTGTCTTTAGAGTGAGGGAAGAGGAGGGCTATTAACACTGTTTTGAGATAGAGGAAGGGAATAAAAAAGAGAGTAACCTTGTTAAGGAAGAAGGGGGGTTTAAGGGGTTTTGAGTAATTTGTATGGCGTCCGAATCTCCGTTTTGGGGTTTGGAATATAACCTTTGATGGAGAAGGTTTGGAAACTTATTCTACCCTTTGGCCTACTTGCCAAACAAGATGTTTTCTTACCCCTTGCCTTACTAAGTTACTCACTTACTCCCCTTTAAAAATCATCCATACATCCCACCAACACCGCCACTTAAACTTGTTATGAGTGGGATTGTGTCTGTGTGAACGGTTCCTTCTTTATAATCTTAAGAGTGAAAGGTTTGAAAGCATGATCAACGTGTCGGGATTTTGTCATGGAATGGATTTGGTTTTCTTTTCAGACCTGAACTTATAAAGGCTAAATATTGATAATTTGTTTAGAAGTAATATTCTCAGAAGTCAGATACTAAGTATAAGTATTGAAATATTTAGAAAATAAAAGGTGTACATATTGAAGAGTTTGCTTCTTACAATCCTTTCTAAGTCTATTAAATTTGATGAATATTTGTTAAATTGCAACTTTGGCTGTATATTCTGTCCCGTGCCTTTTGTAGGTCAATTTTGATGACATATCTAGGATTATCTGATATTGATGGCAAGACTAATTTTTGTCATGATACTTATCTCTCGATGCTCTGTTAATCCATTAGAAATGTGTGCTTAGCTGCATCTAGATCTTATTCAAAGGACAATTGTGTGTCCCTTAAGAATAAACCGGTCCGAAATCAGAAGCTTATATGCCGTTTCCAGTAACACCCGCTGATGCGTTTTCAACAACTGCATATACTTTGGTGAGCATTCATGCAACACCGCAATATGTACATTTCTTGTCACAAATCCAAATTCCAAAGCGAACATGCGCCTAGTAGCTTATTCAGACAGAATCATATTACCCTATGAGAAAAATATACTGAGCTGGTTATCACACGTTTTCCTTAGTTGTTTAAAATCTAGTTTTAGTCCCCCCTGTAAGATAGAACTTGTTGAACAGTCCAGTCATGCAATGTTGGCTTGGAGTAGTTTTTAAGCCATATGCAAAGGTAATCCTCAGTTGTGTTTTATATATATATATATAAAATCATACTGTGTTTATCCCACATATAGTATTTGCATTTCTAATTTTCACTATTTACCCTATTGTTTTCTCTTCATCACCATGTAGCATATTGTTTTCATTTTGTGGTTCTTTTTTTTTTTTTTTTTTTCCATGTTTGATTGGATCTTTATGTGCAGAAAGAATCACCACTGGGATTGGCAACCGAATCTGCACATCCAGGTAATTGGTTTCTGATTTTTTTTTCTTATTCATCAGCTGTTGTAGTTATATAAGCGTTCTACAATTTTCTCATGGTCAATTTTGTTTAATGTCACCATAGAAGTCTCCCCTCCACCACTTCTTTGTCTTACTGGCTTTTTTTTTTTTTTTTTCAAGTTTCCTAGTGGTCAAGATATGGATAATTGGTTATTAGGCTTGATGAAAGGGTTCCTTTTTTCGTTTAGCTTTTAAACGAAAGATTCTCTAGAATGGATTGTGTTTTTAGAGAGTGATAATGAAGGGGAAAATCCTTGGCCTCTCCTTTTAGCTTCTCTTTAATTACATTATATTTTTTTCTATAGGCACATCCTAATTCCTATTGTGCTTTGCATGTTTCCTTTATTTCTACGTACAGCTCGCTTTTCTCCAGATGACAAGTACTCTAGGCAAAGAGTTCTCCTGAAGAAAAGATTTGGGTTGTTGCCAACCCAGCAGCCGCCACCCAAGTATTGAACTAATGACTATGCTTCAAAATCGTGGCCGGCATTGTTTAGGAGCTTTTATGAATATGGAGCTTCCCATTGCATGCCAAGGAGTGTTCTAAAGTATTTCCATCATGTGACCGAATTTGGGTATATTTATCTATGCGGCCTCTATTTTGTAGTGTGCTAGTTGCAGGCTGAAATATACTGTATGAATCGGTTCTACTTCTACCCTGCTCTCTAAATTTTGGTCTTATTTTTCTTAAAATTTGTTTGCTTTGCTTGTAATTTGTATCAATGTTATTGTTTCGTGATTTTTCTTTGAAAAAAAAAAGAAAAAAACTTGGGTTTTCCGCGCAAAATTGGTCAAATGAAAGGCTCGGAGGATGTTGGGAGAAATGAAGTGGGGTGAAAAAAGAAGGGTTGGGCCGAGCCCAATTAATGTGGCCTAATTTATATTCACATCCATCAAGGTCATAAGAATGTTGAGGGACCGTGGGGGCCCAATTACGATCTACGTACATAATAGTGATAAACTGATAATACACACTTGATGGGTCTTAACCTGAGCCCAAAATTCTAGCATTTTAATGGGTCTTGGCCCAATTTACATTCAGATCCATCTAGGCCTCAACGAATATTACAGGACCATGGAGGCCCAATTACGATCTAGCCCCAAAAATCCATAATAAACCACTTGATGGGCCTTAACCGAAGATGAACAGTCACATCATGGGCCAATTGATGGGCCACACCTTATCCTTAATTAAGGGCTGATCCAACCTGGGACATGTGTTGATTTTCAACACTAATTGTTAAGTTGTAAAAAAAAAAAAAAAAACTGAGTTTAAAGCTTTGAAATAAACTGTGAGATGTTTGGTAGAGCTGTTAACCGTTGTTAGCGGATAAGTTGTGTAAAATATATGTTTGTATATTTTTAATTTTATTTATTTTATTTCAATATAAATATATTTTAAATAATTTATTTCATTTTAATAAATTAATATATTTAATACGTATAATATAAATATACAATATTTAAATATATAAATATATCTAATAATTTATTATGACCCACATAAAAATATATTTTTAAAAAAATAGAAACGTCATATTTGGCGTGGGACCCATGCAAAAAGGCATGGGACCCACAACCTAAAAAAATTTTAACAAAAATATAAAAAGTATCTCTTGGCGTGGGACCCATGCACATGCAAAAAAGGCATGGGACCCACGCCATTTTTTCAAACCCCATAATAAGCTCCCAAAAGCTTATTTTTGGGAGGGCGGTACCACTCCGTTTTGCGTTTTGCGGTTGGTACTGCCCAACAGTATCATAGGGCTTGTTTGGGAATGTTGTGAGCTGTGATGTGGTGCTGTGAATTATAAAACTGTGGTGCTGTGAGGTGCATTTGGCGTATCTAAATTACGGTTATATTAGATGACTAATAATATTAATATAAAATAACTTAATGTTTATATTGTACATTAATCAAAAATAAAATAATTTGCCTAATTTGATTACGTAGGACAATTCAACATACATTGTAAGCGTTTGGGAGTGCTGTGAGGTGTGATGAGGTGCTGTGAGGTAAAAAGCCGTGGTGCTGTGAAGTGAGTTGAAACGCAAAAACTGTTTGGCATGTCACAAAAAACTGTGGTGCTGTGAGGTGTGTTGCAACTGAACGCAGTGCAAACGCACTGCCAAACACCCACATAGTGTTTGGTGAGTCGGTCAGTAAAAGCGAATCCGTTTCACCAAAACGAGCAATAGTAAATTTGTTGGATGTAGAGTTAATCCTATCTTAGGACCTTTGCCTTTGATAATAATTAATCCTCACAACTTACCACCTAATCAATTCCTTGGAGTTCACCAAGATATATGTTATATGTTGTTTTGGGTGTTTTTACTTTGCTATGAACATGTTTATGAAAGTAAAGTTGAACAAAAACAACCATCAATTTTCTTTCACTTGCTCTATCATTTGTAAGGCCATTAGGGCTGTAGACGTGGAATCTATAATCAATACAATGACGATCGAGGCCACCAACAATTTGTAGAGATCATGAAAAGAATTGTAGTGAAAGCTTGTCATCGGTGTGATGTCGGTCGGGGGAACTCCGACGATCAAGTTAGCAAAATGGCTGAGAGCTTTTAGTGAGAGAAACTGTGATTCTAGAGAGAGAAATTAATGCCTCCTAGAGAATTGATGTCGTGCGAGGTGGCGGGACTGTAGATTTATAGGCGTTTGACTAACATTACCCATCAATGACACGTGGGTACTGAGCTTGATGGAGCTTTAGGCCCATGTCTGTCCATCGGGGTTATGGTCCCGTTTGGAGGAGTTGAGGAGGCCTTGAGCCTTTTGGAGGAACTTGAGAGAATGGAGGTCTGCTTTAGGCTGTGGGCTTGTAAGTCTTATGGCGCAATCCATACGCTTGTTGAGCATTTTTAAACAGTGGGCCTGTAAATCTTTTAGCCCAGGCCGTGGCCCTGTTAGGCGTCTTCTAGCTCTTGTTTCATCTCTTAAGGGCTTCATACGGATTTTGGCCTATACAAGGATTCACAGTACAAAGAAAAACTATAGCATATAATTTGATATTGTTGCATCTCTCAACTCTCAAGTGGTCTAGAAATGCAGATATATTTCTCAATTGTAAAATGGTTTCTTGTAAACAAACATATACATACTTCTATATATATATATATATATGAAGAATTCTCACATTATGGTATAATGTAACGTAGATAATCATAGATAAGAGTGAACCCTAGTTTTATTTTGGAGTTATAAATCTTATTCATGGAACAAAACTTCCATGTCGGAATGATTTTCAAACCGGGCTGAGCTCATGGAATCATTTTCTTGATGAAGGGAAGATTGAGAAGGAAAATAAAAGAAAAGAAAAGAAGGGAAAATGACATACAAATTAAAAGTGAAAACTAATGTAATGCCTCAATCAAGTGGGGCAAAGGGATCTCTGCCAGAGGATATTTAACTAAGCCTCAGTAGAATATGCCTCTCTCATTCTCAACCTGGATGACGATTTTGGCGTCATTTTTCTATTGTTTTTAAATTTAATTAAAAGGAATTGAATATATCATAATATCATTACATTACCTTCCAAAATTGGTAAACAAATGTTTTTTTTTAAATACTGTTTAAAAATATGTTTCTCGTTAAAATCTAATTTTGAGCACACATATACCTAATTTAATCGATTGTCAACCAAGCCACCTCTCGTTGGTGCAAACTGCATACAGATGTTCTTCGATCCACGCATTGAAAAAGTTTACATCAATTAATTGCATCATCAATAAGAAATTAAGATAAATTAAACAGGTTTTGTGTCCTTCCCCGTAGCCACTGGTGCATGCTCGAGTAATATTTCGTTGTAATTTCATTCCTATTTAATTCCAAAATTATGATATGAATCCAATTGGATATTGATGCGGCGGATAGCTTCAAATCTTGTTGATTCTCACGGAATATCAAGGATTAAGAGGGTTAAAGGACCTAAGGTTTTCACAAAGAAACAAACCCAACATGATATAGCCCCAACACAAAGAAAGCTTAACACGAAATAGGCCCAAACATAAAGAAAGCCTAATAACGAAATAAAGGTTAAAAGTTCAATTTGAGGCCCTAAACGTCAAAATTAGATTAAAATCACGAGACTTATATTGGTCTTGAAACCTACGTCGAAACGAGTCAACCAATCGATTTTCAAGTAAATCCGAGTTCATGATTGCGATCATATATTTTTCATGAAACATGCAGCCACCTAATCCGCATCAAATACTCTCGTGATTTCATCTACCTATACATCTACCCTTGTGTGTGTGATATGCCAAGGATGTGTCATATGTTTGATTATTAATGTTTTCTTAATTAGTCTCATATCACATCCTTAATCATTCTATTATTTTGTATATATATATAATGCGCACGTTAACTCTTAATTAATTGAATTTAATTTCATCAGTGGTGGACATGTATATACATACTAGCTGTCTCCCTCCATCTCTCTCTCATGATGACCTCGTTGTGGGTAAGTTTAGCGATGGCGTGCGTTACACTAATATGTGTTTACATATTCTTAATTAGGACAAATCTATACTCATATCGAACCTTAATCTTGTTCTCAGGACCATTTAATCTCTCCATAAATACTGCATATATATATATATATATCTCTGTGTTTGTGTGTGTATACGTATATGTGGGAAAGCAAATGCTAAGTTTGACTGCTTAGGTTTACGTAAAAGTTTAGTATAACTTGAACTGGTTTAGTGGAAAGCAAGAAGAATATTAAGTCATAATTTTAATCATTACCTTGATATAGTACATAATACGTGTATAAAATTGTCTAGTAACAATTATATCACCATGAACTGGGTTTCAATCAAAAACATCAGTCTAAACGCGGGGAATGCGGGTCATATAGATATTGTTAAGACTTTATCCTATATCGGATTTGTATAACTCATACAATCGAGTGGCATATAAGTAAAGGTTCAGTCTCTTTCACACAACCAACACGTTTTCTAAGCCTAAAAATCATTGGAGACAACCAAGAAGAACAAAGTCGTGCAATACTTTGACTCAAGCAAACAATATCGGTTTGTAATGTTTGGACTATAATTTCTAACAAATATATCAAAATGATTGGTTATGAAATATATATATTGTGGGGAGTTTTCTAACTCGGAGATAATTTCTTAGGGCTTAGCCCCGTTCGCACCCATTAAGGTATTGTGTGTTTTGGGTTTGTACCCTCATGTATTTTATTTCAGGAAAAATATATATATTTTGTTTAGATGGTATAAGTTGGGTACTCACTTTTCCATCACCAAGAGGTCATGGGTTCTAGTGGGGAGACAAGATCAACTCTTGAAATAAAATACGTACAGACCCAGGCCCAAAACATATAATACCTTAGTGGATGCGGACGGGGCGAGGTCCTAGGAAATTTCACCCGCATTAAAAAGATGCCCTACGTTTATATGTGTGTATTAGTACAATTGAAAATTGGAACCTTCAATGTTTTTACATTCAATACGTGTGTCTTTATTCTATAAATTATTAATTATATGAAAGTAGAGTCAATACTTCAATCATTCAAGCCAGCTTTAATCCAAAACAATTCATAACGAATTTCTAAGTCAAAATTTTCTTTCAAGACGAATTTTCAGGTCAATTTAATTTAGTGGGAATATACACTGGATGTGGAGATATATATATATATATCTGATCAAATCGATCGTTAATTTCTCTCAAATTAATTTATCTCAAATTAATGGCAAGTTTAATTAGTTTAAGCCAACTGTTTTCCATTAATATGTTTTGTAATTTAGTTTAGCTAACAACACAATGCGAGGTGGAGTCAATCATAACGTTCACATGTATTATATATAGCATTCGTTGCACCTTAATTATTATTATTTTTCTTATGAAAGCACATTCATTGCACCTTGATCACATATATAGCTAGTCTTATATTATGACAGACAAATGATATTCAGTGCCCTTACGACATTGGATAAATGACATAAAGGGGTACCGGGGATTTACAATGGACCCCACCTTAATAAATTTAAGCCATTTAAAATTTTTTAAAGAATAAGTTAAAATTATGAATGTGTTTCGATCGTGTTTATGAGTTCAACGGTATATTTTTTTGTCCCAAACAAAAATCAAATTCATAACAAAATTGACATAGGATATGCCAGATTCATATTCAATGGTCCATAATTTTCATGTTTTTTTACATGTTCAATTTGATTTTTGTTTGAGACAAAAAAAATATTGTTGAACTCGTAAACATGATCAAAACACATTCATAATTTTTCTTTAAAAAAATTAAATTTTAGAATGGCTTTAGGGCCATTACAGCGGGATTTGCTGTAAAAATTTTACCGCACTTGCCCACCACCTGACATAAAGGTGACACCCGAACCACTACTTAGAGTGATAAAAACGGTGTGTATCACCCTAATGATCAATGTTTGAATCGCCCCTCCCCATTTCTAAAAAAAAAATGACACAAAGGTGATTTGAAATCTGAAAAAATCTTATTGGAATATGTATTTCAAGGTTAAAAAATTAGCTGAGAGAATGTTTATCACACATAACACATTGCGGTGAATCCTTAATTATTGTCGACACTCGTTAACAGGATCCATTATAACAATACCATTAACATTAATGAATTAATTAGTTTTACCTATGATGTGGCACTGTTTTTTACTGAATTAGGTGGGTAATTAATTAGATGTTAGAGTTCAAAATGGGATTGATTAATTGACGACTAATTCAGTCAAAATTCAATGCTCACCACAAAAACTTGTTCAAAAAAGTTGTTAAAGTACATATATCATGGAAATCTAAATCAATAAAACCTAATCAAGAGTGAAAAGCTATTCTTGAATGTTGAATATATATATACTTATAGAGACTAATTAAGCTCTAGTTCTTGTAATTCAAACTTAATTATGGGTTTGGTAGGCCATTAATTACATGGTACAGTATGTTTCTGCCTGTTAATAGACAGAGAGGACTACTGATTGATGTTTAATTTGATACATATATGTTACCTGCATTGAAATATTGTCCCTTGTCAATATATTTTTCTTTACTCAACACGCCTGTGACGCGTATACTTGTTCTCAAATTATTCTTCTTTTGTCAAAATATATCATTTAATCTTCCTTCTTACATATATATATATATGTATGTATATATGTATATATATACTAATTACTAGGTTGTCAGCATTAATTCAACG
Organism: Tripterygium wilfordii; assembly: GCF_013401445.1. Taxonomy (NCBI): domain Eukaryota; kingdom Viridiplantae; phylum Streptophyta; class Magnoliopsida; order Celastrales; family Celastraceae; genus Tripterygium; species Tripterygium wilfordii. Next base: position 10,249,306 of record NC_052241.1, read on the forward strand.
TATACTCAAAAGGATTTTAGATTAATCTTTTCGATTGAAACCCAATTCGAGATGATTTCTTATTAGAGTCGTGAACGTAAAATTTTTTTTAAAAAAAAGCCCTAAAAAAATCGTAAACGAAAAGTTGAGACTAAACCAACGTTTAAGCCAAGAATACAAAGAAATTAGAATCCATCAAAACAAAAACTCTTAAAAATATTTTTAGTAATAGATGGTTGTCTCTCATATGAGAGCACAACGCTAAATAAATAGCAAACATAATAAACAAGGAAACAATTAAAAAGAAAATCGCAAAAATTAAGAAAGTGTAGAAATAATAAAATGCAAATTTGAAAGCCTAAACAAGGTAAATTGTCCAAAATAACTAAAATTTAATGGCAAAATCACTAGTCTTGAGAACATGCTGAATCAAGTCACCTTGTCAAATTTCATGCAATTCCAAACTCGTGACTTTTTAGAGTCGTACATAGCGGTATAATCCTATAGTTAACTTGAATTGTCCTACATCAATTGTAACCACTTAAAACACTAGTCTTTTTGGTCGAAATTTGATTTCGATTACACCTAACTATCTAGTTTAATTGGTACAAAAGTTCAAATTTCATTTCCTTTAGAGCTGACATGCATGATAGAAGAATTTGAGACCAATTCTCTCCTTTTAACTTAAAGATCACGGATTCTAATAACATTTTCCATTGATAGCAACTCCATATATAGTCTATATACGAGTCTATCTCTCTACATTATTGGAAGATTAAACTAGCAAGAAATGATATATATATATAAATCATAAAATCACAAACAAACAAAACTTGATCCCTCCACTCATACAAACTTCATATCAATTAGAGCTATATATATATAGCTCATATCATCAAACAGTGACAACAACATCATCGTGTGCATGTTTTAGTTCAATTAATATAGCTTTCAACATCTCTCTCTCTATCTCTATCGACTGATCTTAACGACAACAAAAAAACCTAATCACAGAAAGCTAGGGTTTCATTTCAAGCAATCAGGCTTGTCATCTTTAATACATGGACAACTCTATTCCACGTACGTATGCCTAGCTAGCTAGTTATAGCTTAGCTTCAAATGGTACATAATAATATCTTGTGGGTCTTAGAACAAATAATCAAACATTGCCAAGAATCTCTCATATGATCTAAACATGCTTGCATTGATTTGATTCTGTTTTGTCAAGAACTGTGTGAGTTGTACTCATTAATCATGCACCATCTCTAATTGCCTCTTTTTTGGAGTAGTAATTCTTTTTCATTAACCACTTGGATGATAACATATATAGTCGGTGAATCTCTCGCGTATGGATTCAGGAGTCATAAGTTCGAGCAATACTCTTGTGACAACAAGTTGGATTTTGACTTAACTTACTCTTTCTTCAAGTGAGAAACTTCTATGAATACGGGTCTGATGATGACGACGCTAGAATGATATCGTTCTCGGTTTAAAAAAAATATTACGTGTGGCTCTGTGGGCTCTTCCAGTACGTTTGCGGCGCAGGCGCTCACTAATAATAATAGTCGGCACTGTGTAATGCCAATGAAACTTATTTACTTGAAAGTTTATAAGTCTAGTCATCTACTTCATCAAACCCTCCTGCGACACGTTAGCTTCTTAATTCTCTCTCTACACCTACTGAGAGAGAAAGAGAGAGAGAGAGAGAAATCCATCCATGGAAGCCTCTTTTTCTTCTTCACTCGATCATCATCATCCATGTCCATATCATTAGAGCCAGCTGTCGCAACCACAGAAACTGAAAATTAATGCATTTTAATTTCCACAATCCACATTTTTAATGTGTGGTGCACGATGCCTTTTCTTGTAGAAATCAATTTCCCGCAATTCCAAGTTATCTCTCATGCGAATCTTTTGATGTGGTTAAATATTTTTTTTATAATAATTAATTACAATATTTTAAAATTTTCTAATTTTAGGGTGTCCAAGTAATTACATATCGACTGACGAAAGATGACTTGGTTGACAATTGACTGGGTTAAATAAATGTGTACTTAAAATTCGATTTCAACCGTAAACATATTTTTTTACGGTATTTGAAAAAGAAAAGGAGTAATTGTATATCCAATGCCAATCATGTTCAATAAATCAGCTTCAAAAATTACTGTGCAAAATTTCTTCTGATGGTGTAATCGCCTACAATAGAACACACTTTAGTTAATTTTGTTGACTAGTTAGGTAACTACTTATTCTTCCCTACATATATGCCTATTAGTAAATGTTGGGGCGACATTTGAATTATCGACCTGTTTGTCCAATTAAGGTATTGTATATTTTATTTCAAGAAATCTCGACTCCCACTTCAACCAATGATTCCTTAAAAAATATTGTGTACCATCTAGACTAGATGGTACTTGAGCACTCATTTTACCTCTTAGGGTTCAAGTGCGGGGAGACGTGATCATTTTCTGAAATAGAAACATATGATATCTTATGGGAGTACATACGTCGATAATTTGTATTTCGCCCCAGCAGTAAATTGTTGATATAGTTTACTTATTATTTGTATAAAATAAAATAAAAAAACAGCTAATTATGTTGGCACATTTAAATTGGATTTCTTTTTAAGGTGTTACAATTAATATCGTCATAAAGTATACTATATATAGTAGGAGACAATAATTATCTTAATAGGATCGCATGAATACCCCAATTTTCAAAAAAGTTCATAAAGTGGTCTTAATTTCAAAAAGGGACTTCAGGGAATCTGGGCTTCAAAAGTTGGGGCTGATTTTATGGTCTAATAATTAATTTGTGAAACTTAATTTTCAGACTTCATTTATTTCAACAACTTTACACGTAAATTAATAGAAATATTTTTGTGGATATCAATAACTCCCTCAATTATTTTCTATAACCGAAAACGATATTATATAAATTTATTCAACAAGATAATTAGTTGGGCCAATACCCAACACGTGACTACAAAAGTATTACTTATACTGAGATTCGAACTCATGAACTTTCGAATCCATGCAGTTTAGTCCCAGAGAAATTCCCCACTATTCTATCACCCACATAGTTTAACTCTATCCATTAACACTTTTAAGAGATGGATGATGATTGCCTTAATTAGAGGGTAATGTATATAAATGCTACAATAGATATATAAATACTCCAACATGCTTGTCAACTTAATGTGCAAATCTTAGGACAATCATTTGGCATAATCATAATTATAATATATACATACATATATATATATATATAGCAGTATATACGCAGGCACAAAATATTAATTAATTGTAGGGCAGATATATGAAATGATTTGGATAGCAACACAACTAATTAAGAACAAGTTGCCAAAACAAAGGAGCATTAGAGAATGCCACGTGGGTTCCAGCACATATATATTCATGCTGAGTTGGCGTGGTTCGATAGGATATTTGCAATCTACTGTACATGACAAAGATACGAAAGGAAAAAAAAAAACATCTAAAAACAACATTAATGAGATCCACAATTGAGAACAAGAAGAGAGCTTCTAATGTAGTACTGTGGTGAAAGATATTCTCAAATAATGATAATTATGATGTGATAGAGGAACACCCATAACTTATGGAGATGAATGAAATCCATTAAATTATTGGTCTTGAATATCAAGCCGTCACTCTTTGTCCAACATCACCCAAACAATATTTCCCTACCTAGGAGGAAAAAAAAAAACCCTAAACCCACAATTCAATTTAGATATTGTATTATCTTTAATCTTCCATAGATGGATCATATCAATCACATAATTAGCCATTTAGGTGATAGTTGAATGGTGAATCTCTTTGAGACAAAATCGTATGGATTAATTAGAAGGTTTTGAGCTCGATTTTTACTGGAAACAATACTCTTGTGATCGCCAAAAGTATTAGTCGTCCCAATAACTGGGATCTTAGTGATCATTGTTGTTGAGGTGTATGGACAACATATCTTTTTTGTTTGGTCACGCACTGGGTTTTGACCCAACTTACTTTATCATTAGATGATAAATTTATGTGTGCACGAGCCTAGTAGTTCAAGTTTAGACCCATATCAGATTTTCAAAGAGTAAACTTTTCTTGGTTACCAAAAAAAGTTTCATATGATTGATTTTAAATTTTAATTTATAATATCTTCGAATAAATCTTTTGATTTTGCTTATGTGACATTTCTTGTGACGTGTTTCAATGTTTTGTGGATACACGTCTTCCATGTAGCCACTTTCCACTCCCGTAACTTTAGGTGTTCCAGAAATATTTGTCTCAATAACTAAAAAACCTATACTTAGTATTAATTTATTATTAATTAATTAATATAATAATTATTTCCTTTTGGGTGTAGGACACACTTGTAAGTCATTTCTCTAACTAGAGACTTCAACTGAGGTTACCTATATAGACTTTTATTGGACATAATTTTATCCTTTTATTAACCAACAACGACACCATATAGATTTATCTTTCGAACATCCGGTATGTACCTAAATTCGACCGCCTAATTTTAGCTATATGACTATACATTTTGTCTTATGATTTTCTTTCACATTCCCATATCTTGTAAAATTAGTTAATTGTTGATTTCTAAAAAAGAATGCATCAAATTATTGTTTTCTCTGAGGGGATCGATCGGAAGCAGCCAATTTAATTAATAACTGTCAGAATCTTCAATTAATTTGTGCCTGATTTGTCATACAATGGAAATTGTGCCTGATTTGTCATACAATGGATAGATATGTGTGTGTGTGTGTGTGTTAATATTAGTGAAAATGACTTATCAACTGAAGGCCTGCAGGGCCAGCAAGAGTGACAGCTTCAGCAAGTTATATCCTACAAAATTGAGGTTGGAAAAGAATTCATGACTATCTTTATGAAGACATATAATTGTGTTTAGATATTAAGGGTTTCTTCTGTCACCTCCATTACTAATATATATATATATATATATATATATATATATATATATATATATATATATAGACACACACACACATATATACATACATACATACATACATACATATATATATATATATATATATATATATATATATATATATATATATATATATATGTGTGTGACCCTAGTCCAGTCATATGTCATGTATGTATCCTACACTAATTATCATCATAAGATGCTACATATTGTGACAAGAACCTTTTTGTCCATATTTCCATAATCATTGCCTTTCTTAACATATATAGATCATCACAACCAATAAATACAAATATTTCCAATAATTATTTATAATTCACCCAATAAAAAGAATATTGTAGGGGCCTGATTGTCCTTCATCATTGCTGGGGCCCATATTAAGGACAATTTTTGTTGGTTCACCAATTGCCTAATCAATCCAATAGAATTCTTCTGTGATCAGGAATGAAACAGATAGGATTATACAAATTTATCTTTCGAATATTCGATATGAATTTAAACTAGGGCTGTCAAATCCGCATGCACTGATAAGACTAGTCTTATTGTGAGTTAACTCTCCATATATGATTAAAACATTCTCTCTCTTTTTTCTCCAGCTATATTGATAATGATTTAATTTCTTTTCTTTTTTTAAATATCGTTGAGAAATATGTTTCTCATTGGAATCAAACATTTGGCACACATATGTCTAACTCAACCGATTGTCAATCGAACCACCTCTAGTTGGTGATATGATTTAATTTCTTTAGTTGTCGATTGTTTAGTTTCCATGGTACAAATATAGGATCAATCAAAACATAATTTGGCATCTAATTGACTACATGGCCCGCTAAAATACCGATTTGATCCCCAATCAATTATTGTTTTTTACCCTAAACCAATGATTGTTAATTACTTAATCCACATATGAAAATTACATGTAATTAATAATTAATCACGGGGAGAGCCTTGAATTAATTTCTTAGCAACTATACATTCTTTAGTTAATTAAACATTGTTAGCTTGACCAAATTTAAGTATTCTTGTTTTCTTGTACATTAATGAGTTTTTGACCACATGAAAATTACATTTTAATAAATCACGGGCAACCTTGGATTAATTTAGGAGCAATTGTCAATTAAATATTACATAGAACATGCATGACTGATACGGCATATACATATAACACAATATTAATGAGTTTTTTTTTTTTAATCGAGAATGACACCAAACAAGCTTACTTTTTAGACATCATATATAGGCCTAAACTCAAGTCGTCAGACCCGTGCGCACGACAAGATAAATTGAGTAAAAGCTCAATGCATGGTCACAAGCTACTCAGTGGGAATCAAACTTAGAATCTATCTTTTGAGTTCATACGGTTTGGCCCTGAGAGATTTATATATAGTATAATAAGTTTTTTATTGTAAAAGGGTCATTAGCTAGTCACATAATTCTCTATTATTGAGTGTGGGGTTTTCCTTTTGATTCTATTTCTTTTATGATAGTAAAAATATAAGGAAAATGATTTATGTGAAGGATACATACACACACACACATTGGATGGATATAAACAATGATGAGGGTATTGCATGGCACGTGACTGTGCATGCAAAAGCCACTCTTGTCTTGTGTATTTAGATTTTTATTAAGAGATTCTTACTTAATAAATTATATTCCTCAAGCATATATTAATATTAATGTAAGATGTATAATAGCAAGCAATTTTTATACAATACAATTATTCTAAAGGGGTATTTTGGACGTTTTATTCCTCTAATGAAATAGGTTGTATTTTAGTCCATAAGTTTTAATAAATAAATAAATAAATAATTTATTATCTATTATTTACCATCCAAAGTACCCCCACCACATGAAGGATTTCTTGTAAATGTGGTATTTCTTGAAACTTCCCATAATAACTAACTAGCTAGTTATTTACACAAGGCATGGCCTGCCAGATTATTTTGTAATAAATTCTTGTCATATATCCATCCACCCCATATATATATATAACACCAACCTCTCTCTCCTACATATTATATTCCAATCCCCAAACATAGAAATCAAAAGCTCTCTCTCTCTCTCTCTCTCTCTCTCAATCATATTATCTTCTTCTTGCTAGCTAGTTATACCAACTATATCTATCTGTCTATCAAATAAATGGGTCTAAGAGACATTGGAGCAACACTGCCTCCCGGGTTTAGATTTTATCCAAGTGATGAGGAGTTGGTGTGTCATTATCTCTACAAAAAGATTGCTAATGAAGACGTTTTGAAGGGCACTCTTATGGAGATTGATTTGCATACTTGTGAGCCATGGCAGCTTCCTGGTATGTCTCTGTTAATTGACGAAAGATATTTTTGTTTTGATTTTGAAAATCACATATGGGTTTTGTTGATTTTTGTGTATTTTGATGTTCTTGGGTTCACGTGTGTTGAAGACCAATAAATAAATAAATAAAGCTTTTTGTGTTTTGGTACAAGGCAGATAAACATGTTTGGTGTAATAGCTCTTTTAAAGAGCAGACAAACATTTTTCTTGCTATGGACAGAGAGAAAGATGATTGTTATCTACTTATCTTCCTGGAAATGGTTCTTATAAATAATAATCGAACGGCCCGAGACGATTTGCAACATAAGAAACCGCGTCCTTTTGTTCACCCAACCGAGAAAAAAAAAATGTGCGAGTAAGAAAAAAAAATACGGGACTCGCTATCAGAGAACGCCTAAACTTCCAACTTTACATATTAGTGTAGATGCCAACTTTTTCTTCTTCTTTTTTAAAAAAAAAAAAATTTAATATAAGTTTTATAATTAATTTCTTTATTTTTCTTCTCTTCTATATATATTCATTAAACCTGGATTTTTTTTATGCTAATTTTCAAAACCCCAGTTGAGTGAAATATGTGTGATTGATCATATTATGAGGAAAGACAAGCTTGATAAGGAATGACTAGGAATGGATATTCATGTCACCTAGACACACACATAGTACGATTCTTATCCATTTTCAAAAAAATTACTTTATGACCATTTTTCATGCCCAATCAAATCACTCAACTTTACACCAATTCATAGCTCTTAATGAGTCACCATATATGTGAAAACAAAGCCTGCTTTTTCTTGATTTGTATACAATATCTTGACTCTTATTAGTATCTTATAAACTTTATCTGTAAGCGCTGTACACAAAAAATAATTTCTACTTATATGCATCAAAAGCTTGATTTATTATGTGGTGGATGTCAGCGGTTCAAGTTCGATTATCTCCAACTCGTGAACTTAGTCGATACAAAACTATATTATAGCACTCAATTTTCCCGACTCGGTAGTTCGATCTATGATTTATCATTCATGGACGTTGATAAGATCCTTCCATTAAAATAATTTGGCAGCACCTGGGAATTTTACTTGGTTAATTTATGTTAATGTCATTTTTTATATAATATATTATATTAAATTTGACTCTTTAACACGTTCATAGTGGAGTATTTGCTTGGTACCCTCTTGGTAGTTAAAAAGAAACTTTATGTAATTTAATTTTTTTTAAAAAGGGTTTTTTCTTTTCTTTTCTTTTTTTGCTTTTTACTCGGCTTGACTCTTAGAAGCCAATGAGTCAATAGTAACATAAAATGGAAGTTTGAAACAAAAAAAAAAGAATTAGAAAAGGAGATGAGGTTTGCTTGGAGACCAAGGGACGACAAGACTTTCTCTATGTGAACTTGCAGTAAAGAGAAAGTCTCTTACGTAGATAAGATAAGAGTCTTTTAGTCTTTCCAGTCAAGTAAAATATTTAGTTTAAGACACCTGGAAATATTCTAAGATTTAGGTTTGTATTTGCTGTCTTGGAATGACAGTCTAACACCCAAAAACATTGCATGAATTCCAGCCAGAAACCCTAGAGCTAGGTTTTTAAAAATATCATTTCTTTCTTCTTCAATAATTAGTATTTTAGACACAACGCATATATATGTTTGACATAGACTTAACAACGTTATTTGTTAATTAGATCAACCATCCATTTCCATCATAATTAATTTCATCTGCATTGCGATAGCAACTTTAATTAATTTATTGTAATCGGTGTTGATGTAACATATATTAACCCTTTTGGGTGATAACGTTATGGTGATTCTCTCGGGGGTCAAATTGTATGAACTCGGGAGATTCTGAGTTCGATTAATTATCACTTAGAGTAATACCCTGGTGACCACGAGCTGGGCTTTGGCTCACTTACTTTATCGTCAGAATGAAACTTCTATGCACGTGGACTGTAACTCATATCAGATATTTAAATGACAAGTTTGTATGGTGTCGTTCCCGTTTACCAGAAAAAAAAAGATTCTTATATTTGTAGATATATAGTATTATTACTATTAGTCTATTACATACGTACATGGATACATACATATATATATATGCTTACAATAATATTTGTACGTGCATGGATTTATTAAAAGAGGTGGCAAAGCTCAACGCGAGCGAGTGGTACTTCTTCAGCTTCAGGGACAGGAAGTATGCGACTGGGTACCGGACCAATAGGGCGACGACAGCTGGATACTGGAAAGCTACAGGGAAGGATCGGACGGTGCTGGACCCAGGAACTCGTGAGATCGTAGGGATGAGAAAGACTCTGGTGTTCTATAGGAACAGAGCTCCAAATGGAATCAAAACTGGCTGGATTATGCATGAGTTTCGACTTGAGACCCCACATATGCCTCCTAAGGTCTGTTTCTCATTTCTCTTTCGACAATCCTTACCATTCAATATTATTCTTTAGAGAAAGGTTGATATATATATAGTCATTATTTGATTATAAGTTTACATAGACAAAGCTTGCGCGTCGAAATCGCTATCATCAAAGCTTCAACATCAAATTATTTGGAGTCAGACTACATAAACCTATAAGAAAAATTATGTATGCATATTTACCATAATATAACTATTGAAAATTTCAAAATTCATTCTCAGTCAACTCGATCAGTCCGACGTATTAAGGATGTCGGCATGCATGTTGTCCACTTGAGCCATGTTATAAAGAAAGAAAGATGTCTTGCACCATTAAGAAAGTAGTGTTGAAGGGAGTTTTCCATACAGCTGTCTCAGCTAATCTTCTTGTCATGATATGACCTGTTTATGTATGTTGTGATCGACTGTGAAGACTAAAATCTCATATCGGATTGTCGTAACCCAAACGAGTAGTTTATAAGTAAAGCCCTAACGATGTGCTTTTCATGCGAGACCGTGGCTCAGAATGGTCCATGCAACGTTGCTAATTATATGTGTTTTTTTTTTGGTCACAGGAGGACTGGGTGTTATGCAGAGTATTTAACAAAGGGAAGGAAGATGATCAAAGCAGCAGCACCAATATAATCCCAGAAATGATGTTTGAAGCCACTGGAGCCGATAACAATATTATTCACCATGACCAAACTATTCCTTTGGATTACCAATCAATATTATCCTCCACATCATCTGATCGTCATCAGCATCACCAGAACCATGTCAATTACCAAAGCTCTCTGTTTAATCTCTTACAGTTTCCTCAGGACATAAATATCAACACCAATTCCGCGACCGATATGGGATCGAAAGGCGAAGACGAGTTCAATTTCTTGTGGGACTTGAACTTGGGAGAAAATAGTCTGGTTTCATCAAGCTTGGAGGACATGAGATTTGAGATGGATAATAGTATGATTTTTATCTAAAACTATATATATATATACACAGAGTATGAAAGTGTATACCAAATTGATTATTAATTTGTGAAGTCTGTACACTTCAGGCGTTTGGTTTTCGAGGGATTAATTAGTCAAGTTTGATTGGGTCGATTCGATGTTAAATTAGGAAGAAGAATTGTGTATGGTTAGGGTTAATACATACATACATATATCTATTATCTTTTTTGTGGTATACAGTATTCGAAATCTCTGTAAAACGTATGTCAATCAATTATATTCTTTATAATTGTTTGTGTGATAAGAGGAACAAATTAATTTTAAGTTCTTGATGGGCATGATTGAGTTGGCCCATATTAACAATAATACAAGGTACATAGTACGAGCTACCTAGCAATCAATCAATTCGATCGCCTAGTTTTTTATTCATGAAAAACGACATTATCTGAATGACACTCCAACGGTTACACTATGCTAGTGAGAATGTGAGAGATGGAAAATTCCTTCAACCGGGAAGTGAGTTTTGTATTGGGTATAAAGTATTCATCGAGAGGAATACTCTTGTGGTCATACGATAAGTTTTGACCTAATTTACCATGTTGTCAAGTGGAGAAGATTTTGTGTGCACGGTGCGCCCTAATGATCCGAGTTTAGGTTTATATGAGATATTCAATTAATAAATTTGTATGGTGTCGTTATAGGTTATCAAAAGTATATAACATTCATATATATTATATTCAATAGATATATTACCTTATTTTTAGATATATATTTTGAGGAATTTAATTTTTTGAAATACTATTGAGAAGTTTACTTCTCATTGAAATCGAATCTTAGGCATATGTATGGGCCAAAAACCGTTGGCTGAAAATATTTGAACAATGGTCAAATGCCCATCGTGGGCCCTGATTAGATCGGCCCAGATATGCATCTGAAGGCCTATCCGGTCCAAGTCCTAGCGAAGCCCAAGGCCCACGTCTGGATTGGGTGCAAGATAAGGCATCTCAAGGCCCACGATATCAGATAAGTACTGGATTGGGCCACAAGTTCAATCACGGCCCAACGAAGAAGCTCGTCCGTACGGTCAACACATATTGACCACATGATTTGGAACACTATAAATAGAGGAGGACCCCTACTCATTTACTCTCTCAACTACATGGTATATCTCTCTTTAAAAAGTCATTCACTTCTCTCACTTAAATATCTCCCACCATTGACTAACTTGACCGTCGAAGCTTGTTCAGCCGACACCACACCGGTGTCCAAGTTTGACGGTCAACCTTCCTTTGATCTTGTAGGGTTGTTATAGGTCTCGATCGACGATAATACGTTGATTGTAGATTTTAGGATCTACAACACACATATGTCTAACTCAGTCGATTGTCAACCGAGCCACCGCTTGTTGGGTTGAGGAATTTAATTTTGGATATAGATACAACCTATTATTTCATGATAAATTGTAGAATTTACAATATTGTAATTCAAAAAGACTGCGCGAGGACATAACGGTAAATCAATAACCACCGGCTCCCAACAAAGAAGAAAGGAAACGGGGCGTTTTTGTGCAAACATTAGTCGCAGGCGGCAGGTCTCCCCATTTCCTTTTTTCAGAAGAACAAATTGGCGGGATCCGCGTCCAAGAACACGAAGCATTCATTTACTACAATTTTTCGGTATGTTAAAGCTCTTGTTATTGTGATTCAATTTTTTTCTTTGCAGATTTTTTGATACATAGATGCTCTCTGTGATGTAGAACTCTTCGAGCGTTTGTAATAGTAGGCAGGGGGTTTCTGGATTTGGGGATTGGAGTGATGATTCAGTGTTTTCTGGTTCTGATATGTTGCATTTTTAGGACTTAGAATTATGATTGATGTTCTTTTATCCTAACATGCAGTTCAGCTATTCGGCTCTACTGAGTACTAACATGTGAAGCTAATTTGGCTCTGTGCGTTGCATTTTTAAGACTAGCGTCACTTATGCATTGGTCGTAAATTTGTTGTAAGATGTAGTTGAGTTTGGAAACAGTAGTGATGTAGCTGTGAAATCAGGTATGAATTGAACGAGCTCTTTTGCTTCTGTATAATTTGTGTGATCGTTTGGGTAAGGCTTGCTTATTTTATATATTCGAGGCTTATGTCTTGGCCAGTATCCGATAAATCTAGGGCAATTGTTGTTGGGAATTTGTGTAGTATGCCTTTTTTCTGCAATTTGTTGTATTGGCGTGAACTGCAGTAGTATGAGGTATACAACTGCTGCTCTTGTTTATTCAGGTGATGATGTTCTTTGTTATCAGTTAAATTCGACTGTGCAACCAGGCCATCTAGAATTATGCGATCAAAAACTTCGGATTATCCCCTTGGTATATCCCCTGTGACTTTTGTTCGATTTTGTTGCTTCACTATTTAAATTGGTAGGATAATTACGGTTTCACTCTTCATAATCTCCTGTCACTTCTTTATTGGTCATGAGGAACTCCCTTTTTAGGAGCCATACACATTTACCCTCGCACCAGAAGTATGTATGACTTGCTTGCTTGTTCTTCTTGGTTTAGTTTTTAATTTGTTTGATGGTTGCAGATTCGAGTTCAGAATTTTCCATCTGACAGTGGCAGGGGCAGTGCAAACCTTCAAGAACTTACTACTGTGGAGGTTATTAGTTAGAACCACTTTTTATGTCTTGTTATTTATATGCTGCAATGTTAATTTACATTTTTCATTTTTTTTTTCATCTTTCAGATTACAAATGGGGACAGACCATGTAAGAAATCTTCCTAAGAACAAAGATGCAGATAAACTTTCAGTTCCACCGGGATTCATGTCTCTAATCTTTTCGGTTGAAGAAGGTAGATAATACCGAAGAAACATGTAACTCCTTGAACTTCAACAGCATGGCTAAACGGGAACCAATCCAGATGGACACTACATCCAACATGGTTGATGCTGCATCATTGAAGCAATCTCTTAGACGTTGACCATGGATCATCTATGACCAGAACAATTACCATCCAGTGGAATCTGGCTGCAAACTAGCTGATAAGGTTATAGAGCTTTTCTTTTTTTCTTTGAATAGAAAACTAACGTTTGTTGAGTTATTCCTGGAGTCAGTTTGAGAGTTTTGACACAGAGCTTACATATACATGATAAATCAGTTAACTCTTATCCATGTTATTGACATTGGAAACAGGAACCAGGTGGATGGCATCCTGAAGATGTAACAAGTAATGTCCTTGAAGAAGCTCCTGTTTTCCATCCAACTGAAGAGGTATCTATCATATAATTGTGCTAAATGGCGTTTGTATATATGTGGTTCTGCTTTCATTTGTATATTACAAATATCTTCTGTTAAATTTGGAGTGCTTTGGCTGGTAGAATTCTTTAGCTGTTGAAGAAACTTGCATTGTAATGGCAGGAATTTATTGACAGTTTAAAGTACATCGCAAGTATATGTTGCAAAGCAGAACCGTATGGAATTTGTCGTAGTGTTCCTTCTCCTTCTTGGAAGCCAACCGTGCCTACTTAAGGAAATGAACTTATGGAAACATTCTACCTTTGAAACCCAAATTCAGCGAATTGATGGGCTTCAAAATCAGATTTTAGAAACAGCAAGATATTATGAGAATATAAACGGTAGGAGGAGAAAAATGATGAGATCAAATTCAGAGGATGTGGTTGGTCCCAAACATGATATAAACCCAGATGAAGTTGCATACTTTGGCGTTGGAGGTTTTGAAACTAAACCTGGTCCTAAATTTACCTTGGAAAGTTTTAAGGAAAATGCAGATAATTTCAAGAGCCAGTTTTTTGGTGGTAAAGCTAAATTGGTTGTGGGTACAAGTGTCAATTCAAGTGTGCTTCCACAACAGTGGGAACCATCAGTGGAGGATATTCAGGATGAATATAGGAGGATTGTGGAGAGTCATAGTGAAGATATTGAGGTACATTGTGAATGGATCATGTTCAAAAGTTGTTATGCTTAATGTTTTCATAAGAAACTTTTAATGTTTTGATGTGCTGTGGTGAGAATCTGGATACTAGAGCTTTTGGCAGTGGATTTCCGACAGTGTCCAATTCTTTGGAAGTTGCTGATTATCCAGATTATCTGAAATCGGATTGGAACTTGAATAATGTTCCCCGGCTTCCTAGGACTCTTCTTTCTTTTGAGAATTTTGAAACATCTGCTGTTTCAGTGCCTCGGCTCCTCGTAGAGATGTGCTTCTCATCCTTTCGTTGGGTAAGATTCAAAGGTACTTATTGCTGGGAATAAATTGATAATTCTTGGCTGTTTATGCATACTTTTCAGTACTTAAAAAAGACAGATAGTGTTAGCTTCTCTCTCTTTTTTTTTTTCTTTTTTCTTGTTATGCCCACTTTCTTGGTTTGTGCTTCCTTTTTTTGGAACTTGAAAACAGAAAGTCGAAGAGCACCACTTCACCACTTGTACTCACTATGTTACGTGCATTTGGGTGCTCTTAAAGTGTGGCATTGTGTCCCTGGGCGGTATGCTGTTAAGTTTGAGGCTGCTAAGAGAAAGCACCGTCCAGAATTATTAGTAGATCAGGATATGTTGCATCACACTCAAGTGAGTAACAATAAGACGCTTTTTATTTTATTTTATGTTTTATATGACAGAATACATTTATCCATCGGGAAATTGTAAAAAGTAGCATGTGACATTGCTGTTACTTTCTGTGAGTGTTTTTCAGCATTCATTAAAATGAGCCATAACATAACACACATTAGAGTGACATTTGGTCACTAATAAGGGAACCTTTTTTTGTTTAAGACGATTTTAACTTTGCTTACATCATTTTTCACATTATGACTGTTTTCAAGAGAAAAGGAAAAGGTTTTCACCATATGAAGCTTCTAGTTATAGTTGTCAGATCATATGCCCAATCTGTAAAACGAATGCAGGATCTTTATTCTTGTGCTATTATTTAGCAACTATAATCTCATCCTAGACTATTTAGAAACTATAATCTTATCCTAGAGTCAGAATTTCTTCTCCCTACTGTATTTGTTCTTAAGAAATTGGAATTATTTGTTGATATCAATAATCGTAATTGGGATTCAACTATTCAAGTGATATTGTGCAGGCCTTGTTTACGTCGATTTATTCGCATTGTTGGCATTATGGCATATCCTCCGGTTGTAGTTTTCTTCAAATAATTGGATAGGGTGAGGGGAAAAAAAAAGAAGAAGAAAAATCCATTTTGCTGTCTTTAGGTTCTGCTGTGACCTTGACTCCCATAATTCCCGGGAGAGAATGTCCATTTGTGTGCAACATGAGTCAGTTTGGTTCTTAAGAAATTGATATTAAACTTTTGTATGGTATTTGTTCAAGGGGTGGTGACATCGATATAATAACTACAATCTTTCAATATCTGCTGTTTTTAGATAGAACATAGCGAGATAAAGCTATCGTGCAACCTATCTTGACTCTAGGTAATCATAATGCTATACTTTGAACTTCAAGTCCTATATTTGTTAGGATTAGTATTATGGTGGTAAAACCTTAATTTGTTCCATTGCATAATATTTGGAGCTTAATGAAATATCGGTTATGTTTTGGGGTTAACATATTTCTGTTACAGGTCACTAAACTATGCCCATCAATGGTGACATCGGAAGGTATTCCAGTCTGTCGTTCCATTCAGCATCATGGGGAATTTGTTCTGGTCCTCCCAGGAGCATATCATTCTGGTTATGACTGGCTTTAATTGCGTTGAGGCGGTGAATTTTGCTCCTCTTGATTGGTTACTTCATGGGCAGAATGCTATAGAACTTTATCATGAACAAGGAAGAAAGACATCGATATCTCATGATAAACTGCTTCTGGGAGCAGCAAAGGAAGTGTTGAAGACAGAATGGGAAGCCACATTTTTAAAGAAGAACGCCATGGGGAATTTAAAATGGAATGATGCCTGTGGAAAGAATGGGATCTTGGCAAAAGCCCTGAAGGTGAACCCGTAGTTTTCTTGGCTTCATATTCTAGTCATCTGCAGTTGTTGCCGCATCTAGAGTTTGATTTTTTTTTTTTTCTGGTTTTCAAAAATTCCCATACAGTGGCGAATCAAATTGGAAGCTAATAGACGGGAGTATCTCTGTGCCTCTTCCCAGTCACAGAAGATGGACGAATTATTTGATGCTACCTGCAAAAGAGAGTGCTTCATATGTCACTATGATTTATACCTTTCTGCTGCATGTTGTCGATGTTCTAGCGACAGATATTCATGCCTGATTCACGCAAAGCAACTCTGTTCTTGTGGTTGGAGTGATAAAACTTTTCTATTCCATTATGAAATCAGTGAGTTATTTGTTCTTCTTGAAGCTTTGGAGGGAAGGTTAAGTGCAGCCTATAGATGGTCTAGATATATTCTTAATCGGACCTTGTCCTCCCATCCCTCCAAGGATGATTTATACAGTCCAAACTCAGACTCCGAAGAAAAGGAGTGCAGTTCCCCGGATGCACCAGAACACAGTGGCTTTCGGAAGAGTACTGCATCTAGCATTAGGTCTGAATTAAAGGCATATATGCTCCAAGCAACATTATCAAGGGCACGTAAAGCAAAACAGAATGCAATAGAATCAGAAGTTGTTTCAACTTCAGCAACAGATGATACATCTATTCTACGAAGAGAAATGACATCTAATGTTTTATCAAGTACGAATGCAGATGATACGTCTTTTCTTCGAGAAGAGATGGCCTACGAGCTTTCATCTGAAAGTTCAGGTGTGTCAAGTTCATCAGAATCAAATCCATGAGACCTAGGCTACGAACATGGTGTGATAAGATCCTTCATTGCAAGCTCGTAGTCCAAATACTTCAGCATGTAATTCTGAAAGGAAGTCGCGCCTTCTCAATGTGTAAAAGGTATGCCTAGAACCAGAAAGTACTTATTACTAGCGCTTTTGATTTCCAGTGCAGCATTTCTGACCGATGAAGATCTGGGAATGAAGGAATTGAAAGAAAAAATAACTTAATTGATAAAAATGTATTGTTTGATTGATGAGTATAAGGAGTTATCATTGGTTAAAAAGAAATTCTTATGTACACCATACAATTGGGTCATGGTCTGGTTCTGTTTGATGTGTGTACGTTTTTCCTCATCAGAATGGTCCATGAGCCAACATGTACTCTCAGTGTATACCATGTAATTTCAGAAGTTTTGGCTGTTTAGGTTATTTCTTAGTTTGGATGTGTAATATTCCATTTACCACAGTTGAATGATGGTGGTGTTCCTTGGCATTCTATCTTATGCCAAGCTAGATTCCTTCGTTCCTAGCCTGAGTATTATGGGATGGGACTTGGGAGGGGCTCCAATTCTCCTCTAAAAATCATATTAAATCACAAATTTTTTTTTAAAAAAAATGACATTAGAGTTTAGGAATTGGAAATTAAGATTTAGGGACTTGTCAAAAAAAAGTTTAGGGTTTAATTTTTAGTATTTAGGGTTTAGAGTTTTGGGGTTTAAAATTTAGTATTTAGAATTTAGAATTTTTTGCTCTCAATATCTACTATTTTCTAACATTATGAACACTAAAATATTTAATCACACATTTTAATTTATGATTTAACATAGTTTTGAGGGGAATTGGAGCTCCAGATCCCAAGCATAATAAGGTTTTTTTTTTGTCATTGATCTTGCACACGTAAGATCCCTCAAATATAGATGTCAGAATGTCAGAGCTATAGACGAAGCATGTCTCATTTCTTTTGCCTTCAATAGTTTGATCCTTTTCTTCCCGTCGGATGGTTGTGCTGTTCGTGGATCACTTTGCGTTCTACCGAAGTCACGAGACCTCAAACTTTTCAGTAGATGCCCAAGGCAAGTTCACAAACAGCTTGGACCCAAAAAAGAAAAAAAAAAGTCCGACACACATCTGTTGGATCCGAGGGAGGATTTATGTTTTGTGCACCAAACAAATTTGGAAAAATCTTAAATGTGTAGTGTTTAGTATAATGAATCCAACAAAACAAAAATCAAAGTCAGTCGTGAATATTTTCAAGGTCTAAAATTGTCATGTAATATATTTGAATTTTGTTTTGAATTGAAAAAAAAATATCGTTGAATTCTTTATGTTAAATATTGCACATATAATGCACATGTCCTCCCCAATCTCTTTTGATAGATCCCTTGGGCAAGTGCAAAAGAAAAGTATCAACTATTGTAATCATAACTTTATAATAAATTAATAATCGTATGGAAGACTTGCTTCTCCAGTACAAAAAAACAATATTGAATACTAATTACCTTATAGGAGTACAAAGAACACTGCCTAGGGGGACCTTTGAATTTTTTTAACATAGAATATGTCAATATGGCACAAAGAATAATAAAATGAATAAGATCTTTAACAGATCAAAGGCCTGCTGAAACTAGTCCATGCAATGTAACAATGCCAATCAAGATATTATGATGATTGATAACAGGCAAAAATTGCACAGGGGATGGTGGGGATTCCATCTTCTGCATGGCTTCAATGGCCATTGCTTCTGGATCAATTGTTCTTGGACTCCTGACATAGAACAAATGGCATCACAGTGTCAGGATTCTCTCTCGCTCTATCACATGGTCAGAAGAGTGCATGGTCAGATAAATATTGATCCTATAGTCCTCAAAAGTGTTGCAACGTTACCATGGTTTGCTAGATAAGACAATAAGAATCAACAAGAAACTTCCAAGCGTAAGAGCAACTAGACATTTCGCAAGCCGCAAAATAATCCAACACTAAACTTTATATGGGTAGTAGCAATCTCACTCCGGCAAGTCGCAATTGATTTTTAGACATTTTGCATGCCCATGCTCATCATGCAGAGAATGATATGCAAAACATCTGAATTTATTAAGTTTCTTTTACCTGTTGCACATCTCTCCCACTGTGAGCTTAAAGATACCTTCCCCACTAGCCTTGAGAGTACGCCGCAAATCACCGTCTGTAAATGTTCCTATCAGATAACGTTCTTCATCTATAACAAGCAGGCAGCCGCATCCTTTACTTGTGAGTTCCACAAGCTGATCCATTATCAAATCTCCTTCCTGGCAAACTGGAAGCTCATCTTGTTTCTTCATAACATCTTTCACCTGTATATCAGATTAGTCATCATCTTCAGAGCCGTTTCCTAATTTCCAGTTCATAAATGTAGGCATAATCATTCAGAGAAGTGCATAACGACAGAAAAGAATCAATTGCTGAAGTAGAATACAACCAAAAGCAAAAGCGCTTTCTTAATTTTAACTTTCTTCATATCCACGCAATGCATTAGTTAAGGCACACCAATACATTAGCATTAGGGCCAATTTACTAAGTAGTGCAACCTGTGACCACCACAATGATCTGCCCTACATCTAATGTGTCCTCCCCTTGCCAACATTATGTTTCAGACAAGCAAAGGGCATGCCCTGCCTACTTGAAAATATTGCCAGGTATTGGATATATTTCAGCATCAACAACTAACTATATCAGCTGCAAATTCTATGACCTATAAACTTCATATCTAATTTCATAACTTTTAGAGAAGTATATCAGTATGTGGTCAACCAATCGACATTCAAAACAACATGCACAACAATAAATCCTCACAAGAGCAATTAAAATATCTCTGCAAACTGCACTACTTGTCAAGACAAAAAAATCTCACATTGTCCGGCTAACCCAACCGAGTGATTTATAAGAAAAGGCCCAGCACCCCTCACATTGTAGACGCATTTTCATGGGCTAAGAACCAATGGCGATGGCCATGAAGAACAAATCCGTGCGGGAACGAACAATATTGAGAATTACAACACTACTTCCGAGAATATTTGTGTCAATTGCTAAACAATGATCGCAACAATCTAAAAAATCCCAATTTTAAACCTACATTATAAAGAGAAATTATGTCTAGATCGATGTGATTAAAGACACAGAGCTACCACAAATAAAGAAGCAATAGATCAAACACATAACACACATGCATTCCTCATAGCATCAATTCCACCAGATTCTGGCACCCACATTATACGAATTCAAAAGAAATCTGACCTTGAAAATGAGACTCTTGCCGATCCTCCCAGCCGGATGATTCGCTGCGTACTCCTCCTTCGTGAGATTCCGGGCTCCCATCATTGCAATGGCAACAGTATCCCCGAACACCATTTGGATAGCCGTGGAAGTCACAGGCGCTAGATCAAATGGGCAAAGCTCCCTCTCGAGAGGCAAATGCACGTTCATATCACAGACAGCAGCGAGGGCACTGCCTTCCACGGAGGTCACAGCGATCAGGTACGCGCCCTTGGCACGAGCGCAGGGAACGAGGCGGAGGAGCTCTTCGGTTGATCCGGACTTGCTAAAGAGTACAACAACATCGCGGTTGGAGACGATGCCGATGTCACCGTGAAGCGCGTCCACAGGGGAGAGAAATGAGGCGCGAATGCCGAGCGACACGAGAGTCTGGGAGATTTTGTTGGCGACGAACCCGGACTTGCCGACTCCGGTGAAGAAGATGGTGCCCCGGGTGTTGAGTAGAGTCCGCGTGAAGGAGAGTGTCTGCGTCCGGTCGAGGTTCTGGAAAAAGTAGTTCAGATGGTTCTGTTGGGATTTGAAGAGGCCGATTAGCGTATTCTCGTCAATTCTGGACTCTTCTTTCGGTGGTGACGGAAATCCCAGCGACGGTGGCAGAGACCCCATTTTGTATATTAGATCTCACACGGAGAGATCTGGCTTTTCGAATCGCCAATGAATTTGATCGTCGCTTATAAAGGCGGGGAGGACGTTTGCTCCGCCGTTAGTTTTCGCGGTAAAATTAGAATGGCCGGATTCCCTGATCGTCCTTGATTAGATTTAGCGCCGTTACATTTCACGTTAACGAAAAAAGGGAAGATTACCGCTGTCGGCGATGTGACCTAGGTGATGATGATATTTCTTCTGGAAAATGCAAGTATTTCTCGCCTGGGCCCTGGGTCATTGCACTAGTGTCATTGTCTTGGGCCCAATTTGTAATTGTTTCATGGGCTTTTGTATGGCAAATGGGCGGCCTTCACATGTAACAATGTGGGCTTAGTTGGACCCTTTCGTTTGAAAAGCAAATATAAGGGAACTACTCTTTTGCCTAATTGCGTGGGCTAACGTTCACAATTTTTGTTGGGCTACTTAAGAGGCTGATGATACGCCTAAGAAATGGGCCACACATAATACCTGTAACAAACTAACACGTCACATGATGGGCTACTTAAGAGGCCCAACCTCTTTTTGGTCTAACTTAAAGAACCAACCTTACCTGCTGAGATCCAATTAAGACTAATATCTTATGTCGAATTGGCGATACAACCAAATATTATAATATAAGTAAAGATCTTACACCCCTTAGGATGCGTTTTCTAGGCCTACGAATCAATGACGACGTTACATAATGAACAAATCCGTACGAACCTGTGGGCACAGCGGATAATATCCTTGAGAGCGGATATTTTCAACACAATTCACGAACCAAAATGATGTATTCATAATTTTGATATACAAAATAGTTCCCACACTTCTCCTCATGTCACCTAGATTATGAACAATTATGGACATGTAGTACTTCCGATTCACGAAATCTCCAAGATCAAGGTGGCAGATTGTGAGCACGTGACATACATCACTTCTTGCATGGGCAGTACGGCACAAGCCTTTTGAATACAAAAAATTAAAACAGCAGATAATAATTTCATTTTTTAAGGTTGTTTAGGCACCCTATGTGTGTTTCTGGGACACTGTTTAAAAATTCTGTCTCGACAAATCGGGTAGAATCTATGTTAGCAATTTAGGGAATACTCCTTCTCTCTTCTCTAATTTATTAATAGACAAGGCTTTATTAGTATTAAGATAATCTCTTGAAAACGCTTGCATCAACACTTCACATGTCTGTACTCTGTACTATATATATATATATATACCCAAAAAAGAAAATGCGGTCAGGTTTGTCTCTCCTGCCCGCTTGGACTCTGATTAGGATAATTGTCACCTTGAAATGGCAAATTTAACCACAATATTAGACTACCAAAACAGTTTTATTTTTTAAAAAAAATTTACAGAGAACGATACACCAGGTGTAACCGCAAACCCTTCACATTAATAATATTTTATCCATTTTGGGTCTGTTCATACTTACCCGTACGGCTTTCTCTTCTTACTTTTTTCAAAAAAAATTGAGTGAATCTTATTAAATAGAGGGATGAAGGACAATACAGACCAACTTCTAGAAAAGAGGCGAATTACAACCCAACTACCAAACCCAAATCATAAGAAACCCAATCAAAACCCAAATAAGATGTGGAACCCATCTCCAACACAAAGACAGAAACTTGACAACAATCTGCAATCATATTAGGAAAAACCCAACCTAAGCCCAAATAAGAGAAGAAGCCCACGAAAAGCATTTGTCACTAGTTTGAAAGTTTAGCATATTATATTATGTACTTCACATCTTCTTTTGGGTGATGTGAAACAAGAGACATAGCTCCCATTACCACTTGATAGCTCGCCCATCACCACCACGCTTGACACTGTAGAGGTTTTTGGTCCTATCCATTCAAGCTGCGTGCTACAATGGGCTTGCCTTTTATGATAGCCAAATTGAATCTAAATTCGGGAAGCTGATAACCAGTTGTAAAAGTTGCACTCATGCCTTATTTATAAGGCCAAACTCACATCTTACCACTAACAAGGCCTTTTCTTAGGCTCATGTGAGTTGGGTCTAACCCACTTGTTTGGGCTTAAGGAGAAATAAACCGTGCGGGTCCTCGATGTATCTACAGGAACTGGACAATCTAAAGCGAACAATATTATTAGTGTGTATGGGGTATGGATTTACAACATCAGTTGGACTACCAAAACACTCCCACTTATTTTGCTTTGCCTTGATATGTTTGTTTCAGTACTGGATTTCCTTTCTGGTTGGTTTTTCAGACTAAATTAAGGTTGAGGTGCAGTGCTGCTTTGAGAAATTTAGTCACACACGGTGGCCCATGAAACTTTTGTCTTTGTCTGAGATATTTTGTATAGTAATAGTAGGGTCAACATGTCGATTTTAGTCTAACAAAAGTGTACGGACGAACCACTAATTGTGCATCTCAACAGGCCCCCACTATCTCATCCCTTCATTATTGATTGTTTGAATAGATCAAGGAAAATAGGGGTGTATATATATATATATAAATTTTCACTTAAAAATTTAATGTAAGAATGTAAAATAAATATTATTTTTTAATGGTGTGAATTAATGAGATAAGAAATGGAGTTCATTGTTTTAAGTCTCACATGTTTTAAATCAATGGTGTAAATATAGACCCTTATCTTACACTTTTACATTCAACTTTTATATGATAATTCCTTATATATAGAAATTCTCATATATACACACACATACTGTTTTGATTGGTTGCATTATGAAACTATAAGGCTACTCTACTTTGTAGAGTGATAATGCATTCTATTTATAGGAGAAGAATCAAACATAACAATCACACAAGTCAAGCAACAACTCTGGAAATTAAACCATCTTTATATATACATATATACACACACACATACCGTTTTGATTGGTTGCATTATGAAACTATAAGGCTACTCTAATTTGTAGAGTGATAATGCATTCTATTTAGTAGAAGAGTCAACCATAACAATTAAACAAGTCAAGCAACAACTCTAGAAATTAAACCATCGTTAGTTTGAAAACAAGAGTGAAACTTATAAAGAGAGACGTGCCACGTTGGATGAGAATGTTATAAATCGAATACTCGTGATGACTCCGCATGCAATTTGAAGAGAAATTGTCCGAGCCTAAGGCCTAGTAGCTTTTATTCTTAAGAAGGCACTCTTGATCGAGAGATATTGAATCTTTAGTCCCACGACTTTGAGATCATAAACATAAATCCATCATTAATTATTTACTTAAGTTGGAAGTGAAACTTGAATAATATTCAAGAAAGAAAGAGTGGTGTGTGATTTTTTCTTAATTAAAAAAATGTATTTATTCATGAATTGATTAAACGAAGAATCTTCATCGGCCAAAAAAGGCCATTCATAGTTAATTGGGACGTTGATGCTGGGACAAAGATGGAGGAGATGGTTTTTAATTTTTACCCTACAAGGTGCTTTTGGCATTGCCTAATTATTGATGGATACAAAGAGTATTTACCACTTAAAGTGAAATTCAACACGCTTTGGATTATTTGTCAAACTTATCATCTTCTCAAATCACATCAAACTTATCACGTCGTCAAGTGATTTAAAATGTCACATTTTCTATGAAAAACTTGTAAGATAATTAGTGACATTTCACTTGTCAAACTTATCAGGTCATCAAGTGATTTAAAATGTCACATTTTCTATGAAAAACTTTTAAGATAATAAGTGACATTTCACTTGATATCAGGTAATCACATGAATGAAATTCGAGGAGTTTTGACTCAACGGTGGTTTAGCACAACTGCTTCAAATTCTCTTAACATATTCTTTAAAATACATATAAAATGTCAATGTTCTCTATTTTACATATTACATATCCAACTAACACTTCATCAAATTATATATCATATTCTATACTTCATTAAACCAATGATTCTCTCTCTCTTTATTTTATCATGAAAGAGAATGAGAGGAGAGAGAGAGTGTGAGACGGGTATTATTATTTTACTTATAGGTAATTAAATAGTGATTATTTAAATGTAGGGAATCATTGTAACAGTTACCTAAAATATAACGATAATCTGATGTACAGGTATTTATGACTAGTTCTCTATATATGTTAGGGATGGCAAAAAAAACCGATCCGAGCATTATCCATAGGATAACCGATCCATTTAAAACCCGAAAACCGATCCTATAGGGTTTGAAAACGGTTTTGGTTTTGATTTTCAAACCCGTTATGATTTAGGGTCGGGTTTGGTTTTTGATGCCGGATTTAGGGTACCCGAACCATTTAATTAAAAAGGTAAATTATAATAATGACATTATAAATCATCTTTATAAAAGTATATTATTAGGATGTTAAATTTTAACATGATCAAGTATGTTAAATAAAATAATATAATAGAATTATATATTATACATTCAAACTATAATAACATGATAAGTCATATTATGTTTTAAGAAATTGAATCATACATTTATAGAAAAGTTAAAAAAATTAAAAAGTTAAATGGTAAACGGGTACCCGATGGTAAACGGTTATGGAATGGTTTCGGTTTTGGAAATTTAAAAGGTTTTTTAAACGGTTTTGGAAAGGTTTTGGTATTAGATACCTTAAATGGAAACGGTTTTGATATTCACTAATTGGAAGGGTACCCGACCTGTTGCCATCCCTAATATATGTTATCTAAAATAGAGAAAGAACTATATTTAGGTAATATGGTGTTGATATTATTATATTTTAAAAATTAAATAGAGTAAATGTCAAGCTAGTGATCACATGAATGAACTTGAAGAAGTTCTTGGCTTAACGGTATTAAAATGTGGATAGAGTAAATCTCAAGTTTGTTTATTTTACATTGATGATGTGTAAAATTGGATTGGCTCTCTCACTTCTCAATTATTCGACTGTTTGGTTTTGCTGACATATCAGATGATCGAACTAGATATCAAGATGTAGTTGTTATGTTACTGCATAAGAAGAAACTTAAACTTTGGGATTACCGAGATGTACCTCAGGGAGATGCTTCAGCTCAAGTAGGCTCGTTTAGTAGTAAGGCCATTGAGATTGCTCGATGCTTTGAGCTCCTTTTTTAGCTAGTAAACGAAAGTAAAATTGTGAGAGGGAGAGGGATTTACTTGAATGGAAATCTCCCTTTATATAAATTTGGAATAATTGATTGTCCTTAATTCATGAGGGTGAGATATCTAAGGGTGAATCCCTTCTTAAGTCCCTTCTTGTCCGGTGACAGTTACACCTCGGTACCCCTAGGTCTTTTGGTCACCTGAGATTCACGAAGTTAGGCTCTACGAATGAGTTGTAGACAAGGTGACATCTTGTATGCCAAGATGCTCCCCAACCCGATCAAGTTCTCTCTTGTCATCGGACTGACATGTGTCATCATCTCATTAGAGGGGGTAAATTTGATATCATCACACGCTCTTAATAATAGTTAAATAAATATTTTATCAAAAAAAAAGTTAGAAATGAGTTTAAAGGGTATTACGGTCAACACAAGAAAATGTAAGAACTGTCATTCAATGTTGCAGTACTACAGGTTATATGAACAATACCATTTTTCTATATATATATACACACACATATATATACACACACATGTATATTCCCTTAAATTTCACTCCTTACTGTTTATTGAAACTTTTTGATGTCCCCATCTTAACCTACCGCAGCCAGGCTAAGCCCAACACTTACTATTCCCATATACTACCAAGAAAATAATTAATAAATGGTAGGGTTAACGGTGTCCTAAGAACATTTGTTAAGGATTGATTATAGCATATTATACTCTGTCATGCGTTGATGAACACCGTTTCATATGGTTTTTAAAACTTAAAATAAGTGTATTTTTCATTATCTAATGCACGTTTTTCATCATTATCTAGTATGCAATGACATTCATTAATATTTTCCATTAATAAACCATAACTATTCAATAATAACAAAAACCCATTAACCTCTAAGAACATAGATGTTCCACCTTTTTTAGGAAAAAACCCAATCATTCTATTAACATTTTCAGGAACACACAAAGGCAGATTTCTTATTATAACCCTCTCTCTCTCTTCTCTCTCTCCCCTAGTACTACTGCTCAAATAAAGGAACAAATTTCAGAGGAAGAGTCCTCTCATCCTCTCCCATCAATCCCTTCTTCCACCATTTTCAATTTCTTCAAAAAAAAATGGAAATTCTCTGATATATCTATCAATCTCCAGTACTACACCTCTGTAGTAGTAAAAAGTACTTGCTTCTTTTCTTTCCTTTTGTCGTTTCTTTGTGGTTTAAACAAAGTTGAAAAACCCTAGAACAAGCCAGAAAGAGAAATCATCGTCATGGATTCAATCCCAGATATGGACATCACAGTCACCACCACCACAACACCACCAGCCACGTCATCATCGGCGACGTCGTCGCAATCAAGCAGCCGTTACGAGAACCAGAAGCGTCGGGACTGGAACACGTTCGGACAGTACTTGAACAACCACCGGCCACCGCTGTCCCTCTCTCGCTGCAGCGGGGCCCACGTCCTGGAATTCCTCCGGTACCTTGACCAATTCGGGAAGACTAAAGTGCATACTCCGATTTGCCCTTTTTACGGGCACCCGAACCCTCCTGCCCCTTGCCCTTGCCCTCTCAGGCAGGCGTGGGGCAGCCTCGACGCCCTCATCGGCCGTCTCCGAGCCGCGTTCGAGGAGAACGGAGGGAAGCCTGAGGCCAATCCATTTGGGGCTCGTGCTGTGAGGCTTTATCTTCGCGAGGTTCGGGACTTGCAGTCGAAAGCCAGAGGGATTAGTTACGAGAAAAAGAAGCGTAAGCGTCCACCGCAGCCACTGCCTTCCACACTGCTTCAACAACAACAACAGCAACTTCATGCTCTGCAGTCACCTCCTCCAGGTGCAAGTGCCTGATTTGGTAATTTCAAAACAAAATCGCAAATATGTATGGTAATCTAGGGTTTCCTGGCCAGGCTATTAAGTGGGCATGTTGAGTTGGGAAATTCTCGGTTACTAACAAAAAAAAATAGGTATTGCTAGCTACTTCTTCTTTTTTCCCTTTATTAATTATGGTTATTTCAATTTATAGTTAATGTTTAATATGTATGGTAATATAGGGTTTCCTTATCCGGCTCCGGCTGTCTGGTGACATATCGGGTTGGGGAATTTTCAGTTACCAAAAAAATAATCTAGGGTTGCTTATTATTGTGCATTTTGTTTGGTACAGGAGAAGCAATGGTTAATTAGATCTGGAGGTGGGGGACTGAATCTATTCACTGGTAGTAGACTACAAGTAGTGATAGTGAAAACTCAGTATGTTTTATGGTTTTATGTGAAATACTGAATGAGAGAGCAACTGATTATATTGCTCATCAATCAAAATATATATCATGTACTTGGAGCTTTTTATTATTATTATTATTGTTTTGTTTTGTTTTGTTTTTCTGTTGGCAGTTTTGAAAGCTTTGAAAGACTATACATATAAATCATGTCAGATAGTGTGTCGAGCACTAATAATTAATGGTTGGGTTGCAGATGGGTGCTCAGTTTTTCTCCTTTCATTTCATTTCTGACTTGTCTTACACCTTACTGGGTTATTACTACTTTTACTGCTTTTATTTACTGTCTCTCTGAAATATATAGTATGGTTTATTTTGTTGTATCAGGAAAAAAAATAATCATATCTCATGATTAATTAGTACTTGTGGTGAATAAAGTGTGTTGCAATTCTTGGATCAAAACAAAGTTTATCATTTTTGGGAATTTTGATTTAGTGTTACTGTTGTCATTTCATTTGATTTAGATTGGAAAATGGCTGACAGTAGTGCAATTTCCTTACACTAAACAGTTCATTGTTTGCCTGTTTGTTTTTGTTTGATTTCATGTGTTTTGGAAATACTTGCACTTAATTTAACAGCTTTTACAGTATATATATATATCATCTGCCATTTCACTTATTTGTCATATTATGTACCAGATTTTCCAGATAAAGAAAGAAAGAAATCACTGGTAACTGATCATATTAGGAACACAGTAGAATCTAGTTAGATCTCCAATCAAGTTAAATAATATATATATGTAATTAGGAGGAAAAGACAAAAAAGATTACACCAAATCTTGCCATTATTTATGTTTGGTAATGAGTGCATATTTGTGTGGTATAAGGTATCTTAGGCAAGACATGTATACCTAATGTGAAGCTAGATTTGATCATCGTAAGCCATGCATGGGACACTGATATGTGAGGGTCTTTATCTTGTAAGAAATAGTTCCCATATATTTGTGTGTGTGTGTGTGGGTTTTTTTTATGTAATTTGGAAAATAAGTTCAAAATTGTTAATGGTTGCTAGATAACCTTCTTTGACTTTCCTTTCCTTTGAAGTTGGAAGTGTAGAGGAATATCTATTACTTTTTGTGGTTGATTAGTGTTATATAAGAATATTGTATCATATGATATTGATTGACAAAGTTTGAATTTAAAATTAAAATTGAGTGTGTATATATATATATGCATTTCTCATGGCTAGTCAGCTCAATAAAGTTAGTTATAAGTTGTCTTTTAAACTTAACTTCTTCTTCTTCTTTTATTGTTCAAGGTCATGCATTCTTGCTTGCTTTCTTTTGTTCAAGGTGCAAGATTATTGAAATTTTTTCCATCTTAATTTATATTTTGGAGTGTGTTTATATATAGTGATAGGAAATTAGTTAATTTGCCATTAATTAATGAGTAATTTATTATTTTGCTAGCTCCATGAAAATTTTTGATTGGTGAGAGAGAGCTGAAAAAAAGACCTAAACATATGTGTGCAGCTTGAATGCTTGATGTAGTTGAAGTCAGTGTCTCCTTGTTTGTTGTCTGAAACATCGGATACCTCATACTTTTCTTTTAATTTCCTGAAGACGGATTAGTTGGATTTGGGATTAGCAGTAAAACTCTTGGGATACACCGACATTGATGTGTGTAGGTATACATGAATGTATATGTATGTATATCCGCGAACGTATGTATTCGTGTATGCATACACTCATTTGGGTTATACAGATGTTATATATATATATATATATATATAGTGGGTCATGCATGGCTTCTTGACCATTACACACATCTCGCAGCGTATGGTTGGTCGTCCGACAGGAGTATGGAGAGATGGACCTAGGGTTCTTTGTATGGTTAGTGAAATCAACAGCGTACAGAATCTAACTAAAAGAAGTAAAGAGTGTAAGACTGATAGCTTAATTAAGATCGATCATCGAGCTTCTCCTTCACTGATAATATCATTACCCACTAAATTAGTGCGTCTCCATCGATAAATTTTTTCTTCCATTGATGAGTTTTCAAGAACTGGTTACATTACTGTTAAACAAAGTTGCTACAATCTCTGCCACGCATTGCCATTGAAGGGTTTGGGCTGGTGTCTGGTCTTTTCCCCTACTTTACCGGGAAAGTTTTGCGAAAACCGATGTTAATATATGTGGCTGGAACAAGCAGAATATTCTACTATTCACCTTTTAGATTTATAACCTATAATAAAATAAAATAAAATTCCTCTCTCTCTTTCTGTCTCTCTGTCTCATCGTGAATTCAGAAATTTTGTTGTAATTAATTAAACTGTTTGAGCGTTGACTAAATTATTTGAGGGATAGGGCAAAAGGGCTTCAATTCTTAACAATAATTTCCTCTCAAAAATATGTTTAAAATCATTTTTTAAAATTTAAAATTGTGTTATAGAATATTTTAGTGTTCTTAATGTTCGAATATAATAGATTTTGAAAAAAAAAATCTAAACTATAAACTTTAAATCCTAAAAATATTTTGGGTAACCGAAATTCTCAGTCCAACATGTCCACCGAACAATTTGATCAGATCTAAACTCAAACCTAGCCCCTCCATGCTAGCAATCACTAAGATCGGGTGAAAATCATGTGAGGAGAATGAGGCCAATAAGCCTCTCATGGGCAAAGGAAATAACGTCGAAACTGTTGGGCATCAGAGTTATCATAGTCAATTTTACATTCCGTTCAAAACTTCTCTGTTTTCTTTATTCTAAATCCTAAATAATAAACACTAAAATCTAAATCTTAAATTTAAAATTCTAAACTCTAAATACTAAATACTAATTAATCATAACTCCTAAATGATATTATATCATTTTAAAAATATATATATGATTTAACATAATTTTTGAAGGTATTGTAACGAAAATTATAGCTAAGAATTGGAATCCCTAAGTTCCCAACTCTTTATATGTGGGTTGAAATATAATAACAGGTACATCAAAATTGATGTGAACCAATTTGTGCTTTTTACGTCAAAATACATAGTGACCCTACAATTATCAATGCTGCTGATGCATGGCGGCAATTTGTCAACATTATTATTCCTAATTGGCCAATTAAGACTGATTTTTATGCTCTACGAGCATAAAATTGAGCGATTTAATCTCAATCGCCTGTATTTAAGCTTTACGAGTCAAAATAAAATTTGACAATTCCAGTACTTTCCCAATCTTTACAAATTGACCAGAGAGATTCATCACTAAGTTATCAACCACTGATGCAATTAAGTGGTTGGTCACTAATACATATACATAAATGTAGCGAAATCTGTTCTCCTTTGTGGCTAAAAGAAAGGAATCGCTATAACATCACTTTCCCATCAAAAAAATAAGCTCTCCACATACACTAATTTCTTCTTTCATCCGGTGATGTTATGAATTCTTGACTTTAATAATCAGGATGTTTTACTTGTCATGCTGACAATACATGAGAAAATAGTAAATGAAAATAACTTTTTGTCCATTTATATTTCGACAACTTAATATGAAAAGTGAAAACTGATTTTCATCTCAAAAATCCATGTAGAGTTTGTGTAATAATGAGAAATTATTCAATGGTTCTGACACACCATATTATATGTTGATCTAATGCAGCAAAATAATGAGATAGTGTCAATTCACATGCGTTAGTGCATTTTTTAAATTTTAATTATAAACTACTTATCTCCATTCTAAATTAGTTATGGTATACTCTAACAACATATAAGAGCATCCACAATTACTGAGAGCTCTTGTGCCCACCCTCCATATTTCTCAAAACTAATGTTTTTTTGATAATATCAATTGTTTGATAATGTCACACCCACAATGACAAACAATCTCAAGAACTCCAAATCCTTCATATTTACCCTCTTTGAGTTAGTTTTTAAGTAAGTGTTTCAAGTTCTTGGTAAATCTATTTTGAAGAGCCCGGTGGGACTATCGTAATTTCTCGTGTAATAATATCATTTACTCGTACGAGAATCCCGCATTCCGCGGTCAATTAGATTAGACGTTGGATTTGAGTAAAACGAAAACAAAAGCATTTCCAATATTTATAAAAAGAGTGGGACCCATATGACCCACTAGCCCTCTCCAGCCCCACGTGCGCACCTGTCACCGATGTCGGCTACAGTTTTCCCTCGACAGTTCAAACGCATGAGACTCCTACACGTGTACTCTTACGGGCATCTTGCCTACCGTGTCTCGGTGAGCGTTACCTGTACTTGATCTCCGTCCCCAGTTATTTATTTAGTGGGTCCCATATCCATCCGATTTTAGCCGTTGGATTCTAATAATTCGTACGGACAATTATCGGCCGGGACTGAGAAGGAATTTTCAAATTAGCTTTTTTTAATATATATTTATACGACTTTTTTTATGATGAAAATAAAATAAAAATAGATGGCAGGTCTTGTCACTTCAAATGAACTGTTGTTTTGCAAGAAAAGAAATCTGAGATTCTTTTAGGCCCCACTAGATAGGCAAAAGTTTCAAAGAAATTCGGTGGGAGAAAAGACCATTATCGGTGGAGATTTATCATTAGTGCATGTTAAAATTCCAACCTATATGAGATTTATTAATCATTTACTATCCATAATTGATAAGAGCATCCACAATGGGATGATTTTGAAGTACTTGATATGATACTTTCTTGATAAGTTAAGTGCTAGATGTTCACAATGGATATAATGGAGTGTATTTTAAGTACTTGAAATGTTACTTTTTTGATAAGTATAGCGCTACATGCACACAATGGGTGAAAAATGACGCTTGAAAATTTAGTTGTGGAAAAATGATACTTGAGAGTTGGAGTATGTATATAGTTGATGAATAGTGAAGAGAGAGATGATAAAAAGGAAGAAAGAGGTGATGAAAAAGAAGAGAGAGATGATAAAAAGGAAGAAAGAGAAGATGAAAAGGAAGAGAGAGATATGAAAAGGAAGAAAGAGATGATAAAAAGGAAGAGAGAGAAAATAGAGAAAGTGAGTATGGAGTGTTGGAATGTATGAAGTGTTGATGAATAGTGTATATTGTGAGATTTAATCATCCAATTAAATTGTGCCACGTAGGATAAAGGAGGAGAGAGAGAATAATTTTGAAGTGCTTGATATTTCAAGCATCACTGTGGATGCTCTAACCACACATAATCACGATTAGCTCATATGAGACTTTTATGCATAATATCTCACAGAGGTCTCGAGTTCGAGCCTCCACATCCCTTTGTATTAAAAAAATAATTAATAACCACAACTTTTTCTTAATTACAGTGGATCTAGAAACCTGACTTTTACAGTGTCAATTTAGTCCGCCCAACTCCCAAGGTATTACGCACTTTAATCCGCCCAACTCCCAAGATATTGCGCACTTTAGATCCTATTCGAACCACTAGGAAATAATCTTGTCTCTCTCATTCGAATTCAAAATCTTTTTAGTTTGGGAGAGCAAGTGGCCAGCCAACTTATTTGGATGTGGAAATCGAGCTTTCTTATCTTGATATTTCAATCCAACTAAGATATTGAGTGTTTTAGAGCTTCATCATCACGTATTTATTTCATAAAATAATTTCTTCTCATCCAGTCGAACTCATAACATGTTTAGTTTGACGGAATGAATATCCAAATGACGAGCAAGCCTGGATGTAGATAATTGTGTGGTTGATATATGGTTGGATACATATAATTGGAATATATATATATCCCCTTTAATGGGCCAAAAATAGCGAATGTGAAAGAACTGTATATTATGTTGTTGGTCTCATTTTCACCCAATTAAAACTAACTTCAATTCCGACACACTCGTTGTTATATATTAGTATGGTTTAATAATTACATTGAATTTCGGCCCAAGACTTAACTAGTATATAAGGTTTACGAGTATTATATTTGGCCCGTGAGTTTATCATTGGGATAGTCTGATGGACTGTACTTTCAATGAGTTCCCTTGTTATTAAAAAAGAGAGGGGGTGTTTCCAATTTCTCAAAGAGAGAGTTTCCCATCCAATGGATGCCATTTTCAGACGCTAAGCAAAGGGTGCCCGGGACCTGCTGTAATAAAATTACAACAGGTCCCGCTATAATGCCCTTTATGGGTCATAAAAAAATTTATTTTTATTTTTAAAAATCATAAATATATAGTATTTTTCATAACGAATCCAACGGTATATTTTTTGTTTGAAACAAAAATCAAATTCATCGTGATCAAAACATCGAATATTTTAAGTTTATATTCGATGGTCTAGAATTGTCGTGTCTTTTTCATGTTGAATTTGATTTTTGTTTCTAACAAAAAAATATATCGTTGTGTTCGTTACAATGAACATTACATACTTATGATTTTTAAAAATAAAAATAAAAAATTTTAATGCCCAAAAGGACATTCCAATGGGACCTGCTGTAATAAAATTACAGCAGGTCCCGGGCTTCCCTAAGCAGACCGCTCCATCCCTTAAAGAGAGATGATGTAGGGGGTCCTTGCTAGTGCAAGCTATATATCTACCTACCTCTCTTCTGGATTGTTTCTATTGTGGACATTATTATCAGTTTTTGCATGTTTAGATGGGGGCCTTCCATTGCAAGTCTGCGACACGTAGGTGTATGTGATATATATATATATATATATATATGATATGATGTTTCTTATTAGGGTAGTCTTGGTGTCACTACTCACTATAACATTAATGTAATCTCTGGTTATGTACTCTTTACGTACAATTATTGCCAGTATTTCTTCTTCTTTCCAATCCAATGACTTCCAATTTTAAGTTTTCTGATTCAGTGCCCGTGCGCGCCAGACTATCACAATCACACAAGTTAAAAGTTGTAAGCACATGCAGTACTAAATATGATACCTCCCTATGTATGTATAGACCTCTAAGTAGCACTCCCTTAAGAAAAGTGTCATGAGATTAAGGTTTGTACCGGATGAGGCCCCCCCTCCAGTGGATAAACAGATTGACTCCTGTGATTAAAATTATAAGATCAATGATAATGAATGACGTTCGATTTTTTTATTAAATTCAAAATATTATTATGTGAATTTCATACACAGATTGAACATCTCTGCCATTAAAATTACACTGCAGGCAGGGACCTTAACCCGCTTTGTGTCCAGTCCCGTACATGGATTTGACTTGAAATTTGGGTCGTTTTTGATGATGATAGGTCACATCCCCAAAAGCAGTTCGACAATGAGAGCTCATTTTAACTTGTCTTCTTCTACTATAAACAGGGAGAAGGGACGTGCATGTAAATAGAATTGGGGTGCACCTATACACGTGTGGCTATAACAATAGAGTCTGGTCAGCATTAGATGTGCCTTTAATACCTGTCCCAAAGGTCAAGTAGATAAGACGAGAGTTTGTCTCACGTTCATGTGTTTTTTTGGCTATGGATTCAGCTGCCGATATCTCTGTTATCCCAATTGAGCCCACGAATGCATTTATAAATTCTATGTGTCAAACTTAATAACTGAAATAATTGGGATATCAAACTGTTGGGATGTTTTTATTGTTTTATCATTTTCGTTCCGCAAAAATATTATTTAGCTTAGAAATATATGTCAAGAGGTTGCGATATGATTACTAGGTCCATTCCGTTAAGATTAGGCCCTCCTATAACTTGGGCCAGACCGGTAAAACGTCCATGATTGCAGACCTGGGCCGGAGCCTGTGTAAGTTCGAACGTTTTACCTCTCTAACACATTAACGGGATGCAGTCAGTCCAATGGGCTACCCGGCCGGCTGCAGCCCATTTAGAAAGTGCAATTGACGAGACTGTAGAGAATGAAAACAAGAATGGAGTCACTCGAGTGGACTGGCAACAAAGGGTCTACGAAAGCAGCTACAACATAGCATATAAACTGCCATTGCAATCCATAGTAGAGGAATCAACTTCTTCAGGGAAGAAATTCCTACCCAGCACACTCACTAACACTCCCCGTCCTCTCCGGAAAACTGAAAAAAAAAGTTTCAGTGCACTCAAGAGATTCTCTAAAATACATAAAAATACATGAAGCTGGCAAAAATTAATTCCGAATTGATTTCACCAGCAAATAAAGAAACATCACAAATCCAGAAGCATGTTGAATAATGAAAACAACAGATCCTCAATCAAACAAACAGCTAGTGTCTCGAAACGGCAAAATTTGTCGAGTCTCTGCAACGGTTTGAAGCCTAAACAAGTACATTAAGTCTAAATAGATAATAAAGGAAATGAACTATGCAAAAACAATAAGTGGTCTCTAATTAAATGAACTCTCTCGTAAAACTTATCCTGCACCAGTAATCTGACAGAGATTCAGCCCAGCAGCTCCAACAAATCACCTTTCTTCATCTTTGAATACCCTTTTATACCGCGAGATTTGGCCAGTGCCCTAAGTTCAGGTAATTTCAGAGCGCTCAAATCTTTCCAATCCTGTTTCTCCCCAGCCTCATCCTCATCCCCATCAGCAACGTCCAACTCATCCTCGGCTAACTCATCAAACACATCCCCGCCTGGAAAAGCTGACCTGGACTCGGGCTCAGTTTCTATCTCCGGTTCTGGCTCTGATTCAGGGTCATATATAGGCTCAGGCTGTATCTCAAAGAGATCCTTTTTTATTTCCATGGCTTGTGTTGTAGAATTGAGGGTGTCCTCACTGGGATAAATGGGCTCGTATTTCACTTGAGGGACTGGAGACTTGCGCCTAAAAATCGATCGTGGCCTAGTTGGAGAAGCGGCATTGGATTTTGGGTCCTCACTTTCAATTTTGCTCGTAGAACTAAAGAAACTTCTGCTTTTGTCTTCATTGAATGCACTTTGTTCTGGCTGATCCAAATTAAAATCTTCACTGCTGCCACTTCTGCCTTTTCTCTTAGCTTGCTCGCTCGAGTGTTTCCTCAGAAGCTTCAGAAGAGAGTTCACAGTTTCACTCTCTTTACCTTGTGTTTG
Source organism: Tripterygium wilfordii (assembly GCF_013401445.1). Taxonomy (NCBI): domain Eukaryota; kingdom Viridiplantae; phylum Streptophyta; class Magnoliopsida; order Celastrales; family Celastraceae; genus Tripterygium; species Tripterygium wilfordii. Next base: position 10,286,819 of record NC_052241.1, read on the forward strand.
AATGGCTTCAATCTTCTTCTTTTCTTTTACTGCAGTTCTTTCCCGGAGCTGTGCCTGGACCTTCCTGAATAGCTCAACAATCTCCTTCTCCCTAGGTCCAGGGACTGTAGTGGCTTGGGACTTTGAATTATTGGAAAGGGCAAGTAATGGCCCATTCCTTGAAGATAACAGCTCAGATTCGTCAAGGTTCCCAAAGCTGTCCCCGTCCCTCTCTTCGTTTTGCCAGTTTCTGTTTCTGGAGTATCCACCTTTGTTTGGTCTCGAGAAATCTGGATTTCTCCTAGCTTTACACACAAATAATCCCCCACTAGAAGCACATTTCAGAGATCCATATTTCACCTGCGAATGGTTTATACTGTTGCCCTGAAAGGTACAAGTAGATAAGGAAACTACTCTTCCTGATACTCCCAAACAAGGGAGACATTTGCCATCTGATGGTCTATAACCTATAGGAGCAAAAATTTATAAGATTAATGAATGACAAACCACAATATGTGAAGCAGAGCACTTTCAATAAAAGCTCCTAGGTTGCCAAAATCTCATTCAATTTCTTTTGTAAGAAACTACTGCATGACCAAACTATCATTGGGTTCTTTCCTTAAGGAGTTGAAATGATAAAATAGCTGTTGACAAATATATTACATGAGCTAGAATATAATTATATAATAGTTAAAATGAAGTGGTATACAAAGGTCATTGAATAGAAGGTAGATTACACATGATACATAAAATGTCTTTTAACAAACAATCTCAACCTCAAATCATATAATGCAAATCCCACACGCAACATATATCTCTCAGACTTACAACACGAGTAAAAGCGGTAATAATGCAATATATTTGCTTCTGCCGTCCAAGGGTCATTCATAAACCATGACAGTCAAATCTCGAACTACTCGTACCAAAGGACCATTGAGACTACATTAGCGAGTTTAAGCATCCAATTATACCTCTATCTCTTCTAGAAGTATACTTTCTCTTGACAAAAACTGTATGATACATGAATCATAACAGGGAAAGTATTGGAATAGTGTGTTAATCCTGATCAACGTTTTACATATCAAAAGAGTTGGTGGAGACACAGAATTAACAAGATGAAGTGAAGGGTTAAAATATATTCAGCCCAAGAAACCTCATTTAAGCATGCTAGCGGTGGATCATCAATATGTACCCAAAGTAACAGAATGCGAACTTTATTTGTCATAGAAGTAAAATGAGAGAACTACGTGACTCAGTATAATATGGCAGGAAAAAAGAATGGGTCAAATTCAAAAAGCGACTCTTGAAACCCCATTCTCCAATAGTCAAAAGAAGTAAGTGATACAAAATTTGGAACCAATTAACCTACCAACCAAAAAGCAGCTGCAGGAAGAAAAATAAAGGGAAGCATCGGAAATTCTACTCATAAATTGTCAAATATAAGGATCCCAGAAGTGACAATAGAATAACTCAATACCCAGGTAGTCATGTTAGGTCTGGAATTTCAAAAGAAGCAAGCAATACAGAATTCGGAACCAATTAACCTGACAACCAAAAAGCAGCTGCAGAAAGAAAAAAAATAAAGGGAAGCATCGGGAATCCTACTCATAAATTGTCAAAGATAAGGATCCCAGAAGTGAAAATAGAATAACTCAATACTCAGGTAGTCATGTTAGGTCTGGACTTTCAAAAGAAGCAAGCAATACAGAATTCGGAACCAATTAACCTGCCAACCAAAAAGCAGCTGCAGAAAGACAAAAATAAAGGGAAGCATCGGGAATTCTACTCATAAATTGTCAAAGATAAGGATCTCAGAAGTGAAAATAGAATAACTCAATACTCAGATAGTCAGGTTAGGTCTGGAATTTCAAGCTGACATTTAACAATTCAAGATTGCTCCAGAACCACCCGTTTGCGGCCACAAAATTCAAAAATAATTTTGTCAAATAGTTGGACGGCAAAGCTCAGCTATACATTAGAAATTGAAGAGAAGGTCTAAATCCCAACGGATATTGAAAGCAAACGTCGAATTCGATACCATTTCCAAAGTAAACAACATTCATGCATAAATAGTCAGAAATCAAAAGCAAAATCCTTGCTTCTCTTTACAACAGTGCCTCGAGAACCAAGCGCAACGTAGAGAAGAAGGAGAAGAAAGCGCAAGAAGTTGAGGAGTGAAGAAGGTAGAACGCACCTGGTATGCTCTTAGCGATGAGATGAACTGCGTGCGACATAGCTTAAAACCCTGCGAGTCTCTTCTCTAGTCTAATGGCGGTTTCGCATTTTTCTGAGGAGTTTTTCTCCTTTCCTCTAAATTTTATTTCGTAAAAGGTTTTTTGGATATTAAATATTATATATATTTAGCTGGATCTGAAATCGGGCTCCTTCCTGGATTGAACTGGCCTTATCATACGGCCCAAATCTAGGTTCGTTGGGCCTTTACGAAAACAGAAGCATCTTAACTTCCCTTAAACCTGGAACTTGGGCCGTTAACATTTTCAAATAGTCAAATGAAAGGCAGACTGGCACCTGCCACCTATCACCTATGCATGATCTTGGGCCTTTTCTTTAAACAATCTTCGGCTTAGTCCATTTCAATTTTCAGCTTAGTGGGCTAAGCCCATACCAAAAACAAAAGTCTGCGTAGCGCAACCGCCAATATAGTTAATACTCAATATTTATAAAACAAAGAAGAGAGTGACAGCCATTGATATGGATAGTATAACCGGGTCCCACCTAACCCGCCAGCCATGGAAAGGAAGCCACGCGTTTCTTTAGATTTGACTAGTCTCCGCACTTCTCCTCATCATCGCAGCTCACCAGCTGACGCAGTGTCAAAGGCAAGGCCAATTCAAAACCGAAACGCAACAGAACGAGATAACTGATCGCGATCGTTTCATTTCATTGTCGCAAAAGCAATCAAATCCAGATTCTTACAGGTAGTAGTCGAGGTTTGGGTTTGCCATAATCTTTTTTTTTTCCTGAATTTGTTTTTCTTATACGGTTTTTTCTTTTTTGGTTACTGAGAATTGAAAAAGAATATGAAATCAATTGAAGGACGAACAACGACGTTAGAATGAGTTACATATCACGTCAATTTAGTGTTGCATAGTTTTGGTAATATGGTTTGTCTACTTCGAGATTGGATCGTTTTTTACCTTGTCTTTGCTTTTTTTGATGGAATTAGGTTATACGGATCCCCTTTGATTTTGAGCGTTGCGAGAAGAGTTAAAGAAAAATGGATAGGTTGAAATTGGCTCAATTGGGAGAGAGATTGAAGACGGGCGGGGCCCAAATGGGTCGATTGGTTAGCGGTAAAGTGAAGGAGATTCTGCAAACTCCAACACCCGAGTCGAAGATGGTGGACGAGGCGACGTTGGAGACACTAGAGGCCCCCAACTGGGGTATGAATTTGAGAATATGTGCTCTGATCAATAGTGAAGAGTTCTCTGGGTCTGAGATTGTTAGGGCTATAAAGAAGAAGATTTCGGGAAAGAGTCCTGTGAGTCAGAAACTGAGTTTAGATTTACTGGAGGCTTGTACTATGAACTGTGAGAAGGTTTTCTCAGAGGTGGCATCTGAGAAGGTGTTGGATGATATGGTGAGGATGATTGATAATCCGCAGACAGATCCGGAAAACAGAGAAAGGGCGTTGCAGTTGATTAGAGCTTGGGGAGAGAGTGAAGATCTTGGGTACATGCCGGTGTTTCAACAAACTTATATGGTGAGCTTCTCTCTGCTTATTTCTTTTGTCAATTAACGTTCTTATAATCTACATGATTTTTTTGGACCAGTGATATATTAGTTGTCTGTTTTAAAAAGATAAAAATTGACTGGTTTTTGGACGTTATATTTATTTGACCGTGGACCTTGGTGCACGTGAGTTGTTTGCCCGGTTTACCTTTTTTTTTTTTTAAATATTTCCTTTGGAATACATGTCTAGTAATGTTGTGCTGTTTTATGGATAATTTTTTATTTACTAAGAACACATCTGATCGTTTTGCACTCACACCATATTGTGGATTGAGGGAATTTGTGGGAAGTGGAGAAAGTTGAACAGCGGGGAAGGAGAATTATTTATTGCTTGAGTGTTAGAATATGGGAGGGAAAACTGAAAATAGCGAAATTGGAAGAGGATAAGGAAAATTGATATCTTTCCTGCATTGCTGCGGTGCTTAATTGTGTTTTCTATCTATTGGTATAGAAAAATGGAGTAAAATAACAGACTAAACTTCATAATTACGGAGATTTTCATATAGCCTATTATGCCAGTTTCCTACCATTTCATAGACAGTCATCCAGATAACTAAGGTAAATTTGACTCTGCTTTGTCACGTATCCCTTTTCTTTACTGGTGGTTCCTTCCCTGTCGTTTGTATTAGTAATGCAGATTACATCTGGTTTGGATTGTATTATGCTGCAATAAAAGCTTATGACTTATTAGCTTGTAGTTTCCTTGAAGCTGTGTTTCTTCTTGGTTTAACTTGATTTGTAATTTTCTTGTGATACTTTCATGAATTTGCTTCCTATGATGTAGTTGTTGACACAATGCATGTAGTACTGCATTGATAATTGTTGAAAAAGGCTGTAGCCATCATTGTGAGGTCTGGAGAGAGCATAGGTATGCAACTTTGCCTTTGTATCTCACAACCTGTTTCTGTGATGACCAAGATTAGGAATAAGTAGAACGGAATAGGATGGATGATGATTATGAAGCATTGGCTAGTTTAATTGTAAGTATGGACGCATTGCTGAATTTCACATCGCTTGTAGGATTTTATCGTGTATCGATGGTGAGCCCATTCTTAATTGTACAATGATGGATGAACTCATAAGATCTCTTCAAGATAATTCCTTTAGGTTATGTTGTTTGTAGCTTTAGTTAGAAGATGCATACTTGGGCACATACCCTGGAATCTAGGCACTTTAGGACCAAACAGCATAGACAATTTGAAGAGTACAATTGGAGTTTTGACAGAAGGTACCCTTTTTTTTTCCAGCTTTACAGATGGTACCCTCGAAGCTGTAGTAAATTTCATAGGTCTACCTATATGTTGGGCTACCTAAGAGAGAACATGTTGAAAATGTAAAGTAAGTGGAAATGAGAATAGTGTGATCTATGTGCGTTGACACGATGAAAGACCGGATAGGAAATGAGGTTATTCGATCTTAGGAAGGTACCTCTGGTTGAAGCTAACATGAGAGGTCATGTACAAGGTAGGAGATTCTAAAAAAAAGAAGGGGGAGCCTAAAAAAGGCATGAATAGAGGCAATGAAAAATGTTTTGGAAGTCATATTCGTGAAAACTGTAGCTTTAGGTTGGATTGGTGTACAAAATATTATCCATGTTGTTGACTGTATTACTATAATCAATATTTAATTATTTTTTAATGGAGCAGATTTCATAATATTTGGTTTAAGCTTTGTTGATGAACATGGTGAACAAGTAGAAGGAAATAATTAAGGATGCAAACAAGGTGAAGAAGTTTTTTTCTTTATATTCATTTCGTGTGAAAAATACGGAACCATGGAAGATAGCTATGTGATATACTGCAGTAGAAGGATAACACTTTAAATTATCACTGTGTTTTTGTTAAACTATTACATCTGAGACTTAGTAGGTTATGGACATAATGTACTTGCCCTATTCTCTGGAACCTCATATGCCACTGAATTATCTTAATCTGCGTTTCTGCAAAACCTCATTACTTTCTAGCTTCTATTGAATATTTTCTCTCTTATGCTACCATTTTAGCCTGCGATATGTTCTTGTGGTTTTTTCATTTCCCTCTTGTGGAGAGAGACTTTGCTAGATTGGGAACATGCCAGAAGCAATATTGCTCTCATGTTCTTGTTCAGTTTGCATATGCAATTTTCCACATTGCCTTTCAGTCTGACTTATTCAGCATGTTCTGGATTTCATGAAGTGCATTTTGAAGGGACATTGACACCATTTTTATCTTCTTTTTCCCCCTTTTGTTGTTATGACAGAACTTGCAAACAAGAAGTGTGCCGCCGCCTCCAACAGAAGATGGGACTGCACTCCACGTGCCATATTCCTTGGAGTCATATATTCATCAACAGCCTCTGACTCCTGAAAGGTATCCTCCTCAGGGAGGATTGCATGGTGTAGATGGTACCGGCCTTCCCTATAACTATGGGAGCCTTTCAATTGAAGAGAAAAAGGAGCTTCTTCTAGTGACTCGTAACAGCCTTGAACTGCTTTCTAGCATCTTGAATACTGAGGCAGAGCCTGTGGCCCTAAAGGTAATTCAGTTTACAATTTTACATTACCATGGAAGTGTCTTTTAGTGTTTACCAGGGAAAATAATGGAGAGGAAAGAGAACATGATAATTAGATTGAAAGATTGAATTCCAAGTTGTCTAGAAGTTACATGTAGTTCCGTATTTTCCATTCAGTTCCATTCCATTCCATTCCTCTGGGAAATATTTATTATTTTCCTTAAGCTGTTAGCCTAAAGGAACATCAATTCTAATTAAGGAGGAATCTTCTTCCGTCTAGAAAAATAGAAACGAGATTCTAGTCAATGACGGCAATTAATGAGAGTTATTGCATGGTTGCAGGAGGATCTGACATTGAGCTTACTAGAGAAGTGCAAGGAGTCACAGCCAGCCGTTCAAAGAATTGTAGAAACTATAACCGATGATGAGGCCATGCTCTTCGAGGCCCTAAATCTTCACGAGGAGCTTCAGCAAGTCATCAGTAGATACGAGGACCTGGAAAAAGCCCTAAATTCTGGTGGACAACATTCTGAGAGCTCTGATAACACTGAAGCCAACTCCCCCGTAGACTCTGGAAGTCAAAGTGAAACCAAGGAGGTCGAATCCCATGATAAAGCAAAGGCAGAAAATCCCCTAGGAGGTGATACTATTGAATCCGGCAGTGGTAAGCTTGGTAATGAAACAAATGTGGTCAAATTCCATGATAAAGCCAAGGAAGAAAACTCCCTAGGAGCTGATACTAATGAATCCGGCAACGGTAAGCTCGGTAATGAATCCAGCAGTGGTAAAAGCAATGTAGAGAAGGTGGAGCAAGTTGGCCTGTTTTGAAGGAGTATGTAGTTGAGGCTCATATGTGCACTTCTCAACCTTCTCTCGTTGTCTATTTGCTAGTAGTTCCATTGTTCTTTTCCCTTTTTTGTTGTTGTTGTTGTTGTTGTTGCTTTTGTTATGCTTTGATATTTTGATGTACGGGTACATTTTAATAATCAGGTTATTGCTGACACTATTGTATAGTCTTATATGCCATTATCATCACTGATTTATGGTGCTCATTTGGGAATGATTTGTATTTTTTCATGAAAAAATAAAATGATTGTGTGATTGAAATTGAATTCTCTACACAAGAAGGGATGTAACGATTAGAAAACCTACATCAGAAATGAAATTGGACATCCTGAAAAGGGTTAAAAAATTTGCCTTTTTGGGACAATACTTCCCGCTTTAACTTATCGTGAATCACACGAAAAACTTTTGTGTGTACGGGTCAGAAAGCTCTCAAATATCTAAATACGCGTTGGATTTTAGCTCAATTTATCATGTCGGCAATCATATAAGAAACTTCTTCCACTTCTGTATGCATGGGTTTCGTTTAGATTTCTAAATTCGCAATGGCCTTTAAGTTAACTTACCGTATTATCAATCACGTGAGAAACTAAGCTTCAATGTGCACGGGTCTAATAGCTCTCGAACGTCGAAATACGTGTTGGGTTTTAACTCAACTTACCATACCGATAATCACGCGGGAAACTTCTTCCACTTCTATATGCGGTAGATGTCTAAATTCGCAATGAGTTTTAACTCAACTTATCATATTGTTAATTACATGAGAAACTCTTGTCTGTGCGGGTTTGATAGCTTGAGTATATCAAATCTAACGTAGAAAATTTTATGTGCGCGAATCTGAGTGTCCGAATATGAAACGTTCAAATTGCAAACTTATTATTTGGTTCTCCGTTACAAAAATAAAAATGAGGGGCAAATAAATAAGAGTCTCATAAATATCCGTTGTCGTCTTATGCCCTAATAAAACGGCCCAAAAATGGAACCTCGTTCGAGTCGTGTCGTTTCGTTTCGTGGGTGCCCCGTAATTGTTTGGAAAATGGAATTCAACACTCTCTAACGAGCTTCCTCAGAAACCCTCCTCCCGCCAGTTCCATCTCCTAATTCTGTCTCTCACTTTAAACCCTAAGTTCTTCCTCTTGCCTAGCGGACCCTAGATATCATGGCGGGGTCACAGGGCAAAATTCTCCGGTTGGAGCTTGAAAACTTCAAGTCCTACAAGGGTCTTCAGACTATCGGGCCCTTCTCTAACTTCACTGCGATAATTGGGCCCAACGGCGCCGGCAAGTCTAATGTCATGGACGCCATCAGTTTCGTGTTAGGAGTGCGAACGGCGAAGCTCCGGGGGACCCAGCTCAAAGACCTCATCTATGCTTATGATGAGCGCGACAAAGCGCAGACAGGACGCAGGGCCTTCGTGCGCTTGGTCTACCAGCCAGCCGTTGGCTCCGAGATTCAATTTACTCGCACCATCACGAGTTCTGGCGGCAGCGAGTACCGCGTTGATGCCAAGGTCGTGAACTGGGATGAGTACTGTGGGAGATTGAGGACACTTGGGATCCTCGTTAAGGCCCGCAACTTTCTTGTCTTTCAGGTGATTTTCATCACTTGCATCTGAGTTTGAGCTTTGTAATTCGTTTCGGAGCATGTGAGTGATGGTGTTTACGTTTGCTAGTGTTTTTCGGTGCTTTAATAAACCTTTTACCATTCAAAACGAATATTTATTTTTCAGTAGTTTTAGGTGATTGGCCTGATTCTGATTGTTCTAACTTTCGTTTAATATTGTTATATCTAAAAATTAAATGTGTACTTGGTTGGTAAGTTAACTTTCGATTTCGACTTACTTCTTGTGTTAAGGTGCAAAATGGAAATACAGTCTCTATCTATGCAAATATATTCTATGGTATGCATGGATTACAGTTGTAGCTTTTTGTTGTTTTATGTTACATTTAAGTCTATTAACTTTGGGAAACAGTTAGTAGATGGAGATTTCAATTGGTAGCAAACTAGCAATGCTTTGGGGAACCAATTTGGTTTATGATAGGTTGTCCGCAATGGAAGCTACATCCCTCTTAAGAAAGCTTATGGAAAAATATCAAGGCATTCAGGTTTTATTGGTTTTCATTAATGTGATTGAGGCTATGTATGAAGGAGCAATCTAATGTGAGAACTGGCAAAGTATTGACAAAATAATTATCTATCTTGAAAAAATTACATCACATTGAGGCATTGCTTTTCTGCTATAATGATGGATGAGATTATGAGGCCCATTTGAGATGTAGTAGCTTGGTGCATGTTATTTGTGGTGGACATTGTACTAGTGGACGTGATGATTTCATGGGTTAGTTTGAAATTGTACGTCTGTGGACATACTTTAAAATTCAAAAGCTTTGGAATACATTAGTTGTAGTGGAGGAGATAAGGAAAACCAAAAAAAGAGTTAAAAAGCCTGAGAAAATAAATAGACTCTAGAAGATTAGTTAAGAGTGCAGTTTTAGATACGAATGAATGCGAAAGGAGATTTAATATGCTGGATTCCCTCTAATGCTCATCCCAATATTGTTTGAGATAAAAGCTATGGTGATGATCATGGCAATGATGCTACAAGTAAATAAGTTAGTGTTTACACGCGTTTAAGCAAGCTGAGGGACTTTTGCTATTTTTTATGCACTTGTTAGAGTAATTTCGACCTGCATGTGTGGAGGAGTGATAGAGTATATTTAAATAATTAAATGAGCACCTTCTCAAAAAGCTTAATCTTTTGGGAAGGATGGTGTTCTACATGGTCAATCAAAGCCTTTGGCATTCACCAGGTACTGGGTTTGAAACTCATATCCTGCCAGATATTTTAATGTTAACTGATTTGAGTAATGAGTACTATGCAGATTCACCATTTTATCATGTTAGCTATTGGGATAAATGGTGTTAAGTGTTTAACAATCATTATAATCATGTATTGTTAAGCTATTGGGATAAAGGGTGCTTAACAATCATGATAATCATTTAGAGAAACTAATTTTAATGATATCTGAATTGAAAAATTCTGGAATTAACTATATGAATTTGAATTTGGATTTTGGAGACATGTTTGCAATGCTGAATACTATTCAGATGCATAAACAGTGCAGTTAAACTTCCAGATGACATGTCTCATCTTCATTGAATTTTGAACTATCTCCTCCTACTAGATTTTTTTTTATAAATATTTTATGGGAGGAAAAAGCTATGTTGCATATTATGTATTGTCTTCTTGATGGTGTGAAGCATTTGAGAACTCTTGTGCTGCATAGTTTGAAGGTGCTGAGATAATTAAAATTCCTATTGGAGGTGATTCTCGTGTATGATTGAATTTTTTATGAAGGGCGACGTAGAGTCTATTGCATCCAAAAATCCGAAAGAGCTTACTTCGCTTCTTGAGCAAATTTCTGGCTCTGAGGAATTCAAGAGAGAATACGAGGATTGTGAAGAAAAAAAGGCCAGAGCTGAAGAAAAGTCTACACTTGTTTATCAGAAAAAGAAAACAATAAATATGGAGCGGAAGCAGAAGAAAGAACAGAAGGAAGAAGCAGAAAAGCATCTACGCCTGCAAGAGCAGCTGGTATAAATTGTTTCTGTATTTCCAAAATTTTAATTGGATGTCCTTTTTGTTATGTCATATGTAGTTATCCTTTGACCGTGCCCTATCTGGATTGCTTGCTTATTCTAACGAGAATTGAAATGGATTATCATCATCATCATCTGATCATTATTTGTTTGTTTCTGTGTAGAAATCTTTAAAGAAGGATCATTTTTTATGGCAATTGCTTAATATAGAGAAGGACTTGGAGAAGCTGAAAGACGAAGTTGAAGCTGAAGAAAGAAGCCGTGATGCTGTCATGAAAGAACTAGAACACTTTCAACGTGAATCAGATAAAAAAAGGAAAGAGCAAGCAAAATATCTGAAAGAGATTGCGCAATGCGAAAAGAAAATTGCAACAAGAAGAATTCAACTCAATAAAATTGTGAGTTATTTTGGTACTTTTATTGATTTACCTGCAACCAACATGAGATTTTACTTGAATAAATTTGTTTCTAACTAAAAAATGACAATACTTGTAGGTTTTGACTTTTAAATGAACTTTCATAATCTCCATTGACCATTATTCATGATTAATGATTTAGATGGCTTAATGATGATTTGGTGCTGAAATCTATGGTTAAGTCCCTTAAGTCCTCCATGAAGAGGTCAATTCTACCCCATGGTATTACACATTATAGTAGCAGCAGCCATTTGTGCTATTTAGCAATATTTGATTTCTCCTCACACCTGATGACAGGTGACAGTGAGACACCCCTTGCCTAGTTAATAAAAGCTTGTTTCTTATGCAATTTCTAAAACCTAGTACTTGTGATTTTTTTATGTCTTACTCCTGTCCTGATTTGGCATGATGAATGTCAATAAAGTTCGAAAGTGGAAATGATTACAATTATGTTACTCTATTTGTGATGCAGTACTCATCGGAAATTCGGAAGTAATGTAATTATTAACCTTGGAATTTTAGTGAATTAGAAAGAAATTTGTTTTAGTGTGGTGTATTAGGTTTTAGCACATGCAGTAAAAGAGTTCAAATGATTGCACATCAATATGTTGGTTTGAGAAGTAGCGAAGAAGGCATTTTTGTCTAGGAATAATTGTTTCTTGGTAGTTGTTTTATATAATTAATTCATTTCTGGTACTGCTTATATGGATTGGGTATTAGGTTTCAGATGTTACTTTTGTGTTTAATTCAAAAGTTATTTGTATTATGATGCAATTTATGAAATCTAGATGGTCTACAACTTTGATGGCCTTTGTGAAATGTCTGAAATCATTAGAGTTCATAATGCGTTTTGAGTGCACTTGGATTGTCTTCTATTCAATCATTTATGGGGAAGTTTTATGAGAAATTCATACTTCTTCTACCTCTCCTTCAATAGGTTTTTATAAATTTTTCTAGCTCTAAATCAGCTGTTTGCTTTTAAAACCTTGTACTATCTCCTCCATCAAACCATCAAATGTCATCTTAACCTTACACAATTATTATGTACTTTTCATTTCACTGCATGCCATTCACTCCTTGTAATTTCTGGTTAGCACCTTCTTGGGGCCTTTAATAAAATTTACCATTAAAAAAAGTTACAGTTTCAAGTAAAATTACAGAGAATGACCCCTTAGTGCACCCTATGTTCCACACTGGCAGGTAATTTAAGGGATGTGAGTATGCAGATCCAGCATGTGTTCAGTTTTCATACCATTATGAGATTAGATAACTAAGCAACCAAATCCGAGATACTTTTGCTACAAGTCAAATCCTTCGACCCCTAATATTTATGGCCTAGATTTCCCCATCAGAGGTCTAGGAGATTTTTAGAACTGTCTACATCCAACTTGAGTCATCATGAAATAATTGAAGACAAATGTGCGTCTTTGTTTCGATCCAGTAGCTGCTATTTCTGTCCTTCAGATCTGGTGAAGTTCCAGTGAAAATTTACCATACTTCGTTGTAAGATATGGAAATAGTTAGGCCATTGTAACTTTAAGACAAGGAAAACATTGTGCTTTGCTCAGGTAAATTTTGGAAACTTGTAGTGATCCCTCATCCCAAGCATTACGCAAATTGCTGGTTTTTTCTTGATAGAGACTCGAACTGGGGTCTCCTATGGAAACTTAATATGTGTTTGTGAATCAAAATATGAAATGTGTCACGAAAATATTACTTCATCGTTCCTTTAACTTCTTCCTTTTTGTTTCATTGGGGTAGCTTGGAGGAACGTGGTTGTAGCATTGATGATCTTGCTCCAAACATGTTATGATTTGTTCAATATATTGTCGAAATTAACATCCAGGAATTGTTCCACTTTTATGTTTATCAGATATGTTGATTTAAATTAGTTGAAATGGGAAGCTGAAGTATTTTAGAGTGATCCCAATTAAATTAACATTGTGAATATGTCAAAGACTGAAAGAACCGAATTAGCCATGTGGCTATTGTGAAGACTAACTTTGGTTTCTTTTACATTTTGGGACAAAACTTTCATTCGAGTTGTAGGTGGCTGGAATTTTGTGCGATTTTGAATTTTCGTTTGTGGCATACTGGCATGATTATATTCTACCGTCTGTGGTCTTTGTATCTGTTGATGGATTTCTTGGCACTTCTTTATGTGTTGTCATTACTGGTTAATTATCTGTTACCTACCTTGACTGTTGTCTAGGGTAATAATTATGCTGTCGGTCTCAAAAAATAAGCTGACTATCCTTTCATATGCTAAAATGAGCTTAATTTTCATTTATTTTTGTTTTTTCCCTATGCACAGCAACCTGATCATATGAAATCAAATGAGGAAATGTCTCGCATAAATTCTAAAATCAAGAGCACCCGAAAGGAGCTCGATAGAAAAAAGGAAGAGAAGAAGAATCATGCTCTTGAGATAGAAGCGCTCCAGAAGGGCATACGAGATCTGACTGCACAGCTAGATCATCTAATTGAAAGAAGTCGAGATGCGGGTGGGAAACTTCCGTTGGCTGACTCCCAACTAGAGGAATACTTTCGGATGTAAGTTCTCCTTTATCCAACGTTTATTTTTGAGGGAGATTGTTGTAGTTGTAATTTTTTTACATACCCATTGCTGAATTTTAAATTAAATAGCTTGTAACACTACTGTGTTTTTTACTTTCCTTGGCTGACACCCAACTAACGATTACTTTCGGATGTAAGTTCTCCTTAATCCAACATTTATTTTTGAGGGAGGTTGCTTCTAATTTTGTTATATACACGTTGCTGAAGTATAAATTAAATTGCTTGTAACACTAGTGTGCCTTTTCTCTTAATGTTTTCTGGCGGTATGGGAGGGGGGTGTTTAAGGATTTAAACATGTTGGCATGGCTAGCATTATGATAAGAAATTGCTTATGCACCTTGGACTTTGTTATCGGTGCCATAAGTCTGGAGTCGTAAATAACACTCGTTTCCAGGTTAGGAGATTTCTTTTTGCACCTGAAATTCACCAGAATGAGTATGTAATACTTGTGAGGCTGAGCTTCGATTCCAATATGATTTATAGGCAGTGAACACTGACACAATTTTTGGTAACAAAAAGGTGGGGAATATTATCTTATCAGTCAGGCCATTTTAGTAGAACTGCATACGTGGTTGTGAAGTATCATGCTAACAAGAGTCAATCTATAACTAGAATGAGTCCATAAATTACTTGCTCTTTTCACTTGAAACATCCGGTTACTTTTCTCTTAAAGCTTCATTGAAAGCTTAAAACTTGTTCCATCATTACCATCATGCTGTTTCTTCACATTGTGATTCTTTGAAAGCATACAGAATCTTCTAGAATGCTTACTTTATTAAGCTCCCCAACAAAACTTGTTTTTGCCTTCTAATTTTTCGCTTTGCCGAGCAATGCTTCCAGTGTTTACAAAAGGAACAAAAGATTTGGGGCACTAACCAGAAGTCATAAGCCAATTAGGAACCTATTTTAATAGTCTTCAGGTTATCATATTTGCTTTTAAATTGGGACTTCAACATGCTGGAAACTTGTATATTAATTCTCTCAATTTTCTTACTGCCCCCAACATTGGACTTGTAAATTTTCAGTAAGCAGGATGCTGGGATGAAGACTGTGAAGTTAAGAGATGAGAAAGAAGTTCTGGATAGGCAACAACGTGCTGATCTCGAAGCTCAAAAGAATTTAGATGAAAACCTCCAACAGTTGCTTAATCGAAAGCATGAACTGGAAGCACAAGAGGAGCAAATGCGATCTAGATTGAGAAAGATTACTGATTCTTCTGCAAAGCATAAGATTGAACTGACAGATCTGGAAAAGGAATTGCGTGCTGTGAAAGATAGACATCAGGATTCCAGGTTATTTTAAATTTTTCCCTGTCTGTTGTTTTTGTAAAGGTAGGCAATCCCTTTATTTGGTTTCTTCATTGCTTTGCTACATTTGTAAAGTTTTGCAAATCCTTTGTGGTGCATACTCTTAGGTTTAAACTGGTTCCCTTTTTTGCCCATATGCCCTTTATATGTTACTTGAATTAGAAGTGTCCTGCTGAGCCTCCATTAATTTAGAATCCCAATGAATTGCAGCAAAAATGCTAATCACAAGTGTCACTTCTTCATTTTCTCTTTGGGGTTGCAGGTCTAAATACGAGAACTTGAAGTCTAAAATTGGTGAAATAGAAGAACAGTTACGCCAATTGAAAGCTGATAAACATGAAAATGAGAGGGATGCTAGGTTTTCTGAGGCAGTTGAGAAACTAAAACAACATTTCCAAGGTGTTCATGGCCGGATGACTGATCTCTGTAGGCCAACCCAGAAGAAATACAACCTTGCTGTCACCGTGGCTATGGGTAAATTCATGGATGCAGTAGTGGTTGAAGATGAAAGTACAGGAAAAGAATGCATTAAGGTAGTCCTTGCATGTCCTACCATGTTTCTCTCAGATGCATGTTCAGTGCCAATGCTTCCCTCTTGTATTCCCATGATCTCATTGAAGATCTCATTATGATTGAAATTTTCAATAGTGAAGCTGTAACACATCATTTACTCTCCACTTAAGTGGTTATATATCTTCTCCCTCTGTGTGTATGTTCTAATTTCAATCTTATAAACTGATGTTTTTGGAATTTTCAATGAATTGTTCCTAATTTGTATTTGCCAGTGTAATTTTCATTGCAGTTTACTGGATCATAGCTTACGTAATACTATATTGAAATCTATTAGGAACCAATACATCGGTTAACATTTTTTTTCTTTTTTTTTTTCCATCGTATTCTAGCTCTTCTATTTATGAATTAGTAGCCTTAATAGGTACATTAACAGTACTGATCTATTGGTTTTTTTGGCAGTATTTAAAGGAGCAAAGGCTTCCGCCTCAGACATTTATACCTCTTCAGTCAGTTCGTGTTAAGCCAATAATGGAGAGGTTGCGTGCATTAGGTGGTACCGCAAAGTTGGTGTTTGATGTAATCCAATATCCTTTTTAAAATCTTAGGACATGGCCTCATTAATTTTTAGAAAGTAATGCATGCTGATTCATGTATCAGAATGCACACAAACACACTCACCGATAGAGAGATTAACAGACACATCTTTGTCTATATGTATAACAATGTGTTTGTCACGTGTGGATGGATCCACATCCTGCATTTTCTATGCAATCAGTGGTGCGTGTTTTAGAATTGGTGACAAATGATTCCTTGGCTTCATGCTTCCCTTGAGATTAACTTGTCATGTTTTTCCACCTTCGGCTTCTGTTCTCTTAAATCTGCTTCATTCTGGTAACTATGATATAGCACAAAGAAAGCAATAAGTAGAGTTTGCTCTTTGGGTTCTCTTTTGGCCTTACTCTGGTAGTCGTATGTTTGATTACTGTACTTGTATTCCATGTTCTTGATTTAGAATGCTATTTATTTTTGTTCGAAAAAACAGAAAGAAAGGAAAACTTACCCTGACATAAATTTGTGAGTTGTGACTTAACAATGGCACATTTAATCCAGCCCTGGAGAAAGCTATTCTTTATGCCGTTGCGAATACTATTGTTTGTGATGACCTCAAACAAGCCAAGGAACTTAGCTGGAGCGGGGAGAGATTAAAAGGTTCTCTTTACTTGTAGTTTAATCATTAAAGGTTGGTGGGTATCAACAACAGTGTTATTATGTTAAATCTGGAGTGGTCTTTGTATCAGTTGTAACTGTTGATGGAATTCTTCTCACCAAGTCTGGCACAATGACGGGTGGTACAAGCGGTGGAATGGAAGCAAGATCAAAACAGTGGGACGATAAAAAAATTGAAGGTTAGTGTCCCATTTATGATGACTGAGTACATGTGGATATAATTTGGTAGTTTTAAGAACTACCCCCGCCCCCTGTAGCATTTAGCATTTGATTTTTGCAGGACTTAAAAAAAAGAGAGAGCAGTATGAATCAGAGCTAGAAGAGGTTGGTTCAATGAGGGAGATTCAACTAAGAGAGCACGAAGTAGCTGGCAAAATAAGTGGGCTCCAAAGGAAATTACAGTATGCAGACATTGAAAAGGTGTAGCATCCAAGAAAAAATACATGCCTGCATACATATTTATATACATATACATATATATATATATGTACTCTTAGACTTACGAGGGCAGATAAAAGTAATTATTGGGAACTGGGAACTTGAATGTTATGGGCACTTTTCTTTTGGATATTGGAATTCAATTTCTTTATCAATCGTTGAGTTGATTACTGTGCTATGTTGCAGCGAGGTATTGAGGACAAACTTGTAAACTTGAAGCATGAGAAGCAAAACATTGAAAAAGAAATTGATCGCATAAGTCCTGAATTTCATAAGGTGATTTATTAATCATAACTACCATTTAGTTAAATATATATATCTTCACATAACTTATGATGCTGCTGACGATGCCCCATTTACAGTTGAAAGATGCTATTGATAAAAGGGATACTGAAATCCGGAAGCTGGAGAAGAGGATCAATGAGATTGTCGACCGAATCTACAAGGATTTTAGTAAGGTTGTTGGGGTGGCAAACATCCGTGAGTATGAAGAAAACCATCTAAAGGATGCACAGCAGATGGCTGATAAAAGGCTTAGTTTGAGTAATCAACTTTCAAAATTAAAGTACCAGTATGTCTCAAAATATTCTCTTTGTTTATCTGGATATTTGTTCTACCTCTTCTTTGTTTATTAAGTTTGCTTTGTCAAATCTCTCTGTATTCCAACTGATAATTCGAAGACACGTCTCTATGGATATATTTGGGCATGCTGCATGATTTCCTGACTAGTTTTTATGGATGATTATGAGAGCCATACTCACTTTGGGCTTGATTAGTTTTCTGTTCTATGACAATTCTCGTCATTTTTTCTTCGAAAAATTGAATAGTCACCATAAAACAATTTCTATGCAATCTAGTTGGTTGCTTGAGGATAGGGGAACTGTTGAAACCATGCGATATTGGGACTTATGAGTGAAATTCCAGTCATGTTATTGTTAATTGTAATTGTGTCAATGCCTGTTTATAACTTTATATCGTGGACTTGAATCTTTGTCCCATTGCTTTGGCTTTAACCAATGCTTCGCTTGATTTATCCGCTAGAGTTGTGATGTGTCCCCATGATCTTCCAGTATTTGTAAATATTTTCTCTCTCATTTGGCTTTTCCTGAATTGTTCTCAATTAGTCGGAGCCTTCAAGTACTCAAGTACTTGGGAGGTGAGTAATTGGACAGTCTCATATTGCCACCATCATGCCTTGTGATGTTCTCTATATCCTTGATAGTGATTTTCTTATTTTTTGTATTGTTCAACTGGGTGGGGTTTTTTTCCGTACCGTTGTGGTGCTTCTCATTCTTACTGGTGATTTTAATGGTGGCATTGCACTTAATTTAAGTTGCATTGCTTAATTTAATTTTTTAATGTTGAAGCCATTTGTTAAAATATTTGCTATCTTCTTATTGGCTTTGAAAGGATAAACTTTTCCTTGATTTGATGTTTCCAATGATTTTCACTCTTTTGCTCAGTGTGTGAGCTGCTTTTTATATGTTTCTTATTTAGCTGCCTTAGCATCTGACATGTATTTACACGTTGCAACATTTTTATTTTCCCCATTTTACTTTCAGGTTGGAGTATGAGCGAGAACGGGACATGGATTCGCGAATCAGAAAGCTGGAATCTTCTCTCAGTGCTTTAGAAAATGATTTGAAGCAGGTTCAGAAAAAAGAGGCTGAAGCGAAGATAGATATGGAGAAAGCTAATGGTGAAATCGATCGATGGAAGGAGGAAGCTCGGGGTATGGTTTGGTTCCTCATGTTACTCCTGAAAGTTATTTGATTTTGTTTGTTTTCTTTGTGATTGTCTGAATGTTCATATTTTAATTAAACCCTTTCTTTTAAATTCTATTTTCCCCACCATCATAGGCATTCTTAACTACGTTGTAAATTGAAATTGAACAAGAGTGCTAAAATAATTTGTAAATTGAAATCGAGCAAGAGTGCTAAAATAATCCATAAATCTTGTTTTTATTTTGAGTGAATTTTTGTGTCAATCGGTGAGATACTACTTTATTAAGGACCGATTACTCATTATCTTATTTAAAGTAATCTGTGAGCTGACAGCCTGACATGTACACAGAGCTTTTGGACAAGGAAAAGAAGAAACACCCTGACCAAAACAAACAGACATGTGTAGAGAATTCATTGAAGTTTAATTTCTTGAGGAGCTGTGCAGTCCTTGTTCTCTGATTTATTTTTATGACATACAAAAGCATTTTATTAGTTGCATGTGTCGTGCATGCAGTTGAATGAAATCAAAATCATTGTTAACCCCCTTCACTCAAGTTTTGCGGGTTAGGGGATATGCCATCAATCTGTGTTCACCGGGTACTAATCAGTTGGATACAACTTCAATCTAAGTGAGACTAGTTTCGTTTTAAATTAGTATCCATATTTAATTTGGATTTCAGAGAGAGATGGTTGAAAGTGTAATGATTTCAGATTCCAATGAGAAATGGTCGAATTTCTTAAATTTGTACTGGGTTGCTGAAAATGTGTATGGCAAAGAGTTCATAGGGGTTGTATACCTGTTTGTGTATACATCAAGGAGCAGTAGAATGCACCAGTTAAAATATTTTATTTTATGTGCTTTTCTTGTTATTCAGAGTCAGAAGTTAAAACTCTTACCTTGATGAAACGGTGCATATGTAGTTGCTCCATTGTTCATGGTATCTTGCACTGCCTGAGGGTAACCCTAGGCCAGCGGTAAAGTTTATTTGCCTCAACTTGGGGTGACAGGTTTAAACCACAGAAACGGCATCCACAATGTGGGATTAAGGCTGCACACATCTTCCTGTCTCTGGCTCTTCCACTTTGGGAGACTTCTTCATTGTGTTGTTTCCTTTTTTCCTTTTCTTTGACTGCCTCTTTTTTCTTTTCCGATTGAAAGGTATGTTATAAAGAAGCTCTTCCTGGAGCTGTTTGATAGTCCAAGCTCACCCGGGGATGGTTTGAAAGATTAGTTTGCATCACAAAATTTTATGGTATATTTGGACTGATGGGAAGGGTCTGTTGTTCGACCAGATGAACAAATGAACTAGTGGCTGCTGCTACTTTGTGTTGTCTGTTGATTTACTGCCATCTCTTGTGGCCTGTTTGCACCTGCCCAACTTTGAGTAATTTTATTGTCCACAACAATGCGTTTCCTTAAATCATTATGAGGAAAGGTGTTAGTGGAACCAGTCATTTAAGGGACTCTGATAGCGAATTATTCTTACATTTGGTTATTAATTTTTTCCCCTCCATCTCTCTGTAGAGTGGAAAATGAAGTCAGAAGAGTGCGACAAGGATATCCAAGAATGGTCGAAGCAAATTTCTGCATCTACAAGCAGCATATCTAAGCATAATCGTCAGATTAGTTCAAAGGTCCCAAGATTTCTTCGTTTTTTCTCCTATACTTGGATATTCTCTCAAGCTAGGTGAAAAGTAGGCTGTGAGTTAAAACCATAAAAATTTGCTTTTGAAAGCTTCTCCTTTGTTTTACAGAATGCACAGATTGCAAAGCTTTCATCACAGAAGCAGGATATAGTGGAGAAATGTGAATTAGAGCACATCATCCTTCCCACTATTTTGGATCCAATGGAAATTGATAGTTCAACACCAGGCCCAGTTTTTGACTTTTGTCAGTTGCCTAGATCTTATCAGCAGGACCGGAGGCCTTCCGAGCGGGATAAACTTGAGCTAGAATTTAAACAAAAAATGGATGCCTTAACATCAGAAATTGAAAGAACTGCTCCAAATTTGAAGGCACTGGACCAGTACGAGGCGCTAAAAGAGAGGGAAAGAAACGTAAATAATGAATTTGAAGAAGCCAGCAAAAAGGCGAAGGAAGCAGCGGATGCTTTCAATTCTGTGAAGCAGAAGAGGTATTGACTACATAATATACTTTAGCATGCCTTTTATTGACTTACAAAACAGTGACATGTCTACCTAGAAAAATAAAATATACAATAAGTTTCTTTTTTTTGGTAAATATATTAAGAAGTTTCTGATAACACGGAATGAGGCATAATACTTGGGTTCTTCTAGAAGTCAGGGTGAAAACAAAATGGCTACTCACTTCAACAATTGTGTGTATATAATACCAGTCTAGCGAGATTTTTTTTTTCGTTCAACTTGCAACTCTCTCAAATTGTTCTACCATGTAAAATTTGCAATTTTTTTGTGAAAGAGTACATGTGGGGCTGCAAACAGATCCTTATAGGATTGAATATAGAGAATCTTGAGACCTATTAAGAAAGAGCCTCATTCAGTGGAGTCGTGTCCCGGAGAAAGGTCCACCTGATCATATCTACCCTTATTAATGTAGTAATGTAGTATTATTCTGAAAAAAAAAAAAGAGAGGATACTATGATGTTTTTAAATTTTTAATACAGCGTAGCATAATGTTATTAAGATAACACTAAATGCATTTTGAAACTGCATTAAATAATTAAAATAAAAATGTATTTATGGTATGCATCGAAAGAAATAATCGAATTCTCCGGGACAAAGAAAACTCTCTGGACTCTTTCTTTAGACAATTGGCTAAACACTGGGAAATTGTGGCTTTGTGGTTCTTGTAGTAACTTTATCTGCCTTGTAATTTCTGGTTGCACCCCTTGGTGCTCTCTAATAAATTTTTTGCTTTCAAAAAGAGAAAGTTTGAATTAAACTCTTTTCTACCTAAAAAGGAGTAATTATATAAGGCAGGTTAAGTATTATAGTAAAAAAATCAATATTATCAGTACAAGTGTCTCCGTGGTTTCCTTTGGAAGGTGGGTCCAATGGGGCCCAACATCGTAGATGTTCCAAGTCTTCATAAACATTATTATTTTGTGAGAGTTATGGATTACTATAAATGAATAATATTTTATAATGAAAGCAATTTGAATAACTGTGATAGCTAGTTCGGAAGTAATCTCGTATCTGAATATAAATTAACCAAATTACAAATTAGTTTAATTATAAATGAGTGGTCCATACATTGATAATTTTTCATATTTGCATTTCCATTGTGAGCCAAATGTTCTATAAAAGTATAATTTCCTCAGAACACTTACTAGAACAAAATTTAACATTGTGGCGAAACTGTTGAAATTTGTTTCTCTAGCTGTTCCTTTATCTGTGTACATTGACTTTTGTTATGTACTAGGTGGGCAAAACTAGCTTCAGTAACTCTTTTCAGGATATTTATTCACTTTATTGGGTGCAGGCATGATTCTTTTATGGCAGCGTACAACCACATATCTAGTAACATTGACAAGATTTACAAGCAGTTAACAAAGAGCAACACACATCCACTTGGAGGGACAGCTTATTTAAATTTAGAAAATGATGATGATCCATTTCTACATGGCATAAAATACACTGCTATGCCCCCTACAAAGCGTTTTCGCGATATGGAACAGCTTTCAGGCGGGGAGAAGACTGTTGCAGCTCTTGCATTACTCTTTGCCATCCATAGGTAAGTGCTGATGTATAGATGGATCTAAGTCCGGTTTTATGGATCACACTTTAGATAGTTTCACTTAATAGGAGATTGCGTGCTTTTTCAATTTCCTGATTAGATATGTATAGTTTACATTGCACTGGGTTATATGTAAAGTTGCAGATGGTTTTACTAAAGCAGAGGCTGCAGGGTTTCTAGTATCTTGATTAGATAGTGTAGTTACTACTACTTTTGTAACATCGAATGCTCACATAAGTTTGTATGGTGTTTGCAGCTTTAAGCCTTCACCCTTTTTCATATTGGATGAAGTTGATGCTGCATTGGATAACTTAAATGTTGCAAAAGTCGCTGGATTTATTCGTTCTAGATCCTGTGGAGCCAAGGACAATCAGGATGCTGATGGAGATAGTGGTTTCCAGAGTATTGTGATTTCACTGAAAGATAGCTTTTATGATAAGGCTGAAGCTTTGGTTGGGGTTTACCGGGACTCTGCAATTGATAAGAAGTGAGTTTCTCTCAGCAGTATTTTTTTTTTCCCCGCGCTGCGATTTTACAAGATTTAAGGTCCAACGAATCATATGTGATTCAAAAGTTGTGCTTCACTTTTGCAGGTGCTCAAGCACACTTACATTTGACCTCACCAGATATCGTGAGACCTGAGTTCATTGCCAGGTTGCAGCACCATATGTTTTGTAAATAACTGCGTCTTGATGTCATTGTTGAGATTATGATGTGAGCAGTCATATACTTGGACTAGCATGTATGAATATTAAGCATATTTGTGCTTTACTATGATAACATAGGGATTTACAAGATCATGGGTCTGAGACTCACTATTGTCTAAAAAAATATTAATGACTGCATAATTCAGGGGCGATGACCTAACCAGGTCTATGTAAGGAAGCAGTTTTTCTTTGATATCATGCGCTTTCTCGTGGACCAAGTAATTTTTTTTAATCGAGAACACAACTCAGTCTCAGGATGTTCTTTCGACAGCTGGGTGAGTGAATTTTGGACCGTCAGAATAATCTGTATCATGATAGGATCAAGTAACACTAGGCATCATTATCCATCACAATCATGTGTCAACATTTTGGACCTTGGGGCCCATGACTCCAATCCATTTATGAGTATCTTTTTGGACCTTGGGAGAGCTCGTGATCCCACATCACTTACGTGAGATGGAATTGGGCGATTTAAAAGTGTGTTGTGTATCTAATGAGTATTCCACATTGAAAAAATAGGGCTACCAACTCTAGTTTATAAGGATCCAAGGCACCCTCTGGTAAGCCGATTTTCTGGGTTGTAGTTCTACCATGGGTCTTATGGGCCGGTGTGGGTATTCATCATTGGTGTTTTCATCGAGAGAGTCGCGTTTGCGGAGAAGGCTGCCGTCTGAAGGGCGAGCGTAGTCGTTGTGAACGTCAGCTGTCCAAGGGGGAAAGGGCTGCCATCTAAAGGGCGAGCGTAGCCGCCGTGGACGTCAACTGTACAAGGGGGTGGTTTGATGGGTATTCATCAGTATCCCTCACCAATAGGCTAATTTTTTGTTGTAGAGTGGGTTTGGGCCTTAACAATAGTATCGGGGTCAGGCTCATCCAAGCACATGTGAGCATGCTTCCCCACGTCCAGGAATGAGATTGGGCCAAGCGACGTAACGAAAAGACCTATACGGCGATACCTTTCCACAAAGCTGTTGAGTAAGCTTGGGCCTTAATTTTTTCTGCTTGGGGTATAAAAGCCATTTAACGGGCAAACTCGTGAGCCGAATAAGGTTTGGGCCGGATCCACAAAATTACAAACCCAAAAGCTTCAACTGCTTATTTAGTCACTCTCCTGTTGAATTCAATCAGAGAAACCAAGACAACTGGTAGCTTCAACCATTCCTTTCTTCCCAACACCACCACGTAACTAAGTTCCTCTCACCACCTCACACTTCCATGCACAACAAGGTGGCGCATAAAGCTAACATGGCGACACAAACTCCATGCAGAACCCACCATCCATGGCTGCCACACTACCCACACTACACTCCAAAAACTCTTCCAATATAAACCCAAAACAACTTCCTTCTCCTTACACACACTATCTCTTCCTCTCTTGTCTTCCATGGCTTCTAAACTACTAGCTCTTGCTCTTCTCTCATTGTTTGTTTATGCAGCTGTTGGTGATCGACAGTCCGAGAAGCAGCAGCAGCGCGACAGAGACTTCACACAGAAATGCCGGCTCCAGAGGATCACAAGGAGCCAGCCCTCCCAACGGTTTGAGTCCGAGGGTGGCGTGACTGAGATTTGGGACCAAGATGAGGACCAGTTCCAATGTGCTGGATTTGCAACCATGAGGCATACTGTCAAACCCAATTCCCTTTCTCTGCCAAAGTTCAGTCCTGCTCCTAGCCTTGTCTATATTGAGCAAGGTTTGTTCTGTTTTGTTTTCCTTCTTGCTTTTTCCTAGCAACCAAACATGGTTGAGAAAATTGAAACGACTGATGAGGATGAGTATGATGTGCAGGAAGCGGAATGCTAGGGATAACCATAGCAGGATGCCCCGAGACTTTCCACTCAACGGAGCAAGGCCAACGCTCGAGGGACGTAAGAAGCAGCGGGCAGCAGAGAGACCAACACCAGAAAGTGCGGAGGTTCCGCAAAGGAGATATCATTGTTGCACCAGCAGGAGCAGCCAGCTGGTGCTACAACGATGGCGATGAAGATGTTATTGCCGTCACCTTCCATGATCTTACAAACTCGGAGAACCAACTCGACTGGAATCTCAGGGTATTAATCTGCTTCATCTTTTTCAAACAGAGAAGATTAAATTCTAAAACCGAGTTGGGTCTTGAAATTTCAGGAATTTATGCTGGCTGGTGGGCTACCAAGGCAAAGAATGCAAGAAAGACGGAGGGAAGGACGACGGGGAACTCAATCTCAACGTGTCCAGGATACTTTCCAGAACGTACTCCGACCATTTGACCAGGATCTGCTCTCTGAGGCTCTCAATGTTCCATCCAACATTGTGCAGCAGATGCAGCAAGAAGACAACAGGGGGCTCATCGTCAGGTGCGAGAAGGAAATGATGAGGATGATTTCACCAGAAGAAGAACAAGAAGAAGGGTACGAATTGGAACATCCAAGAGGAGGAAGAAACCTACCCCAACAAAACGGCATGGAAGAAACCTACTGTTCCATGAAATTCAAGACAAACATGGATGCCAGAAGAAAATCTGACTTCTATGGCAGAGGTGCAGGAGGAATCAACATTGTCAGCGAGTCAAAGCTTCCAATCCTTCAATACCTGCACTTGAGTGCAGAAAAAGGCCATCTCATGCCTGTAATTAGTTAACTAACCCCACTTCCTCTTTCACATCGCAACCGTTGGTATCCTGATGATTCCAATTATCCCAGCCGCTGCACAAGATTTCATGTCCATTGTGTGTGACATATGGAGACTACAAATTCACTTGTATCTTGTTCGTGTTGAGCTGGGATGATTGGGATACTAACTGCTGAGATCTTTATCATTTTCGTTCACTATTACCCACTTCATATCTAACAATGTCAATAGCTTGATCATTTCTAACTTGTTTCTGCAGAACGCATTGTTCACGCCACACTGGACCGTCAACGAGCAGACGGTGTTCTACACACTCCGCGGCGAAGCCCAAGTACAGATTGTGGATCACCGTGGAAACACTGTGATGGACGAGAGGGTTAAAGAAGGTGACATGCATGTACTCCCTCAGTACTATGCCTGTGTCATGAGGGCAGGCAGTGAAGGCTATGAATGGATGGCAGTTAAAACTTCTAGCCGCCCAGAAAAAAGTCCAATGGCCGGCTACACTTCGGTGCTAAGAGGTATGCCTAATGATGTTCTTGCAAATGCATTCCAGATCTCTCCGAGTGAAGCTCGGCAGTTGAAGACTAATAGGGATCCACAGAGTCTTGTGCTCACACCGGTCGGCCGTATCTCCTCTTAAACAGAGTTTTTTTTTTTCCTACTAGTAGTAGTATGTACCATAAGGGTCACTAGTAAGCAATGTTTGTTGCATAAACCAGAGAAGGGTCTCTGCTTAATCACCTTAGCGTGAGCAGGACGCTTAGTCTAATGAGTTGATGCTGTAACCAATAATGTAAGCTTCCGGAGTTATCAATAAAATTGTGGCCTCCCTACACATCTTTTGTTGTATGCTTTGCATTTGGTTAACGCATAACTGAAACGGATTTAGGGATATGAATTGTCTTAATATCCTAAAGGAATCGGATTTAGGGATATGAATTGTCGAACGAGAAAATCCTAAAAATCGAAAAAAAATAAAATTGAGTTAGCCCCACAAATCAATAGTACAAGTAATCCGGAATAAGTCAGAATCAATGGAACGTGATTTGAACCTAAATTCATACAAAGATATAAAATAAACGAATAATTCTTAAAGTGGCAAAAAAAGTTAATTCTTAAACTGGCAGAAAATAATTTGGAAGTTGGCCATGGATGTCTAAATGATGGAATTTGGCTAAAAAGTGGCGAATCTAGTGACATGGCACTGGTCTATTGCGAATCGGAATTTTGAGTAACCCCTACAAGTTTCACACGATTATGAGTTTGAAGCCATTGATTTCTACTAGACAAACTTGACTATGAGTTTTAAGTCTTTGATCTTTACTAGAGAATTTGCTCTTTGGTGGTCCAAAATGTACATATTATGAGTTTTTAAGCTTTTGATTTCTACTACACCATTTACTCTTCGGTGATCCAAAATGTGCATAAACCTTTCTAAAGCATGTTCTAAGAACATTACTACTATCAACTGATAATCGGTTGCAATGTTCAATTCCAATGTGAAGCGTCTTTCTCAGCGGCATCAAAAAAAATTACTGGTTAATCATAAACTGTTGTTCAACATAAACTTCAATTACCAAGTAACAAGTGAATTGTTCTGGACAAATATCACTGTCAATCAGCAAAAGAAAATTAAAAGAACACAAATTGTACTATATTAATTAAGAACCAGATCTTGGAATTCAGTAAACTAGAAGTTAACTAAAAATCAAGTAGCAGCTATAGAACAATTAGTGACTGTTCTATTTCCATTAGATCAGTGTCTACAGCCAACACAAATCATCCTCCAAAGAAAGCAAAACAAACAGAGATTGTGTTTGGTTAGGTTAACTTAACTGCAAGCCTGGTTTGCGACATGGAACCTTTTTGCCTGACGAGCTGCAGCCTCCTCGGAGACTAATCCTTGTATAAGCAGAGTCTTCACCTCCCAAGACGAGTAAGGAAATCCTTTTCTTGCATACGAATTCAACAAGGCAGCACTCGCCTGCTTTAGCAACCTAGCGAAGGCATTCTCCTCATCGTTCCTAGCCGTTGATTCTAGGAGAGTCAGATCTGGTCTGTACCGTTCGAACGTTCTCGATCCAAACACATTTGATATCGTCGATCTCTGCGGCACCATCCTTGGCCATTCCTCCCTCCTGCTGCTCCAGAACCTACCACAACAACAACAACAACAACTAATCCGAGTCAGCTCCCAGTCAACTCGGACGATTCTTGGCGAGTTAAATCGGAAGATTCAAAACTAATGGATGGAAAGGTAGAGAGATCTTACTGTGGTGTGCATCTTCCTCTGGTTCTTGTGTAGAGAAAGCCAAGCCTTGGCTTGTGAGTGGTTGCGGCCGCGTCCATGGCTGGATGGCAAGGAGTGATTAGAAATAGTAGAAGGAGGAGAGGATTCAGTAGAGAAGTCCTGCCCATCTTGTTAGCCTGCTCGCAAATCTAAGCTTCCATTTCGAGTGTAGCCGTCTTCTTTTATTGGTATTTGGGATCCGAGTTTCTTGAGATAACCGTTGATTCATTTTCAATTCAAATCCTCCGTACTTGAGAGTGAGACCAGTGTCCTTTTTTGGTCTAATGAGGATAAATTTGTAATTGACTAATACAAAGGAAAATTATACACGCGCGTCCGAGCTGGGAAGTTGGAAACTTGTTTTTTCTTTTTCCTTTCTCGTAAACTATAACTAAAGTTGTAAACGGACGATCAAGTTTTTCAAGATGTAACTGGTCAGAACAGCCCTAGCTGAAACTTTGTTCTGAAACCTTGTTCTTTGTACAACCAACATGAAAATAATTTTTTCATGTTGATCGGTTATTTCAATTATAAATCGATTTTTTAAAAAATTATATATTTTTTTAAAAAATAACCAACCGATCGTTAGGTTATTGGTGGGAACAACCCTAGCTGGAACCTTGTTTGTGGATAACTAACTTTTTTTCTTGTTACATTGCATGGGCTCTAGGAATAAGCCCAGGCCAGCTAGTAAGCTCCCAACCCCTTTTGAGTCTTGAGGTCTGGAAGACTGGAACCTTGTTTGTGGATAACTTATTTTTTTTCTTGTGACATTGCATGGGCTCTAGGAAGGAATAAGCCCAGGCCAGCTAGTAGCTCCCACCCCTCTTTAGTCTTGAGGTCTGGAACCTTGTTTGTGGATAACTTATTTTTTTTCTTGTGACATTGCATGGGCTCTAGGAAGGAATAAGCCCAGGCCAGCTAGTAAGCTCCCACCCCTCTTGAGGTCAAGGGTACAAATCCTTACGATCTAAAAAAAAGATATATGGGCCAATTAGGCAATGGGTTTAAATCCCCAATAGCCTTTAGGCCTTTAGCATTCAAAAGGGCAAAAAAAAATTGGGCCATTTCACTTGATCTCAACTTTCAAGTAGACGGACAACATGTATGCATGGACTTGAAGCCACGAACTCCAGTATCCTACCCCACTATGACAAGTCTACATTTTGGTTCCTAGTTGAACAACAGTACTTGTCCGGACTTTAATTTTTTAATTTTTTGGATTAGATTTCAAACATACTTAATTGATCAAATTTGAACAAATAAATTTAACAATAACCTAATTTAGATTAGGGTCTGGGTAAATAAATCGGATAAGATTTTATTTGAATTAGAGTTTCAGACATATAACTTATGTTCAAACTTGATTTAATATGACGAAAAAATTCGGTCCGGATGACAAGATTTTGCCACCACTAGTTAGAGACTAAGGAATATGACCCATTGATACTCAAAAACCTCTTGAATGGTTAAGCATAAACATTATTTTATTCACCCTTGCTGCAGCTCCCAAAAGCTCACTAATTATATTATTTCATGACTCATTTATAACAAGCTACACGTACAGTCTTTATTAAGTACATACTCTTCATTTGCATTAAACGGCACCGTCTAATCCCCCTTTTTATTTTCCTTCCTCGTATAAACCCCTACCCGCATCAAAAAGATTTTTAAAAAAAAAAACAAAGGGCAAATTAACTACGGTCCCGCTCCACGTGTCACTCTCTCAAGCATCAGCCCTCCTTCCCGCTCCAGGAGAACCACTGCCCTGAGCCACGGTGCTCTCTTTTCTGTTGAACTTGAGCCTCGAAGCTTCCTCCCGTGAGATCTGAAATGCGTTGGCCAAAACATCCGCTGGAATGCCTCTGATGGCCGAGGTTTTTCCAGCCAGAGTACTGATCATGGCGTTGTCGTTAGTTTTGAAGGAAACCCATTCGAATCTCTCGCTCTCAGCGCGTTTAACGATCGCGAAGTTTTGTGGCACTGTCAAGACCTGTCCCTGCTGGAGCTCTCCGTCGAACACCGTCTGGCCGTAGTTGTCCACTATCTGAATCCTCGCTCGGCCCCTGATCGCGTAGACGATGCTGTGTGCGTTCAAGTTGTAGTAGGGCACCATTAAAGCATTCTGCAGAATTCAATCAACAAATTTAGGTCATGGAGGGAAAATCGAAATTTGAAATTGAGCTTTCGATTTTCGAGTTCGCAGTTACATTTTTGAGAACGCCGTACTCGGCGCTGAGTTGATACTGCCGGAGGATAGGGAGGTTGAAGCTGTTAACGGTGCTGATGCGACCAGTTTCTGGCGAGTAGATGTCCGCGCGTGAGGGATCGCCGATGTTCTCCTTCAACCTCCATGAGCACAGAGTCTCTTCAATTCCATTACCACGTCCGTACCTTCTCGGGCTCTCTTCTTGTTCGTATCTCTCGTCTTGTAAGCTTGGTGGCCTGACCACCTGAAGCTCACCTCCTTTAACTTTCACAATTTGGCCTCTGTCGTCGTTGTCGTTCTGAATCCTCTCAATAAGCTTCTGGTCCACGTTAAAGGCCTCGGCCAGGATTCGTGAATCGAAGCCGCAGAAAACGTTGTTGCAAGAAGATCTCTGTCCACTTCCTTGCTGTCCCCGGCTATGGCCTTGTTCACCGCGTCTCCTCTGCTCCTCTTGTGGCTCGAAATCGTGTTCTGGGTTACCAGCTAAGTGGAATTTCTGTTGCATAAAATCAAATAAACAAATTCAGATTTGGGAAATTCTTGTTTACATTTTAATTGTTGCTAGGTTTCTTACTCTCGGGCGGAGATCGAGCTGGTTTGCGTTGTTGCTGACATCGATGAGACTGACAGAGACAACCTCCTCGTTGCCATTGTTGTAAGCCCAGTAAGGAATTCCAGCAGGAATAAACAACACATCTCCTTCACGGAAATGATGAATCTTCTGGTGCTGGTCTTGGAACCTACGTCTGCCTTGTCCTTGTTGGGATGATCCTCGTGAATCTTGGAATGTTTCAGGGCAACCGGAGATGACGGCGCCATTAATTCCCCTACCTAGCAAATCATAACCGATAACCAAATCAACAAACTGGAATGCTGCCATGGAAAAGCAAATTAACGCGTACTAATTATTTATTACCTTTGATGATGTATATGAGTTGAGGAGAGTTGCTGAAGTGAGGCAATAGAAGGCCATTGGGTTCAATCTTGCGGCGAACTACGGCAACACCAGCACACTGGAATTGGTCATGGCTAGGGTCCCAGGACTCAATTCTTCCGGCCTCACACTCAACGCGATTGTTGGGTTCGAGTGCTTGGATCCTGTCAAGTTGGCACTGATTCTGGGTTTGTTGCCATTGCTGGCGAGCTAAGCAGCCGGTGAAGAAGACAAGAAAGCATAGGGAAAGAGGGAGCAAGGAAGTAGTCTTAGCCATGGTGGGTATTAGAGCTAGACTTGTTTGAATTGGGTAAGTGAATGGTGGTGGGTATTTATTGAAGAGAATGGGAAGTGGCGTAGTGACACATTAGGTCTGTGTGTGTAAGGAAAGTTTGGCCATTCTTCATTGTGCATGGCTACCTGCGCTTGCTTTCTTACACCTCACAAGGACAATTGAAGATAGGTGTCTTAAGGTTTCAGAGATGAAGACAGATAGGCGATAGCTAAACAGAACCAAAACAAGGCATCGTGCGATCTGTCCGTACTACTTGAGGTTTCTTTTGTGGCTCCTTCTAATTCTTGGTGTGCAAACGAACTCTTAATTAACCTAAATTAACTGCTAACAGGATTGTCTGCTAACATTGTCCGTCTCGCTAAGACATATTTAATGTTTGTTTTCTATGCCTTTTTTTTTGTTTGTCACCTCTTTTTATAACTAAAGAATCACCCACCCCTAACACTCTTGCAGATAATTGAGTGAACATAAACATTTAACTAATAAGCCCCCGAACTTGAAAGTTTCCCGCCTACCAACATGGTAAATCATAAGTCGAGGCTCAATGCATTAAGACCCACTAGGCACTAGCAAACTGAAATCTACTAGCAAGCCCCCACTTGCATGCCAAAGACCATGCACAGGTGGCCACCAAGAAATTGTTAACAACTTGAATCAATTCTGGGTGCGCCTTTGACTAGAGCGTCTAGCCAGGCCGAAGACAAACTAAACCACCTTAAATTGGTTTGTGTTTGGTACCCCGCTAGGTCTCAAAAGCAACTAATTTGTTTTTCATTCAGTTCAATGGTACAGCTATATCAAGTAAATCTGTTCAAAAATCTAGTACTAGAAATTCAAATTTAGTACCACTAGAGGTAGCGATTTCAACACTGAATTTCCCTGCAATTTCAATCACAGACATTCAATTTGTTTACCAATGTGGGATCCATAAGTTTTTGAATTTGATACACACCAAACGTGTAATTAAAATTGCAATGACTTCTACAATAAGAACCTCATCTGGGCTTCAATATTTGAATTCATCTAAAGTTGACACCTTACACTTTCATTTGCATTCCAACAGATAATCATATCAGCTTTAAAGGAAGCGTGATTAACAAATCCAAAGCATGCAAGCAACATCAACTTTATAAAAACCAATTGTAGAATCCAAAGATGCAGTGCAAAAGGAGAATCCGACAACCAAAATAGAAAATACACTACGATACTAGGCAGCTAAAACCTATAACTATCCAACAAGCGTACTGCATACCTGCACTGTGGACAAGGAAACCAACTATAATCACAAATCCAAGTAGTCATGCAAGATTTCCTAGACAAGATATTCTAAAAAAGGATAAGCAAATCCACCATTGTCCTAACAAATGTACTAACCATAACTGGAGATTTGATGTCAACAACTTAATCTTTGGAGGTTTTGTTGATGAGTGACTTGTGAATGTGAGGTATGACACCACCCCCGGCAATGGTTCCTTTGATGAGGGTGTCAAGCTCCTCATCCCCTCTAATGGCCAACTGAAGATGCCTTGGAGTGATTCTCTTCACCTTCAAATCCTTGCTTGCATTGCCAGCAAGCTCAAGCACCTCTGCAGTCAGGTACTCCAGGATTGAAGCCAAGTAGACAGCAGCAGTAGCTCCAACTCTCCCATTTGCTTGAGTCCTAGTCTTCAGATGACGATGAATCCGACCCACTGGAAACTGAACTCCCATGCAAGAAAACACATTTGTTAGATCAACAAATTATGTGTCCAAATGTAAACACAGTTGGAATTCTGAATAAAATCACAGACATCAGAATAGAACTAGTACTACTGCATTCCACTAAGATCTGGGTCTCTCAACTTATTATAAATTGTGCATAAAATGAAGGATAGTTCAACTCACCTTTGTATCATAATTTCAATACAATACACTTATAATTTTTTATTGGCCACTAAACCACATACAAAAAGACCAACTTCAGATTAGTATTTTTTATCAGAAAATAAATTATCATTGAAATCAATAAATAAAAGGGTTGACAGCCTCATGAGCAACTAAAGCATAGATCAAGGAAATTCCTGTAACCAAACTTGTAAGCCATCAAAATTCTTAAAAAGATGAGTAAAAGAATGTGGCACTCCATTGCCGAGGAACATAACCTTTAGTATTGAATTCTATAACCTTTAATCAATTGAAAGGTCTAATCGATTAAAACAAAATTCAAAGATATTTTGCTTTCAGGACAACATAAGAACTTATCATATAATTTGATTATCTGAGATGAAAATACCAATAAATCAAGCAGCACTTTTAGTGTCTATTTCTACAAATATTTCACTAATTGTAATTTTTTTCGCGTTCTTAATTTGGTACTTGAGAATCAGACATAACGAAGCAGAATCCGGGCAATCATACAACCACCAAGAACTCCATGAGATGAATACATGAAAAAGAGAGTCCAATATCTATGGAAAAAGAGTACTTTATCCAGACATAATGCCCATACAGATCCGCATCTACTTGTTCTATTTTTATCACTGTATGCTGCAGATTGTTAATTATATTCAACTACATATGCCATTAAATCTAGAATACATATTTTACCTTGTTTGTAAATGTTTGAATGCATAACAGGCACGAGGAAGGAGGGCAAGATCGACAAAAACGGTGATGTACAAGGGCAAAGCGGTAAAACGTTACCTGAATACCAGCTCGGGATGACCGGGAAACTTGCCGTTTCTTGTCCTTGTCCTTATCCTTGTTCGCCGCGGTGGTCTTCGCCGCCAGAAGCCCCTTCCCTCCTTTTCCAGCCATTGTTCTTCCTTACTCTTCTTTTTTTTTTCAAAAAATTAACACAACATGAGAAGTATGTGATTTAAGCGTCAATATTCACGATTCTTTCGGAATTATAAGAATAATCACAAACACAAAGGCTCATATGAACCCAGATCTCGTTGATTTTGAGTGTGTGAAAGAAAATTGTCGAATTCTTCACGGACATTGTAGTCTATGAAGATTTTCCCGTAAAATTCATACAGATCGCAGTATCCAAAAGAAGACAAATAAATCTAGGAAATAGAGAATATATGGACCAAGAATTAAGAAAAACAGCAAAGATCAAAATCAAAGATGAAACGAAAAGAGCAGTTGAGAAAGAGAGACCTGAGCAGCTTGGAATCAGAATCGGGAAGAGAATTCTGGAGAGATCGTTCAGAGAGACAGTTTTTTTGGGTTTAATGGGGTAATTGAATAGTATTCTTTCAATGTGTCCGAGTTTTGAAATGGCTGAAAACAAAAACAGCGGCTAATTTGGGTGGGAAATTTTACAGTTTTGGGAATTCAAAATTTTTCTTACTTTACTTAGCTAAATGTCCTTTTGGCCACATATGTCACACGTTGATGTGGTGTATGGTAACTAATATTATAGTAAATTTCATAAGAGCGTAATCAAAATTCTCATTTGATTATTATTATACAAATTTCATACCTAACATAAATTGCAACACTTTATTTAAATGTAAAAACAATTTGTTTAAGGTGATCAAAATCTTGAAAGATTGAAGCCCAAGAAGAAAAGGAGCTAGACCCAAACTCGGATAAGCCCAAACCTCTATCCTTTACCTTGAATAACATTCGAGATACAGAGAACATTGTGGCACAACCATGAAAAAGGATTGAACACGGAGATGGGCAGCGGCCTAGAGCTTGTCCTCATACATTGTTTCGGCGACGATGAGAGAAGATTTGTCAATCTCGTGTAGTGCACACACTTGAGGGACGTTGATTACGCGCCTACGAAGGTGCTGGAAGGATGCGAGGGTGAATGATTAATGAAACTGTTGAATCGGGGATGAGTATATAGTATCTATCATTTTGCATCTTCCCATTTATCTCTACTCTATATATCTAAAGTTACATCCAAAAATGTGAATTACCAAATTTGGTTACCCACTTGGTTCTTACATTGAGACTCTATTTGATGGTTTGGGGATGCAAAATGATAGTTATCCATTTTGCATCCTACACTGAATATGCTCTGCATTTTGTTTGTTTTTTTTTTTTTAACGGAGAAGGGGATTCGAATCACATCATATTTATAACTTTAACTAGTGGTTCGAATGTGATGCTCTAAGTCGTTGGTATCAATTCATGAGTAGTTGTTAATAATTTCAAATTAGAATTATAAACCATTTTCATCCCAATTACGGATGATTTGATCTCACATTCTTTAAATTGTCGTGATCTAATTAGGCTGGATACACCATATC
This sequence comes from Tripterygium wilfordii, assembly GCF_013401445.1. Classification (NCBI taxonomy): domain Eukaryota; kingdom Viridiplantae; phylum Streptophyta; class Magnoliopsida; order Celastrales; family Celastraceae; genus Tripterygium; species Tripterygium wilfordii. The sequence continues at coordinate 10,322,697 of NC_052241.1, forward strand.
AGCATATAACATTGCATATTAAAACCATTGAATATTTTCACAACAGTCTCCTTCAACCTTATGGTAAACTACATTTTTTTTCAATGGAAGGCAGATAACTAGCTGTATTCTCCTATAGATTCTTCATAGTTGAAACCAGCGTAACATATCTAAATCCATAACATATTTTCCTGCATAACGGTGTTGGTCTAAATTGAAAAAGGACACATTTTAGGGAACGAGGTTTCTGCTCCCAAGGGCTTAACCTCACATCAATTGAGCCATCACAGCCAGCAAGTCTCTGCTCAGGGCTTCATCAACAAACTCTGTTCCTCGGAGACAACAATATAAAACCAGCAACATAAACACAAAATATCCACACCCAATTCGGGAAAGTAGGCAGATTTTGATAGTAAAAAATAATACCGAAAGCCAATTTAAGGAACCAATCAAGTTTTCCACCAAAATTTGTAACTTGATCAGCTCGCCCTGTTCTTATTCAAGATTTTATTGATATTACTAAATCACACCCTTACACCAAAAAAAAAAAGACGCAGCAGAGGGTGATTTTCCAGATTTTTGTCAGTTCTAGTTGACTATATATACATATACGAGATTTAATAATTCTCGACTAATTTCCCAAATCAAAAACAAAGGGAAAATGGAGCAAAATTTTTATGGCTCGTCTTCAATCACTGAAGCCAAACCAGATCGCACACTCTTTGATTTCACCACCGCCGGTAGTATCCGTCCTTTCACAACCGGCACCTTCTCTTCCTCAGACTTCTCATCTAAAGTAAACAAAGATTCCTTCAATACCGTCCAATCAATCGTGTTCTCTGCACAGCACCGATTGACGATGCCGGTGGTTGTACCAGCGAAAGACTGCTTCTTTTCGACTTTGAAATCGGAATCGTCGTCCTCTGCGGGAGCAGGAGGGGGAGGGGGAGTGGCGCGTGCGGTTTTAATGTTAGGGGAGAGCCATTTGGCATTGAAGTAACCGGTACGTCGCCAAGGCGGAACGTCCATTCCCTTTTTCTTCAAGCTATGCTTTGCTGCCTCCGCCGCGACGGCGATGATCCTTTGGAGACGATCGGCCTTGCCGACAAAGATGTAAGGCAAGGACTGGAGGACAGTTTTGTACTCCTTGGTTGATCGAGCGATCTCAAATTCCGATCTGAAATCTATATCAATAAGCAATCTCTCGCCCTTGATTATCACGTCTATATATTCATACTCCCCTGTAAAAGATGAAGATTAATTATTTATTATGCTTCCATAACCTTCTCATCCAACAGAAGAACATACGAAGATTCATACTCTCGATAGTTTGTTTTTTTTTCCCAGGAGACAAACACGAATTAGGGAACATTTTAGGGAGACATTTAATTACCAGCTGGATAAGAGGGGGATTTTTCCCAGCTAGATTTGCAAATTGAAGCGTCGTATCCGAGAGCCACCAATCCATCAGTGACAACCTTCCTGCAGCCATTGTTTTTGCACTTGGAGATCTTGTCCTTCTCGACGATCTTTGCAGTGTCGGCTAGCAAATTCCTCTCACAAACACTAGCACAAAGGACCAAATTCTGTCCAGCACAAAAGCACATATTTCAGACACACAAAACAACCAGAAACATAGAAAATAGAGATATGATCTCTTAATCTGAATCTACCTTCAGAATTTCGCACGCTTCGCCAGAGGAAGAAAATTTGGAGCCATCAAAAGAGTCCAATTCGTCATCAGAACTATCGCTGCCATTACGGTTGAAGCAATTGGAACGGTGGCGGCCATACTGCACGCCAGTTGAGTGCTTCTCGTTGTTCTCCTCGAGGAAATTCTGCACCATCTTATCCAAGCAGACCGAGCTTGGCTCGAACTCAGAGAATTCAGTTGAGCCATGTTTGATCAAATGCAGCTCCTCTGTGGCGCCGGTCTTTTCTGCAACAGAGTTTCTCAGGAACTGGCGCTCGAACAGCCTCTTCCACCGTGATTTCACCACCGGCTTCACTGGCTCCAACAGAATCGGTTCTTCTAGTCCGTGAGAATCAATGGGCTGGATCTTCGCCGTGAAAGGCATGGTCGGTATGACCGGGTACAAAGCTTAGCCTTGTTAAGCTACACAATCATCAAATTAAAATCTAAACAACTCTCCTGTTTTTTCTTGATTCTTCTCCAGTTCAAGAAATACGATCATTTCAAAGAGATCTCAATAGAAATGAGATGGAAACAACAGAAAAGAAAAGGGAGGCTTTCTACAGTCTACAAATCCATCGAAACCAAAAACTAATACACGAGTATCAAATGATGACTCCACAACACTCTGTGTCCTGAGATCAGCAAATCGAATCAATATAGAACCGAGACTCTCTGGCCAAAGAAAAATGCGTTTCTCTCCGATTATTTTATAATGATTTCACTTAATCCTGAGAGATAAAGCATGGAATAACTTAGAAGCTCTGCCAAGCACAGTAACTTTTGCTTTTAGGTTTCTAGATGCCGCGCCAGTTCACAAAAACGCGACGAAACGAGAACGTCACGTTTTCACTTCGGGAGTGTAAACCACAATCGGCATCCGGAAACACCATTCAATTACCGGATTTCAGTTTTGCTTTCTCTCACCGATGCGATCTCCGGCGAAGTCCGAGAAAATCAAAGGGAAATAAGAGATTGGTTTTTGGCTTTCTGCGTCGTTTTTGGCTCACTGAAGAAGAAGATAAGGATTAGGCGAGAGGCTCCAAGGTTTTATAAGGTGGTTGGACTGTAGTAGATTTAACTGAGTATGAAGTTTTCGCCACGTATGCATCCCACGTGGCATCAGACTACCTGCCCGAACTTGTTATTCCAAAACTGCCCTTCACCGCATGGTAGTTTTAATTATGATAATGCTTGAGACCCCCTCATTTAATATGGAGTGGGTCCTACATATGTGTTATGATTATGTCCATAATTTTTTCATCTATAAACTTACATAATCTAGGGGTAAGCAAAAAAGACATACCACATAGATTAAAAAAATATATAAACCTTATCAAAAAAGCCACATAAGCATGTCACATGTTTATGTAAGTTTATGAATATTTATTTTATGGATGTGTAGTGCTTCCGTTTAATGAATGACTAGTTTAATGTCATATAGATTTGAGGTCATATTTTGAAGATCTTTAGCATTGTTCTTTTAATTATGGATGACAAAAAAAATATCGGTTACATGTCGATTCTGGATCAGATAACAACACTTGTTAACGAGATATTTATATATTCGGATCCTAATCCTGATTGTTTTAAATTCAGACAATAACCTACTCCGGATTAAGGTTCGGACAAATAAATCTTTCAAGATCTATGTGTTTAGACTTGGATTCAATTTCAAAAATGTTAATTTTTTTTTGGTTGGATTCAAATTTCAAACGTCTAATTTATATTTAAATTTAATTTAATGTGAGTCGAACAAATTCCATCATCTAAATATAATTTTGTCAGCCTTAATTTTAAGCCTCCTCGTGATGAGCAAACTGTTCAAGGCTTTTGCAAAACGTCATTCACAATTGTCGCGTGGGAAACTTCCAGAAAACCAATCTCTTCAGGTTGATTTTTCGCGTGGTATCATTGAAATGACGGAAATGACATTCTTGGAAATATCGAACTTACCTAATAAATTGGCTAGATGAATTACAGACAAAAGGGTATTATTGTCATTGAAATCATTTGGGATCCATTTCTAAGGCCCGTTGTTTTGAATGGAAGTTGGAAGGTATCGGATGGGACAATGGTGGTTATTGTCGCTTTCTTGACGATTAGGCCCCTATTTTGTTGGCTCTCTACAGGTAACGGAAAGTGGATATGACAGTAATTTAGCTAAAGGTGGAGGGTTTTAAATGACAGAAAGAGTAGTGGATGGTGAAGTGCGGTCCATCTTTAAGGACACGTGGAGACGCACTTCCTTTAGAGTTCGTAAAAAATCAATTTGGGATGGAATGACGTGTTTATAAAATATTTATATATTCATACCTTAATTCGGATTGAATTTCAAACGTACCTAATTGATCAAACCCAGATTAATTTAAATCCATACAAATAAATCGGACAACAAACTAATCCAATTAGGATCCACACAAGCAAACTATTATGTTTGGATCGGGATCTGATTTTAAATCAGACAAATTTTTTATTTTGATCCAAATTTCGGATATATAACTTATTTTCAAATTTAATTTAATCTGAGTCAAACAAATTCCGTTATCCAGATGAAACATAATTTTGCGGTCCCTACTTTACATTTCCGTTTTCTGGGATGAAGCCGCGTGTCGCGAGTTACAAGGCAGACAGAAATATGATGTCGTTTCTTTAAATGCCACGGGAGATGCTACCACAATACCACCTGTCTCGTGGGCCCCACAAAGATCTCTATGTGGGCCTTCGTTTTTCTTTCTCCAGAACTTGTAGAACCCACAATCTCCGTTCAAGTCTGTACGTGGGCTTCTTTCATAGTAAGTTAAAGCCCATCAAACCCATCATAGCAATCCCACCTAATTTTGTTGTCAATTTCGAAGTCCTAAATTTCTCTTGATTTAGAAAAAAAACTATAGTTTAAGGTGGTAGATGAGATGTCAAATCTAGGTTACATGAAGACCCATAGGCCATAACCCTTGTAATTAAGACAGTTTGTACACCAAATCAATATGGAAAATGCTATATATGCATAAGTTTTTCATTCGGAAAAGTGTGGATAGACCACTCAAAGATAAGTTCGTTTGCAATTGTGTCACTTAAAGAAAAAAAATTTCAATTATGTCACCCAATGTTCTTAATTTAGGCAAATAGATCACTCCGGTCCAATTCCGATCAATTTCAACCAAAAATTATTGACCGGACTAATTGCGACCACATATCAACGTTTTTTGCTGACGTGAAATCTATATTTTATATTTATTTTTTTCATTTCAAATTACACGTCATTTTGAACTTTTATGCATTAGAGATGCTTTCTGGATAATGTTTTTTTGCCAATGGACAACTCAATTAGATGTTACACATAAAATGTGGTCACTAAGGGATATTTTTTAAATTGTTTTGTTACCAATCATTCAACAACATCATGTTCCCATGTTCTAAAAGATAATCAAATATATCAATATGATGTGGAATGATAAGTCTCCGTTCGGAGATGTATGTACTCAAATCCGGACCCGTCTCAAGAGATGTGTGGAATCCCATGTTTATTAGAGCCCAAATTAGACCTACTATAAGACCAATATCAAACAATGTCAATACGATGTGGGATGGTAAGTCTTTGAGAAGTATGATACTATTAGTATAAAAATACCTCAAGCATTACATGTTTTGTAAGTCAGGATGTCCTTCTTTACTACACACTCTCTCTCTCTCATCAATCTCTTTACAGATTCAAGCCCTTGGTTTTTTATATTTTAGTTGGCTATGTTCATCATGATAACTCTTCATCTTTTGATTTCCATACTCTTCCAGGACCTCATAATGGAGTAACTTTTAAAAGGAATCTGTTGCATCACCCCTATCAAACATTGCCACATTTTAGATTTAAAGCATAATGCTCCATCAAACTCACTGATTTTTCTTTTGAAACAGGACAGTGAAATTCGAACTCTAGTCATCAGGTGATACACATCATTCTTACCACTTCGATTGATGGCTCAAGCGTATCAAACTCGTAGATTTAGTTACTCGTGATTTCGACAATAAAAAGGAAACGTATAATATATTCAACTTTTTATCCTTTTCTTTTTCCTTTCTTGACTTGTGAAGTCGAATAAAATTAAGCATTTGAAGACCAAAACGTAATGTCACAACAAAATTCATGAAAGGGATAATTACACTGGCTCGAAGGAAAGACAATCCCCTCCTTTACTCCATTGCTTTTTCAGTTTTTCTTCAGTTTTTCTTACCATCACTTCTTGCGTAAATGAAAGCGAAGTGGGCTTAACGCGTTTTGTTATACCCACTTAGGCTACTTTATATTGGAACGCACACTATTCTCATTCCCATCATAACTCATAATCGAAGGACGAATATGGGCAATCTGTCGTTTTGAGGCATTGAAAACCTTGTTGAAATTCTAAGTGCAAACAAGACATTGATGGGCCCGTACATATTTGTTTTTAATGGATTGTCGCTGATAGTTCGTAAGCCAAAAAAATGCGTTTATAATGTGAGAGTTGTTGAGCTTTCATTATAAGCCACTTGGTTATGATAAATGGATGTGGGAATTTTAGTCTCGACAGAACACAGCTGGACTTATATGCCGTAGAGCAACGGTGATACCAAACTGTTATAAATCGGAGACTCGTAGAGCCAGCCTCGCGCATGCAGTGCCCTCCAGTTTAAGAACTAAGTGGGCTGACCTTTCACTCAAGCAACACGGGTTAACTACCCGTTTAGAATGGGCAGGCCAGTGGAGAGCCTTATTGGGCCCGTGGAGAGCCTTATCGCGCCACAAGCCCACATTACCTGGCCTTATGTATATAAATATAGAATAATAGTGTAGGTGGATCATGCACTTAACTGGCCCAAACCGAATCCACTTGGCCCGTTTATTAGCCTAAACCTTAATACATTAGAGCATCCACAATGGGATGATTTTGAAGTGCTTGAGATGATACTTTCTTGATAAATTAAGCGCTAGATGTTCACAATGGGTACTTGAGATGATACTTTCTTGATAAGTTAAGCACTACATGCACACTTGTGATAAAAAATGACACTTGAAAAATTAGTTCATACTTGATCTTTGAAGTGTATGATAATTGATGAATAGTGAAGAGAGAGGTGATGAAAAAGGAAGAGAGATGTGATGAAAAGTAAGAGAGAGATGATGGAAAGAGAGAGAGAAGATAAAAAGGAAGAGAGAGGTGATGAAAAATAAGAGAGATGATGAAAAAGAAGAGAGAGAAAATAAAGAAAATGAATATAGAGTGTTGGAATGTATGGAGTGTTGATGAATAGTATAGATTGTGGGACCCAATCACCCAATTAAATTGTGCCACCTAAGAGAAATGAGAAGAAAGAGAATATAATTTAGTGAAATTTGGAGTGTGTGCACAAGTAGCACCATTGTGGATGCTCTTATGCGGTTATGCCTATTGACTTGGATTGAGTGATTGACTTTTTTTTTGCTTTTGTTTTTTATACGGCCTATTGACTTTCGATCCAACTGGAGTGGCCCACATATATGAGGAAACGTAAGCGGCACCAATTAGAAAGGACCACCTGTATTTACAACGTTAATGTCTCTGATCTTTCAAATTTTATTACTGAAATTGTGATTTTTCTGACTAACAATTCTTATTTTCTAATTTTTATTTAGTTTAACGGGGGCAGGGATCGTCTACTGTTCACTGTAAATCTCTTCCTCTGTGTCTTCTCTCTGTAGATGCATAAACCGCCTCCTCCCAGGTGTCCGAACGATTTCTAACGTACACTCATCATCATTGTCTTCCGAGATCCCGTTCCTCTGCGTCTCTTCAAATCAAGAAAAACTAGTTTCGGCTTCTCCTCTCATGTTTTCCACTCGTGTGATATCCGTCCTTGACTTTGCGGCATTGGGGAGATAGCACGATCTCTCTCAGTTTTCCAATCATGGAGAAATCTTCTTGGTCTTTGGTTGTTTCGGTTCTTCTATGCTTTTTCGCAGTTGGTTGTCTCTCAATTGACGATCTTCACCGAGCGTGAGTTGTTTCGATTGCTGTAATCTTTTCCCGGTTTGCAATTTTGTTATTGTAAGCTGATTAGATATGTTTTGCTAATTAGTATCTTATAATTCGTTTCTCTCTTTCAAGGTTAGTTTCTTTTGATGCATGATTTCTGGGATCTCGTTGACGCATTATATGTTACTGGTTGCCAATTGGGTTTAGCCATGAAACGGATGGTTCTGTGGTTTGTCGGTTTTCTTTAGACTGTAACTCTCTCCTTTTAGTGTATTCTTATAGAGGATACATATATGTAATGAACATTGAATGGGAGCTCACAACGGATAGTAGAATTGATACCAATGGTGGTCTCTAGGCTCACTCGTGGAGGGTACATTAGGAAGACAGCCTAGTACATTGTTGTGAAAGTAGTGATAACATTGCTGTCTAAGTTTCTGATTGGTCATGATACTTCGTGTCTAATTTTCAGAGATTCACTAAGTTATGGAAAGGTTTAAGAAACTAGTTTATAATGTGCATTGAGGTGGCCAATATTAGTTAGCTTATCTTTGTAAATATGTGCCGTCTTTGAACATTGGGAAGGCCAATCCCATTATGGAATTCTACCGGTTTCCCCATTAAATGTCTTTATGCTGGAGCTCATTGGAGTATGTGGTTTTGCACCATGTATGTCTTTCTAATCATGTGGTGTTGGCTCGTGCAGCTATCGGTAACTCTTCATTCTTCAGTTGTTCTAAGATTTGGCTGTTGTAGAATATGAATAAATATGAGAAACGTTTAACTCACTTGCTGCAGGACTTAGGATTTGATTATTTTCTACACGCTAGTTTGTCAATTTGATGTCGTGCATTACTTGTTAGTAACTAGTCTGTCTTTATCATCAAATCTTTTCTTTGATGATTGATCATTCCATTCACTTGTTTCGTGGTTGCTTTGGGATCTTGAAACTGTTTCATGCTTGTTGTCATTCTTTTCCTACTTTGATTCTTCTCATGGTTGAAAAGCCCAAGGTGGAATATTTTTGTTTCTTTGTATGACAGATTTTGTTTATTGCCTAGCACAGTTGATAATCATATGTTTATCATCTCATAGTTGTCTTTATTTTGTGACTACAGTTTTCCGATCGTGGAACCTGATCCTGGTCATACAAAACTTCGTCTTTCACAGGAGGGCCTGGAAGCCTTAAGAAGGATAACAACCCCAATTGTAGCTGTTTCTGTAAGCCTGAAATCCATTTTAGGATCTAATAAAAAAAATTTCCTTTGATTCGGCCAAAGTTTTTTCTTTTGATTTAAGTTTTTCTCATTATATTTAAAATTAAAGAAACAACTTCGCATCATTAATTTTTATCTAAAGGCCAAAGATTCTAATAATTCAATCTGCTGCTTCTTGATGAAATATGATTGGCCTGATGTTTTAGTGGATAGAGAGTTATGATTTATGAAATACTTGGGAATTTGAAATTGATTAAGCTTTTTTTTCCTGACAATTCTTATCTCATGCAGTTGAATGCCTTTTCATACAGAAAATACAATGTGCTCTTACTATTTCCTGGCAATACATGGCATGCATGGCTTATTTAGCTTAAATACCACTGATTGGCTCTCTTTCCATATGTTTACTTATATAATCTTGGAATATTCATAATCTTGTGAAAAAACTATCACCTATTTCTCTCATTTCTAACTGTATCTTATGGTTCTAACTTCTAATAATCAGGTGATTGGTCCATACCGCTCCGGAAAATCTTTTTTGCTTAATCAGCTTCTTTCGCTTTCTTGTGATGAAGGTGCCATCCTTACACACTAGATTAGTGTATGCTTATATTTTATTCGAAAGACTACCTGCATTCAGGTTTTTGAGGTTGGTTAATAGGTTCTTTAAAAATAACCTTTTTTGAGTAATTTTTTTGTAGGGTTTGGTGTTGGACATATGCGCGACACAAAAACAAAAGGTAGTCTATAGATGACTTCATAGAACTTATGAAACTTCTTGTTTCAATATCTTCCATAACATCTTTGTTTCTTTCAGGGATCTGGCTTTGGGGAACCCCACAAGAAGTGGAGATTGATGGTGTAAAGACTTCTGTTTTTTACCTTGATACTGAGGGTTTTGAAAGTGTGGGGAAGTCAAATGTATATGATGATCGGTAAATTGCTACTCTTCTTGCAATTCTTAAATCTTAATATTAAGCTTGTCATTTGTTGGAAAGAAAAAGAAGGTTGTCTTGTTGATTATAGAATTTTGTATAACTACCCTTTCTGATTTTTGTTTGTTTGCGCAGGATATTTGCGCTGGCAACTGTTTTGAGTTCTGTTCTTATTTACAACTTGCCTGAAACGGTTTGTATTCTACCTGTAACTTTCCCCTGTTCAGGTTTTTTCCTTTAAGAAGATTGTTTTCTTGAAAATTTTCTCTTAGTAAAATTATAAACTTTGTGCTGATTCATCAGCATCTTGTTGTCAATTTTTCCCTTGACAATTTCCTTGTTTCAGTTGATTTTTCTAACAAAAATTATAAATTTGTCAATGGTGTGTGTAGATTCGTGAAGCGGACATATCTCGGCTGTCGTTTGCTGTGGAGCTTGCTGAAGAATTTTATGGAAGGTATGCTGTTTGACCATGATCTCAGTTCAGCACCATACATACATACATGGTATTGAATGAAAAGCCTATTTAGGAGGGTTTTTATTTATTTATTATTTTTTTTATGCCTTATGCATTTTACTGACACTGCTTTGTATTTTTTTATTTGTATTGGTTGATAAACGTTTCGTGGAGAACAGGGTGAAGGTAATTTGCATGTAACTAGAATGATTTTTTTTTCTTGCATATAATGATTTTCTTATCATTACTGATACTTGAATGATTTCTTCTCTCCCAGGGTAAAGATGTTGCTTTTGAACCTGCAAAGCTTTTGTGGCTTATTCAGCGTGATTTTCTACGTGAGCTCACAATTCTTACTAGGACATTTTTTGATGTAAGGTTGCTGTTGGATATTTTATCACAATCAGCGTATGATCTGCTTGTAAACACGATGCAGTTAGTGCTGTTAGCCTCAATGAACTGCCTTACACATTATGTCATACCTGGAAAAGTGTTAACCCTTTTCAGACCCGTCTTATTTTTTACATTTTTACTGCCGCAACAAACTTTCCTTAACCATTGAGTCTTCTCCATCTTCCAACAGAACATAAAAATAGATGACAGTGGAAATGCTTTTTAAAAAGCTATTTGGGCAGGGTGTCATCTTTTGTGAGGCATTTATAATACACTTTTGACATCTAGGAGTGAATTGACTTGATTTTGGTGTTATACAGAAGGGAAAACTGTGCAAGAAATGGTGAATGAAGCTCTTCGCCATGTACCCAATATAGACAGTTTGTATTCTTTCCACAATTACAATGGTTAATTAGCTAGCAATTTTCTTTGCTCTACTGTAACACATCTTTAGAACTAATAGTTGATAGTGGGTGCTTGTTTTAATTGCAGGGGATAGAAACATTGAGCAGGTATTTGTCATTTTGGTTGGTGTAGCTAATTGACAATGAGCTACTGTGACCTCAGTATAAAATCTGTCTTTTGCAAATTCTTCAGGTTAACCAGATCCGGGACTCCTTGGCTGTCATGGGTGATAACAGCACTGCTTTTAGTTTACCTCAGGTATATTTTTTTGTTTTATGTATGCAATGTGAAGTGATTTCATCAAATATTTCTAGCCTATCTTTTATGCTTACATGTATACCAGACCTAGATTTGTTACATGGGGTCTTTATCTCCAGGAAGTAGTCTTGTTGGACATACTATGTGTATTTTATGCCAACTAGATATTTTTTATATGGACACTTTTATATCCATGAAGTAGTCTTGCTGGACCTGTCTTGTGCATAGGCTGTATCATGTATGCCTACCAGATATGTCTAAATAGAGTATATTTATATACTGGCTCGCTACTACTACAACTACTACTCGAACTACCCGAGACACAACCAGACTTGCTACCGAGCATCGGCAGGTCGGGGGCTAATCTGCCGCCAAGTGTGTTACAGGCCGTGTTTATTACCGCTTTCTAAGTTGTGGGAGTTTGCCGTTGAGTTGAGGCAAGCTTAGCCGCCAGCCCCCTAGGGAAGGGTTAATGATGCGATGGGCAAAGACAAAGGGAAGAAAGAAGGTCATCGAAAGGGGGGCACATTTAGGGTCCTTAAATATTTTCCCAGCAAAATAAAGACAGATCTCCTGGCTTGAAGCATGCAAACTATTACTAAGAAGCTCTATGCATACAACCTTCAATCCGTTACCAGTACTTTTTGGATACTATCTTACATATGCTCAATAATTGTTCGAGAGTTTTCCTGTTCTAAGATAAAACTTGTATGTTAATGGACATCTGGCACTTCATGGATCTTGATTTTATTTTAAAAAATTGAAGGTCGGGATTTACATTAGTTATTGATGTAATTTCTAATTAGATGCTTATAGATATGTTTCCGAAGATGAGATAGAGTTTATGGCATACAATTAACCAATAACCATACTGCAAGTAGGAACGTTGATTTGATCAAACTAAAGTAAGTTTCAACATGGAGTTTCTAAAATTATATAAATAGATATCTAGATTTCATCTTATTTATCAGCATATCCCCACAATTTCATTTTTGCTTTCATATTATTATCGGCTACTAGATATCTGGATAAGGGGTTGAATACTTTTGATTGCCTGGTTGATCTGACACCCTTTGAATTTTAACTTTCAGCCTCATCTCCAGCGAACAAAGCTTTGTGAGATGGAGGATAGCGAGCTTGATCAACTATATGTTAAGAAAAGGGATCAGTTGAAAGAACTTGTTGCCAGTATTATCCGTCCGAAGATTGTGCAGGGGAAACCTTTAAATGGAAAGGAGTTTGTAGCTTTCCTGGAGCAGGTACTTTTTGTAATGTTTTGAATCATATTGTTAGATTTGTTTTTTACTAAGCATTCTGAGCCTTCATATTTTAGTGTCATCATTGTCAGAAGTGGTCTTGAATAATAGTCTGATGTTTTCAGTTGAAAATTCTGGAACTTTTCCCACACCCATGTCACCTGTTCCTAAGGATTGACAGTGATATCTCATCTCCTCGCTTGTTAAATTTAAGGCTTTTTTTTTAAAAGTGCATAGCAGCAAGGATTACTGCGCATGGGGCAATTTTTGACCCTTGCAGATGTTGTTAGTGCATGATTATATAAATAACGATGTTATCAGTTGGAGTTGTTGAAACCATTTTATCATTATTTACATCAGTTCCGCCCTTTTTTCTCTAATAAGTAATGATTTCAATCTCTTTACTTTTGTTAGTTTTTATGTCTTAAAACTAACAAATAATGCTGTGGAGGACCTTTTATTGGTTTTTAAGTGTCTTATTATACTTTCAGAACATGGATAGTGGACTAAACACATTAGAGGTGGGAGAATGTCTTTTAAACCCTAAAACCAAAAATGGAATTACCTTTATGACATAGGTGGGCAATGATGCCTACATGAGAACAGGCCAGTGGTAACTCTGAATGAGATTCCTCAAAGCCATTCGCCGTGTATGGTTCCCTTGTATGTTACCCATCCTTGTTCCTCCTAGTTGATGTGAAAATAGGAGGTTTTCGGGGGAAAGGAGGGGGGGTGATGGTGGTGGTGAGGTTTGGCTGAAGGAGATATGCGATCTTTTCCGTAATGGGTACATTTTCCCTTATCTACATGCATTTATGTTCTCTAATTTTCAGATTCTTGAAGCCTTGAATAAGGGGGAGATCCCCACAACAGGGTCCATTGTGGAGGTTTTCAACAAGGGGATTCTTGACCAGTGTTTGAAGCTATACAGTGAGAGGATGGCAAGATTGGGTTTACCCCTGCCCGAGCAATCTCTACGAGATAGCCATGGAAGGTCTAGAGAGGAAGCTATGCAAATGTTTGATGAACAACACTTTGGTCATAGCCATGCAAAGAAATCAGTAATGCAACTGGATGAAGAAATAGAAAAGGTATTGAGAAGCGTTCTTAGCAACTATAGTTTGTATTCGCTTCGAGGGAAAAATTATTCATTTGTGTTATTGAAGTGTGTAGATTTACCTATTTTTTTGAATCAATAGATTGGCTGGAAGCCTGAAAACAAAAGTACGCAGAATGATCCATGTTTCTTGTTCCCAAAATTTTTTCATTGCTTTTAGTCCTAACTTGGAGCAGGTGAACCTTAGTTCCCAATTTCCCATCACCCTCCCTCTTTTTCTTTTTTCTTTATTTGTTTATTTACTTATTTTCTATATTGGGTTTCTCATCCGAGAAAGTGAAAAAATAAAAGATTAGAACAAGAACTGTCAATATTTTAACACGCGCTTCTTTTGCACATCACTGTGGAAATTTTTTTTTGAGCACTGAAGAGTAAGATGTATTAATTCTTCTTCCACTTACTAATGGTCGGTTGTGGGTGGCATAATTGATAAGGACTTACTGATCCCCTGTTGCTACAAGTTGGAAATTTTATTGTTAAGACACGATTTCCTCTCAAGGTTTTCCATTATAATGCCATTGGTAAATCAGTTATTTCATGGATGGCAGCTAGTGAGGCTGTAGTATTTGCTCTCTACGTTGCATGAATTAATCCCCTATTTAGTTGAGGCCCAAGTGCAAGATGCATTAGCAATAATGTAGTGTAACAACCTACAAGTTCATGTGTTGTAAGCTCTCATGTATGAGCCTTTAAGTTTGCTCCATCCTATCTCATGCTGATCTGAAAATTTCATGCAGCTATATAAAAATGTAATTTTGGCCAATGAATATACATCTTCAAAGCTTTGCGAGGCACTATATACCGGATGTGAGGACAAAATGGACCACCTTCAAGTTCTTAGACTTCCTTCCATGGCAAAATTCAATGCAGGTTTCTTGCATTGCAATCAAAGTTTTGAACGGGAGTGTGTTGGGCCTGCTAAAGCAAATTATGAGCATCGAATGATGAAGGTTTGGCATGGAAAACCTTTTTTTTCTTCTTTTATTTTCAAATTGTGAAGATTTGATGATTTGAGTTAGATGATGGCTTTTGAGTAGCATTTGGATGTGAACCTTCATACCCTTTTGTACCTTACCATCCTCGAGGGAGATTTAGTAACCTAAATCAGGATGGAGATTTAGCAATCTAATGGATTCTGTTTCCAGGAATAGTTTCTCATAATCTGCTTTAAAGTCAAAGAATAGCTTCAATTGTTGAATCCTTGAAACTGGATCTTGGCATGTTAACTAGCTTGATTGATTTATGTAAAAATCCTTTTTGTTTTACAATGCCTTGGTCATTCAATTTGATGCACTGAGCCACAGATTACTGTTTCCGCAGATGTTGGGGAAATCTCGATCATTATTCATCAAGGAGTACAACAACAGGCTCTTCAATTGGTTGGTGGCCTTTTCCCTTGTCATGGTGGTAATTGGCCGATTTATCATAAAGTTCTTTCTGATTGAAGTCGGGGCATGGATACTTTTCATCTTCTTAGAGACATACACAAGAATGTTTTGGTCTGCAGAATCTCTTTATTACAACCCAGTTTGGCACATTATTGTAGGCACTTGGGAAACACTTGTTTACAGCCCTATCCTTGATTTGGACAGGTATATGTGAAACGTGCTTATGAATCTATTTTGATTATCATTCCTTTTTTTTTTCCCTGATATTTCTTTACGTTATCATATAATTTCCATTTGATGCAGATGGGCTATTCCCCTTGGTTTTATAGCAGCAGCATTGGTGATTTACTGTCGGTGTTATGGGAGAAGGAAGCATGGCTCACATTGGATTTTACCTTTGTACAACACTCATAAAGGGGGCCCAAATCGGCCACGCTCAGACTAAATGAACCGCGGCTTGGTCATTAGGATTTCACATACATGTGGTTCGACAATCTTGAGCGAGCTTTCGATTTTTTTTTTCCCACATACAAGGCTTGCCAGTCAATTTTTGTTCTGAAAACGCTACTACGCTCATTCTAAAGATGCAGGGATCCGACTAAGATAGGAGGCTTGGCCGCACTAACATTTGTTGTTACTAACTTATCTAAAAAACACTGGTTGTAAATGTGGCAATTATAGATGCTCTGTATCAATATACATTACTCTTGATTATTTAATTACGAGAGTTGGAAGAACCGAAGAAGAATCTCCTCTAATCGAATAGATATTCATTGAAATGAGCCAATGATGTATCTGCTGGGTTGCAGGATCATTTGTGCTAATAATGTTGTAAAAGTTGCATCATTTGTGAACATGGATACAATAAATCTTAGATCAGTTTTCTGCTCTCTGGGTAATCAGGAACTCTGATATTATTTTTCAGGTCTGTAACCTTATTTCTGCCTAATCATCAAAATACTTACCTTATTAGTCCTAGGCATGTCTCTAGTTGGCCATGAGCATATTTGTTACATTTCACTTCACACCTTGCTAGTTTTTAACAAATTCACACACTATATGTATGTTTGATTTCACTTGACCTGATTCCATGAGCTAATTGTGACAGCAGCAGTTACAAGTTACAACAAGAACAGAGAAAAGAAGTTGCCTAATTCAGTTTTGGTTTTTGTCCGTTGCAATGGAAGTGGGATGTGGTGAAGCCATGTCGCTGACGGAAGGGCCAATAATATGCTTGTGCACTTGATCAACAACTGCTCCTTGGTGCACAAAAGGCATTCCGATCACATTTTCTTCATTTGCCAAAGGCTGCACAGGAGGAACAAGACAAACATTATTTGCCCCAACATTGTGGGGATTTCCAACTGGAGGACCGGGGTGGTGTTGGTTAAAGCCCGGGTACAATTTGGGGTCATGCAGAATTGTATTAGAAACATTCGGGACTGGCTGATGGAGGAATTCATTGGGGTTTGGCGGCATTTGTACAAAATTTCTAGATGTATGCACTGGACTACTAATAAAAGGCATGCCTGCACCTGGTAGGCCGGACATTGTTAAAAGTCTAGGGTTCACCCCTGTCATTTGTTTGACTGCTGCTTCAGCCATCTTCACCTAAAAGAAAATTCATATAACAAACTTGTTCAACAAACAATAAATTGCATCCACAGGTACATAGAATACACACAGACAACCTTCCGCAGAGCTTGGTACAACCAAGTTGATTATGTATAATTTTATATTTTTAGTACAAAATGCAGTAGTTTTTTTAAATACTTGATAATTATAATTCTTTGTCCAACTAAAGAAACATCAAGGATTGTCATAAATTAGGTGACTACACCAACCAAGGTAATGTCTAGAACATTTGGACATCAAGTGTATAAACAATTTCTATGTTTATTAGAGAGTCCATGTCATATTTACAACTTGTCTCATTTTCATCTAAGATCAAGCTCCACTTGAGGCCAAATGCCAAAAAGATTCATTTTCATGAAACTATAGTGATAAATTCAGTTTTAATCGTAGCACTCCACCAGAAATAAGGATTTTTCCTCAAATATGCTACGTAGAAAAGCACAATGTGGATCATTATAAGAAAGACATCCATCTGAAAATTTATATTTCAATTTTAACACATTTAATTATTTCAGAAACCTCAAAGTCCCAAAATTAAAGCATTCTCATTTTCCAGTCCTATAAAATAAATAAAAAAGGCACTGCAAAACTCTCAAAATGATTCATATGTTTAACTAACCATATCAAAAACCACATCAATAAAATATCCACAAATTGAAAACTAACCTTTGCCCTTAATGTCTCAATATCAGCCTTCAAAATTCTATTGTCAACAGAAGCTTTATCACACTTTTGGTTTATCTCAGTGAGATGCTTCTGTAAAGAAGAGTGCTTATCCTTTAGCTGACCAGCCTATAAAAAGCACGTATATCACTTCCTTAATTATCAAATATAGAAAAAATTGTTGAGACAAGTGTCCGTGTGAGAGAGAAACAAGGCAAAGATGGAGCAAAAACCTGTGTTTCAAGTTCATTCATCTGATCTTGCTTTCTTCTTCTAGAGCGTCGAGCTGACTCCCGATTTGACAACATCCTGAGTCATCAACATACAAATTAATATGCCTTCTCCTTCCATTTTCGGAGGCAGGGGAGTACTTAGCATTTGTATCTAAACTTGCAAACGGAGAGCGTGCAATGATTCACAGATATAGTGAGAAATGAGACTCTCATAAACAAACATCTTCTAAAAGAAAGTGTAGTGAAATATTTATCTCTGGAAAACAGTTGAAACCTTTTGGTTTGAAAACAATTAGGATTCCAGATAATTTTCCCAATCAAGTTCTTTAGGGCATAACGGCTCTTGTATGGACCAAGTACACAGAGCTATCAAGTATCAACCCATTTTTACTCGTTTGAACACAAAATTCTGGATGTCATCAGGGCATTGCACCTATTGACCAGTAAGAATAAGTCGGTAAACTAAGAGCACAAGTAAGTACATATTAACCTTTAATAAGATTAACTGACAAAAATAGACACTAACAAAGCAAAAAAGGAAATGACTTTCAGAGAACCTTCTCACTCTTACAGAAACTTTTCAAAGCAAGAGTGTGTATAAAGGACAAAATGCTGGCATGTCTGGTTACCTTCTTGCACGTTTTGCATCAGCAGGATCCATATTTTCATTAATTTCTATCTCCCCTTCAAACTCATCATCATCTGAATCTTCCCTTGATGACCCGCTAGTTGCTTGCGCCGGTAGTACCTCCAATTTTTTTTGCAAAGCAGGTAAGGCAGCAACACCCATTGGTCTATCATTGGCCTTACATTGTTCCGTCATGAGAACATGTCCAGTACCTATGATGAGTAAATAAATATTAGATTGTCTGCATAAAATACGAAACTCATTTTGGAAATAGACTTTTTTTTCAATGTTTCATTACAACTTGGAACACCAAGACAATGATTGATCAAACTCCCAAACAAACATGAATGATACCCCAAGGAAATTACATCACTACTACTCCATGTGCTTTGTTGGAAAATTCTGTCTGCTGTGTAGAAAAAGAAAATTTTCTCATGCACAAGACTCCTGCCAGTCTGCCACTACAAGGTCTAGGGAGGGCAGATGTACACAACCTACCCTTGAATTGCAGAGGAGGTTTCTATGGTTCGAACTAGGATGCCTAGGTTGCAATTGCTAAAAAAAGATTTAGCTAAAATACCGTGAAAACAAGTTTGTTTTACAACATTTTTCAATATTTCAGTCTTAAGAGAAATATAAAGGCTTCCAATGGTGAGAAATAAACAATTGACTTAAGAGCAAGAGCAAGAAAAAGAACACAAAATGACAGATCATGTTAGCTAATAAGCACAAGTATGTGGCCCATCATAGGTTTGCCAGCACAAGTTCACATCTTAATGGCAGACATTCTCCAACACCGAGTCAGTAACCATACTATAAAAACATCTTTGGATGCCAACCTCCCCACCAATTCCCCCAAAAAACATACATAATAAACCCTAATTTAACCAAACAAGCAGACAAAAAAAATTAAAATTATGGAAGATCACCAAACTCATAAGGGATCTCTCTTAGAAACTATGTGCAACGCACATTACAGTGTAGAGGATCAGATGCATATAACTAGAACTGCTTTGGGTGTCAGCTTAAGCAAACCAGCTTTGTCATATCCATCATGATAGATACATGAGCTACAGTGGGTTTTTTTCCCCCTTCAGTGAACAAAAAAACGGATTTCATTAAAGATGACACTGAGGGGAAGCGAGATGAACTAAGGATAATTGGCTAGTTAAGAGAAGAAAGTAATAAACAATTAACAGACCAGGTTTCAGTTACTGACATTCCGTATGAATGTATGATATTAGCCTTTGAATGGCATTGCTAGAGAAACAGTTTTACTAATTCCCAGTCGTCGCTGGAATACCATGAGATTCCACATCCCCTAAAAGAATTTAAGAAAGACCTAAATAAGGATGAAGAAAGGTTCAATATTTTTCTTTAAAAACCCACTCTAGCTTCCCAATCAAAAAGGACAAAGCACTGCAAAATATAAGGAAGTGTGTGACTATAACATGGACAGTGATGGATTGAATTCCATAACACCAACCTCCCATGGAAGAAAAAAAAGAGTCAAAATCCTAAAGGTTCATATACACCTGTCATCCACAGGTACATCGAATACATATCCCTTGCGAACTATCATGGAAGGCGGAAAGTTGAAAGCATTAATTTTAATATAGTAAAAGTATAACTCAAGAGTGTATAATGGCAAATCATTTCAACTCATTCATGGCACCAATTGCCATTTAGCTAACAAGCCCGTGGATATTGAGGTTCCCCAGGCAGTACTTCCCGATACTGTATTTGAAGCAGTTGTTCGAATTCCTTATGATAAGCAACTGAAACAAGTTCTTGCTAATGGCAAAAAAGAAATTCCAAGCCGTACCATTGGCTTGGGATTCTGGCCGAGAAGACTCTGTGGCCTGCACTTGATTTTCGGGTGAGGTTGAAAAACCTTCAGGCTTCATAGACGCCGCCTGCCCAGACAAACACAAACAAAAACTTAAGCACAGAGAGTTCCATTAAAATTCTCAATTCAAAGGGCCATTCCCAACTCTGTTTCTCATCATATCCATGAGTAAACGATACTTTAAATCCCGGCATAATTTATCACATCACAAAACTCTAACATATTCGATTATGAAGATAACGAGAAAAAGCTACCCGAGAGCGAGCAACAGTAGCGCAGGCAATTTCTAGTTTGGACTGGAGATATGCGCGGTACTCATCGGAATCTCTCGGAGCTTCAAGAGCGTGATCCAAAGGCGCCGGCGGACGGGCGGGAGCTGACGTAGTATCGATCTCGATCACGCCATCATTGTTACCTTCCGCGGGCTTTGACGGTTGCGCACCCGAAGACGGAGGAGCGACAGCATCATTGTTGCTAAGCTGCAGAGAAGGAGGAGCAACCTCTTCCAGAAGTCTCTCAAAAGCCCATTCCGAATCGATCCGGTGCATCTCCGGCGCCGTAGAATTCCAGAACGGGTCGGATAAATCACCAACCGAGAACAATCTGTTCATCCCTCTCTCTCTCTCGTTTCCGTCTTTCTTTTTCTGACAATTGCTTCCCCCAGTGAAGAAATGATCAGCTTCACCTATGTGGAGCTCCGACATGCCACTATTAGGTGGCCCAATGGGCCTTAAATGGGCTTTCATATGGGCTGAATCTCCGATCAATCTAGAAAATATAATAAATAAAAGAAAATCAATTTAAGCAAAACAGAAGGAGCGAAGTGAATTGATCTGTACCTCTTCTGAATCGTTCATTTCCTTCTCCGTAGCTCGCCAGCCCAGATTTCACTGCGTTCTAGGTATGTGATTTTCTCGCGGTTTCCCTTATTTTCTCTCTGTTTCGCTATGAATAGTCAAGGATCGGTGTCGCTCGAGTTTTGATGTGACGAATTTTCCCTTTTTTTACTTTTCATTGTTGTTCCATTTACAATGAGCTTAACGAACTACTTTTTCTTGATTACTTTTATCAATTTTTTTGACCTTGATCCAAGAAGTGGAATATTAATTCATTCGATCTATACCTTAAACAAGAACTCTGTCTAATAGTTTTTGTTGGTCTTTGTTTTTCTCCTTCAGTATCTGTATAATTCATATTCAATGGCCGGGAGAGCTCAGATTCCGCAGAAAAAATCAGCTCTTGTTGCGATGATCGCAGATGAGGTAATATGCATTGGTCATCAATGAGTTCATAGCAGAAAACTTGTCTGATTGTTTAAGATGTTTCCACTGGCCATCTGTTTTCTTAAACATAATTTTATATATGATTCCAAGTTTAATCTGCATTTGATTTGTTATTTTCTTGATAAAATTGAAGGGAAATAAATATGCGTTATGCTTGTTCATATGTGACAGTAAGATTGCCTATTAGAATTATAGTGTTAGTTGCAAAAATTTGAGTGCATAAGTGCATGGAGCACTGTTACAGTGGAGTATTCTGTAGTACTGCTGACTGCATTTACTGTTTGGATGTCTGCACAATTAGCCGAGTCTTTCTGGCTAGATTATGATGCTATACATGGATTAATGAACAAAAGGGTTGTAAGATGACTTAGTAGAGGACGCTGATTCTAACTTCTCCTTGTGTACACAACTAAAAATTAAACTATGTGCAGACATTCTTTTTGTATGTTGATTTTTGTATGTTGATGGGTAGAGAGAGATGTGGGAGGGCGAGGAGGGAATTTCGTGCTAAGGATTCATATAGTTGACCGCAATTTATTTTTTATTAAAGCTTGTTGTTGGGAAGAGGCCATATGTTCTTGAGTAACATCAAAAGAGAGGATTAAGTCTGAGGATTGTAGTTTTGCATATCTAACAAAAAATTCCAATGGCTATTGGAGATGCCTTAGAGGGATGGAGCTTGGCTTGGCCTTAATATAAACTTGACAAATTGGTTAACTTCTGTATTTCACCTTGATAGGCTATGATTAATTATGGCCGATACCCAAAAGAAACTAGAATGCTTTTCTATCTTCCCCTCCCACTCTTTTCTGACAAGATGAAGATCAAGGTTACAGAAAGCTCACCTTCACTATATACTGCAACTTGTTTGTTGGAAAACTGTCAATTTTAACATTATTTGCAAACTAAGCTTACAACTTATCGGATCAGATTTTTTAATCGTTTCACTGTGAGTATATTAACATGTTTCCTACAAGAATAAGAAAAGTATTACTGAAGAACCTACTAGTTGGTTTTGCAGAAAATTAATCGTGTCATGGTAGATTTTCCCATTCCTGCATTTTGTACCTGAAGTGTCGCAGAGTGGATCACGAATTTATATCTATATTGCTATTGATTCCCTGAACATGTGACTGATGTTGTTTAGTTTTTTCATAGTTTGGAGAGTATCTGATTTGTAAATCATTCAATACAGGACACAGTTGTAGGATTTCTACTTGCAGGAGTGGGTGATGTTGACTTGCGAAGAAAGACAAATTACCTTATTGTGGAATCAAGTATGATCTCAAACTTTGGATGGTCTTCTGCCCTCAAATTATGTGGCTCTTATTAATTTCCCTAATTGATCATGACCATTATGGTAGTTGGTTGTTGTGATATATTCCAACTGTGTAGATTAGCCATATGTTTGATTTCTTCTCGAATCGCTGAGTTTAATGGGAATTTGAGTTCATACTGATGCAGACACATATTGAGTATCATTTCTTGCTGTTTTTTAAGAAATTTGCATGTAAAACAGCTTGGAAATTGGTTGCCATCTCTCTTTTGGAAGGAACCAATAAGTAATTCAGATTGCTCAGACGACTGAATGCTTGTTATTGTTGTTGAGAGATTATTATAACTGTTATGATGTCCTTTTCATTATCTTCTTTCATATACCATGAGTAAGTGGCTTAAACTTTCATTAAATATCCATTTTGAATGCTGAGGTCAAAGTTAGTGCTTAAAGGTTTGACACATAACTCTATGGTCCTCTATGCTTGCCATATTTTTAAATACTGGTGTCAAAGTCATGGGTCTTGTACCTTTTCTGGCTGTTATGGGTTCTATTATTGAAAAGTATTTCCACTTATTGAGGAATTAAATTAACCCCCCATTTTCTGAGACTACGACCGTTACAAGAATAGATGCCTTTCATTCACTTCTTGTACCTTGTTGTCATTGGAACATAGGTAATATAGCTGACTGCCGATGGAATACCCATGGTACAATGGAATATTCTCGCATCATAATGAAGCATACAGCATCTGTACCATTTACTTGGAATTTCCCATTAAATTCATCACTGTAACATGTATTTCAATGTTAAAGAAGAGCCTCGCTAGCAGCAGAGAACTTATATTTACTTGTAATTCATTTGGTTGCCAAGAAATGGGAGTTCAGATCCTACATGAATTATTTTCTCCTTATTAGTTATTTACTGGAAGTAGCAGTTTCTGTATTTATGTGAAGTTTTTAGAGTGTTTCTGGTAACAGTTTGTTTGGTTGCTTATTATTTTTCTTCCTCCAATTAACTTTTCAGAAACTACTGTGAAACAAATTGAAGATGCATTTAAAGAGTTCACAACAAGGGAAGATATTGCAGTAGTAATGATAAGCCAATATGTAAGTTGTTCCTTGCACCCTATTTCATGCCAAATTAGTTAAGCTGTCATATTTTTGTGCAAAATGCAGCTGTTCATTGGACAGATGGCTGGAAGTAAGATGTAAAGGGATCTTTCTTCGAACATCAGCACTCCAGCTACTATAAAGACCTCGTGTTGTCATTAATAGTAACACTTGGTTTGCTACTTTGCTTGGAAAGAGATGAACAACAATAATAAGAATGGGGAAAAAATGGGATAATAATACAAAAATGATATTTTATTTGATAAGCAATTCAAGATGTCAGACTAATCCTTCGATACAAAACTTGTCCAAATGACCTAATGACATCAAGGTGTTAGTTTGAACCTCGTAGTACTCTCCTTCCGTATCAGCAATTTTACTTTGGAAAATTTTACGGTGTAGATATGGGCAAGTAAGTGACTACTTTCGTAAAAGTTTTTTAAACAGTATAATTTGCATGTGTTCTTTACTTTTTGAATGGGATGGTTATGTGTGCTTGCCTTTTTCTTCCACTGTCGTTGTTTTGATCAGTTTGATCTCTTTCGTGACTGCTTACACAGTTTCTGCTATATGAGTGGTTCCTGGTATTTTCTGTTCACAGCCATGTTCTACTGTAAACTGATATTGGTTGAATACATCACTGAGATTTTGTTATTGCATCTCTCTCATTTTATGATGATAACAACGCAGAAATAAGCCTATTTTTTCAACCGAACTAATAACCCTTGTCATCTAATTTTCAGGTTGCTAATATGATCAGATTTTTAGTTGATAGCTATAACAAGTCAATCCCAGCAATCTTGGAGATTCCTTCCAAGGACCATCCCTATGATCCGACTCAAGATTCAATTCTGTCACGAGTGAAGTACCTCTTCTCTTCTGAATCAGTCGCATCTGGGAGGCGCTGAGTATGGATATGGATATGCACATAGTGCATGCCATTCTGAAAAGTTAAGCGTAGTTTATATTTTGTTTGGTTCTTTATCTTTGTATACTGCTAATTGTGAAGAAGTTCAAGCCACTTCATTCACTCCCGAAGTTGCTCTTTATCTTTCTATTATTCACAGTCCCAGTCTGTGATTGTATAATACTATTATGAGCTTTATGTTTTTTGGAGATACTTGGATGAATAAAACTCATTGTTATTCGGAGAACAATGAGTGTGGTCAACATTGATTTGCTAGAATCAGTTCATGTCATCTTGTTGATCTACGTTTCATAAACATAAGGTTTAGCTTGGGAGCTAACCCATGTTTGAATTGAAATTGAGATACTGATGTAAGTATTTCTTTTCTGATGCAAGTTCGTTCTTTCTCAAAGTTGGCAAATAAGTTTCTTCAAAATTGACCATTTGTTCCTGTCAGAGCGATCGAGCAAATAGATATACGAACAAATGGCTCGGATCGAATATACAAGTTATACTTTGTGGCCAATAAAGAGATTGAATAATTGTCGATACAGAAAATCATAATTATTGATACGGATCTTTTCCACATCCTTATAACGTCACGCAACTCATACTATCCCGTCCGATGTAGGATTGTAATAAGGGCTTAAGGTGACCATTTGGACAAATCACATTGTTTGATACAATGATGATGTGTTTAAGGAAGTGCAGATTTTAAGGATCTAATGAATATCTCTAGTTCCTTCAACCCTTCCTCGGGAGATTTTGCTTCACCAAGCAGCTTCACAATTGCACTGCCTACAATCACCCCATCAGCTCCCCATCCAGCAATCTGCGTCAAGATTACAATGCGCAAAATATGGAGGCCGGAACCATGACAAACTAAAAGCAAAGAAGCTAAAAACCACACAGAAAGCTAACCTGTGCCACATGCTCAGGTTTGGATATGCCAAAGCCAACTGCTACCGGTTTAGTTGTTGCCTGTCATGATGAAGATCAAAGCCATGAGGTATGTTCTTGGAATAATGGCCACTTTAATGATGTAACGACCCAGATATGAATCACAATATGAAATGGGTATCTAATATGCACCTTTAAGTGGAAGATATGTCGCTAACACAATTCTCTCAAAATTCTACATTACTTGTACAGGTTTAAAAGGTATCTAAAATTATTCTATGATCATCAATTCAGTTGCTCAAAGATCTTATCTGGAAATTTATATTGTTTGTATTAGGACAGATAAGAGTTGATGATTTGATGGTATTCAGACAACCAAAAATAATCCACCATATTTTACACCAAATTTTAATATCATGTCAAGCGCTTGGGTAATTCTTTATTTTAACGGAATAAGATCAGAATACAAAAGACATACCTCTTTAATTTCCTGCAAAAGATTTTGAACCCGTTCACTTATGTTGGCACGGGCACCAGTAACTCCAACTGAACTTACCTATAAATCCAACAAAACGGTCAAAATTGAAGGGGAAAAAAACATTCTAATAAGATTTTCCCCATTTACATTATACGAAAGGGGAGATTTTACAAAGCTCAACTGCTCAAAGCATGATAAATAGTAGAAAAACTCTGAAAGCTGCCTTACAAGATAGACAAATCCCTCTGACGCCTCGACAATGGCTTTCATTCGATCTTTTGGAGTAGTAGGTGTTGTGAGCAGCACCTTAACAACAACAGCAATCCGAATACATAAAATTAGTAGATGTTGATTTAAAGGCACATAGTAAGAGTCACTATAGAAGGTTTAACATGGAAGCAATGGAGTCACAATTAACGTGCTTTGCTCAGCCATAGACCAGTGGCAGAGCAATCTCAATGAGAGGGTTTTTTCAATTTTCCCTCGGTTGTAATGTGGGGGGTTGGGGTGTGGAGAAGCGGAAAAAGTAGCAAATGTTCAAGAATGCCTGATTGAGAAGATTACTCTCCAAGGTATCCAGAAAAGAATAAAATAAAAATACCAGCTCAAGATTGTTCTTGACGGCTTCCATTCTCAAAAGTCCAGTCTCCTCGAGAGGAACGTCTGGGACAACAAGTCCTGCAAACAAATACGGAGTTATGGTTATAGATCAAAACAGAATTATTAATGGAAAAACTAAAAGCAAACCTCCAACCATCTTATTTTACTGTAGCGCACTGCACACGGGTTTCACATATTCATCGAGGTAATCCCCCACCCTACACCCCAACTCAAGAAGCCAAGCCTCTAGAACCTTACAAGCACTAAGTCCCATTAGAACCTTTTTTCAGGGCATGAAACACATCCTTCACATGGTCATGGAGCTGAAGGGTATGCGCATTAGAAAAATCTAGTCAGAATTGACTCCGGGTTCAAAGCTTAAAATATAAAAACATCACACATTAGTCGTGAACCTAGATCTATGTGCAAGTAAATCATGCCACCTTCACCAAACTCTTTAGGGGCGTCAGGAAAGCGTAAAGGTTGTGGCAAAGCCAAAATTACACATTACCTTTGACACCAACATCTTTCACAGTGGACATAAATTTGTCAATTCCACGCTTAAGAATCGGGTTGTAGTATGTGAACATGGCAATAGGGGAAGATAATTGAGGAATCACCTGTCAATGGATTGATAACTTCTAAGAACATTTAAGCAAAAAAGTGAAAATAAAAACACAGCGTAGGTAATCAATCATGGTTGTCTACCTATTGATAGATATATCTACATAGATACTGAGCTAAAATATGGGGAAAAGGATGCACAGTTTGTTAGGTGAAACTCCAATAGCTGAACTAATGATAAGAGGCGGATGAAAGATCCAGAATCAGCCTGTTTCGTAAATGCAGCAATCTACGTGAATCACAGAAATGATTTATTGATCAGAGGTATTCTACTGCCTTGACTGCGAGGGTGAATACTCAAGCAATTAATCACAGAAGTGATGACATCAGTACTATTACTACTACTGGTACTTATAGTAGTGATGACAACAGATGATAAATTCACAGTCAAAGACGAGACATTGTGCTTAGATAAATTCTGATCCACACAGAAGTGCATATTAAAGAATAATCCTCCAAGAATACCAGAAAATTTTATATGCCATCTTTCTACTTCATCTAGGCTTTTCTAAGATCATATTCATATCATACCTCCTTCAACATTGATATAATTGAGTCCAAGTTGGTCCCTCTTGCCAAGGAACGGGTGGCAGCAGCCTAAACCAAACAAAAGAATAATAACTAAGAGAGATTTGCAAAAATTGAACTCGATGTCAGCATACGAGCCACATCACTTCATCATCTAACCTGAATAACAGGACCATCCGCCAAAGGATCAGAATATGGAACACCTAGCTCGATAATATCTGCTCCTGATGAGGCCAGAATCTTAAGAGCTTCCGCAGTAACTGAAAGATCAGGATCACCGGCGGTGATGTAAGGAATCAAGGCCACCTTCAAAAATTCAATTTCAATTCAAATCGTCCCCAAACATCAACCAAAATCCATAAAAAGACAACATGCAAGTATGCAACGGCAGAGATATGCCTACTTTGCCTTGCTTTCTCAAATTGGAGAAAGTCTCAGCGAGACCAGCAACAGGTGCAACGGTGAGAGCAGCCATTGTCGTGATTCGCTTGACGGAGACTGAGGATTTCCGAGAGGGAAAACGAGCGAGTCTATGTCTCTCAGATTTCTTCAAACCAAGAAAGCCGCCAGCTTTCAAAGAAACAGCCATTCACAAATAATGAGTTTTCACTAGCTGTTCGCTGGGGTTTCAGGGTTTTGATCTTTGAATAGCGTCCGTCAACTACTCCACTTGCTGGAAGCGACGCCGTATTATGCATTTGGAAGACTGCGATTGGTGGATTGTATCGGTTTGGGTGATTGGGTTTTGGCTCATTCTTCTTCTTCTTGTCTCGTTTCTCTTTCTTTTTCCAAATTTTTTTCCTTGTAAGGTAAAAAACTCCACCGTCCAATATCCTAATCTGGTTTTTGATCTTGAGTCACGTGTGTATGGTTTTGCTGTTTGCACTGGCATTGGCATGGGCATGGGCATGTACTGCAAGTAGGATGACAAAATTCTATCCGATTCGCATGATTGCATTTGTTCGTCATAGATTTAATCAATTTTAGACATAAATTATATATCCGAAATCTGGGTTTAAATACAAATTTTTTTCCCGATTTAAAATGAGATTCGGGTCCAAACAAATAGATATTGTCCAATTTACATGCCTGAACTCTAACTCGAGTTAGGTTATTATCTGTATTTAAACTAATCCGAGTTTTTTCAATTAAGTACATTCAAAATCTAATCAAAATTAGAGTCCAAAATCCAATCCGAATTACTATGAACTAAGAATATGTAATCAAATGGCAGATGCTTTAGCTAGGCTTGGTGCTATCTCTACTGGGGAAATTGTGATTGTAGGGGAGGTACCCCTCTGTTAATTCACTGTACGTGGCTGAGTGCCTCCTTTGATTAATGAAGACTTCTTTCAAAAAAAAAAAACCCATTAGTTACACCACAACATTTTTTGTGATATCCATTCCCTTGTCTTGTCTAATTATTAAATACTTTAATATTTAAAAAATGAGCCTGGATAGATGGACTGGCTCCAGAAGGCCCGGGCCCAACACTGTGGACGTTTATAATATATTGGGCCGGGTCTAGCACGGCCCGTTGCCCCTTTTTTACCCCTCTATGGCTCTATCAAAAACTAGAGTCCCATTAGTCTCTCTTCCTTCTGAAAGAGAGAAGTCGCAAGACCTTAATCTCTTACTCGAATTCGATCATAGAAGTCTACAGCTTACAGCTCTCACGTTGATTTGTTGCTTAATTTCAGGAACAACGGTGGAGATTTTAGTAATCTAGATCATTAAATCCTCAGGTAACGATATATTGTATGTTCTGTTCTGGTACTATTTCAATTATGGCGATGAATCTATATATTGAAGAGAAACTAGGGTTTGGTG
Source organism: Tripterygium wilfordii (assembly GCF_013401445.1). NCBI lineage: Eukaryota > Viridiplantae > Streptophyta > Magnoliopsida > Celastrales > Celastraceae > Tripterygium > Tripterygium wilfordii. The sequence goes on from NC_052241.1 coordinate 10,352,328, forward strand.
TAATGATCTCAGTCATTATGGTATGCTATGCTTCTATTCGAAGCTGGCATATGTTAAGTTTTAAGAAATTTTATGGGGCATACTTTGATGCCTGCATGAATATGCAAACAATGTTGACGTTTGTTGTCTTCATGGTTTTTGATACAGGCCTCACATTGCGTCTTGAATTGCATCTATTGATTAATATTTGGTTGGTTTTTCCAGTATCGAAATTAATTATGTTAATGGATTCTTAGAATAGTTTCTTTTTGGCATTTCTCTGAGAACCATAGACCCTGGTTACTGTGGTGTGCCTAAGTTGAATCTCCAACAAATCACCAGATGTTTGGGATTTCATATGGAGAGCTGTTTCTCTTGCTTGGAGCTACCGCTGCTCTAATTGGTAACCCCTTTCGTGTGTTTGTATATATAAGAAACCAATTCATATGTGGATTAGGTTTTGAGGGTTTGATATTGGATGGATGTGCTTCAACAGGACCCAAGGACTTGCCAATAATTGCCAGAACAGCAGGGAAATTCGCTGGCCGTGCCATTGGGTATGTCCAATTGGCCCGTGGCCAATTTGACTCTGTTATGCAACAATCGCAAGCTCGCCAGGTTTGATAACAAATGAATCATCTATGCCATCCACAATTATTTTTCGTCGATAAGATGACCTCTGCATTTTATCAAGGGCAAATATAAGAACTCCAAAGTTCTTCCCCATTCTCTTTTTCTTGATTTTCATGGTAACTAGTTATGATGTGGTGCCGTTTGATGAACCCGCCCAAAGGGGGCACTGGGGGTTTAGAATGGAGAGGCAAAAGAATAGTGTATATCACTAAGGCAGCTCCCTTTAGATTTTTTTGACATGGTTTTTCTGTCTTCCAGGTTCACAAGGAACTTCAGGATACAATGGCACAACTAGATGCCATTAGACATGAAATTAGAAGTGTATCATTCATGAATCCTGGTCCAATGACTAGGAGACTAGTGGATAATCTTGACAATACTTCTCCTGGTAATGGTAGCCCCATGGCACTGTCATAAGCCCATTGTTGGTGTTCATATTTACTGCTTTCCCTTTTCGCCTTCAGTGAATTTTTAATTTGTCTTCTTTTCTAGGCAGCATGGCGTCTGAAGAACCTCCTAGAGAGGATAAATCATTGCCCACCGTTTCTAAGGTGTGGTGCCACTAAACTATATTCTTTTTAGCATCCAATTTTGTATTGGATACTCCATATATTTTGTGCTTCCAGGATTGCAGGCCAACAGCCCCAGATTCATGTAATATGCACAGCCAAGCTACTGCTTTTGCAAGATTGGCTGAATCCCCATCCTTGAAGGATGGTTCAACAAATATTAGTACCAAATTGGAGAAGCTGAACACTGAATCTGGTCTTCTCACTATCTTACCAGTATCTGCTGAAAGTACTGGGCTTTTACCCAAGCGCCAAGGTATGATTGATGTTTAGTAAAGTTCAATAATTGTCTTATAGTGTGTGTTGATGTGATGCCTTCTAGATCTAGCTGTCCTGTTCATACAGTGGTATGGGACAGGCTGCAAATACATCAGGGTGTACTAAAGTACTGTTTGGCAGCAGCCTGGATAGCAGGGTTTGTTCTTATGAAACATTATACCAAGAAATAAACTCTTTGAATTTGATTATTTAGTGTTTTCACCAAAGATTTGATTGATATTGTTTGTTTCTGTTAGGAAATTTATATGGCATTTGTTCCGAAATTGGATTTGGTTGTGGTTGACGTTGTTGGCTATAGAAGAAGCATGTTTTGTATGTTCTGGAGAGATTTATAAAATAGAACGTTGAGAATGGACAGATCTAAGTATTCTTTTGAATGCAATCCATTCGTATTTAATTTTTTTTCATGTTTCTCAATCTACTTTCAGAATAAAATAATCTGAACTCTATAACTGCTGCTTCATTCCAGTGTCAACATAATGTGGCATTTGCTATGTCTTTGTTAGCAGTAGTTTCTTCATCGAGTTTGCGGTGATTGTTCCATTCAAAAAAAAGAAGAGTTTGCAGTAATTGTATTTTCTATCAATTCCTGGTCCCATTGTTTGATCACTCCTTATTCTTTACCTCTTTAAGTGTCTTTGTCCGACATATTATATCAATTGTTGAAGGAACAACCTATGTATATGGTAGCAGATGAAATAAAAGGATCTGACATCGTGTTGGAAGCTATAGTGGAGGCAGAGGTGGCGCACAATGCAAAAGAATTTTTCTCACAGCCTCAGAATCAAATTAAATATGAATAAATGGTAAGGAGTCATTCTACCAGCCTCTTGTTCCTCAGATTGTGAAAATCCTCTAAAGCCATTAACCATATTTTTTATTTTCCAGATCCTTGGAAGGAGGATATTCCTATGACCTCAGCAAGAGGAATCTGTCAGCGAGCTGGGCAAGTTCTGGTTATACAGGAGAACTCCTGAGATGAATGAATCACTTGCACACATGAAGCTATGAACACGGACTTAGAGGGTTTTGTGCATAAGCATGATCTTTTTTACCCTGTAAATGTGCTGTGTTCCTGCATTCTCAATTAGATTAGGCATCCTGCTTTGTCTTATAAAAACATTTGGGCTGTTTGCAATCAGAATTACAAGATTGTATTCTAGTCCTGCATTGGTCTCCAGTGTCCTATCTGGTTGCCGCGATGAGCAGGTTTAAAATCATCTAGCTAGCTCTGACGCTTGGTTTGGGCTAGAGTATCATCATAAGTCATTACCGGTGGTTATGCTTTCTTGTATAACGTCCAAGAGGAAAACAGTTTGTTCCGCGCAAATCGACTGCTGTTGATATACTGTTGAGCATTGAGTAAACTATCATTTTAGTCACCGAAACATCAGCTTTTACGGTCACTGAGTGACCTCTTTATCAAATTTTGTTAATCGAGTGACGAGTTTGGGAAAAAATCTTAGGATGATCAAAGTGGGAAAAATGTATATCTTTCGGTGATCAAAATGATAGTTTACCCATGGAGGATTTGAACTAGCTTACTCCAGCGCATTACATAGCTAAAGAATTATTATGAGCTGATGTGACTTTGCAACTTTTGTTCCCCTTTTTTATGCCAAACTTAGTATGGTTCAGACTACAGAGACTCTCTGTTCCGGGCAGAATTTGAAGAACAGCTTTTATGAGCCTAGGAGACATCAAAATATCAGTACTGCTGTACTGGTAATGACTGCTGAGTGAATGATGAGCAGAAACAAAAAGATTCCTGGGTCAAATTGTCAATGATCAAATACTATGTGTCTGTTGACTTAGTGCAGACTTGATAGATACATGTAGCATTATGTCAAAGGAAGAGCAGAATTCAGAGTAGTAGAAGCACTGGTAAATCCATACACAAAGAAAGACCTCCAAGCCCTAAATCCGGTAACTCGGCCATTAGTGAATTAAAATCGAGCCCTTAAAATAAAACTCTCATTTTATCGTGAAATCTATGATATATGAAATAGTGATTGATTATAAATTATAAACTTACATGTAGTGTTCTGTGAACATCCAAATTGATTGGGATTGGGGGTGATGGTTGTTTTTAGAATGATTCCGTCAGCTAACATCAGCAAGCTACACCCTGATTACTGAAACGGCGCCGTTTGATAGGAAATGGAAAAATTGGTTACAAATGTAATTATCGACAAACACAGACCCTTTTACGCAAAGTATGATATTTTTAAGCAGCAAAAAGCCATGGTATTTTCGTTCTCTCTTTGCCTATTTGCTTCTTTCTCTGGTTCACAGAAAGCGAACCAAAACCAAAAGTTCTAGACTTTGAGCTAACAATCTCTAAACTAATTGCATGTAGATGCTTTTTTGGAGCCGTAGCTCGCCAACTCTTGACTTATCTTTGACTTGGTAGAGACCAGCTCATGGCGAATAATCCCTCCGAGGCCACCAACGACGATTTCCTGGAGCAAATTCTAGGGCTTCAGAACTTTGCTGCGGCAGAGACCGGATTGGCCGGAGCGGACGGAGGCTTAGCTCCTCCGCCTATGATGCTTCAGCTCAGCTCCGGGGACGGCTCAGCTCACATTGGTGGTGGTGCCGGCGCGTACCATGGTTCAGTGTTTCCTTTGGGGCTGAGCTTGGACCAAGGGAAAGGAGGGGGAGGGGGAGGAGGAGTGTTTTTGAAGCCCGAGGACGCCTCTGGGAGTGGAAAACGTTTTCGCGACGAAGTCGTTGATGGTAGAGCTCCTTCCGCAAAAAATGTAAGTGAAATGGTTATTATCTATTTCAGTTCGGTTTGGTATTTGCTTGCTGGAAAGGAAACCAATAGAAACGACTAGAAAACGAGTTCTAAAAGTCGAATGCTCAAATTTTGTTTTTTCGTGATCATTTCACTTAAAGTTGTTTGGTGACCGAAGATTTTTGAAATAATTAGTAGATGTTTGTTTCTGTGTGTATTGTTCTAACCTTGTTGGAATCCGGACAACTATGTCCATTTTAGTGGTGGAGATGCTTCTGGATGTGTCTTCTTTATAACTGAGCTCTGAGTAGACAAGGCAAAAGAAGACAACGAATAGAAACGTAGATTAAGGTGGTGTTCGGAGTAATTTGTCGGGGAGGTTCGAAGTTCTGCATTTTGACAAGGAAAAGGTACAAGAGGGACACTGTGGACTGTTTAAGAGATGGGAAGTAATAATTCTCAGTGGAATTGTTAAATGTTATCTCTTGCAAATTTTTGGTCGGCAACAAATTAGAAAGATACAAAACAAGACGGTGAGTGTGACTGGCATAAAGTGGCGGTAAAGATTTCCTTATCAAGGATTGGAGGTTGTTGTGTAGAATTATTGAGTAATTTGTGGTCATTATCCTATCTGCTTAATCATTTTACTTAAAGCTTTGCCTGCAGGATCCATCCCTATTCAACTTATCCTAAAGGGGTAGGAAAAAAGAAGAAGGAAGAATCAGTACAAAGCAAATTAGATATCTGGAATTGTGAAGAAAAGGGGAAATTTAGCCATTCAAAAATTGGAAAGTTGTTGTGATTAAATTTTTCATCGTGCTAACACAATATGGTATTGAAAGCATGTACTCGTTCTTGTCTTTATTGCAAGTACGTTGTTAGTATCAGAGAAATGTTTCTATTTCTTTACACACAGTAAGAAACATATTTTTCTAATTTTTTATTCTGTTGATCTGGTTTGGTTATTGGCAAATCGTAAAGATATTCCAATGTCTCAACAATTGCTTGAACTTGTGGAGCAAAATTTTTTATTTTTTCCATTTTAACTATTTGTTTACCCAAGTTTTTCCCTTGTCTAATTCAATGGATTATTATTCACTTTATGTTTAATTTTCTTTGGAAGTTTGGATATATATTTTCTTTGAATTCAGTGATGATACTAATAGAGTAAGTGAAATCTGTATCTTAGCGTTGCACCTGACCTTCATGGTGTCTTTGCTTTAGCGTCATGAAATTCTTCACAACAAGATTGCCGTTTTGAGTTAAGATGAAATTGGCCTGTTGCTCTAGTGATTTCTTTGTTGGTAATGAATTTGCCTTCTCTTTTTTAGGTTTTCAATGGACAGCCTATGCACACGACTGTTGCTGCAGCACCACATGCACCAGCAATGCGTCCAAGAGTTCGAGCTAGACGAGGACAGGCCACGGACCCACACAGCATTGCTGAGCGGGTAAGCTTAATTTAATTCAACATTTCAACTCAAGAAAATGAATTTTAGAAAGAATATATTAGCTTCTTGCATCCTGTTTTCAATCTGCCTAGGTGTAGTGGAAAGTGGAAGCTGAAACAAAAATTTTTGTAATTGCATCCCCAAAATAAAAAATTAGAAAAAGACAATTTTTTTTCTACAATCAATATGGAAGGACTTACTTTGACTTTTTGACGATCTATAAAATCAAGTACTAAGTCTTGTTAGGAAATTCAAGTTAAGAGCTCTCATTGGCGAGGGAAGCTTGTACTAGTTCAATAATTCAACCACTTTTCTTGTGTTCCTCTTTGAAGTATTTTGTATTTTTTGAATGGATTTAATAGGTTACTACTCTCCTTCGCCGGGTGACCTTATGGAAAATGTTTATTACAAGGATATAAATATAGTTTTTCCATTTAAGAAAGACAGGCTTTTGTGGTGTTCTAAACAAATCAGAGGATTATACCTTGGAGTCATTCTTCACCTCTCTTCCCTTCTTCTCTAACTCCCCATCCGGAGAACATTATTTTCTGTAATTCATTTTTTTTGGATTAAAGTTCTTATCTTCTTCCCTCATTGCTGTTGCATGATTATCCCTGATCTTCTTATGGACAGTTGCGCAGAGAAAGAATAGCAGAAAGGATCAGGGCACTGCAGGACCTAGTTCCTAGTGTCAACAAGGTTAGCAATTTGATGTTTCTCTCTTTTGTTTTTCCTTTCACTGAATTAAGTAAGGAAAATAATTGTGCTTTTCACACTTTTCTTTTATGTTGAAGCAAATTAACTAGTTATAAAAGCAAAAACAATATTTGGTTTGGGCAATCCTTTCTTCTTGTAGCTGATAGTGACATAAAGAGGGGAAAACAGGAAGCCAAGCTTCCTGATGGATTAAGAGAAATGGTTATAACATTCATTTTTCTGTGGAAAAATTTATCTTGCCAATTCCTTGGTGGAAGAAAACAAAGTTCTTGGGTCCTTGGTTGCAATTGATTACTATCTGTATTGGCTAGGTATTGATCCAAAGACACTCAAAAAGTTGTTGTCTGTGCTGGATGACAAGAGTAGCCCCATCACTTATAAAAACCTGGAACTTCTCAATTTTTTTAGCGGATGGGTTTTTCTCCATGTGCTTGTTTCTGAGTAGTATCTATAAATTTTTTAACAGTAGAATTTTGCTGTTTCATATCTTGATATCTGAGCTTCATTGATCCGTCTTTTGCATATTTTGTGAGAGATGTAGAAATTTTCGAATTCGTGATTTAAACAAATACTGAAGGACTTTCTGATCTTGATATCAATGAATCATGTTCTAAACATGCATCATCTTTAACTTATTTCAGATGCCCAACATGCATTATAAAAATCAATAGTAAGAACTTCAGTTGTCCTATTACCATTTTCTCAATTAATATTTCTTCGGAAGTATGAACATCCGCAAGTTTTTCAAAATTACCCTTCCAGAAATGGAATTTATGAAATGCTACATTAGGTTGGAATTCTTTATAGGTTGTGCTTTTATGCTCCGACTGTTAAGAATTTATAAACAGACATCTTTGAGCCCTTGTGGCAACTGTGAATTACCTAGATGAACAGGTGCCATTTGTTGAAGGAACTACATTTGGCTACAGAGTTTCTTTTGTTCTTGGGGGACTAGACATTGTTCAGTAGTTCCATTGATTGTATATTATTTATAGTAGATTGGTATCATGCATGCAATAAAAATCAGTATTTGTTAGGATGTTGATTTTAGAATTTGATGATGTAATAGGGGGTATATAATTATAAGTTTGTTGCCGAGGGGGAAAAACTGATTCTGTAATGTTTGTTGTGTGTATAACATTTGGAGCAACTTTGATACTGGATTTCAAATTTTTGGCATATGATGGAACCCCAGAACATTGTTCTTAAAATATAATTAACAAATAGGTGATTTGTGGTTAATTTGTTTTACTTGATGACTTTCCTGTGAGGTTTAATTGTGAGAAAGTTTTGCTGTAAGCATCAGTTCCTCCTTATGTTGATATTCCAAATGTTTTTGCAGACAGATAGAGCCGCGATGCTTGACGAAATTGTGGATTATGTGAAGTTCTTAAGACTCCAAGTAAAGGTATGTAAGCCACTTTTTCCTTTTCTGTCCAAGTTCCTATCTAGCTGTATGAGTCCTCATACATATTTAGAAAGAGTAGAAGGATCTACGTCTCCATTTAAGGTTTTACTGACTCCTGAAGTGAGTGATAGTTGAAAAAGTCTACTTTCATCACGTCCATATAAAGTCGTATGATGATTTGTTTCCTTAAGAAATAGGTCTAGAGTTAACATAATTGATTGTGAGATTTCACACCACTTATGGATATCCACATGCCAGTAATTGTTGGAAGCACTATCCCTTTTTCAGAGTCCATATTAGTATCATTGCATTTTAATCTCAATAACTTGCTGGTGTATTATGATAGCTGTCGGTCTTGTACCATATGTTTTTATGTAGATATCAAGTCTCTACCCCCACCAAGGACTCTCCTAATTTGATAATTGAATATTTAGATCAACTCACCTTAATTTCTTTTATTTAATTGCATACTTGGAGTCTCTCTCGGCTCATATCTGAACTCTTTCATCTGAATGAATGGTCTCTGGTTATTGAACTTTATATTAGTTTGTTTAATCCATGATATATTCCCCACTTGGCAGGTTTTAAGCATGAGTAGACTGGGTGGAGCTGGCGCAGTGGCGCCACTTGTAACGGACATCCCATTGTCATCGGTTGAGGTACTGACAAAGATTCTTTCCAGGTCGATTTGTTCCTTTCCCGTTGCACATCAAGGAAATCAAACTTGCTCTCTTTGTTTATCAGGATGAATCAGGTGAAGGTGGAAGAAACCAACCGGCCTGGGAGAAGTGGTCCAACGATGGCACAGAACGGCAGGTAGCTAAACTCATGGAAGAAAACGTTGGTGCTGCAATGCAATTTCTTCAATCTAAGGCTCTTTGCATCATGCCTATCTCACTCGCCTCAGCCATTTACCATACTCAACCACCAGATACCTCTAGCATCGTGAAGCCGGAAACAAACCCCCCTTCATGAAACCTCTCCATGGTTCAGTAGTCGGTACATATCCCCTGGTCCCATCCTCAAGTAGTCACTAAAATGGTCTGGGGTCCCACTCTTAGTTTTTTTTTTTCCTTTCAAATTGCCATCAAAGTCAGATGCCATAGTTCTTGCTTTTGCCTGCCTTTTCCAGCTTTTGTCAAAACAGGTTTCGACGTCAATGCTTAAAAAAAATGCAGGCAGACCCTTTATGTCTTGACAAGTTCCAGTTAAAGGAGGGGGGAATTGTCAAAGCTTTACTCTTGATATGCTTTGCTTTTTCATTGTTGTTGCTAGTGGTACTGGTGGGGGTAGTGGAAAGCACTTTTGAAGTGGGGCTCTTCACTCTTGTTTTTGGCTAAGTGCGTTGTGGGACCTTCTAATAGGGATAGATATAGGGTATATAAATATTGTAATACTGTATTTCATAGCCAATGGAATGCAGAGGTAGAATGGATAATGGTTGGTTGATTGGCAAAGCTTGGTGTTTTTAGTCCAATTTGAAATTGATATTTGCTACTTTGTTTAAAGGGGTAGAGTGTTTTTGACTTCTTTTTTTTTGCCTTAATCATTGTTGGAAGAAATATCATTGGAGAGAGATTGGTAGTGATGGGTGGGAAGCGTTCCATTCGTGGGCTAAGTTAGTGTCAGGGAATAGTTGAACACTTTAACTTTTGTACTCAACAGGTCAGTGTCGCACGTGTGCCAACTCTTGTTTCCAAATGGAAGAGAGAGGATCCAACCACTTCCCTTGATGAAGAAACTCCGGTGGGTTTGTTTTAAGAAGCCCCAAACTAGGATAGCCTAATTAGTTATATGTTTCGGTCAAAGGTGTATGATTGTAGGATTTTCGTGGTTCAGTTGGATTTATTCTCGTTTGGTTTCACATTGGGTCTTGACGCAATTTATCTGTCTGCCTGCTTGGTTTTGCGTTAGGTCTTGATGGAACTTATCTCTCTGGTTGGTTTCGCATTGGCTCTTGTCGTAACTTATCTATTGGTAGGTTGTGCATGCAGCCTATTCGACCCTAGTTTGGGCCTAACTTGGCTATTCAAAATGGGCAAGCCCAATGATGTCCGATGGTATCGTTCTCGATTAAAATAAATAAATAAATTAATTAAAAAACCAGATTGGGATTGCATGTTTGGGTTGAATTCTTGAAGTGAATGGGGGGGTCTAAAATGGGCCTTATAGATGAAACCAAGTAGGCAAGGAGGCGTACTGAAGTGGCCAATATTACTTGGGCTTATCCATGAGCTGAGTAATTACAAATCAAGGTGGGCCACAAGCCCATTTACATAAAGAGGCCAAGAGGGGGCTAAAATAGTAAATAACAGACATAATGCCATTCCATCCTTGATCTGCAAAGGAGGAGCAATTCGTTTGTCCAATCAACGAAAGCATACAACCACATACAGAGGATTATCACAGAGCATATAAAAAAAATACTTCCACCAACTAATAAGCCATTCCATATCTTGAATTAAGATGGGTTGTAACTTGTAGGGAAATGAACATCCACCAGAATCCACTCTGGTTGGAGAAACAAAAAAAAAGTTTCTGATAAGTAAAACCAACTTGAGCTTACAATGCAGTGAAGCCTGGTAACATCCAAGCTTCACATTATTCATGACAACATATTCCACAACTTTAGCAGGCGTCAAGGTCTCGGCACGGGGGAGGTTTTGGCTCACCTAGTAGAGTGGTATTACCCCCTTCAGGTCCACACTTAATCCGATTTGGGTTTTGAGTGCCAGGCTGAGATACAGAACAGATATCAATAACAACGATGCAAAGAAAATAAATAATCAAACAAGACATTTTAGCAGCCCAATAATATAATAGTATAGGATAACATGCTGTAACCCAGTTGCCTTACCGGTGGCTTCTCCCCCTTTCTTAACATCTCAACTAATTCAACTACTCGTTTTGGAGTGACGTCTTCCTGCATTTAACACAAAGGCCCAGCATGATTACTCAAGTTTTCTACCATTTACACAAAATCTACAATATCCAAGTCAGATGAAAGGGAATGTCATGGACTCACATAATAATTATATGTATATCCTTCAGATCCATTGGAGTAATCTGCGACGGTAATCATAGGAGCATTCACACAGCATCCCTGCAAAAACCCAATAACTAATCAAGCTATGCACCACCCAATAGAGTATGGGAAAAATATCAGAAACATCTTATATTTACATATATTTTTTTTATTTCATTTTACGTAACTTTCAACACTGGAATGTTTTGGTTTTTTCCCCATTCCTTAGGAGCATATGATGATGAGGGCATGCAAAGAGATGACCGAGGAACCCATTCACAATGGTAGTATTTTCTCTCTCTCTCTCTCCCGATAATACAATCCTAATTTAAGCAAAGTCCAATTTTATGACACAGCCATCCATGATGGTAGTATTTTTTTTTCTCCCAATTATGCCATCCTGATTAAGTACTAGCCAAGTAAAATCACTGCCAAATCTGAACTTACCATGCATTCCATTTCTCCAACAGAGAACAAGCCATCCTTCGTTACTTCTGCATATAGTAAAAAAGTCAAATGCTATCCATTTCATAAATCTTAACATGAGGTGCTGTATGATGTGATTAAAACAAACTGATGTGGTACAAAATTCACCGTTGCGCTTCACTCCCAAGTGCTTCAGCAATGCATCCTCAATTTCTCGTGAACCACGTATCATACAAGGTGTTGTGCCACAAACCAATAGGTGGTATTTGCCCACCTGATAAACGAAAGGAACAATTAAGGAAGGGAAGCTGCAAACGCAAATTGTATATGGAGAGTAATCAAATTGTGAAATAAAGATGCACTTTCTCACCTTTGTCCGGTTGAACATGGAATAAAATGTCGCAACCTCAAATACTCGGATAGGAGCAACTTCGATGACTTTAGCCACCTGAACCATTCACAATTCACTAAGTTCAATTTTTAGAGAGAGGAAAAAAAAGATACAGAAGAGATCCGTCCAAGGAGCTCAATTTTAGAAGAGATTTAAGGTATTCTTACAAAGTAAGTTTAAGTTAAAGCCTATTATACGGGTACAAGAACAAGAGAAAATTTTTTCATCTTAAGCTACTTGCAATGAATTATCCACTTTGGCCTACTCAAGTACTCATCCTCATAGTTTTGCCCCCCAAAAGTCACTTTACAAGGTTAAAATGCAAGTGCTTCATATAAAATATTGATCCACACACCACATAATCAAATGTCAGTTGGGGAATCACAAACAATCCAAAGACTGGGCTCATTAAAGTCTACCCTCAACTTGATAAATAGCAAAGATTCTGCACTGACAGAGGGAATCAGTCTTCTGTCACATATTTAGAAATTCATCTTTCCAACACAAGTATAAACCCATACTCATAGAAGAAAGCAATATTTCTATTTATTTTATGTATTTCTTTCTTTATTTCACATTTTTTCCCCGGGGGGGGGGGGGGGTGGGGGGCGAGATGATAGGATCCTTTAATAAGACAGAATTGCGAGGTGAAGTCTAGCAATAGTCCAATACTATAATATTTTGATTGCATAACCAAGTGTAACAGTTTGTACAATAGTGCAGAAGCAATCGACAAGCTACGCCACAATCAATGGTATAGTAAGTAGAAATTTTTTTGAACTTTCCTCTTCAAACCATTGGCATAAAAGTTTGGACACTGGTTCATCAGGTGGTCAGCTACAATTAATGGATCTCATTTTGCTATTGTCATTTGTTTCAAGTAGGTGCATAGATTTTCTTAAAAACACACAGACATACTAAAGCAAGGAGAGTGATGTTTCAGGAACTCATGCCTACTTACCGCATTCATTGCTGAAACAGGGAGCCAACCTCCATGCTGTTGCTGTGCAAGATCTAGCAGAGGAATTACTGCAGATTGCTTGTAATTGGATGGATAGTGAGACAATATCTCTTTAGCCTGTACATGAAATGTGAATCAACAAGAATTTAGATTAAAATTTGTTACTTGAGCAACAAAGCATTGCCAATACTTATAGGTTTGTGAAGTTTAAGTAGCACCTCCATGAAAAAATTAAGATATGTAGGACAGAAATAAGCATCATATAAACCAGTATAAAAAATGATAAAAGGCCGAATTCAAAGCATTCTGTATAAATCAATGCAATCTTAAATCTCTAAACTTAGTTTATTCTCGCTAAGAACAAAGGACAACTACTTTAACATCGAATAAACGTCAATTATATATCGAACTCCTTTTCTGCCAGTGATATAAAGCAATTTGCATAACTATAAACCTTTAAGATGGGCAAAGCTTTCGTATTATTAATAGCAGCACTAGTTCCAGTGGTCAAGCACCTCACTATCCAGCCCCGAATCCCTATCCCCGTTGTCAGAGAAATACTTCTAGAATATAAATTTTGACTTCAACACTGAATAATCATAATAACTCTTGGGACGAAAATCTAACATTACTGGCCACAAAAACAAATCATCCAAATCAAACAAAGAAATTAAAGTGCATCAAAAGTTCCTCCATTCGTTCTATTCGAATCCCTATAATTGGCTGACTTCTTTGCGATGATCCGTAAATTATTGAATTGAAATCGGGATGCGAACCAATTAACCCACAAAATTGCGATCAATCGGACAAAATAATCACAATCAGTAGACCCAAACTGCCAAATTTCATAAATTTCCAAGATTTTCTCTTACCTTCTCTTTGTTAGCGTCCGTGAACTCCCATGGAATGTCTGGATTATTATCTGGCGAATCAATGTGCTGCACAATAATTCCTAAAGGTGAATACAGCACAAGAAAGATTGATGAAGTTTAAAGCTGCGATACGAATCAAACTCACATAGTTCAAGGCGGTCGAGAAGGCACGAGATGACTGCAGGAAATGCGATCAAATTAGATCGAAGTGTGATTGGAGAGGAAGAAAGTTAAAGAGTAAATGAGGGAAAGCGAGAAGCAAAACCTGGTAAGGTTGACGGAAAACTTGACGGATCTCAAGGAGGCGTTTGGTCGCCAAACGAGCCAGCATTTTCGCCGACGCCGAGCTCAAAAGGGATAGAGAGACAGAGACGGGGGCGTGCGTCCAGAAACACAGAGCTGAAGCAGAGACCGTGGATTCCAACGTTTACCGGTTGTGCACAATTAGTGAATTAGAGATGTAAAATGGGCCAGCCCGGACAACAAAGCGGCCCACCCCATGTGCCTAGCAATGTAAATGGGCCGGGCTATGTCGGGCTCACTGGCCTACAGCCCATTTTCCATCTCTATGCAGTATGCACAATGCACTCGATCTATGGTATTTTTCACTCTGGCCTCATTAATGGGCCTTCACTTGCTAGGCTATGGACTAGTGAAATTATATAGGCCTGGGATGAAGATCTAGGGCCACTAATGGGCTTGGTTCTAGTGGGTCGTATTTTCAGTCTGGGTTCATTAATGGGCCTAGGATAGGAAGGATGGAGATTCAGGGCGATTGGCGCTTTGCCGCTTTTGAGACCAAAAATATCCAGAGTCACCAGCGGCAGAACCAGGATTGAAACGAGAGTGAAGTGAACAATGGTGGCAATAGAGCAAGCCCTGGTACTAAGGAGGAGCCTCTCCATCGGTCTTCCAAGAATCCCAATCACGAACAACCAAATCTCACATCTTTCCGCAAACCCCTTCGCGTCTTCTAACCGTTCATGCTCTTACTCTCCTGCGCAAATCAACAAACGCGTGCGCTTCAATCGGCGCTTGAAGTGCTCCTTCGATTACAATCAAGTGTCGTATCCTAAGCCACCGGAGATTCCGTGGAAGAAGGAGCTGTGCAACTCGGTAGAACTTATTGGCATTGTTGGGATCCCTGTCGAAATCAAGCATCTTCCTTCAGGTAAGGTCCTTGCCTGGACCCGTCTCGGTGTCAGGAAATCCGCTTCCGATACTTCCTGGTTAGTACACTAATTTTCTATCAATTCTTCCTTCGTAACTATGAATTTTGTATTTCAAAGATGATGGCTTTACGGGTGTACAACGTGATGTAGCGAAGAAAAAAGTTACTGTATATTATCTGTTGGGGACGATGATGAAACTAATAATAGAGTTAAATGGAAGTGCAGGGATTTTCCACTATTACCCCCAAAAAACCAAACTCTGCCTTCCGTAAAGTTGACAGAGTATGATTAACCTCTGGATTTGAAATCACTGCGGCATTGGCCATAATTGACAAGAACATTCTGTAGTCTTAGTAAGAGGGGGAAGGCTTAAGGATTTAATGGAAGTGCAGGGCATAGCTTGATAAGACGATGAGTATAGTAGGAGAGATAACTATGGGGAAAGAATTATTGGGTTCTACAAACTGCTGAAGAAGCTTTGATTGAATATCAAATTTATGATAGCTACTACGTATAATCAAATTGGTGTTTCTTTATATTTCCCTATCAGGTAAGTAGTGTAGTACTACACCAAAGTCGAGAAATAGATGCTTCAGTCTAAGTTGCTAAAATCCTTTCCTGAAACTCTCAGGTGAATATACTTAACAGGTATTACCTTAGAAATAGAATTTGTGTTAATCCTTGGAAGTGTTGTTTGTTACATATGTGGAAAATTTCCTTAAGTGGTATGGAATAGAGTGTTTATTGCCTCACACAATTTCGTTACAGCAAAAGATAGTTGCAATTTTGTCATATAGAGGTTAAAAATGTGAACTGAAAACCCTAAACCAACGTTGGTGCTCAAATTGAATGATAAACTCTAATATGAGTGAGTTGTTAAATGCTTTTGTTATAGAAGTGTATCCGTAGGTTATTGTTCGTATAAAGCAGTCGAGGTAACTGTAATAGAAAGGCACTCCAATAGAGAACGCATGCTGAAATGAGTGTCTGACGTAGTTTTACATCTGTTTACTGCCCTCTTAAGATTTCCTTGATTCATTTTTCAATCAGATATCAATGTTGGCAATAAATCGGTTTTTATAAGCCATTCTTAGAAGTGATCATTAATGTTTTCTAGGATCAGTTTAACTTTCTGGGATGAGATGGCGCATGTTGCTTTTCAGCATATAGAGAAAGGCCACCAAATATATGTATCTGGACGTCTGGTTTCAGATACAGTTGAAAATGAAGATGGAAGACAGCTGACATACTACAAGGTCTTGTGATTTATGGTATTTTATGCTATGCTATCTTCTTTCATAGCATTGCTTGTCCAAATGGATTTCAACTTTCAAGGTCTCCTGCAGGTGGTTGTCCATCAACTGAATTTTATTGAAAAAAGTTTCTCTCCACTGTCCTTGAATGATCGTGACTCCAATTCCATTGCTCCAGGCAAGTCAGATCCTCTGATGGAAGTTAACAATTCATTGAGCAGCATGGTAATTTATGGAACTTATGTTTATTTATTATTTTTGTACAATATCATTGCAGATAGGAGGATACAGAATAGTGCTGCAAATAGTTTTGGTTCTAGTTCAATAGAAGAATTATGGCAAGCTTTTTTCGCAAATCCCGTGGATTGGTGGGACAACAGGAACAGCAAGGTACTCTTTTCATTGAATTTGTGATTTGAAGAACCTTTTTCTCATTGATTAGTTGACAAATGATGAGGAAAAGCAAACAATCCATCAAGTGTATACGTGTCATGTTTATTATTATTTCATCCCGATGTTCTTGAGTTGTCAGCTTACTTGTTCTGTGTTGCGTACTTTTGCAATTTATTATTATTTCATCCCGATATTCTTGAGCTGTCTGCTTACTTGTTCTGTGTTGCGTACAAATTGCAAAAGTACGTATCACTTCGAGCATGCTTTGAGGAGAATGGGCCACCTGTTGCATTGGCCTGGTTGGGCATGAATTGAAATACATATTCGCCACTTTAAAAGTCCGAACTTAAGAAGTCGAGTATTTAAGCAAGAAAATTACCTGACGGAATGCATGTACTATGGATCATATGGGAATCACAAGTATAGATGAATTACATCTTATGATGGCATGGCTAAGAAGACTTATATGGGCCAACGTTGCCATAGTGGTAAAGTAACTAAAGTTGCTTCATGACAACAACCTGGACAGGTTCAAACCACAGATAGAGCCTCCCTAAAATGCCGGGGCGAGACTGCAAACGTCTCCCCTTCCTGGACCTCTTGCTCACTGTGGGAGACCTGTGCAGTGTTGGTGTTTCTTTTTCCTTTCATGGCTAAGAAAGTTGACTGTTTAAATACTCGTTTATTCATTTATTCTGCAATCATGGAAACTGAGATGAAGTAGATTCTTTCCAAATATGATGTTGCTTCTTGTATTCCCCTCCCTCATTTTTTTCATCGGTTTCATATACAGAGGAACCCCAAGTATCCAGATTTTAAGCACAAAGATACTGGAGAAGCTTTGTGGGTTGAAGGCAGGAACAACCCACATTGGGTAAAATCCCAACTAGAAATACTGGATTCAAGAATGGGATCTCTTCATGATCAGGACAGTAGAATGTATGCTAATGATTTGATGCCTTTGTAATATCTTCCACTGTTAATCAAACGATACGGGTGGGGTAAAGAGTCTTTGTATGGTTCCTGGCTTCCTGCTTCTTTACAGAAATGGTGTTGGGGAGAAATACAATATTAGCTCTTACCTCGAATCTTCATGATCTGTATTCAGTTAGAAGCTTTGTATTTTTTTTTTTATTTTGCCTTTGTCAACCTTTCGGAGTTGTATGGTGTGAGTGTGACTGCTTGTGGTTTGAACTATTATGGAGATCTTTTGTCATAGGTTCGAAGTACTAGTTATTTACCTATTACTTGCCTTGAAATCATACTAAGTATGTATTGCAATTAGGCCTGCACAAGAATAGAGATGGTAACGGGTCGGGTACCCTTCCAATCAGTGAATATCAAAACCGTTTTCATTTAATGTATTTAATACCAAAACCGTTCCAAAACCGTTTAAAAAACCATTTAAATTTTCAAAACTGGAATCGTTCCATAACTGTTTACCATCGAGTACCCGTTTACCATTTAACTTTAAATTTTTATTTTTTTTCTATAAATGTATAATTCAATTTCTTAAAAATAATCTTGACTTATCATGTTGTTATAGTTTAAATGTATAATCTATAATTCTATTATATTATTTTATTTAATATTCTTGATTATATTAAAATTTAGCATCCTAATAATATATATTTATATAGATGATTTATAATGTTATTACTATAATTCAGTTTTTTAATTAAACGGTTCGGGTACCTTAAACCCGGCATAAAAAACCAAACCGACCCTAAATCGTAGTGGGTTTGAAAATCAAAACCAAAACCGTTTCTAAACCTATAGGAACGGTTTTTGGATTTTAAATGGATCGGATATCCTGTGGATAGTGCTCGGATCTGGTTTTTTTGCCATCCCTACACAAGAACCGAACCGACCCGACCTCTAATCGAAAAGTTCGGGCTCGAGCTCGAATTGTAATTGGTTTAAATTTGTGCTTATGGAGCTCGAATTGGAGCTTAATGTCGAGTTTGATTATCGATCGAGCTCAAACTCGAGCTTATAATTATTTGGCCCGAGGGCTCACGAGCCAGCTTGATTTTATTAGAGATTTTATTAGAATAATTAGGGGTGAAAATGGTCGGTTTCGGTCAATTTTTTTTGGTTTTTTATATGAATTTAACCGATTGATCGGTTATCATCAATTATTTCAGTTAGCAATCGATTTTTCAGTTGATTCCGTCATTTGTTTTTTGGTTACAATTATTTTCTTTACAGCACTAATATTAATCCAAAATTTGCTCACATATTAAGCCCAAGCCCTCTCCTATATGACTCGAGCCGAGCTAGAATAGCCAACAGATCTTCATTTTTTTCCCCCTTCTACTGTAGTTTCTTTTTCTTTTGTTGTATGGTAAACATTGATAGACTGTTCTTGGATCTACCCTGCCAACAAAATTCTCTTTCATCTTCTATTGAATATTTGCAGTTCAGGATTGCCAGGGCCTTCCCATTACAATCAACAGATCTATTTCAGATCCAAAACTTCAAACTTTTCTGTGAAATCTGCTCAACAATATTCATTCTTACAAACATTGTAACCAAGAAGAATAATAATATGTATAATGAACCCAAAATTCAATCTCACAAAGTATGAACTATTTTCCGATCGATCCTCGTATATGATTATTGATATGTATCCAATCTATAACATACAGTGAAGTAAAAGTTTTTTTTTTTTTTCCTTTGTACAATTTGGATCTCGACCAATCCTCATTTTCCTTCACTGTTCTCTGTATTTTCATGGAGCTAAATGGAAAAAGAAAAAAAGTTCTATCTTCCTTGGTCAGACTCTCTGATTCACAAACAACCTAAGCCTCTGGCTTCTGACCCTTTCATGATCCTTAGTCTCTTGCAAGAGTTGATGAACATACTGTAAAAAGAGCAGAAATCCATGTGAGTTTCATAAGATAATATTAAGAAGATTATGATCATAATCTACATATATAGCTAAAAGAGAGATGTGGGAGAGTGCTTACTTCCATGGAACATCTCCAACCAACATCCAGTCACCATCTTTGTCTTCATAAGTAGGTGCATATTCAGATCCATTGTAGCCTTCCCTCTCTGAATATTGACCAATCTTGATCTTGAACATGTTCTCCAAGGCCTTTAAGAGTTCTGGGTAACTCTTGTACAATTTGAGATCAATCTTTCTAAGATATGGAGCTCCATCCATGCTTACTTTCACATACATCCCAGCAGCATCTGCCTCTGATTTCTTTAAACTGTTCTTGCGAAATGACTGAACCGGTGGCCATCCCACTACTTGTGACCTGACATTTCATCAAACACCTCATCAGCACACAACAAACATACATAAAAAATCCCATTAATTCAACAAAATCCCATCAATCCTTTCTGGGTTTTTAGTTTTCACTACTTACTTTGCTGGAGGAGTTCTGTCTCGATCGGCAACGCTGGCACTACTGTCTTCATAGGTCTCCGGTGAGGCTCTCTTGTTGTTACTCTTTACACTTGGAGACAATTGTTCCTCAGGCTCATTGCTTCCTGGTAACCCTAATCTCAATTCAGTTGCTTTCAGATTGAGATCCTTCTCGTACGACACCATTGATTGGAATCTTCAACAAATTGATAAGTTTTCTCAGAGAAGAAGCAGTTGAAGACGACTATCCAAATGAATTATTTTGACGGGAAAGAATGATGTGATTCAAAAGAGTTTTATAGAGGTGGGTTTTCATGGAAGGGACAACATGTGGGTGACTGGTTCTGCTCGTGCATGAACTTCATTGATTGAGAATTTGAGATTGGAATGAATTAATCTCACTCGCATATTAAACACGCGCTGAACTGAATCATCTGATCATTGATCTGACGGTGTAAAATCCTGGGACCTACTGGAGGCGTGTGGGAAAGTGACAGATGTGGCAGCGGGGAGACATGAGGAGCACCGTGGAATTTGGTGTAGTCATTGAGAGGGACAGAGGGGACAAGCTTTACCGACGGGTATTGAAGACAGTGGACCAGGAAATGGACGGCTGAGATGCGATTCTGGTTGTGAGATTCTGGAGCGTTGGATTAGGGGAGCAAGCCCATGTGATTGGTTGGGGTCCCACTATTGTTGGTCTTTGATGGACATAGCATAGACATGTGATTGGCTAGTGGGTTGCTCGTGGGAATGTGATGTGTCCATGTTCTCCTTCCTTTTTTCCTTTTTCCTTTTTAATTTTGGAAAAAAAATTATCTTCGTCGAATACTTTGGTAATCGGTTTTTTAACAAGCAACCCATCTAATACACGGTTAGGGGTGTCAAAAGTCAATTATGGATAGGACAACATCACGTATTTACAAAATATTTATATGTCCGAATCTTAATTCGGATTGAATTTCGGACGTATCTAATTGATCAAACTCATATTGGTTTAAATACGGACAAGTAAAGCGCGCGGACAATAAACTAACATGTGTTAAGGTCCGAACAATTAAATCAGTGTATTTGGACCCGAACCCGATTTTAAATCGGACATTTTTTTTGTTTGGGCCCAGATTTTAAACATATAACTTATGTCCAAACTTGAATTAATCCGGATCGGATAAATTCGATCATTCGGATCGGATAAAATTTTATCACCTCTATACACGGCTACATTGAATTCCATCTTATATGATAGAATCTCAGGTAAGTGAGTTCTCCCGTCCCACATACACCAAGTAATTACAGGATCTTCAGCCCATGAGAGAGGTTCCAAATAAATTTAAGTGCGAGTTTGAACCTAAAACCTATGATTCACTAATTCTGTCAATATAAACACATTTGACCATACTAGTTGATTATGGTGGTATTGTTTTTAAAAGTAAATTAATACATACACACACACATATATATATATATAGAAAATTCTTATTGGTACTTGTGTAAACATTGAATCTGTATAATCCTTAGGGTTTATGTGTTCCAAATTCATGAGAGACATAATGTAATTAGAACTTTACAGATAAATTAATTAAGATGAATACTCACTAATCGAAGTTGATGCCTGAATTTATCTTGAATACACATGCAAATATGCTTAAGGGACATTGAATGCTTACTTTCATGCATTATTTCTTTCAAACTTCAAAGCATCTAGGCTCCACACATCTCAATACGACTATATTACTCAAGATATCAGAATCTTGAGAATAGTCAAACTTGTATTTGTTGTGTTTAATTGACGTATATATGTGTAGTTATACATGCGAGCGAAGTTAATTATGAGATTGTGATGCACAACCAACAATATGTCTAAAATACTTTTCTTTGTCGAGATGATATCGTACAAGTTTATCCTTTAGACAAGCAATATGGACTTAAAACTTGAGCGATCAAGTCTTTGTTAGTGTAAGTTGGGTCAAACCTAAAGCGTGACTACTAGAATATTGCTCTAAGTGGGAATCAAACTCAAGACTTTCTGAGTGATACGGATTGGCCTCAGAGATTTATCACTAGACTATCACTCAAACACATGATTGCTACTTGGTTCAAGTTCCATCCACACAATTACAAATATGAAATCATTGTGTAAATACATATACTGACACGTGTTAAATAATGACTTATTTTATTTTACGCTTATAAGCTTTAGGAAAATGGAAGTTGTGCGAAAAGGAAGCGTAGCGTAAATCAATAATAGAGTATAATTGATCATGATCGAAGCATCTATTTTGCTTAAGATAATGGAATATAAAGTAGTTTTATACCTTAATCAATGTGTTGGCTATGAGAACAGACAGTTATGACTTTTGAGGATTCGAATCCTATATATGTAGTTCTTGTTTCTGGACATGATCATCAATTTATTGTGTTATCACATATGAATCTGAATGCTGTCTCTAATTTTTCAAAATATATATATGCTGTATATATAGCTCAGTTCAAGCTTTAATTTAATAAGATTATTGAAACCAATTTAATTTAGGCCGATCTATATGATCAGATATGAAACTGATTTGCTTTGTTCGTTAATGTTTTCTTAACTTAAATGACCAAAGAATATTTTGACATATATATAATTTCAGTTCATAACATCTTGTAATAACTCCACAGTCAAATATGCTTATGCAAGAGTACTATTGGGATGAGTGACATTCTGGGAAGGCAAAGCCATGCGAGCCTGATATATCATCGGGAACCGCACAACTCAAAAAGATAATATTGTTGATGTGTATCACATAATTCAAAACAGACAATATTGTTAATGTGTATTGTACTGAAAGTTCTAATGGAAGATATCATAAGTTTATAACCTACCCCTAGCTATATGGTTAGCCAAACGAAAACATGAATATTGAGAAAGAGCCAACAGTGTTTGCTGGTGCCACTGTACTTCGACCAACTATTCAAGATAGGTTAATCTTTTAGACAATGATGGATCCAAAATCTAAACTCATTGGGGCCACAACTTAAGCAGTGGTGGTTCGTTGCCCCCGTAATCTTTGTGTGTGGTTATTTATATAGTATAAATTGTTTAGTTTCAAACTTTAAAATATTACATCTTTATTTATCACAATTATTCTTTACGATTTTTTATATTACGAAAATGCTTTATTACAACATTGTTAGTAATAACTGGACTGGAACGAATTGATTAGGGATTAGGCTGCTTAGACTTGGAAATGGGGCTTGGACAATGAATAGTTGGGGCCCTAAATGTTTCGGCTGGAAGTCCTTGTAACTAAACGTATATACCCTAGGAAAAAAAACTGAGTCACTGGATGTCCAACTCCCAATCTTTCCACATTAGATCTGCTTTTAGGGCAATGCATGTATATATATATCCAGACAACAACTTAATACCACAAAAACCAACTCATCAAATCTTCATTTGAGATGGAAATGGAGGACAAGTTAAGGTGTGCATGTATATATGCTTATGATCTTGTAATAAAAAGTAGTGCTGGCACAAATCTTTTTTGTGAACCCATTTTGAGGACCACACCATGAGACATAAATTAAAAGGGTCCACTACTACATTTTTCTTCTCCAAACAAGATTAATTGTATGATGCCAATGCCATTGATCTTTGCTGGTGTCTTTGTATTGCAATATATGCATGCCACCCTTGTTAGACCCCACTACTACATGTTATATGCTTTTGGAGTATGGAATTTGGACCCTCTCAATTTATTTTTGTTTGACGTATTCTTCATGGATTTCGGTTTCCCTTGAATACATCAAATTACTCTTACGGATTTATTCCTCCCACGCCCATCAAATGGGCTAAGCCCGACTCATCAAGCTTGGGAAAAAGCCTAGTTAACAAATAAGGGATAGACTTGTACTTATTAAGGGTATTATATCCACACATATAATCGATGTGGGATTCTAACATGTTTGCCTGAGAGGCATAGTTTACAGATTACTAGGTAAATTAGACCGTACATGCATCAAATTTTCATGGTTTCCCTTGAATACATCAAATTACTCTTACAGATTTATTCCTTCCACGCCCATCAAATGGGCTAAGCCCAACTCACCAAGCTTGGGAAAAAACCTAGTTAACAAGTAAGGGATAGACTTGTACTTATTAAGGGTATTATATCCACACATATAATCGATGTGGGATTCTAACATGTTTGCCTGAGAGGCATAGTTTACAGATTACTAGGTAAATTAGACCGTACATGCGTCAAATTTTAATGTACGGTCAAATTATACAAATGAAGTTCAGTGGCAGTATGAAGCCTAGATGGGTTGGGCTGTCAAAACTATTGGGCCAGTGGACATTCTGGAATCTGGATGGGCCCCTATGGGCGGATCATTATTCTATAATTTGCTTGTTGTCCTCGAAATTAAGGATAAACGACCAGCTTCCAGCTTTTTTTTTGTCCAATAAATGGTGATGAGGGAACTGGGAAGGAGGGGATGATCACACTCGTGTGAGCTAATAAATGGAGATGGCAAGATGTGGGCCTTTCACACGTGTTACTGGACTTTGACCTTTTGGACTTTTGCTGAAACTAAGATAAGGCCCATAGCCCAAACGACAGGCCCCAACCTCTATTTTGTTGTATCTATACACTTATACTGTTGAATTAGTAGTATTCAATTATTGACACTTATCTTTTTAACTGTAGTACCCGCTGGATTGGACGGAACCACAAATCTATGTAGTGTTAAGTTTTGTGATGTTGGACGAGCTATTGAGTGATTGGGGGGTTTATTAGTGCTCTAAATCCCACGACAAGAAAAGAAGTGCAGTACATAATATAATAAGTCAAACTTCCTAACCTAATAAAACTTTTTTCCTAGACTCAAACTAGTATGGGTTGCTGTTGAATCAAGGCAGACAAAGTCGTGCGAGTCAGCATGGACTATCTTAGAATGAACAAAGTGTTACTAATGCGGAGAGCTTGAACGTCCCCACTTACCATATGTGCCTCGGGCCACAAGCCCACAACACCAATTGCAATGATACTGTGTATTGGGCCCCTGTATCCCAAAAGAGGCCCAAATATGAACAGTCTTTCAAATTTTCTCCATGATATGTGCTGTGGTTTTGCAGTGTGCTTACCAATCAGAGCCCACCAATGCCGAGCAAAAGTGGGACAGGACAGGATATCCTGCAACAGAGGCCCAGACCCAATTACCCTTATGGTGGTTGTGTGAGTGGTTGTCATGAAAGGCCCACTGCATTATTAGCCAGAACAACCAATACATACATGCCAGTTGTTGGCCACCACCATTGCCACACAAATTTGATCTCTCCATCCCTTAAAATTAATTATTCCCCAATCAACATTTCGTAATTCTATCATCGCACACGAATGGCACATCGAGTTAGAAAATCCAACTCAAATATATCAAAGTGGTATTGTCCGTTCTGAACTAAATACTCGCGGAAATTTGTTCTCCTGACCATATCTAAAATAATAATTAGGCCTGGAAAACGCGTCACTAGGAGAATCGGAGTGGCACAACAGCAGCACTCGGCCCACACAAATGATAATATCGTCTTTGGTCACTTGACTACTTTTGGCTCTTGGAGCTCAAGACTTTATTTATACACGTCAATTGTGTAAAAGAGTCCGAAATTTATTTATGTACCATTCAGTTGGGTTATGCATAATCCGACGTGAAGTGGACTACTACTCTTGACAATTGATGTCACCTTCAATACCAGTTGGGTTCGTTTGCCATTAAATTTGATGGAACAGTTGGAAGGAATGTCGACCATAAAATAATTAATCGAGTCTACAAGTAATTAATATATTTCCAGAGTATTCGTTTCCATCAAGAATTTTATTGTGCATGAGTCACTTCACTTCACTAATGTTTCTATTGACAAAAATTGAACGATGTGTAAAATATTAGGTGAAAGTGGCTTTTGTCCTTTTGGACAAATTAGGGTTTGTCAAAAACCATATTGTTTGAAGCAAAGCTTGCAAAATTAGAATCTACTTTGAAAGCAAGTTATATGCGGAAAAAAAATCATTTGAGTGATAGTATAGTAGTTGTGAATCTCTCTAAGATTAAATCCTATAGACTTAGAACGTCTTAAGTTCGATTCCCATTGAGAGCAAAACTCTTGTGATCACCCGTTGGACTTGGCAACAACTTACCCTATCGTTAGACGATAAATTTTTGTGTGTGTGGGTTTGACGGCTCTAGTTTAGATACATATATGACATTCAAATGATAAATTTTTGTATGATGTCGTTTTTTGTTACGGAAAAAAAAATTTATACCCAAAATATGTGTAGAAGGTCCTAGCTAAAACGGACATCAAGAATCTATCATATGTGCATTTTAAGTCCATTTGACCTACATCATATTTATATATATTCAATCTCCTGCATATATAACCACCGCCCATGAATTATGAATAAACTACCCATATATATATTTCTGATCAATAATCATTGAGTTGTAATTATTTATATAATTAAAGAAGTATAGAAAGAAAAAAAAAAGAAGGAAACATTGTGTTATAATTAATTAATCGTGGTCGATTAATAATGATTAACACAAATATTGACACATATAATAAGATCAGGAGTGCAAGTAAGACCTGCCTCTGATTCTTTGTAGGGCAAACAGGTGTCAATATATTAGACAAGATAATCCTAGTGCTCAAAACTGTTGATCTTCTCTTAATGTTATTTTATATATATATATATATATATATATTCAGAGGCGAAGAGAGGGGACTATACTCGGCTGTAGTCCAGTAAATTTTTTTTAAAAATATATTTATTTTAAAGAATATACTTAACATATTTTTCTAAAATACACTAAACATTAATATTTATCCTATAAACTTATTTTACTCTATTCATATGAAACCTAACACTTTGGGTATATACTGAAATATATAAGGGCTCAAGTCTGTCTCTTTTCACGATTATGATTTACATAATTGTGTTTTAAACCCTTAAATATAAACTATAGTTCGTTTTTACCCATTAATCCCCTAGTCTATCATGAGTCCAAAGTGTAAACTTTTGTTATTGGACTAACCCTCAAATATTATTCAGCAGTAACTTTTGTCCACTTGTCCAGTAAGGTGAGATAGAACATTTTTCTGACTATATATTTTAAAAGATGGATCAATTCAATCAAAATGGCTACGCCAAGTGTTTGATTAATGGTACGACTTGACTTGTAAAGTTGCTAACTAAAAAGGGATCTGGCCAATGGGTTCTGTCATCTGTGAATTGCAGACGGAATGACAAATAAAGTAAAAAAAAAAAAAAAAATTCCCAAAAACGCTGCACCAAGACACTCGCAATTTTTTTTCCTTCAAATTGATTAAAGTGATTATTTTAAGATTAATCCACCCCAACATTACTTCCTGACTCCGCCCTAATTTATATATCGATTTTATATTGAAAGAGGGCGGGAGGGAAGTGGTAAGTGGGATGCCCTGCAGCGGCGCACATGGGAAGGGGTTTGACACAGAGGAACACACAGAGAGGGAAAAGACCGAACCAAACAGCTTCACATGCCCACAAATATATTAATATGAATCTTAGCACATGCTTTTCTTTGCACTATTGGGACCTCTTGTCCCTTTTTGTTTTACTATTTTCAAGTGGGAGTTGACCAAAACCAGTTTGCCGCTACTCATTTATATAATATCTACATATATACATATATAATAACTGAGATTAGGGTTTTGATTATATATTCATGTTCAAAACCAGTTTGCCGGTACTTGTAATCTCGGACTATCGAGTTGGTTGAGAAAGAATCCTCTTAAATTAAATTATCCTCACATATTTGTTTGATCGATGTTTAATTGAGATTAGGGTTTTGATTATATATTTATATTCATACAAAACGTTTTTTGGAGCCTAAACTAACAAGTTAGACATTTAAGAATAATAAAAAAGAGTACGACGGTTTCCTTTGACATTTTTGATAAACTCTCTTCATGCATGGATGAAACTTTTTACTTTTTTTTTTCCGCAAATGCACAATTAGCTAGAGAAGTATCAATTATTTTCTAGTCATAGGTGCCAAAACATGCAATTTAAGGCAAAACATAACATAAACAAGCCAGAAACCTCTCTTCTTTTTTTTATCTTAGCAGGCTCTCTCTCTCTCTCTCTGTGGCTGGCTATAGCTATTTGCCAATAATAACAAAATAGGAGTTGGGTGTGACGACTTTCAAATAATTGCACAATATGTTTCTACTTTTGATTTGCTTATATGTGCATTTCTTCTTTTTGGTTTCAACCTGTAAGCACACACACAATGCGACATTTGCTTTTGTGTCATGTGCATGTTTTTAGAAACACCACTTTTGGTGCTATACACTTGCATCAGCCATCCTTCTTGTACAAAATATATAGATGTCTCTCTCCACCATTCTTATCGGTAGTCTAATTGATTATTTCTCCAAAGTTAGGGCATCAAGAATCTCATTCGAGATCGAGAGTTCGATTTTAAATTGGTATAATTATTTTCAAGTAGTTTGTGTTGGAACTTTGTCCAACGAACTTGTCAAGCATGTTTACGCGTGTCTAGGACACGCATGAGGAGTTGTTCTCGGTTTAAAAAAAATAGATATCTCTATAAATTTAGGAAAGAATAGTTGCAAACAATTGGAGGATTAATGCTAGGGACCGGATTTGACTTAAATTTCTCTAATTTGGTAATAAGTGATTCAAGATCTTGTCAAAACGAAAAAAAAAAGAAAAAAAAAGAAAAGTGGGTTTGATTTGATAATCGCGAGGCATTTCCATAAAATCGATTTGAGGATCCCAAGTAATGATTACTACTCACTTTATTACTCAAATCACAATTAATTATTAGGATATTATTTATATATTATGCTACCAAAGTAGTCCACTTCGATTAGTGGACTTCTTTTTTAGTCTCTTTAGTTTAGACTTACCAATCCAATGCAAGGTTGTGAACTTCCTACGAAACAATACATTGATTAGAGCATCCACAATGGGATGATTTTGAAGTACTTGATATGATACTTTCTTGATAAGTTAAGTGCTAGATGTTCACAATGGATATAATGGAGTGTATTTTAAGTACTTGAAATGTTATTTTTTTGATAAGTATAGCGCTACATGCACACAATGGGTGAAAAATGAAGCTTGAAAATTTAGTTGTGGAAAAATGATACTTGAGAGTTGGAGTATGTATATAGTTGATGAATAGTGAAGAGAGATGATAAAAAGGAAGAAAGAGGTGATGAAAAGGAAGAGAGAGATGATAAAAAGGAAGAAAGAGAAGATGAAAAGGAAGAGAGAGATATGAAAAGGAAGAAAGAGATGATAAAAAGGAAGAGAGAGAAAATAGAGAAAGTGAGTATGGAGTGTTGGAATGTATGAAGTGTTGATGAATAGTGTATATTGTGAGATTTAATCATCCAATTAAATTGTGCCACGTAGGATAAAGGAGGGGAGAGAGAATAATTTTGAAGTGCTTGATATTTCAAGCATCACTGTGGATGCTCTTAGTGTGTGTGTATATATATATATATATATATAAGTGTAAGACTTTGTCTTAGAATGCTCTCCAAAAGTTACTTTATTTTGTCCAACTACAAAGCTATATTTAGGCTACTTAATTAGAATATATAAGTAGTTATACATAGCATATATGTTAAAGGATTATAAATCATGTTTACAACTATAATGGTGAACCTAAACACCACATGATTGAGAGAAGATTGCAGTCCTCATCAATGCCATCAATAATCCAAACTTAATCACAGATTGGACCATCTCTTCAGTCATTTATCAATCTAGTAGCATGTTGGAGAAAATATCTCTATGGTCTGCTCGTAAAGTCAACATAGGCTCTATTAATGTCTAGGTCGATAAATTGGCCAAATGAGCCGCACCAGGTTACAAATCTGGATGTATTCCTAGTTCTTATTTTCTTGATTTACAATTGTTTTTAGGTAATGTTTATATATGTTTCCCTGTCCATTGTTTGGGGCTGTAGTTTATGTTCCTTTATTTTTTTCGGTGCCATAAAAGAGAGAGAGGATTGCAAGTCATATATACATTACAAAGTACTTCTCAATGATTGTACATCAAAATGGTTTGCCACTTCTAAGAATTAATCCAATTAATCTTTCTTTTCTTTTCTTTTTTCATTTCTATATGTTTCAAATATTCTAAATCATTTACAATCAACCATTTTTATAGACCGGGTGGGACAAGCTATGTGGTACTATTGAAATTGGACGTAATTGATATCACTAAAAAAGAGTTCAAGGGCTCTACAATTACCCTTGAATTTTTGGAATCTAGAATTCTCATCTGATGACTCATATGATGTCAAATCATCTCGTCAAAAAACTTACGTAAGAAGAGAGAATGAAGTGAAATTATTTTTTATTGTTGGATAAAAGCAAGTAAAATTTTTAGATTTCAGAACAATTAAGATATTGTGGAGCAATTGATACCCCCAAAACTACACTCTCTCTCTCTCTTACTATTTCTCAAAACAATCATAGGAAGAGTTGATCACCCTCTGTCTTCACCAATCCAGGCAAAGTTTGGAAAATACAGCTCACAATCTTGCCACGTGGCACCAACCCATTAACCCAAAAATAATTAAAAAAACAATTGTACCCCCCTTCATCCGTGTATTAATACCCACTTGGCCCCCAACACACAAGCTCTTCCCAATTGGCCCAAACGTCTCTCACATTATTATTACTACAGCTATTCCAAAAGATAAGCACACTCTCTCTTACAACCATTTCAAGCACCAAAACAAATCTCTCTCCCTCCCTCTCTCTCTCTCTCTCTTGTGGAGTGAAGAATATATAAGAGAAAAACAGGTTGATGGAAAGAGTGAAACCAAAGATGGGTTTTGAGGAGACTGAGTTAAGGCTAGGGTTACCAGGAAATGTTAGCAGTGAAGGAGGAGAAGTGGCAAGGAAGAGAGGCTTCTCTGAGACTGTTGATTATTTGAACCTCAATCTTTCCTCCTCCGCTGCGGCGGAGGATCCGAATGACAAGGCAAAGAATGGTGTGGAGAAGAACCTTCTCTCTGCAGCTGATCCAGCTAAGCCTCCAGCTAAGTAAGTTTGTGTGTGTGTGTGTGTGTATATATATATAGATATGTATTAATTAATTTCTACTTAATTAATTACTTTGCCATATTTTTTCTGATTTTTTTGTTTGTTTATTTGGGGAGTGTATGATGAGGTACATATTGATGGCATGATTAGGGTTAGGTTTAAGCATGATTTTTTTCATGAGAGAGAAAGAGGGAGGGAGTTTAGTAAGAAACTTAGACCCAAGAAAGAGAGAGATAAACATATAATTAAAGACCATTGGTATGGCCACCCTATCTTTTTTTACTTTTATAATTTTTAAGGCATGCAACCTTAATACACTAATTTTTGTCTTAATACTTGATAAAATAGAATATCAAACTAATTATAAATACCATTGCAATCAAACCGGTGGCAAAAGCATGCTAGTGAACTAGATCTCGTACAACTTGCAAAGCTTTTTTTTTTTTAAATATCATGAGTGTTGAATCTGCCAACAACCCCTCAGCAGAAGTGATTAAGGTATATATTCAATTTGGTGATTCCACAGTTTAAGTCCCGCACCCACTTACCTTTACAAGAAAGAAAAGGAGTGGTGAATCTTCTGAACTTTTCTTTTTAAGTGTCGAATTATAAAGTTTCCCTTACAATTTGTCGACAGATAAGTTGGACCAAGACTTAGCATAAAACCAAATGGGAATAGATCTCACTAATGATGGAATCCCAGAAATCCCACAGGCATACGCTTTGGCCGAAGCCAATAACCAACTGGCCCAATAACTCATGTTAATTCATTATCCAAATGGAGTATAATTATTTTTTTGAAAAAAAAATGTAGGGCACAAGTTGTGGGTTGGCCACCAGTGCGTTCATTCAGAAAGAACATGATGGCCGTCCAAAAGACCACCGCAGACCCCCATCAGAATAAGAACATTAATGAGAAGGTCTCCGATGCGACCTTCGTGAAGGTAAGCATGGATGGTGCACCTTATCTTCGCAAAGTGGACTTGAAGATGTATAAGAGTTATCAAGAACTCTCTGATGCCTTGGGGAAAATGTTCAGTTCCTTCACTATAGGTTTGTGTATAATATAATATAATCTAATCTAATTGGTTAATTAATTAATCTTGTTTAATGAATTATTAATGGAGAAATTTTTTATAATTAATCATGTAGGTAATTGTGGACCAAATGGAATGAAGGATTTCATGAATGAGAGCAAGCTTATGGATCTCCTCAATGGCTCTGATTATGTCCCAACTTATGAAGACAAAGATAGTGATTGGATGCTTGTTGGAGATGTTCCATGGGAGTAAGTAGTGCCCTCTAATTTTTCTTATACTTAATATATTTCTATATATGCCATTAACACTAAAAATCTCACATCGGTTTGGCATAATCCATCCGAGTGGTTTGTAAACAAAGCCCAGTTCCTCTCATATTGAAGACGTATTTTCATGGGTTTAAGAACCAACGACGACAACCCATGAAGATTTTTCAATGTGTTTGGCCTGAAAATTTTTATTTGAATATATGGAGTACTAATTACAGTAATGTCTTCTCATTTTAAACAGAATGTTTGTTGAATCATGCAAGCGTCTCCGAATAATGAAAGGAAAGGAAGCAATTGGACTTGGTAATTAGCCTACATTTGGAAACATTAATTAATTGTTAATCTTGTATAATATTTCTCCAATAGTAATTAACTTAATTACCTGGATTGATTAATTCAGCTCCAAGAGCCGTGGAGAAGTGGAAGAACAAAAGCTAGGGCAAGGAGCAGCATGACCTGCAGCTTCTCTTTGATGTGTCATACAGTACATGCATATTATTGAGCAGTGTGGTTGTGTGTTATGTTTTTGATTTGTAAAATTATGAGATACTTGGGTAATTAATTATTACTATATTATAAGTAAAACAGTTAATAACTCTTTTTCATTTATGTTCCAAAACTTGGTCAATATGTCTTGTCTTTGCTTTGCTTTGCTTAGTAGTTATCAATGGCTTGTCTCAATAACAATTTGTAATAATTAATTAATGTTGTACCCTGTTTGGTGTAGTAGTTGTTGTATTATTTCTTTTGTGTATTTATTCTTTCTTTCTTTTTTTCCTTTTCGGATTCTTTGTTTCAAGGTGTATATTTTGATTTGATATGCATTGGTGATGTTCCATGAACTTGTCAAGGACAGGGAACCATATCATGTGCTTGGTTGATGGAGCATTAATTCAAGCCCATTTATTTAGGTTTGGGCAATTTTTATTATTCTTGGTTTGTGGAGTTGATGTATTGGTATTATTCAATCTTTAGATGATAGTCTAGAGGTGAATCTCTTTTAGACCAAATCGTATGGACTCAGGTCCTGAGTTTGGTTGAGCAATGCACTTATGACCTATGATACTAGGACTCGGGTACAGGTGTCGAGTATGGGTACACATATGTGTGTCGAGTTCTTTAAATTGAAAGTTGTCATACAAGAAGGCAAGGTAAAGTGAGGTGTCCGGGTATCATACCAATACCCGTGTCATGCATACCCGACATTGATACGATATAATAAAGTGAAGAGTCCTGATATCATAGCTTATGACCACACGCTGGGTTTGTGTTTATCTCCATATCGGATATTCAGCTCAGTTACTTAAAAACTACTGGTATGATTGCTGCTTGTATCCAATAATTAATATTTTGGTAGTTCCTTAATATTAATGTAGACAATGAAAGAAAGGGAAAACAAATTTAGTGCAGGCAGCAAAACCAAAGAGAGTCCCTATTAGTGAATTTATATTAAGGGGGCCATGACATCTCATACACACATTTGGGCTTTCATGGGTTTGACCATGGATTTAGGTCCCACTGGTGTTAATTGTGCATTAATGGTTTGTGCTGGCAATAGCTCATGGAATTGATAATGTCATTCAACTCCATTTCTCTTTCAAAATCTTGGGTCTGATCTTGCTGAAAGCAAGACTCCACATATATAGTAAATGTTGGTCATTAACAGGACAACAATATCCTAGGTAAAATCAAATCAATCCAGAGCATATATGAAAGGACCAATAAACCAATAAATGATGACTCAAGTGCACATCTAATAGTATTCAATGTGACAGAGGAGCTCATAGTATTCTTCTATAATCATTAACTGCAAGATTAAGTTTTGTTTAATCATATTTTCTCACAAAATGAAGAAGATGAATCATGAGAACAGGAAAGAATTGATCAACCTGTTCTATTAACTCATCTTTCCAAGAAACTTTAAATAATTTATGTATGGATCCTCTGCTAACAAATCTAATTATATAGACATCATATCAAAGAAAAGGATGGTTACTACCTCCCAACTTTGATCAATTTGGATCAAGTAGATGAAGGATGATTCAACTGACCTCATTTTTCACTTTATGAGGCACATCTGACTTCAGAAATCGATTGACTTGATTACTAAATTTGCATTTTTCTTGGACTTCATTATAAGTTCGGCGTTGGGTCGATCATTATAATCTATCTGCAGGAAGTGTTGCAAGTTAACGAGAAAACTCAATCACACTATTCACTGTCAGAAAACCCAGTAAGAACATACAAGTTTATGGCCTCAGAAAATGTTAAGACATACCCTCCACTTAGCAACATCTGGGGGCTTTCCTGAAATATATAACAAAGGATTAGGACCACAAATTATGGTCAAATCCCATTTCCCACTTCAGGATATAAGATGGTCGAATATCAGAGAAGAACAATACCTGTTGAGATATGTCTCCTTAACACTCGTGTCATTGCTGTGTCAATGTCAACATCGATGAACCTTCAAGCAAACACAACACATTATCACGAGTAATACCCAAAAGATTGAAAACCCAGAAAACTTTTGGAACGGATACACTATGGAATAGTACAAGCGTTTGTAAAAAACATTCACTTATTTCCTTCATGAATATCAGTTATTGGAGATCTACAAACTAGCATATGTTTTCAGCATCAAATTTACAGCCTGATCAGAATTATATAGCCGTGTAAAGATTTCTTACCATTTTTCGTCAAACATGGATGACACATCCTTCCAAACCCCTTCTTCCAGTAACAGATAATTCCCTTCTACTATTACCACTTTTTGCCTGCAAAGAGGGAAAACAGAGGCATATTTATTTTTCATCATTTCTAAAAAAAATTCATAGCTCAAATTGCCAAACATAATGTTTATCCCCTGCCCTCCCCTTTTTTCCTCTATTTGTACATACCAAGTTAATCAAATTACATTTTTGATATGGTCAATTACTCAATAGTCAATATGGATGCATTCAAAGGCGAAAAATGTAAGTGATACAATTATCTCAAGGTACTTCTCCATCTTCAAAATGCTATAATTATTTCTATGCTACAATCTTGTATTGAACACACCTCCATCGCATCATGGTTGTTTGTCGACATTCATTTTTTAACTTTTAAAGTAACAAAATTCCACTTGAGCAAAATACCCTAAGGTCCAAGGAAGACCTGGATTTTTCACAGCTTTCTTATTTATTATCAGCAACCAACCAATCTCAGTAAAACTGTAAAGAGTCAACTCCATCTCTATTTACTTGCTTGTGTTCGCATTTCAGTAATATCCAAAGCAATAAACAGCTCCTATATCCATGCAATGCACTAGCTAATAGCTATGTACATGAACAATTAAGACCCAGTGGTCATCACCAGCATCTCTTAAGAAATGAAGCAACAGGAATCTACTTGGTAGCACTGCAAAAGTTGGAGGTTTCTGCATGAAACAAGTTAAAATTACTCACTGAAGGCTGACAAAGATGTCATCCTCAACTGGATCTCCAACTCCATGGTCAAATGATGGTGCATAAACTGATCCCTGTGAAGTTTGCTGCTTATTAGAACAAATTCTAGTACCATGGCATACATTTCACTCAGATACTAAAAGTATTGCCAGGCAGAATAAAAAACTCTTGGCACCCAATCAAAGATTGAAAAAATGTTCTTTTGCGGTGCAACAACGTAGCTTCTTACCTCACTTCTCAATGTCTTTAAACATTTAAGTAATGGCACGGGATCAAATGTCCATTGAGCTGAAACACCCACAGAATGACTATGTAATAAATGCTGACAAGATTTTCAATTAGTGCATAGCCTTTTAAAGGAATCTTACCTCCTCTTCTTGCAAAGGCTTCCTTTGGATCCTAAAGAATATTAGTTAGTGTTAGGAATCTTTAGAGGTTTTCAATAATTCAGCATAAGGAAACCACAGATAGAGTTTGACCTCCATAGCATCCAGTTGAGAACGATATAGATGGAAACCATCCATGGGGAGAACTGTGGCAACATTTGGAGGATTAACTTGCTCGTCAAATGCAGAAGCTCTTTGAGGCCATAACTTGTTTACACGTTGCACTACTTCAGATGCTAAAGTGCTCTTCCCAGCACCAGGAGGACCAGCCAAGGCCACAATATGCCTGCATAGTGCATTGTATTTTAGACACAATATTTGATTGAAAGATTAATGGGTATAAGCTATATCATATTGTCCCTGAGCTTATACCCAAGGAAGAGGCCCCCACCACCCAACAGCAGATTTCAAACCCTTGATATTTTTTCCTAGAAAATAGGCAGCATAACCATTTATGGACTCGGGAGGCTACAACTTACTTTGCATTAGGATTTGATGCTACCGCTGCTGTAGGAAGAAGCCGTTCTGCCAAAGAATCATATATCTCGATCATAGACCTTGAAAGGAAATAGAATCAATAGTAACTCAAAATGCGAAGTCTGTGGATAAATTAATCATGCAAACAGTCACAAACCAAACATGATACGATGCAGAAAAAAAAAAAAACCATGAACAAAGACAACAGAAAATCCAACAATATCCATGACTAAAACATTAATATCATTTTGTTTCTAAACTGTATAAGAAGCAATCTTTACAATGAAATTCGCATCATGAACAGACAACAGTACACATGCAATCAAGTACCAAACTAGAAATAACTTCCACACAAGGGGAGATGCGTACCTGGCCGCTACAAAAGAAATTTCTGTCTTTTGACAGCAAAATACCTGATAACATGATGTCATTTAAACCAAAGATCACAAATAATGCAGAAGAAGTAACAAGGCAAAAAATAAACTAGTAATATAAGAGGCATCAGTTTTCAACCTTCACGCAGGTTTCCCTTCGAACAGTACATTCCAACAATGATTTCATTGTTCTTCCATTAGATGATATGGGCACGAAACGTTGATGCCATGCAGGAAGTTTAACCCTTTTAAGCGGTACTGACTCTACCAATTTGTAAGTGACAGAGAATATAAATCAGTATAATGAAACAACGCAAAGATAAACTTATCAAAATAGCCAAAAAGTTAACTCATATTGCTTTTCATATGAATATTAATGGAGAACTTATGCAGCATCATCAATTGACCTGTTAAAAACCCCACTGATTACCCAACCAAAAAGCTCACAACGCACTATTAAGAATTTGTACGAAAATACAATTTTGCAACCAACATATCAATTTAAAGCAGCTTCAGAAGAGTTCAAATTATCAGAATTAATTAAAAAAAAAAAAAACAAGGTTCGTTGAGAGCAGCTAGAAAGAACAAGAACAATCATAGCGAACGGAAATTGATCAAAGGTGATTCCCTTCAAATTCAATTTCGACTTAATTTTCACACAATTATCAAGTAAGATAAAGAAACTCCTGATCACGATTATAATTTATGTGAATTTTCGGGTGAATTTTTGACCTAATAATTATACGAGAAGGGAGAAAGAGACCTTTGAAGGAAGAGCCACCAAAATACACTCTCGGTTTTGCCGAAAACGAAGAGACCTCCATTTCGGAATCGCAGGAGATACAAGAGATGGAAAAGCTTCGAGTAATGGAGAGTGCCAATGATTCTGAAATCTGAATTCTGAACAAATCAACAAACCGTTTTGGAGTCTGAGAGTTCCAGTGCTACGTAACAACAGCTTCTTGTCTTCCTATAGATACGAAGAGAGGCACGTGTCGTTTCAAAAGGAGCTGGACCGAAGTGGGCTTGAACTGAAATAGCAAGATCCCTTGAGCTTAAATAGCATTTTCTTTAGCAATGCAAAAATACTCCTCATCAACAAGAATGACGTGTTTTTGTTTTCGCCATTCATTTATACCTTCTGTCGTTAAAACGGTTTATACTATGTTTGCTACAAATAAAATTGAGCCGAAACCCATGCGGATAAGGCACGAAAACAGGACAAACCCACAAAACCAAGATTTTACGAGTAAATATTTCAATTTGTTCAAACTCCTTATCTCGAGCACCGTAAACCCTAAGAGTGTGTTTGGATTGAGAGATTTGGAGGAAGAGAAGAGAAGAGAAATTGATTTTCTTTCCAATTCCCTTATTTGAATAGTTTATAAAAAATTAAGGGGAGGGATTTGATGGGATTTGAGAGGAAGATTTCATTAATTTTTTATCAAAATCATTCCTTCCCAAAATGAAGGCATTCAAAAGTTAGGGATGACTAATTAAGTATTTATAAGCTAAAAATCTAAACTACTCTTGTACGTAATACTTAAATATGAAAAAAAAAAGGATGAATTAATAAATTAAACCACTTTTCTTCTCTCTATTTTTTTTATCTATCCAAACATGAGAGAATTAAATATATTATCCCTTCCCTTTTCCTCCTCTCAAATCCCTCGATCCAAACACACTCTAAGTTCAGAGAGATAATTAAACTATTGCTATCTTAAATCTAATAATCTCATTTCATATCCTATTTCTCTCGACATTTATGCCAAATGTATTTTTTTTAATAGAATCGTAGGCTTATTATGAAGTAAAAAATCATAGGTCCAAGTTAGCAACTATCCCATATTCTCAGGCATAAGTAACCTACTGCTATTCAAGCTCTAATGACAGATTCAAATGACTGGTACAATAATGGGTAGCTATGCAGAGAAAGAAGACTCGCAAATTGCAGCTATGCATCCGCAGCAGTAACTGCGCTGGCAAAACTCACGAAATCACAGCAGCATTGGATAGAAATTGCATAAGACATTAACCTTTTATTCAAGAAAAGAATAGTTAGTCGGGACTTCAAAGTCCATAGTTTATGACAGTATTTGCTTTTGCAATGAACTAAAACAACATTTGCCATCTTTCTTCTGTCTTTTGCTTGAACAACAATTGGCTGATACTGAGGTAAAGCCTATGGCAAGTACATGTATTTTGAATCCTCAAGGCACAAAGCCTTTGGGAATTTACACGAAAAGATACAGAATGGTGTCATCTGATCAGTCCACAAGCACATTACAGTGATGAGTTTCCATCTTTCTTCTCTTATTATCATCGAAAGTCTGTAAAGAGGAATAAAGTATAAACAGTTATCACACTGTCTTTGTATTTTAAAAGTGAAGCGAGAATCGTCGAATTTCTGTAAGCCTTTTTTAACAAAGTATATGTAAGCCATTGGTAAATTAACGAAAGTGTTGACATGCTTTGTTCAAATCAATCTTCCTAAAACAACACATACAGCTACTAATGCATTTTAAAAATCATACTTATATTGTACTAGAGCCTACTGGCGAATTTACCTGCTGACAAAGAAAATGCGGAACTTGAACCCTCTTTGAACCATCAGCGAGACGTTTACATGGAAATTGGTTTTCCAAGTCAAAACTATTTCTGACCTGCAAGCATTTTTAAATAAACATGCAAATGTAAGAGATGAACAAGAAACTCTAAAAACTGCATACAATCTATTTCAATCACAGAATGAATAGATCACCCTAAATAACCATCCAATTTCCCCTAAAAGTGCCCACGACAAGCAAAATCTAGTGATATTTTGTTCTGATTCATTTTGTTACTGGTTATAAAGTTCAACTCTGTGATTGTTAATAAATCTCAACCACAGAGCACATCAATAAAATATAAACAATTGAATACTCAAGAATCAACTAATTACCTGGCTATGAATGGCAAGAATCAAGGAATCTTGACACCCTGATGCATGCACACTCTCTAAACTGGGGCACTGAAGGAGCAATCTCTCTGTGCACATAGAAAGAGTAGAATAAATTAGAAAAGTAATATTTTGAGTGCTCTAACAAATCATCACGAAAGAAAAGACAACTGAATCATATACCGCAGAAAAAAAATTTTAGATCACATACCAGGATGCAAGTTAGTACAGGAGTTTAGATTCAGATCGTTGAGTTCTGGGCAGTTCAAATATAGAGCCTGCATTTAAATTTAAAAACTTAAAACAATGAGAGAAAGACCAATAAATCAGGCACACTGTTATGCTGTTAGGGTAAAGAAGAATTCTCACATCTA